>NC_137328.1:5302367-5998438 GCF_965287045.1 Carcharhinus amblyrhynchos
GAGAAGGGGGAAGAGAGAGAGAGAGAGAGAGAGAGAGAAGGGGGAAGAGAGAGAGAGAGAGAGAGAGAGAAAGAAGGGGGAAGAGAGAGAGAGAGAGAGAGAGAAAGGGGGGGAAGGAAGAGAGAGTGAGGGGGAGAGAGAGGGAGAGAAAAGAGAGAGAGAAAAGAGAGTGAAGAGGGAGAGAGCTATATTATTCACCAATATCTTGCAGAAAAATAATTCCATCACTAAGGACAACAGCAGGTGAATCGGACAATCTAAGTTGCTCTTATGGAGAGCTAGCACAGACCTGATGGACCGAATGGCCTCCCTCTGTGCTCGAACCATTCCATACGTTTGCCAAGGTCTGATCAGACACTTACCATCTCGCTCAAACTGTGGTTTGGTTCCCAAGGCGACGGCGATCACAATGAGCAGTGTACCCACGCAGACAGCCACACATATGTAGCTATTCCTCGCTTTCCGTCTCCGGGAATCCTCGGAACGGTGCTGTTGATCGATTCCTCGGTACACATAGGTGGCTTGATTGTCCGTTTTGGAGGAGGACCACTGGACGGATTGGTCGGTCACCCGGGGGACCGGAGGTGGCCGCACGGGCATCACTCTGCCGGGGGCATAGCCTGGCGATTGGCAACGCCTCCCGTTTGAAGCTGAGCTGTACGGGAGGGAGCGAACGGGTCTCTTCCTATCCTCTTGCATGTCACCAGTCAGCTGTGGAGAAGCACGTGGGAAAGTTTAAGTTTTAAAGTTCATTTATTAGTGTCACAAATAGGCTGACATTAACACTGCAATGAAGTGAAAAGCCCCTAGTCGCCACACTCCGGCACCTGTTCGGGTACTCGAGGGAGAATTTAGCACCCTCACCAGCACGTCTTTCAGTCTGTGGGAGGAAACCCACACAGACATGGGGAGAATGTGCAGACTCCGCACAGTCGGTGACCCAAGTCGGGAATCGAACCCTGGCTCCCTGGGGTAGCAGTGCTAACCACCGTGCCACCCAGACAGGATGGGAAACGATACCGACAAAATGCTTTTGTCTTTCCCTTCGCTCATAAACAGTGTGTCAGTGCTGGGGAACAGCCTGAGGGTGCAGTCTTCGTACAGCTGCCCCCGTTGTTCTTTTCTATTCCAACCCTTTCAAGTCGAGCGAAAAGCATTGGGCTCATGTACAGGACGGCTCAGACGCGAGCTCCTTCCAAGCCTGTGGGCTAAAAAGAACAATAAGGCCTTTGTACTGCTCCTCTCACACTGACTCGAAGCTATAACTTACACAAAGGAAAGATGTTCTATTGAAAGGAAACAGGACCAAGAGTCAAACTGTTAAGAGGGTGCACTCTGGAGCAGAGAGAGAGGCAGGATTCTTTTCCAGCTATTCACCAACACTCCATGATTCATCAGACAGTGGCAGTCTCTGTAACACAGCTCACAGTGTAAGTGGCCCAGCAACTGCCCACAAAGCTCAAGGGTATCACATTAGTCAGTCCATTAAAAAGAAATTAACAAACGGCACAGCTGTGGAGCTCAACAAGAAATAAGCATCAGCAGCGAGTTAAGAAAACACCTTGTACATCAACAAAAACCTGTGGGTTAGGCGCACTGGCCACGCTAAATTAACCCTAGTGTCAGGGGGGATTAGCAGGGTATATGGGTGGGATTGCAGGAATAGGGCCCAGGTGGGATTGTGGTCAGTACAGACACGATGGGTCGAACGGCCTCCTTCTGGACTGCCGGGATTCTACGATCACTGGCACTTGGCACAACTTCGGGACATCCCGATGCAGTCCCCAGCCAGCAGAGCGCTCCAGATTTGTAGTCACTATCGTAGCTTCGGCAAATGCACAGAAAGCAATCAAATAAACGACCTGAACATCTGGTTTAGGCATCAGGCCAGGAACAGTTCCCCAGAGCTCACCTTCAAATAAGACACGGGGTCTTTTAAACCCGAGGGGGCAGCCCTGGCTTCATTCTTCATCTGCCCTCCAGTACTGTCGCACTCCCCTCGGTACAGTGCTGGGGTTATCAGCCTAGATCTCATACAAGATCAGCTCGCATTCACATAGTGCCTTTCACCTACAAGAAACATCCCAGAGGGATTCACAGGAGTAATTACCAAACAAAAACTTCCACTAGGACACGTCGGGGGGAATGGTTTCAAGACCGCGGGAAACTACAAACAAAGCCCAATCCATCACGCAAACCAGCCTCCCATCCATTGACTCTGTCTACACTTCCTGCTGCCTCAGTAAAGCAGCCAGCACAATTAAGGACCCCACACACCCCGGACATTCTCTCTTCCACCTTCTTCCGTCGGGAAAAAGATACAAAAGTCTGAGGTCACCGACTCAAGGACAGCTTCTTCCCTGCTGCTGACTTTTGAATGGACCTATCTCACATTAAGTTGATCTTTCTCTACACCCTAGCTATGACTGTAACACTACATTCTGCATTCTCTCCTTTCCTTATCTATGAACAGTATGTTTTGTATAATGTGCAAGAAACAATATTTTTCACTGTATGTTAATACATGTGACAATAATAAATCAAATCAAAGCAAAATCAGAATAGACTGGGAGAAACTGTTCCTGCTGGGAAAAGAATCAGGAACAAGGGCACAGATTTACAGTGGTTTGGAGAAATAGCAAACATGGTGTGAGAAAAAGCATCGTCATACAGTGAGTGGTTGGTGTCTGGAATGTGCAGCCTGGAAATGTGGTAAAGGCGAGTTCAAGAGGGCATCAGATGATTATTTGAATTGAATTAATGTGCCAGGACATGGGGGAATAGGCAGGGGAATGGCATTAAGTCATGATACTCGTTTGGAAGGGTTATGGGGAGAAAGCGGGAAAGTGGAACTGAGCCACTTCAGATCAGCCATGATCTAATTGAATGGCGGGGCAGGCTCGAGGGGCTAGATGGCCTACTCCTGCTCCTATTTCTTATGTTCTTATGAAAGCCGGTGCAGACCTGATGGGCCAAATGGCCTCCTTCTGCACCTTAACAATTCTGTGATTCTGTCAGGTGACCAAAAGCTTGGTCAAAGAGGTTGGCTTATGAAGCATCTCAAAGGATCTTAGAGATGGGAAAGAGGTAGCGAGGTGGAAAGTTTCAGGGAGGGGGAATTTCAGAGCAAACGGACTAGGGAACTGATGGCACGGCCAACAATAGTGAAGAGATTAAAACTGTGCAAGAAGCCAGCACTAGAGAAGTGAGGAGATCCCACAGGGTTGTCGGGGCTGGAGGAGGTTATGGGGATGGAGAGGGGTGAGGCTATGGAAAGATTTGAACAAAAGGGCGAGAAGTTTAAAAATCGAGGCATTTCCAGACTGGAAGCCAACGTAGGCTGGCGAACACAGGGTTATAGATGAATGGGAGCCAGGCACAAGATTATAACATGGATATTCAGGCACCTCCTGGTCTACGAAGGGATGGCACAGTGGTTAGCACTGCTGCCTTACAGCGCTAGGGACCCAGGTTCAATTCCCAGCTTGGGTCACTATCTGTGTGGAACTTGCACGTTCTCCCTGTGTCTGCATGGGTTTCCTTCACACAGTTGAAAGATGTGGGGGTCAGGCTGATTGGCCATGATAAATTGCCCCTTAAGTGTCTCGGGATGTGTAGGTTACAGGGATTAGCGGGGCAAACGTGTGGGGTTGTGGGAATAGGCATGGGGTGGGATTGTTGCCGGCGCAGACTCAATGGGCCGAATGGCCTCCTTCTGTGGGGTTTCCGCGTTTCTATGGTACTGCAGTAGTAATGAAAATAATATCAGCCATCTCCCAGTGCAAAACAAAGGCAAAAGACAATCTGGGCCAAGTCAAAATGACTTAAATGTGCCCCCAGGCAAACATACTGAACATCCGTGTCTCTTTGTACAATTGTTGATCTTGGTATGGTGCCCATCAGCTGCAGGATAAGCCAGGGCCAGGGCCAGGAAACCTGTGACCAGCAACATGCAGAGACTGGGATTTCCTCACTCAACACCACACCCCAGCGAGCAGGCGAACTGGCTGAGTCTGCAACATTTCACTGATGACAGTGGGGGGAATCCAACACTTCACAGGGCACGCGAAGTGGGGTGGATGGGTGCGGGGCAGGGGGAGGATATGATACAAACTGACCACTTATATTAACCTCAAAGCTTCCCAGCCAGAGACGACAGACAGAGAGCAACTATTTCCACTTGTTAGGGAGTCTAGGATTAGGGGGTCAGAGACTATAAACATCAGAGTGAAAAGAAGAAACACTGACACACAAAGATTGCAGAGTTCTCTTCCACAAATAGCAACTGATACAACAGCAGTTTTTGATTTTAGATCCAGGATTGATAGTTTTGTGTAAACTAAACCACTGGCACGGTGGCACAGTGGTTAGCACTGCTGCCTCACAGCGCCAGGGACATGGGTTCAATTCTGGCCTTGGCTCACTGTCTGTGTGGAGCCTGCACATTCTCCCCGTGTCTGCGTGGGTTTCCTCCGGGCGCTCCGGTTTCCTCCCACAGTCCGAAAGATGTGCTGGTTAGACGCATTGGCCGTGCGAAATTGCCCCTTAGTGTTCAAACATGGGGAGGTGGGTTAGTGGGGTAAATGCATGGGGGGTTAAGGGGAGGTGACCATGGTTGGGAACTAGATGTTCCGTGGAAGAGTCGAGGCAGATTCGATGGGCAAATGGCCTCGTTCTGCATTGTACGGACTCGATGATTAGATCCATTAAGGGAATGGTGGGTATATAGAGTTAAATCACAGATCAGCCATGATCTCATTTGATGACAGAACGAACCCAAGGAGCTGAATGGCCTCCTCCCATCCCCAGGGTCTAATTAATCCTTCCACTTTCCTCCGACTAAACTGCTTTTTCATCATTTTCCGATCTGGTGAGGGGATGGAAGATCAGTTTATCTCCTCCGTGTGCCTACATGAGTCCTCACGCCCTTCTCTGATGGTTCCAGGTTCAATTCCCATTCTAGGACTGGAGAACAATCAAAGCTGCCACCCCCAGTGCGGTGCTGGGGGAGCCCTGCCTGGTTGGAGATACCGTATTTTAGATGAGACGTGGGGTGAGACTTTCTCCGAAATCGGCAAGGCCAATGTCAGGTGGGGAAAAGGGGCCATCGATGGCAATGGTGATTTTTGTCCCACCAAATCAGTGCAGAACTTTGGAGAAAAAGGCAATGAGTGAGTGGGGCGGGGGGCTCCATGTAGTATCATTGGCGGGTGGTGCCCAAACCACCCACCCCACCATTAACCCAACGAACCCATGACTTAGACGTCCCATGCACACAGCGAGACAATCCTCACCCAGTTACACCCCACCCCCCGGCATGACCCTGGCATCAAACTGGCATCCCCTGGCATGATCCTCTTCTCCCCTCTCCCCCAACAATCTGCATTCACCTCCCAGTTCCCCTGGGAGTACTACTGGCCAGAATCATGCCTTCACACCGTGGTGGACGCAGCGGGGATGATTCCGGGGTCTGGAATCATCGGTAATGAGAGGACAATTTATTATAACGAGGTTCTCAAAGAACAGTACAGCACAGGAACAGGCCCTTCGGCCCTCCAAACCTACACCAATCACGACGCCTGCCTAAACTAAAACCATACGCACTTGTGGAGCCCGTATCCGTCCGTTCCCATCCTATTCATCTATTCGATTCCTGGCTTGGATCACTGTCTGTGTGGAGTTTGCACATTCTCCCCATGTCTACATGGGTTTCCTCCGGGTGCTCCAGTTTCCTCCCTGGTCCAAAATGTGTGGGTTAGGTGCTAAATTGCTCCTTAGAGTCCCGGGATGCCTAGGCTAAAGGGGACTAGCGGGGTAAATATGTAGAGTTATGGGGCTAGGATCTAGGTAGGATTGTTGTCGACGCAGACTTGATGGACCGAGTGGCCTCCTTCTGCATTGTAGGGATTCTGTGAATCATCCAGGTGCCCCTAAATGCCGTTACCGTACACATTCTCACCACCGACCGCGCCACCCCCCCCGGGCAGCGACGGTGAACGGCGGGTCACGTGGTCCGCCATTGATGGAGCGAACGGGACAATCGCTTTCCTGCATTTACTTTAACGTGAAGCCCAACTTAGGCCTTCTGGCCATATTCTCACCGCCAAGCTCACCCAACCTGAAAGGGAGAGGAAAATCCCTGCCTAGGCTCGGGGCGGGGGGTGGTGGGATTGTAAAAAGACCCCGTGTTTAGAGAGGAGTTCATCCTGGCCAATAATCCATTTCCTTCCCCCAACACGGTTAAAAAAAAAAGCAGACGATGCCGGTCATTATCACTGAGCTGCTTGTGGGATCGTGCTGTGCACAAAATGGCTGCTGCGCTTCCTACATTAGAATGGTGGCTGCGTTTCAAATGACCTTCACTGGCTGTAAAGTGCTTTGGGACTGATAAGGGTTATATCAACGCAAGTCTTTCTCTCTGTCTGCTGCTGGGTGGCTTTGCTCCATTTCCTGTTCCAGATGTTCTGAAGTTGCAGTTTCTCAGTAATGAGGTGGGGGGGAATAAACATTGAGAGAAAAAGCTTTTTTTTAAAAAAAAAATCAGGTTTGACCAAAAATCCCAAATGTTCCGAGTACAGAAGGTTGGCAGGAATTGTTTTAATACGCTGGCTGATCTCAGAACACTCGAAGCTTAATCAAAATCACCATGAGCGATTCCAGTTTCACTGGGATGACAGGAAATGCAGAGGATTGGAGTTTCTCCTGCATTCCCTATTGGATTTCCGTTACTTGGACAAGTGAAAACCAAATACATCCAAAAACCCAACTTTTATATGAACTGTTAATTTGTACGTTAATAAACTTCACGTGCACTTCAGCCCCCACTCCAATTCAGGGTCGCGGGGAGTCTGAGACATTCCCAACAGACTCTACAGTCAGGGTACACCCAAAACAGGACGTCAGTCCATCACGGGGCACACCCAGTCTGAGGGCAATTTAGCACGGTCAATCAACCTACCCTGCAGAGTATGGGAGGAAGCCAGAGTGCTCAGAGGAAACCCATGCAGACATGGGGAGAACATGCAAACTCCACACAGACAATGATCCAAGCTGGGAATTGAACCCAGGTCTCTGGCACTGTGAGGCAGCAGCAGTGCTAATCACTGTGCCACCCTTGTATGTTAATAAGGCAACATTATATTACAGGTGTAATAAGTGCTAACAGGCAAGGTGTTATTTATGTGTGGGGGTGTGTGCGCACGTGGGAGTGTGCAGACGTATTGTTTGTGCGAATGGAGAAACTATGAGCCGGGATCTGTCCCGAGGCAGGACCCTCTGCAGGGTTCACCAAAAGAGCCCGTTGGCAGGCGGAGATGGAAAATCCCTGCCCCAGTATTTGTAGAGTACAACTAGCCTAGATTCGGGCTATTGTAATGCAAATAGGCCTCAGTCTACTGTCCATAGAGTAGATCCAGAAAAATATCTGAAAAATACAACACCACCAGCCCCGAGTGGTTTCGGATGATGGATTACTCAACACGGACTGACTTATCTTACACTTATGGGCCTAGTTTTGGACCCTGCCACATGTGGAAACATCTTGTGCTAATTTGGTTTAGTGAGGAGAGATGAGTGGAACCAACCTTCACATTCTGTTTTTTTTTTTAACTCATTTTCACAGTAAATGAGAATTAAAATGAGCAGCACGTCCTTCAGCAGCTTAAACTGTGGAGGCTTAGCAAACTAGCTAAGCAAACTGCGATTTAATAAAACCCACAAAAAAATACCTAATCGTGCGGATAGTCATCTCTGAAGAGCATCCTTGTGCAAGTTAATCTCATCCTAAAACACAGTCCTTATTGTTAACAGGTTTCCAGTTGAGAGTTTCTGCCTATGAGAGGAAAAATGTGTGGCCAGTACAAACACATCACGTGCAACTGACTGGAAACTATGCTTAAGAGAAACATGGAGAACTCCTACCAGATCACACACCTCCATATACACACCAGCAGGAACCACGGTGTTAGCCAACACAACATAAAGCCACTTTCACTTGGTAACCAACTTGCTTTGACGGTCTAGGTGGTCTCTGAATGGTCAGAACCGTGGGCAACACGGTGGTTAGCACTGCTGTCTCACAGCACCAGGGAGCCCGGGTTCAGTTCCCAGCTTGGGTCACTGTCTGTGTGGAGTCTGCACGTTCTCCCCGTGTCTGCATGGGTTTCCTCTGGGTGCTCCTCCCACAGTCTGAAAGACATGCTGGTTAGGTGGCATTGGCCGTTCTCCCTCAGTGTGCCCGAACAGGCACCGGAGTGTGGTGACTGGGAAATTTTCACAGTAACTCCATTGCAGTGTTAATGTAAGCCAACTTGTCACACTGATAAATAAACTTTAAACTATTGTTAGCTATCAGGCACTCCCTCCTCTCTCTAATGCCCCACCAGGTCATTGAAAGCAGTACCAGCATTACTTCCAACCACCAGTGATAGATAGTTTCTATTCTTTTAGCATCTTGCAGTAAATCAGGAGCAGATACTCTCATACCACTTCTCATAATCTCCATCAAATGCACCAATTTCTTATTTGAATTCAAATACAACTAATCTGTAAGTGAAATCGAGCCTCAGTAATTAATGGTGACCATGATAATGATCATTGATTGTCATAAAAACCCATCTGTTTCTCCAATGTCCTTTAGGATGTTCTTACTCAAGAGGGAGGCAGAGAAGGTTCCTGGGATGGAGGGACTGACATACGAGGAGAGATTGAGTCGGTTAGGATTGTGTTCGCTGGAGTTCAGAAGAACAAGGGGAGGAATCCCTTACAAACTTATAAAATTCTAACAGGACAAGGGTTGATGCAAGAAGGATGCACCTGATGGTGAGGGAATCCAGAACAAGAGGTCACAGTCTGAGCATTCAAGGTAGATGGCTCAGGGCAAATTGAGGAGAAATGTCTTCACCCAGAGAGAGAATTCGCTACTACAGAAAGGAATCAAAGCTAAAAAATTGAGTGCTTTCAAGAAGTGGTTAGATATAGCACTTGGGGTGAAGAGGGTCAAAGGATATGGAGGGAAGGCGGGATCAGGTTATCGAGTTGGATGATCAGCCATGAACATAATGAACGGTGGAGGAAGCTCGAAGGGCTGAATGGCCTCTTCTTGCTCCTATCCTCTATGTTTAGAGACCCACAGCAATGTTAACTGCTGTCTGAAATGTCCCAACACAGCAAATAGGAATATCTTGTCAGTATCCCATGAAAACAAATGCCTCTTTTGTGGTTTAACACTGCATTATGTGGCAGTGCACCAGACTCAGCCGCGAATGTGTACGATTAGCCCATCTCAGCTAAGGTGGCAACAGCATCACCGCACCTGGTTTACCTGGACACTGACACAAGTGGTGGACCAAATGCTCTGTATGATGTTTACTACGGAGTCTCTCAGAGTGTGCTCCGAGGGTACGGTACCCCATACTCAGTAGAGGCTTATCACACTCTGATTTGCTACCTTGTCCTGCAGGAAGAGCTAATTGCAGAGAAGCAGACACTCTAACAGGTACTGTCAGTATTCACAACAGCTCTTCCCCTTTTTAAGCAGCAAACAAAGCAGCTGCTACACAATTTCCTCCACTGGTCAGCAGACCTGTGCAAGGCACATAAAGCAACCACTTATGTTTGTTACAAGCCCACAGCTAACCAGCCCCTTGTCAACCATCCAACACACCCACTTCAGCCATGAATAATTTATCCATCCCCATCAGTTGCCCGCAGAACGTTGTTGTAAAATTGAGCCTTATCTACTGGGAAAGGCGCAGCGGTTAGCACCACTGCCTCACAGCGACAGGGACCCAGGTTCAAATCCGGTCTTGGCTCACTGTCTGTGTGGAGTTTGCACATTCTCCCCGTGTCTGCGTGGGTTTCCTCCCACACTCCAAAGATGTGTGGGTCAGGTGGATTGGCTGTGCTAAACTGACCTTTAGTGTCCCAAAATGTGTAGGTTAGGGGGAATTAGTGGAGTTCTGGGGATAGGGCCTGGGTAAGTTTAAAAAATAGGTGGTTTAGTGCAGACTTGATGGGCTAAATGGCCTCTTCCTGCACGGTAGGGATTCTATGAGTAAGTGACATGTCACAGTTCAATCCACCTGACCTGCACATCTTTGGACTGTGGGAGGAAACCCACACAGACACGGGGAGAATGTGCAAACTCCGCACAGACAGTGATCCAAACTGGGAATCAAACCCGGGTCCCTGGCGCTGTGAGGCAGCAGTGCTAACCCACTGTGCCACTATGCGAGAGGTAGAAATCTTTGGCCCAAGGCTGCTGAATACATGCCTGCCATTGCTGCAATGTTCAAAATTGAGGGTGAGCAACAGGCTGGGAATGGAGGAGTCCGGATATCTGAAAGGTTTGAGAGGCTGGAGCAGATTACAAAGATAGGGAGAGCATGAGGCCATGGAGGGATTGGAAATCAGGGATGAGAATGTGTGTTTCGGGAATGGGAGCCAGGTGAGTGAGGATGGAATCACGGGTCGGGGGGGGGGGGGGATAAATGGCATCTGGGGCAAGTCGGGATTGGGACTTTGGATGAGCTGGGCAGCACGGTGGCACAGTGCCTAGCACTGCTGTCTCACAGTGCCAGGGACCCAGGTTCAATTCCTGGCTTGGGTCACTGTGTGGAGTTTGCACATTCTCCCCGTGTCTGTGTGGGTTTCCTCTGGGTGCTCCAGTTTCCTCCCACAGTCCAGAGACGTGCTGGTTAGGGTGCACTGACCATGCTAAATTCTCCCTCAGTGTACCCAAACAGGCGCCAGAGTGTGGCGACTAGAGAGTTTTCACAGTAACTCCATTGCAGTGTTAATGTAGGCCAACTTGTGACAAATAGTAAATTTAAAACATAGATTATATTCCTCTTCTCTACCACATTCCTGATTTAGAGGGTGGAGTGCTGTCAGGAGAGTGAAGAGAAACAGCCAAATTCACAGCTCCCCTTCGGAATCTGAGGAAATATATCTGATTGGAACAAAACAAAGTGGCCTAAAGAGTCACAAACCGAGAGACAACAGAGTTTGTTAACTACATTCATGCTTATAATTTTGGGGTAGGTTTCATTGACCTGAGCCCCACATGAAGGTCGGTGCCCAAGAGGAAAATAGTTGGTTAGTCAACTAATCCATTGCTGACGAGAGAGAGAGAGAGCTGGGTCAGAGGTCAGGGCCTTGGTGTTTGATCTCAAATAGGGAAAGGCCGGCTGCAGAATCTTGGAGTGAAAATAGTAAGATGGGAGAGAGAGAAAGAGTACAGGAGAGAGAGTGACACACAGGACGAGAGAGAGAGAGAGAGAACGAGAGAAAGAGAGAGAGAGAGTGTGAGAGAAAGATAAACACTCTTGTTTAAAGATTAGGACCAGTTAATTGCAGGACTTTGCCAAGAGAATTTAGCCCATTCACAGATTCTAATGGGACGCTTTCATTACCTGCTATGTTACAAGGATCTTCAAGAAATAGACTGTCACCCGCACAAAACTACATTCTGTTCGTTCACATCTGTCACATGTGAAAGAAGCCAACCTATTGGATTAGCACGAGGGTCACCTTAACCGTGATTTAACTTGGGCATTTTGCTGGAAAGTAGAGGCAGTGTGCATGGACATGTGAGAGATTATCATATCCAGGTCTATTGTTAGCGTCAAACCCCACCCCCACCCCACACACCCCCCACCACCACCCAGATTACTCTTTGTACAATTTAATATATTTTATTCATTTGTGAATTAAATTATATTTTTTCCTCCCACAGTCCAAAAGACTGGTTAGGTGCATTGGCCGTACTAAATTCTCCCTCAGTGTGCCCGAACAGGCGACTAGGGGATTTTCACAGTAACTTCATTGCAGTGTTAATGTGAGCTTGACTTCTGACACTATTAAATAAACTTTTAAAAAAAACTTTAAAATTTTAACAATTGTCCATAACTATAACGTGAATGATGACGATTTTTTTTATATCATTGTCACAGTTCGACACTGGATGATTTTTCAGTAAGCCAGTTATCTATCAATCAGCTAGACTCTACAGCAGAGGTAGAGTGAGGTATACTTCCTCCAAGGTAGAGGCAGACAGAATCCACTGCCACTAGTGCCCTGTGCCAATGAACCTATGAATACTAACTAATGCATATCTGAAGATTGTAATATCAGACAGTTTGGAATAAATAAGAGACATTGATTATTTTAAATTCTCCTATGGGATGTGGGACATAGCTGGCAAGGCCAATACTAGTTACCCATCCCTGATTACCCTTGAACTGAATAATTTTCTTTAGGCCATTTCAGAGGGCAGTTAAGAGCGAACTACATTGCTGTTAATCCGGAGTCAGACAGACCAGGTAAGGATGGCAAATTTCCTGCCCTAATGAACCAGATGGCTTTTTATCACAATCGACGATAACTGTCTTGGTCACCATTACTGAGACCAGCTCTCCATTCCAGATTTGATTTAAATTCCACCAGCTGCCATGGTGGGATTTGAACCCACGTTTCCCAGAGCATTATCCTAAGGTTTAAAGTAAAGTTTATTTATTAATCACAATGAATTAACACTGCAATGAAGTTACTGCGAAAATCCCCTAGTCGCCACTCTCCAGTGCCTGTTTGCGTCAATGCACCTATCCAGACTGTGGGAGGAAACCAGAGTACCCGAAGGAAACCCACGCAGACACAGGGAGAACGTGTAGACTCCGCACAGACAGTGACCCCAAGCCAGGAATCAATCCTGAGTCCCTGGCGCTGTGAGGCAGCAGTGCGAATCACAGTGCCACCGTGCCACCCCTGGGCCCTCTTGTAATTGTGTGCCATCTCCCCAATTATATGATCTCAGATATTGATCGGGGCTTATATTTTTATCTTCCAAAAATCTTTAGTTTTCTAATGAAACTGGCAATGATTTTTATGTCTATATCCTGACTTGTGTGAAAACTGGACTGTCCAGGAGAATGACAACGCCTGAATAATTACATTTGAAATGAAAGGACTCAGATTAATATTAGGTGTGGCAAGGACAGCCAAGCAGACAGATCTGTGGATACTCAGAAAAGCTGCTGTGAATGGGGATTGGTATAAGGCTGTATAAAGCTCTGGTCAGACCCCATTTGGAGTATTGTGAGTAGTTTTGGGCTCCATACCTAAGGAATGATGTGCTGGCCTTGGAAAGGGTCCACAGGAGGTTCACAAGAATGATTCCTGGAGTGAAGAGCTTGTCGTATGAGGAATGGTTGAGGACTTCAAGTCTGTACTTGTTGGCGTTTAGAAGGATGAGGGGGGATCTTATTGAAACTTACAGGATACAACGGGGTCTGGATAGAGTGGACATGGAGAGGATGTTTTCACTAGTAGGAAAAATTAGAACCAGAGGGCACAACCTCAGGCTAAAGGGACGATCCTCTAAAACAGAGATGAGGAGGAATTTCTTCAGCCAGAGAGTGGTGAACCTGTGGAACTCTTTGCCACAGAAGGCTGTGGAGGCCGGGTCATTGAGTGTCTTTAAGACAGAGATAGATAGGTTCTTGATTAATAAGGGGATCAGGGTTATGGGAAAAAGACAGAAGAATGGGGTGAGAAAAATATCATGATGCTGGTGTTGGACTGGGGTGAACACAGCAAGAAGTCTCACAACACCAGATTAAAGTCCAATAGGATTGAATGTTCTTATGAAATGTTTGATGCAGTGATATACAGCTCACATATTTTGGACCTATGATTTGAAACAGGGGTGGAATATTTGGAAAAGGGAGTAATACAAAGCAAAACACCCGAAAACATGCAGAAAGAAGACCCAAAATGACATGGGTGGAAGTGGATAAAGTTAGAATATGGACTGGCTTCTCTATGAGATAGGCAGTGAGGACAGTGGAAAGTAGAAATCAGTGGAGAAAGATTGTTCATGGTGCGGTCAAACCCACGGCACGAGGACAAAAAACAAGACAGACAATACGACCATAAGATATTGGAGCAGAATTAGGCCATTCTGCCCATCGAGTTGCCTCCGCCATTCAATCCTGGCTGATATGATTCTCATCCCCATTCTCCTGCCTTCTCCCATAACCCTTGATACCCTTATTGATCAAGAACTTATCTATCTCTATCTTAAAGACACTCAATGACCTGGCCTCCACAGCCCTCTGCAGCAATAGTTCCACAGATTCACCATTCTCTCTGGCTGAAAAAATTCCTCCTCATCTCAGTTTTAAAGGATCGTCCTTCGTTCTGAGGTTGTGCCGCACTTCACAGAATTCCTACAGTGCAGAAGGAGGCCATTTGGCCCATCAAGCCTGCACTATTCCTCCAACTACAATCAGGCCCTATCCCTGTAACCACAAGTATCTACCCAGCTAATTCCCACCCCCACCCCCGCAACCTACATATCTTCAGACGCCAAGGGGTAATTTAGTATCGTCAATGCACCTAACTTACACATCTTTGGACTGTGGGAGGAAACCAGAGCACCCGGAGGAAACCCACACAGGCATGGAGAATGTGCAAACACCACACAGACAGTGACCCAAGGCTGGAATTGAACCCGGGTCCCCGGCGCTGTGAGGCAGCAGTGCTAACCACTGTGCTGCCCCCATTGAGAAGTTAATGAGAAAAGCGGCCGTTCTTTATCTGGAGTTTAAAGGGTTTAAAGATCAGTAACTCTTTCAGTGTTGGGAATTGTCACAACCATTGAATGGTCAGAGGCCTCAAATATTCTGAAATTGCTGTTTAAATGGTCAGAATAATTCTAATCTGTTCTGATCCGACATCCATGTGATATACATATCCTAACAGACATCACTGGACAATACGCAGCAGCAGAAGCCCCGGTGAATCTGCAGTTCACCACCACCCTCCCACCCCCACTCCATTCTGCTCCCCCCACCAACGCCAGCCCTTGGGGCAACATACAATGCTAAAGGCATTCATTTAAGGTACTGATATCAACTAAAAGACTTGCATTTATAAAGCACCTTTCATGACCTCAGGACATCCCAAAGGCACTTCATGCCCAATGCAGCCACTGTTGTACTGGAGCAGCCAATCTGTGCACAGCAAGATCCCACAACCCGCAACACGATCACGATCAGATAATCAGTTTTTGTGAAGTTTGTTAAGAGACAAATATTGGCTGGGTCACCGGCGGGTGAGGTGGGGGAAGTGGTGGGGGAGAGACATTATCTGCCCTTCTCAAAACACTGCCACAGGAGGCCTGAGAAGGCGGGTGAGGGAGGGGTGTTTAGCATCACTGGGGACAGTCAGCACCCAATGCAAGATGGCACCGGAATGAGACAACTTCTTGCGAGCTGTCCCCAGTGTACTGTCTACCCTTTACTCTCGTCCTATACTTTTAAAACTATTTTAAACCCTCCATCAATGCTCTATAAGTGATTGAATTAGATTTGGTGCTGCTATCAGGCTTTTGAATGGACTTACCTCGCATTAAGTTGATCTTTCTCTACACCCTAGCTATGACTATAATGCAACATTCTGCACTCTCTTTTCTTTCTCCCCTATGTATTCTATGAACGGTATGCTTTGTCTATACAGCACACAAGGAACAATACTTTTCACTGTATCCCAATAAATGTGACAATAATAAATCAAATCAAAATACCCCTTCAGTAATGTACTGGTAGTACTCAAATCCCTGGGGATTTGATTTGAACCCTAAACCTTTAAACTAATGTGGCACAGTGGCACCGTGTTAGCGCTGCTGCCTCACAGTGCCAGGGACTCGGGTTCAATTTTGGCCTCGGGTCACTGTCTGTGCGGAGTTTGCACATTCCCCCCGTGTCTGCGTGGGTTTCCTCCGGATGCTCTGGTTTCCTCCTACGGTCCAAAGACGTGCGCGGGTTAGGTGGACTAGCCATGCTAAATTGACCCTTAATGTCAAGGGGACTGGCTAGGGTAAATAGGGCCAGGATGGGATTCTGGTCACTGCAGGCTCGATGGGCCGAATGGCTTCCTCCTGCACTGTTGGGGATTCTATGATGAGGTCAAGGGTGCTATTCGCTGCTGACACCTCTCTATCGGGACACGGGGAGAATTAAAACACCCGGGCTATATCCAATTGGCTTAACCCACCTGTCCCTGTTCATAAAGCGTGTGATTTGCACGGTAGCTGAGTGGTTAGCACTGCTGCCTCACAGCTTCAGGGTTCTGAGTTCGATTCCTGGCTTGGGTCACTATTTAAGTGGAGTCTACACATTCTCCCCGTATCTGCGTGGGTTTCCCCTGGGTGCTCCGGTTTCATCCTGTAGACGTGCTGGCTAGGGTCATTGGCCGTGCTAAATTCTCCCTCAGTGTCCCCAAACAGGCGTCAGAGTGTGGCGGCTAGGGGATTTCCACAGTAACTTCTTGCAATGTTAACCTAAGCCTGACTTGTGACTCTCCAAATAACTTGAACTCATTCCCCCACCCTCAGTAGTTTAATTCCTTTGTGCAAGTTACTATTAAATCCGCTTCCAACACCATTTCAGGCTAGATCACAGCAACTCACTGTATGTGTGTGTGTGTTAAATCCTCCTTATCTCTCACTCTCTTGCCAAAGGCATGAGATCAGTGTCTGACCCTGGCTGCCACTGTCTCCCTAGAGATTCAATGACTTTGTCAGATTGTCAGTGGGGTTGCGGGGGGGAGGGGACGGGCAACATTAAGGCTCAGAAAGAACAATGAGGGGGTGGTAAAAAGAGGGGATAAAGCTGTAAGCCGCTGGAGAAATAAGTCGACCTTTACTTTGTAAAGAACACACATGGTGTGTGTGTGTGTGTGTGTGTGCAGAGAGAATCCTGCCCCTTGTATCTGTGCAGCAATTTTAAATCCGTTTCAAAACAAAAAGGCAACACTGAAAAGTTTCTCACCGGGAAAGTTTGCTCACCTCGTCTTTTCCTGGAAGTTGCGGTTAGTTTAAAAGCCGGGGGACAGCAGAGGGGGGAGAGGTGTGTCCCGGGAGGTTGCTGTCTCGCATCTTGTCCAAAGCCACTGGACTTGGGTTCCGCTGATGCCCCTTCTCCAGCCGGCTACATGACAAAGCCCCGCTTCCTCTGTGTGTGTGTGTGTGTTTCAGTAGATTTCCATTGGTAAGGCAGCAGCCAAAAAGACACCCTCTGTTCCTCCCCCCTCCACACACACACACACTTGCCTCCTTTGACTCAGCAACGCTGCTGAGAAGAAAGGAAGTGAATGACGCTCAGAGTGAGTTAAATCAGGCATAAAGGTGGAGCTTCACTCCGGCGTCATCAACTTTTCTCTTCCCCCAGAAGAGAGTTGTAAATCTCTCCCCTTCACCAGCTGTACCATCAGGAGTGTGTGTGTGTGTGGAGTTGACGACCTCTGTTGGAGATCTGAAGAAAATCCAGCCGTCCTCACGTTTCCTCCCCATTTTGGACAACTGCAGCGTCAGTGCAACTGCATTTCCCACTTTCTTCATTGAAGCTTTAAGCTAAATCAGGCCTAAGCCTCAGGAAGCCTAAAGGAGAACATGCCCCTGTCCACATCAATGAGGACAAAGTAGAAAGGATCAACAGCTTCAAGTTTTTAGGGGTCCACATCACCCCGTCCTGGTCCCCTCCCCCCACACAATGGTTAAGAAACCTCGCCAACGCTTTTACTTTCTCAGAAGACTAAGGAAATTTGGCATGTCCGCTACGACTTTGGTCAACTTTTACAGATGCGCCATGGAAAGCATTCTTTCTGGTTGTATCACAGCTTGGTATGGGCTCCTGCTCTGCCCAAGACCGCAAGGAACTATAAAATGTAGCCCAATCCATCACGCAAACCAGCCTCCCATCCACTGACTCTGTCTACACTTCCCGCTGCCTCGGCAAAGCAGCCAACATAATTAAGGACCCCACACACCTCGGACATTCTCTCTTCCATCTTCTTCTGTCAGGAAAAAGATACAAAATTCTGAGGTCACATACCGACTGACTCAAGAACAGCTTCTTCCCTGCTGCTGTCAGACTTTTGAATGCACCTGATCTTTTTTTACACCCTAGCTATGACTAACACTACATTCTGCACTCTCTCCTGTCCTTCTCTGTGAATGGTATGCTTTGTATAGCGCGCAAGAAACAATACTTTTCACTGCACACTAATAAATGTGAATAATAAATCAGGTCAAAATCACTTTGGGCTCTTGCAAAAAAAAACTTATGAATTATAATAAGAAGTCACAGAACACCAGGTTAAAGTCCAACAGGTTTATTTGGAACCACGAGCTTTCAGAGCACTGCTCCTTCCTCAGGTGAAGGGTTTCACCTGAGGTTTCACAAACATGGCATATATGGACAGAGACACAATTGCAAGATAATGGTTGGAATGCGAGTCTTTACAGGTAATCAAGTCTTTACAGGTACAGACAATGAGAGTGGAGAGAGGGATAATCACAGGTTAAAGGGGTATGAATTGTCTCAAGCCAGGTCAGTTAAAATATAAAATCATGAAGACAGACTTGCAGTATACTCGCTGGAATTTAGAAGAATGAGGGGATATCAAATTGAGGTATACAAGATGATAAAAGGTTTGGATAAAGTAGATGTGGAGTGGATGCTTCCTCTTGTGGGGCATTCTGGGACAAGAGGTCGTAGTCTTAGGATATAGCCAGTGAAGTACCTTTTTGGGGAGCGTGTGGTGGGATTTTCCCGTCGCATCCTGAAACTGGGAATTCCATCAAGCCCACAATTAATCCCATGGAGGATGGGAACAGAAAATGAATCCGGTGGCCACTTTAACACAGTGTCACCCAGCAGCCTATTTATGCACAATAAGCTCCCACAAACAACAGTGTGATGTTGATTGTGGGATGAGTATTGGCCAGGATCCCAGAGAAGACGCCCAAAATATTGGCCGTGGGATCTTTGACATCCATTACATACAGGCTAGCTGGGACCTCGGTTTAACCTTTCACCTGAAAGACAGCACCCCAAGTATGTGTGCTCAAATCTCTGAGTGGGATTTAAACTCTTCTGAATCAGAGAGGAGAATGCTAACGAAGGAGACACAGCAGTAGAAGCTATTTATTCAGCGCTCCCTGTGCCAGTATCACCATCGATACCTCTTGATGAGGTTTCAAAACTGAGCTCCCACCTGTCTTCTGAAGTACAGGTAAAGTATCTCACAGCCTAATTCACAGAAGACTGGGAGATTTCCTGTGGCATCTTAGCCCTGAAGTCCATGGGGCTAAAGACTGATCCCATAGAATCCCCACAGTGCAGAAAGAGGCCATTCAGCCCATCAAGTCTGCACTGACCACAATCCCACCCAGGCCCTATCCCCATAAACCCCACATACGTAGCCTGCTAATCCACCTAAAACTAAGGGGTAGTTTAGCATGGCCAGTCAACCTAACCCGCACATCTTTGGACTGTGGGAGGAAGTTGTAGGAAACCCACACAGACACGAGGAGAATGTGCAAACTCCACACACATAGTGACACAAGTCTGGGAATTGAACCCAGGTCCCTGGCGCTGTGAAGCAGCAGTGCTAATCACTGTGCTGCCCAAAACAACTAGGAATAACAACATTGGGGCACTTAAGAAATCTGTTTGTTCGATAAAAAAATCTTCCAACGCTTAGGCTTGCTAATCACAAAAATATTTGGCACAGGCCAGAAAAGCTTGCTTGATTGGTGACCTAGAATGATCTAATTGGATAATAATGATCCTATTTACTTTCTGATTGGCTAGAGTGGCTCATGCATGGTGAGGGTGGCCATGTTCATCATCCAGTGGCCAAAGTGTGGGGGTGGGGAAGTTGGAGGCGATCGATCATGTGATGACACCTCCAGGAATATGGCCAATCAGAGTGGCTTCCTAGATGACATGTGACTGGTTCCTTTTGACCACTGTTGGTCAGGAAAGCCTCCTGGTCTGCCTTGACGCTGAGTTGACTGATCTCAGGGGATACAGCAGTTGTCAGACTATCATTTTACCAAGCACTCCCGGCTCAAGGCCAGGGGAACAAGATCACCAGTTCCCCCATTCCTATTTGCCATTCAATAATCCAAGCAGGTGAGAGACAACACCCTTCATTTAAAAATTCTCACCCTTGTTTTCAAATATCTCTGTGAGCCGGTGTAGTGTGAGACTTCTGTGTTTGATTATGTGAGTCTGGTAACTGATCGATGCTCACTGTGCTTGATTTGCTCGGCCTGGGTGTGGAGTCAGAAAAAAATAAAGGCAAAGCACTGGAATCCATAGCTGCAACATTTTAAACATTAAAGGCATTTAAAGTGTGTGATTAAAACATGTTATAATACATATAATCTAGTGTCATCTCTACAAAATTCTGAAATATATTTATTCTTTACTCAATTTTCTTTATTCATTCATGGGACGCGGCACTGTCTGGGCTAGTATTTATTGCCCATCCCTAGTTGCCCTTGGAGGATAGTTGAGTGTCAACCACATTGCTGTGGCTCTGGAGCCACATGTAGGCCAGACCGGGTAAGGATGGCAGATTTCCTTCTCTAAAGGACGTTAGTGAACCAGATGAGTTTTTCCGACAATAGTTTTGTGGTCATCAATAGATTCTTAATTTCAAATTTTTTTTTTACAATCTTCTGTGGCCGGATTCAAACCTGGATCCCCAGCACATTAGCTGAGTTTCTGGATTAATAGTCCAGCCATAATACCACTAGGCCATCGCCTCTCCGCAAACAACCCTTTTCTCCTCCTGCTAACCTCCTCCAGGTCTACAGCTCTGCAGGATCGCAGCACGCCTCCAATTCTGACTTCATTCATATCTCCAGTTGTGATGTGGAGATGCCGGCGTTGGACTGGGGTGGGCACAGTAAGAAGTCTCACAACACCAGGTTAAAGTCCAACAGGTTTATTTGGAATCTCAAGCTTTTGGAATCATCTGATGAAGGAGCAGTGCTCCGAAAGCTCATGATTCCAAATAAACTTGTTGGACTTTAACCTGGTGGGTGAGACTCTCCATTTGTCATGGCTCCATCATTGTGAGCCCTGAATTGTGGATTCTCCTACTTAAACCTCTCCGCTTCTTTGTTCTAACTTTAAGATGCTCCTTTGAAACCCACGTCTTTGATCAAGCTTTTGGACAATGTGGCAAGTCAAGGGTTAAGAATCAAACCCCCAGTATTGGGAAGCAAAAGGTCTTCCGAAATAAACAGGATGGCTTCAAAATGCCAGGACAAGGAAGCATAGCTAGTTCTCTGCTGCAAGTCTGAGTGTTATCTGTAAGAAATGTAAAGAGATAACTGGATGAAACAGCACTGAGTGTGACAAAGATAGGCAGAGTGACTCATTATCTATGATCTGGAAAGATAATGGTTAAAAAAGCTAACTCTTCAAAAGAATCAGGAACACTGAAGCCAGGGCAACTTGCTTGAACACAGGAGCTAACAAGCTTGACTGCTTCTGTACATCGACTTTCCAAACAATTCAGCAATATGTACATCAAGAGATCTTATGATCTACCGATCTCAACATAGAGTTCAGCAACTTCAGGCAGTGAGCTCTGTCCTCCTTTTAGATTTTTTTTATCAAATCTGATTCTTGTTTTCATGTTTCTGCTTTCCTTTATTCTGATTTGGTTTATTATTGTCACATTTATTGGGATAGAGTGAAGAGCATTGTTTCTTGAGCCCTATACAGACAGGGCATACCGTTCATAGGGTACACAGGGGAGAAGAGAATTTAGTGTTACAGTCATAGCTAGGGGGTAGAGAAGGGTCAGCTTAAAATATAGTGGTCCATTCAAAAGTCTGATGGCAGCAGGAACATTGGCCAACACTCTACCACCTCGCCTGCTCTGGAAACGGGGTGAGCGAGGTTCCCAGAATGGAAACCTCTGTTGGCCTCAGGCAGGATTTTACAATCTCACCCGAGCAAAGTCATAAAATCCCGCCCACTTATTCTGGGCCAATGGTTATGTTCCTTTACCATAGAAAGCATTCTTTCCGGTTGTATCACAGCTTGGTATGGGCTCCTGCTCTGCCCAAGACCGCAAGGCACTACAAAAGGTCATGAATGTAGCCCAATTCATCACACAAACCAGCCTCCCCATCCATTGACTCTGTCTACACTTCCCGCTGCCTCAGGGAAAAGCAGCCAGCATAATTAAGGACCCCACGCACCCTGGACATTCTCTCTTCCACCTTCTTCCTTCGGGAAAAAGATACAAAAGTCTGAGGTCACATACCAACCGACTCAAGAACAGCTTCTTCCCTGCTGCTGTCAGACTTTTGAATGGACCTATCTCACATTAAGTTAATCTTTCTCTACACCCTAGCTATGACTGTAACACTACATTCTGCACTGTCTCCTTTCCTTCTGTATGAATGGTATGCTTTGTCTGTATAGCATACAAAAGACAATATCTTTCATTGTATGTTAATACACATGACAATAATAAATCAAACCTTTTCTTTTATTCCATTACACCTTTAGCATTTTATCTCTCCTGCCTTCTAACCTTTCCCTGACCTTCCCTTGTATACTGTCTGACCCTCCCCCACTTTCAACAGTATGAAACCCAACTCGCTTCTCCCTCTCTCCAGTTCCAAAGGGTCTCGGAAAGTTGACTCTGTTTCTCTCTCCACTCATGGTGCCAGATCCGCCATGTTTATCCACATCTTCTGCTTTTGTTTCAGACTTCTGCAGTATTTTACTTTTATATTACGTGAGATGTTAATTGTTCATTTAAAGCACAAATTAAAATGTGCAAACTACAGTGTATAATCAAACACACTATTCAATCCTTCAGTGTACTGTAAAAATTAAAAATTAAAAGTTACTGTAAAAATCCCCTAGTTACCACACTCCGGCGCCTGTTCAGGTACACTGAGGGGGAATTTAGCATGGCCAATGCACCTAACCAGCACATCTTTCGGACTGTGGGAGGGAACCTGAGCACCCGGAGGAAACCCACACAGACACAGTGAGAATGTGCAAACTCCACAAAGACAGTGACCTAAGCCAGGATTCGAACCCCGGTCCCTGGTGCTGTGCCACACTAATATCTCTTTATATAGCTTGCAGGCAGCATGGTGGCACTGTGGTTAGCACTGCTGCCTCACAGCGCCAGTGACCCAGGTTCGATTCCTGGCTTGGGTCACTGTCTGTGTGGAGTTTGCGTGATCTCCTGTGGGTTTCCCCCACGTGCTCTGGTTTCTCTCCACAGTCTCAAAGACATGCTGGTTAGGGTGCATTGACCCAAACAGGCGCCCGAGTGTGGCAACTAGGGGAATTTCACAGTAACTTCATTGCAGTGTTAATGTAAGCCTTACTTGTGACCAATAAATAAATTTAACTTCTAATATATCCTTTATTCATGAAATACCGCTCACAACAATATCACTAAGATTCAAAATGAGCATTTGTTCCTCAAGTCAAGTTTTGGAAGGGGAATGTGGCCAGAATTTTACCGCCCAAGGCTTGTAAGATTGTACCCAAGGCTAACGGAGAATGCCGTTCTGCGAGTCTCACCCACCCCAATTACTGGGCATGCCAGTAAAATCAGAGCTATGTTGAAAGCGCAAATGGTTTCAAAAACAAGCACGCACCTCACACGAGAAAAGCAGATTTTATTTTCAGTCTGATAATTTCAGAAAACAATGATGTACCAAGCTGGGGAGGTATTATTTGCAGAATCCACATAAGCAGTGGGTAACAGTGCCAGCAGCTTCCTGGAAAACCCATTACAAGTTGGAGAATGAGACATTCAGGGAGTTGAGTAAGTCACATAAGGCCGCAATTTTGAATTTGGGTGGGTTTTACTGCCAAAGATCAGCAAGAGAAAACATTGGATTGCAGATGTATGTGGGTGGAAAGGAACATAGGCAGAGTTTAAATTAATTATTAGCAATCTTTCAACTACAATGTACGTTTATGTAGCACATTAGTGTGGTAAAACATCCCAAGGTGCTTCACAGGACCTTTATCCACCAGAATTTGACACCGAACCACATAGAATCATAGTACCCCTGCAGTGCAGAAAGAGGCCATTCAGCCCATCAAGTCTGCTCCATCCACAATGCCATCCAGGCCCTATCCCTGTAACACTACATACTTACACTGCTAGTCTGCCTGACATTTAAGGAGCAATTTAACATGGTCAACCCACCTAACATCAGGACATATTAGGATAGATCATCATAGGTTTGCCAGGTACAAACACCAAGTGACTCGTTTAAGATTATTTATTTCCTCGGGTAATTGTCAATGACCCAGAAAGTAAAGACTATTTATTAATGTCACAAGTTGGCTTACATTAACACCACAATGAAGCTCCAGTGAAAATCCCCACACTCCGGCGCCTGTTCGGGTACACTGAGGGAGAATTTAGCATGGCCAATGCACCTAACCCGCACGTCTTTGGGCTGTGGGAGGAAACCAGAGCACCCAGAGGAAACCCACGCAGACATGGGGAGAATGTGCAGACTCCACACAGACAGTGACCTAACCAGGAATCGAACCCAGGTCCCTGGCGCTGTGAGCCAGCAGTGCTAACCACTGTGCTGCCATACCGCCCACTAAAATTAAAAGAATTAAATGTAAAGAATTAAATTAAAAATTAAAATTACAATTAAAGGAGAGAATGGTTTTTACCAATGATACAGGGACGGCACGGTGACACAGTGGCTAGCACTGCTGGCTTACAGCGCCAGGGACCTGGGGTTCGATTCCCGGCTTGGGTCACTGTCTGTGCAGAGGCTGTACATTCTCCTCATGTCTGTGTGGGTTTCCTCCGGGTGCTCTGGTTTCCTCCCACAGTCCAAAAGACATGCTGGTTAGAGTGCATTGGCCATGCTAAATTCTCCCTCAGTGTACCCGAACAGGCGCCGGAGTGTGGCGACTAGGGGATTTTCACAGTAACTTCATTGCAGTGTTAATTAAGCCTACTTGTGACACTAATAAATAAACCTTTAAACAATGAAAACAAACTATCTCAATCTATGTTAAAGCAACAGAAAATCCATTTGCATTGCAACGACTCACCTAATGATGACTGTTCGGGGATTGGACTCGTTGACTCCAGGACCTGAGTGGTGTTGGCCGATCCTCAGCAGAAGGTTGGATTGGCCACCAACCCACTTCCTGTTGACTTTCAACAGAATTTAATCTTCTGCAGCTGGCTGGTTTTTAAAAAGTCGTTACCAATGAAAATTCTAGGGGTTTTTTTTTGCATCTTCAAATCACAGCCCTGCCTCAGTTTATTTTAGATTATTGGAACTTCCCACTTCAGCAAGTCTTTCAGGGAATGATACTTGCCATCTCTGCGAATCCTCCTCACTCAAAACCTACTCTTCCCGTTAGTGTCTGCTCCTTATGTCGGAGAAGTGGGGGAGAAGGGCTACTCCTGCACTCTTCCTCTGCTTGGATCTATGGAATTTTTTCAGGGGTAAACCTTTCAATTGTTCCTGGATTCTGTCACCAGGATCTGACTTCAGATAGTGTTCTCCTGACAGGGCATCTACTCAGGATGGAGTTCTGCATCTTACTAATGTTTCCTCTTCCAAATCATTTCCCCCCACGCCAGTCACAAAGCCAAGCACTCTTCACTGACCACAAACACTATTTTTTTTTGTGTAACGAGTCATCCCACAATTGTGTGAGTCCAATGGTGATGTATCAGAATGAAGTGGGAACCAACCTGGGTTTTAACCCATGGCCATTCCAAAGCCACGCATGCTCATAATCATTTAAAGGTTCCAGCCATGGCTCGGATGGTAGTCCTCTCTCACCCTCTGTATGCCAGAAGGTTGTGGATTCAAATCCCGCTCCAGTATCTTGGGGGAAAATCCAAGCCAACGCCCACAATGCAGTAGCGAGAGAGTGCTACACTGCTATAGGAGCTGTCTTTTCAAAGGAAACATTAAATTGAGGGCCAATCTGTCTCCTCCAGACCATATAAAAGACCCGCAGCATTATTCAAAAGAAGAGCAGGAGAATTCTCCCACAGAGTCCTGTTCACAAATTATTTCTCAACCGAACATTTGGTTTATTCATTAGTCACAAGTAGGAAGTTACTGTGAAAATCCTTAGTCGCTACACTCCGGCACCTGTTCGGATACACTGAGGGAGAATTTAGCATGGCCAATGCACCTAACTGGCACATCTTTCGGATTGAGGGAGGAAACCGGAGCACCAGGAGGTGCAAACATGGGGAGAACATGCAAACTCCACACAGAAAGTGACCCAAGTCGGGAATCGAACCCGGTTCCCTGGCTCCCCACCAAGCTACTCACTATCCTGGCTTGGAAATATATCACCGTTCCTTCGCAGTCGCTGGGTCAAAATCCTAGAATTCCCTCCTTAATGGCATCATGGGTCAACCCAGAGCACATGGACTGCAGCAATTCAAGAAGGCAGCTCACCATCAAGTTCTCAAGGGCAACTAGGGATGGGCAATAAAAGCTGGCCCAGTCAGTGACACCCATGTCCCAGGCATGAATAAAAAATGAGATGGTCAAGTACACAAGGGTGTGAAAGATAAATAGATCTTCAAAATTGAAGAGGAGAAGTGATTGAGAGAAGATGGTTAAAACTGAGGAGGAAATGAAGGCTTGAAGCAGTTAAGGTGTGAATTTGCTTAGGTTTAAATTAACGAAGGCGCAACGTAGTGAAGATTGGGGTTTGCCAAGTTTGGAATTTGCTAAGATTGGAAATAACTCAGGTCTGAAGTTGTTAAAAATCAATGTGCAGAGCAGAGGAATCTGATTTTTTTAAAATCTTGCTGTTCTTAACAACGGCAGATAAAAAGGAATCTCGTGACCAAGAGTAATGACAGTTGTTGCGATAGCTGACATTGTTTGTGAGTAGTGGAGGAAAAGGATGTGGTTGAAATTGTTGGAAGGAAGAGGATATCGTTGGGAAAGATAACTGAAAAAGCACCATATAAAGACGAGGAAACAAAAAGGGGAAGAGTAATGGAGACACGGGAAGAGGGAGAGAGAGAAAGATTCCTATTGACCCTGCACAGAGCAGGGTTGAAGAAGAGATTCCATATATTAATTAGATCCATGAAATTGGCGTTAGGAATATATGAGCATAAAAATAGAAACTTGCTAATGTAGGATCTTTGGGTATAGAAGTCATAGAATCTTACAGTGCAGAAGGAGGCCATTCAGCCCATCATGTCTGCACTGACCACAATCCCACCCAGGCTCTATCCCCATGCATTTACCCTAGCTGGTCCCCCTGACACTGAGGGGCAATTTAGCACGGCCAATCCACCTAATCCTCACAACTTTTGGACTGTGGGAGGAAACCGGAGCACCCGGAGGAAACCCGTGAAGACACGGGGAGAACATGCAGGCTCCTCACAGACAGTGGCCCAAGCCGGCAATCAAACTCTGGTCCCTGACACTGTGAGGCAGTAGTGCTCACCACTGTGCCACCGGGCCGACCCCTAGGTAGATAGATAGATATCCCGGAAGTTTATCGGTTTAACTCCTCCTCATCTCATCCCAGCAACATATCCTTCAATTCCTTTCTCCCTCATGTTAACCCGCTTTCCCTTTAACACATCTCTGCTATTCACTTCAACCAGCCCTCATGTCGTCAAGTTTCACATCCCCGGATATTATTACTGTTCACATTCTGACAGGTTCCCTCATCAGATTTATAGCCACACTGGTGAAGGTATGGATTGTTAAAGCTATTAGCTGCTGTAGGGGAGAACAATGAGGTATTGGGTTACTGAAATCTCAGGCTAGTTGCTGATTGAAATGAAAGAGTTGAATTTCTCATGGGAGGAATAACAGAGTTTTTTGAAAGAATGACTCAGTTGAATGTGGCTCCAATTCAGCCTCAGTTAAATTTATCGCAATTTTCAACATCTTTCCAAGGACTATTTTTCCAATCTTGTGTATAGATTTTGCACTTTGTCAAGCCCTTTTTCTTAAAAAAAAATGCCTTCAACGGCATTCCTCATAGACTTTCTGGGATCTAGGCTAGGATGTGAGGCAGCCAATGCTGGAATGAGCAGATGGGCAGGGCAACGTAACGGTGCCCAGGGGAGCGGAGGTGGGATGATGAGATCAAGGCTGTTAGGTTGGAGCACAGGGAGAACTGGACTGTTTCCCAAACAATTCAGGACTGGTCAAACCTTTGGTTGTCCAATGCGCGTGGAGCCATTTCTGGGGCTGGTGCAATGATCGGTGGCACAGTGGTTAGCACTGCTGCCTTACAGCGCCAGGGACCCGGGTTCGAATCTGGCCTCAGGTCACTGTCTGTGCGGAATTTGCACGTTCTCCCCGTTTCTGCATGGGTTTGCTCCGGTTTCCTCCCATATTCCAAAGATGTGCAGATTAGATGGAATGGCCATGCTAACTTTTTCCTTAGTGTCCAAAGATGAGTGGGTTAGGTGGATTGGCCATTGACCCGAAGTGTCAGGGGGACTAGCTAGGGTAAGTGCTTGGGGTTAAGGGGATAGGTGGGATGGTAGTCGGTGCAGACTCAATGGGCCAAATGGCCTCCTTCTGCACCATAGGGTTCTATGGTTCTATGAGTCACCTCCCAATTTACTACACATTAGTTTTATATGAATAATTTACATTCATATTTGCACTATTTCTGACAGGATGTTGGGGGGAACTGATTGCAAAATATATTTGGAACCTAATAAAATGTGGATTTGGAATTAATCGGTTCCTCTCAAAGTTCTGATTTGAAATGAATTATTGAGATCGAAATGCTAGTCAGTATATTGCCATCATCATAATTAACTGGCAAGTGATTAAAGAAAGGCTGCAGAGAATTCATCGAATAGCAAGATGCAAATTAAATAAATGGAAAAAATAATATGTGACTTAAGACCGAGGATATTTTTCACAATGTTATGCTGACATGGTGCCGTTAATGAATTGTGACCTTATACCCTCTGTCCTTGAATAGTGTCAGGTTTCCATTCAGAGTATAATTACTGAAGTTTTTTTATACCCAAAAATGATCACACTTACTGATATTGAATTTCATCCGCCACTTTTTAACCCATTCCTCCGTCCTATCATTATTCTGCCGCGGTTTAACTCAGTCTTTCAAAGAATTAACTACACCCCTGAATTTGATGTTGTTTGCAGTCTTTTGCTCTCGGTTTAGACCCGATTCACTGATAAACAGTGTGAACAGTCATCGTTCCAGAACACAGCATCATTGCACACTTGCAACAACTCTGAAAAAATACACTGAGTGTTTACCTGGTCTTATACAGCCTGTTTCCGTGCTGCTATTTGGCCCAATTTATTTGTGGCGGTGTTTTTGTTTTACACTAACCTTCTCTTGTCACCTGTCAACATTTTTTTTCTATTCCTTTCTCCCTCAGTGTTTTATCCAGCTTTCCCTTAAACCCGTCACTGTTCGCCATCTGAGCCACTTGCTGTAATTCCACATTCTCACCACACTCTCCATAGAATCCCTACAGTGCAGCAGGGAGCCATTCAGCCCATCGAGTCTGCATCAACTCTCCAAAAGAGCATCTTGCCCACCCCACCTCCCCCCTGCCCTATCGCAATAACCCTGTGCATTTACCGTGGGCCAATCCACCTACCCTCCACACCCTTGGAGTGTGGGAGGAAACCAGAGCACCCAGAGGAAACCCCACGCAGACACGGGGAGAATGCGCAAACTTCACACAGTGACCCAAGGGCAGAACCGAACCCAGGTCCCTGGCACTGTGAGGCAACAGTGCTAATTACTGTGCCACTCCTGAGTAAAGACGTTTCTTCTGAATTCCCTATCAGATTTATTAGTGACTATCTTAAGGTTATGTCTTAAGGTTAACATGCAGGTTAGCTAGGAAGGCAAATGCAATGGTAGAATTCATTGACAGAGGGCGAGAATACAAAAGCAGGGATGTACTTCTGAAGCTGTATAATGTTCTGGTCAGACTCCATTTAGAATATTGTGAGAAGTTTTAGGCCCCATTCCTAAGGAGAGATGTGCTGGCCTTGGAAGAGGTCCAGAGGGGATTCACAAGAATGATCCCAGGAATTAAAGGTTTGTCATACGAGGAACGGTTGAGGATTCTGGTCTGTACTCGATGGAGTTTAGAAGAATGAGGGAGGATCTAATTGAAACTTACAGAATACGGAGAGGCCTAGATAGAGTGGACATGGAGAGGATGTTCCCATGAGTGGGAGAGACTAGAACTCAAGGGCACAACCTCAGAGTGAAGGGACGCTCCTTTAAAACAGAGGTGAGGAGGAATTTCTTCAGCCAGAGGGTGGTGGATCTGTGGGACTCTTTGCCGCAGAGGAGGCTGGGTCATTGAGTGCCTTTAAGACAGAGATAGATAGGTTCTTGATTAATAAGGGAGTCACGGGTTATGGGGAGAAGACAGGATTAGGAGCATATCAGTCATGACTGAATGGTGGAACAGACTCAATGGGCTGAATGGCCTAATTCTGCTTCTATATCTTATGGCCTTAATTATGGCTCCCCCCGTTCTAATCTCGCCACAACTGGAAATGTTTTTTTTCCCAAGAACTCAACTGAATGTCTTCAGAATTGTGAAAAATTTGATCAGGTTAGGTCTCAGTCTCCCCTTTCCTGGAGAAAAGAGTACAGGCTATTTAATTTTTGCTGGAAGTATAATCTCTCGCTGTGACTCCCACTTAGCAAGCAGGATGTCTCCTCTGAGGAACTGCAACCGAGCTTTGCCTCGTGCTTGGTTTAGATCAAAATTCTGGTTGCTGGTCACATGTTCAGACACACACACACACACACACACACACACACACACACACACACACACACACACACACACACACACACACACCACAAAGCCCGCAGATGTGGATTGTAAAGTAACACAGCGCTTGTGGATTGTTTTTGCAGAGCTCGGGATTCTCTGCTGGGACCGTTACAATACAATGGAGCATTACACTGGGATCAATTATCCAGAATCCAATAATACTTTGACTTGGCTGAGCGTGGCCCAGTCAAGTAAATGAGATTGTAAAAACATAGAATGTAGCTTTAAAACAAAATCCATATTTCCTTGGAAGTAACTTTAATAAAGAGGCCCCTTCGCAGCTGTACCAAAGCCAAGGAAAATTTGAAAGCTAAAGATGCGAAGAAAGTTCTGGAAATTAAAACTATGTTTGCCCCCACTCACAAGATTTTTTTTTTGGAATAGGCTGCGTCTTGCTATAATCGAGGGAGTTCGCAACAAACCCTGTTCCTTCAACTTCTAAGAAGTCTCACAACACCAGGTTAGAGTCCAACCAGTTCATTTGATAGTAATCCCACAGGCTTTCAGAAACGGTGTCCCTTCGTCCTTCAACTTGTCCCCATAATCTTCAGCTCCAGTATGTTCTTCCTGCACCAAACGTGCTTGGAACCGGGGATCATTCATAAAGACAGAGTGAAGCCAAAGGGTCACCACAGAGTGTAGCAGGCACCTATCTCCTTAGCCAATGAGAAATTGGCAGAGGATCAACATGAAGAAAATGGAGTGTATTAGGAGTCAAATCAAATCCAGGAAGAGACAACAAGAGGAGATTGAGAGACAGAGAGAAGAGACAGAGGGGACAGTGAGTCCAAAGTCCAGCATCTAATGTTCAATGGTATATTTCTTCAGAGGGCAGCAGGCTGATTGTTACAGGATCATTCGTCTTTCCAGGATTGAGGACTTCCACAATGGGAGAAGACAGAATTAGTCTTGAAGGTGCAAATATAGAAGTTCCAGGAGATCACAATGTAGATAAGGTCCAGGCATTGTATTTGGGCAGAGCTCATAGAATCCCTACAGTGCAGAAGGAGACTATTCACCCATTGAGCCTGCACCATCCACAATCCCATCCAGGCCCTATTCCTGTAAACTCACATATTTACCCTGCTAATCCCCCTCACACTAATGGACAATTTAGCACAGCCAATGCACCTAACCCACACATCTTTGGACTATTGGAGGAAACCGAAGCATCCAAAGGAAACACACACAGACACAGGGAGAATGTGTAAACTCTGCACTGACAGTGGCCCAAGGCTGGAATCGAACACAGATCTCAGGTGCTGCTAGCAGTGCTAACCACTGTGCCACCATGCCACCCATTTCTGCTGCTATTTGTTAGCTGGTTGAATGGCAGACCACCTGGGTTCAGTTCCACATGGCAATATTACCAGTTCTAGCAGCCTGGAAAAGGTCACTTCCTCTCCTGGGTGTCAAATAAAGGATGTATTTTCCCAGGTCTGGAATCTTGAGACGCTTAATATTGGAGTCAGGGCCCTTTTGCCCCGCGCTCACGTACCTTTGGTTGGAGTTCTGCTTTAGAAATGTAAAGGATGTTGGTGCAGTGCTAACAGGACCAGACAGGGTAGATACTGGAAGGATGTTTCCAATGGTCAGTGTGTCCACAATCAGGGGTCATGGTCTAAGGATAAGGACTGAGATGAGGAGAAATTTCTTCAGCCAGAGAGTGGTGAATGTGTGGAATTCACTTCCACAGAAAGTAGTTGAGGCCAAAAGATTGCACGTTTTCAAGAAGAAGTTAGATATAGCCCCTGGGGCTAATGGGATCAAACGATATGGTGGGAATAGGTTACAGTTTGATGAAAAGCCATGATCATAATGAATGACGGAGCAGGTTTGAAGGGCCAAATGATCTACTCCCGCTTCTATTTTCTATATATTTGTATAGAATCTGATTGTCTGCAGTTACAGAGGGCATTAGAACCTTTTTAAAGATAACAAGGTCACTGCTGGTTTCTGGAGGTTACGAATTCCTGTCACAGCTAGCCAGGGCAAAGTCTTATCCATCTCCAAAATAGAAATAATAATTTTATAAGTAGCCAGGGCAGGCAGTGGCATAGTGGTATTGTCACTTGCCTAGTAATCCAGAGACCCAGCGTATTTCCCTGGGGACACAGGTTCAAATCCCACCATGGCAGAGGGTGAAATTTGCGTTCAATAAAAGTCTGGAATTAAAAGTCTAATGATGACCGTGTAACCATTGTCAATTGTCGTTTAAAAAAAAACCCATCACCAATGTCACTTAGGAAAGGAAATCTACCGTCCTTACCTGGGCTGGCCTACATGTGACTCCAGACCCACAACAATGTGGTTGATGCTTAATTGCCCTTGAAGGTGGGCAATAAATGCCATGAATAAAAGAAAATTGCCTTTCTCAAAGTATTTTTGAAGTTTAGTCATGGTGGTTATCTGGAAGTAGAAACCAACTTGTTCACAGCAATCTCATAAAAGGCCCTGGTGACCTTTCTTCAATGATTTAAGTTGAGGTATAAATATTGACCTGGACACAGTGTGCAGGCGTACACTGCTCTTGCCCTCACACACACCCAAAGACGCCAGCCTCACATCCAGCACCTGGCCGCTTCCACATAGCCTTCAGCTATTCAGCTGCGGCAGGCACATCCACCAAAGAGTGCAGCACAATCCCTGGGATTCCTCCCTCTCTCGTACATTCACATCCTCACCACGAAGGCATAAAACAAAAATCTTGTGTGGATATCTGGGTCAAATATTTGAAAGGAATGTTTAAGTCTCTATTAACCTCAATAATTAATTGCTTTTGCCATCCCATTCTACTGAGATTAAACTTCATAGGCATTTCCAGCAAATTCTCACTCCTTTTAACATTATTTTATGCTAGGAATCTCATTGAATAATTGGAGCTCAAATCTGGAAGATGTGAGCCCTTTAACCTCCACTGGAGAGCACTACCCTGGTCCAACTACATGTCAATTTTTAAATTCTCATCCTCATTTTCAAATCCATCCCGGGTCTTGCCCGTTGCTATCTCTGTAATGTACTCCAGCCCCACAGCTCTCAAAGCCCTGCGTTCCTCCAATTCTGACCTCCTGTGCACCCATGGTTTGTCCTGGCCCACATTGATGGCTATGTCTTTAGTTGCCAGGGCACAAAGCTCTGGCATTGCCTCCGTGGCCCCCTTTCCCGACTCTTTTGAAGGTTCCTTACGAACCGTGCTTTCTGATGGAACAGAACTGTACCCTCCCGGCTCTTTCTTCATCTGAAGCAGCACCATTAAGGCAGCTAGCCCCATGGCTGAGAGTTATTGTCTGTCACTCACCAGGACAAAAGAAGTGGCATCACAGTGTTGGAAATGTCACGCCTCGTTATTTCTGAGGAGCTACTAACAGACCCATTTGGGGAACACTGAGCCCAATTCAAAGGGAGCTGCACAAAGGCCATTTGTATATGATACACCAGGCTCACCAACAGCCTACAGGGACAATGATTCCCAAACACCTGACCCACGATGAATAGCTCCTCTTTACACAATGGCTGAGACATTATCATCCCGAAACACGAAGACACTGGATAAATCATCTGTCTGTTGAAGATATTGTGGAGAGGCAGGCGTTGTGGAGCAGGTTAGTATTGTCTATCCCATTGGGCTGCAAGTTCAGCCTGCTGCTTTAACATCTAACTTGGAGGTTACGCAGGAGGAGATCTGATCCAGGCTGGACAACTGGCCCCCATCCACCCGCCTCTGCTGAATCCATAGAATTCCTACGGTGCAGAAGGTGACCATTCAGCCCATTGAGTCTGCACCGATCACAATCCCACCCAAGCCCTATCCCCGCAACCCAATGCACTTACCCAGCTAGTCCCCCTGACACTAAGGAAAACTTTCGTGGCCAATCCACCTAATGCACACATCTTTGGATTGTGGGAGGAAACTGGAGCTCACAGAGGAATCGCACACAGAGATGGGGAGAACGTGCAAACTCCACACAGAGACCCAAGCCGGGAATTGAACCCGGGTCCCTGGTGCTGTGAGGCAGCAGTGCTAACCACCTTGCCACGGTGCCACCCAAGTTCTGTAACATCATTTCTGCATGCTTATTTCATCTTGTGAAGTCAACATCACTGGAAAAGCAACTCTTACATCAACAGTTTTCAGCCCCAAAGAAATTTCTCATGGGACTTTGTATGTACTGGACCTCACCTGAATCAACATTTATTTTCTCTGTGGTCCCTGCATTACAAAACCTTCTTTTCTCTATCCCTCTCTTCACTGTATGTGGATGGAGGTAGATAGTGCAAACCTTCCTTTCTTGAATGTGTGCAATAGGCTAACCTTTTTGATCGCATCCTACCTCAAGTTTGCTGTGGGGTTATTGGTAGCCATGACGTGGAGATGCCAGCGTTGGACTGGGGTGGGCGCAGTGAGAAGTTTCACAACACCAGGTTAAAGTCCAACATTTATTTGGAATCATGAGCTTTCAGAGCTCCTTCATCAGGTGAGTGGAGAGTTGGGTTTCACAAACACAGCATATATAGACACAGACTCCACTGCAAGATAATGGTTGGAATGTGAGTCTTTAAGGTACAGACAGTGCGAGTGCAGAGAGGGATGAGAGGTTAAAGATTGTTTCAAGCCAGGACAGTTAGTAGGATTTTGCATGTACAGGACAAGTGGTGGGTCTTGCAAATAATATGACGTGAACCCAAGATCCCGGGTTGAGGCCGTCTTCATATGTGCGGAACTTGGCTACCAGTTTCTGCTCGGTGATTCTGTGTCGTTGTGTGTCTTGAAGGCCGCCTTGGAGAATGCTTACCTGGAGATCGGAGGCTGAAGGTTATTGGTAGGATAAGTCAGCACTTAATAAAAATGATAGAATTCAAACGCCTCTCTGTTTACTAACAGGCGATGAAAGAAAAACTGAGTGCTGTTTGAACAGACCCACCCCGTCCATCTGTAACACCATGCTTACAGACACGCATCCTAATGTCATCTTATATGGCAGAGTGCCAACTGTGTTTCAGAAGTGGATCCATCTCGACATCTGCCTGAGTTCTCCACCATCTGAGATGCCTGACTTCAGACATTTCTATTCACTTAGCATGACAGCAAGAAACAGCTGATGGCACAGGATGCAACTTAGCTTAGAGAGGAGGATGTTGTCTGAGTCTCTATCTTAAAGACTTGTGTTGCAGAACTGGCCACGTTGCTAGCCAAGCCGTCCCAGTACAGATACAACACTACACCTACCCAACGATGTAGAAAACTGCCCAAGTATGTCCTACCCACCGAAAGCAGGTCAAGTCTCACCTGGCCAAATAACCCTCCATCAGTCAACTCTCAATCGTCAGAAAAATAATGGAAGGTGTTGTCAACAGTGCTACCAAGTAGCACTTAATTGCCAATAACCTGCTCATTGATGCTCAGTTTGGGTTCTGCTGGTACCACTGTTTCCGGATTTCATTACAGACATAGTCTGAACATAGACAAAAGAGCAGAGTTCCACAGGGGAGATGACTGTGATTACCTTTGGCATCAAGGCAGCATTTGACACTGTGCGATATCAAGACATCTTAACTAAGGCAATGGAAATCAGGGGGAAAACTCTCTGGTTATGTTCGTACCTAGCACAAAGGATGAATGTGGTTGTTGGAGGTTAACCATCTGTTCCAGTTCATTGCTGCAGGAGTTCCTGAGGATGGTGTCCTAGGCCCAAATGTTTTCAGCTTTTATATCAATGACCTCCCTTCCATCATAAGGTCAAAAGTGGGGATGTTCACTGATGATTGCACCATGATCAGCACCATTTGCGACTCCTCAAGATGTTGAAGGAGTCCCTACCAAAAGCAGTAAGACAAGGTCAACATTCAGTCTTGGGCTGACACTATGGCAAGAAGTCTCACAGCACCAAGTTAAAGTAACATTCTTGCCACACAAGTGCCAGGCAATGACTATTTCCAACAAGAGAGAATCTAATCGTCTCCTATTAACATCCTGTGGGGTGTATCTTTATCCAGAAATGGAACTGGACCAACCACATAAATATTATGGCACAATGGTTAGCACTGCTGCCTTAGTGCCAGGGGTCCAGGATCAATTCCTGGTTTGGGTCACCATCTGTGCAGCCTGCATGTTCTCCCCATGTCTGTGTGGGTTTCTTCCCACAGTACAAAAAAAGTGCTGGTTAGGTGAACTGGCTATACTAAATTTCCCCTCAGCGTACGCAAACAGGCAGCAGACTGTGGCAACTAGGGGTTTTTACAGTAACTTCATTGCAGTGTTAATGTAAGCCTAACTTGTGATACTAATAAATAAACTATGGTGACGAGGCTCCTACAACACCTTCCAAACCTATGATCTCTCCCACCTAGGACAAGGACAGCAGGAGTATGGGAACACTACCACCTGCATGTTCCCCTCCAAGTCACACACCATCATGACTTTGAAATATATCTCTGTTCCTTCCACTGTCAAAATTCTGGAACTCTCTCCCTAACAGCACTGTGCGTGTATCTATACCATATGGATTACAGTGTTTCAAGGCAGCGGCTCACCACCACCTTCTCAAGGGATAATTAAGGATGGGGAACAAACGTTGGCCGTGCCAGCTGCATCCCATGAAAGAATCAAGTTACAACCTGCTCTTTGAGATTTTTAATCGAAACTACACACTCTCCCTTCTCTACCACTTTTGATGCTTTGAAGCAGCACTTTCTATTGTCAAAACCCCAAAATCTTCCCTTTAGAAACAGTTTTAAGACAATTAAAAAACACACACAGAACCTGACCAATTTATGAGAAAGGGACGATGAGGGCATATTGACATGGATAAGGTTGATGTGGTACAAACATCATTGTGGACTGGTTGGGTTGAAAGGAGGTTTCTGTGCTGTAAATTCTATGGAATGCCATCAGTTGCAGTACAGAATTGTATTTATAATCAACGCCTGTGGCAGAGATCGTATGAAAAATAATCGTAGCCAGATGTTGGGTGTAATTACAGGACAGCACATTTATATAATGTTACCACTTTTAACAAGGTTCTATTTATGAGAATATGATTGTAAACTTCATTTCATGGCTCAAAGCATGATTTTAAAAAAAAAATTACATTTCAATTATCCATTTGTTGCATACCTCAGCATCGTTTGAGGCACTGGGAATGGTTTCTGTCCTGCACTCAGGATAACGCATCCTGGCTTTGTGTCCATATGCCTGGGATAAGTGTCATGTATTGGGATTTGGTGTGGGGAGCTCACCGCTGCTCATGTTAACAATCATACACAGCGTGGCTACTGAGAAAAAGTGAGGGGACGCAGCAGGTTGTAAAAGTCTGCCTGTTCGTCCAAAGCAGTGACCGCACAGTATGGTGATAATCTTTTTCAGAGTCATGTGTGTGGCAGATGGCAGCTTTTTTTGAGATATAATCTGTACTGGGTAACTTCATCACAACCTGCACTTTCCTCAGAGTTTCCAATGCAGGTGTACACAAATGAGGAATTTTTCTTCTCCCTAGCATGGATTTCCAGACCAAATATACTACTTGCACATTGGGCAGCATGATGGTAGTGGTTAGCACTGCTGCCACACAGTGCCAGGGACACGGGTTCAATTCCAACTTTGGGTCACTGTCTGTGCAGTTTGCACATTCTCCCTATGTCTGTGTGGATTTCCTCCAGGGGCTCTGGTTTCCTCTCAGTCCTGCTGGTTAGGCGCATTGGCTATGCTAAATTCTCCCTCAGTGTACCTGAACAGGTGCCAGAGTGTGGCAATAGGGGATTTTCATAGCAACTTCATTACAGTGTTAATGTAAACCTACTTGTGACTAATAATAATTTGCACACAATTTACAGAATTTTGAACTTATTTCATCAAGACTTTATTTGTGGGACATAGCCAGCATTTATTGCCAATCCTAGTTGCCCTTATTGAGTGGCTTGTTAGGCTATTTCAAAGGACAGTTGGAAGTCAACCACATTGCTGAGGCTCTCAAGGCACATGCAGGTCAGACCAGGTAAGGACAGCAGATTTCCTTCCCCAAAGAACATTAGTGAATGAGATGGGTTTTTCTGACAATGGTTTCATGGTCAACAGTAGATTCTTAATTCTGGATTTTTAAAAAACTTCAAAATCTACTATCCTGGTGCGATAATAACACTAGGTCATCACCTCCCTCCATGTTATTGCAAGATGTTGCAATTAGTCTCCATCTCTCTTCCCTCAGCCTCCATACTTGACAGTAATCTAAACAGATGTTAAGACTGCCAGGCAAAGATACACAGCAACACTCGTGTGTTTTAAATCAAAGTTTAATTCATCTATAATAATAAAAGTACCAATCTGCCTGCATCAGGTAAAACAGAATAAAGCAAAACAAAGAGGTACAGGTAATTTTGATTTGCTCAGTAGTCAGTACGGTAAAAAGAACTAGAGTATTTCATTTGCCACAGGCCACTCCATTTAACTCACATTTAAACAATGGTTACATAAAACACAGATTTCACACAATTTTTTTAAGTGGTTTAATATATGGCACCTATCTGTTCAGGCTGGTAAATGTGCAATTGCTACTAACCTTTCACGTTACCTGCCCAGCTAAGTAACCCACCCATTTCACATCACCCTGTTAACTCACTGGATTTCTGGGTGGTAAGAGCTGGAAAGAGTTACCAGCCGTTACAATGCTCTTTTAGAAGTGTCGGAAATGACAAAGTGAAGTGGTTTCACACCAGCGATGTGTTGGGATCATCGACCAATTTTGATCAATGGAACTGAGTTTACAATCCATCAAATTCAGGAAGCTGATTGGGTATCTAATCCCACACATTTAGAAAATAAAATGGACAACTTCTTGTGATGTCTGCGCAACACAAAGATAGACCCAGTTACCTGGAAAGACAGAATACGTTACAATTAATGCACAAGCGTGGGTGTTTGAGTTCGGGTCTTACCAACCTCTATGAGATGAGTACAAGTGAGATCTTTTTCCGATCTGACAAAACTACTGAGGTAGTTGATCAACAGCGCTAGGGGCCCACGAACAATCGCAAGAGAACTCTGCTGCCACTAGGACAGTGAGGTGGTCCTGGGTTTGTGTGGCCAGTGGGTTTGCAAACGTGAATTTTTCCTTCAAGAATGCTGGAAACGCACGAGACTGAATGATCGCAGCTGGGTCACCATATTGGATTTTCACTCAGAAGATCCACAAGTGAGAACGATAATAAGATGCACCGTGAAACTGCAGGATAATGTGCTAATTCCATGCTATCTGCATCATGCCAAGTACTACACACAGCAGGGGCAGTTCAAAGAATGAATACTACAGATATTTTCCAGCAATGAGTGGATTCAGGGTGGGTTAAGGAATAAGATGGATGCCAATTACAGTTTGCAAGACTTATCTGGAAGATACAATGTCCTTTTTCATAATCAGTCTGTAAAAATGGGTACTCCAGCAAAGTATAACAATTGGCTCCTGAAGAACTGAGCTCTAAATATAGCACTACCAGAACAAAGCATATTGCATCAACACGGGCAATGCCTGCTTGCCACTCCTTATTTGACACTATGTATAAATTGGACTTGTACAGTTATTCCACAGGCAAGATACAACTGACTGCTAAATAGCACTTTGTCATGATATACAGAAATATGAGATCATACATCAGGATGAGAATTCAAATACAAGAATTACAAGCATTTACATGTTCACATTATTAAAAAAAGTCATAATTCTGTAAGGCTACTTTTGAGTACCATAGTGTTTAAACCCCCCCACCCCGACTCCTCTGTCAAAAGAATCCAATCATCTGCATTAACCCTTTAAATGCATTCACACCACACTGCCCTGTAATTGTTAGAAAGTTTAACATACGCAATACTAAGGGGAGAGGGGACACCAGGGAATATAACGAAAAGAATGCTGTATTACAGTGTGTTGGCTACTTTTTTTTCCTGTTAAAACCATCCTCTACCCAACTGGGATGTGCAAGTAAGCAGCATCACAACACCAGGTTAAAGTCCAACAGATTTATTTGGTAGCACGAGCTTTCAGAGTGCTGCCCAGTGCTCCGAAAGCTCGTGCTACCAAATAAATCTGTTGGACGTTAACCTGGTGTTGTGAGACTACTTACTGATCCTACCCCAGTCTAACTGGGTTAGTGTCCAATTCTACACTAAATGGCATCCCCATCCAGCCAGCCAGCCCTAATGTGAGGGTGGCGGGAAACTACTCCATTGAGAGACCTTTTAAAGAAAATTAAAATAAAAAGTATTTTAAGACATGGACATTAACTATGTTTTAACTACCATTTCCCTTGTATTTACATATAGTACATGATGTGTAATCTGAAACCAGAGTTTATTCACACAATCAGCAAAACAAAATCAAAACCTGAGCAGTCACAACTTGTCAAAATTGTGCAAAAAAGAAATTGTATATATCATCTTTCGATTGAGCATTTCAGTAAATTCGGCACTTGAAAATGAATCCCTATGCGCTGAAAAACAAAACGCAGTTGGAGAATGTTAAAACCCTATTTTAATGTCAGCTTTCCCCGGACAGCCATGTGTAATATTTGACTGCAACACATCTGCTCAGTGGCACGAGGCTTGTGTAATGGGCGAACGCTTCTTGTTCTTTCTTGAAATGAAGATACTGCCCCAACGTCCACCTACAACATCACCTCCACCCGCCCCAGAGTACTTCCCACTCACGCTCCCCTGACAAGCACATAATTGGAGCTTTGAATAATTCTGCAGCTACGTGGTCTTAGACTTGTATCACATTAGATTTACATTACACATCTGTACAGGTGTCACAGTTGGAAATTCAAGTTCCATCACTGAATTGAGAAAACACAGCCCGGGCCACGTTCTTCACACATTAACATCAGTTCAGTTCCCCGAAAAGGCTTTGAGCACAAGTCAGTTATGTAGATTTTATTAACACACCTTGTTAGATTTAAAATATTTTAATTATGCTCCAAAAAAAAAATGACTGCGACCCCAGTAAGGGTTTTATACCACAAAGGATGAAAATTTAAACCACACCTCGATTGAATATTTTACACCCAAAGTGGAAACAAATTGCAGCAAGAGGTCACCAATCTGAAAGGTTAACTCTGTTTCTTTCTCCACAGATGCTGCCTGACCTGCTGAGCGAATCTCCAGCCTTTTCTTCTACAGTTTCAGCATCCGCGCCATATTATTTTAGTGTGGAAATTAAAGTCGATTTACTAAGACGTTTTCCAGAAGGCCTGATTCAATCCAATTTCTCTTCCGTATTGATACGCTAATCCATTTGGCAACACACACAAAGCAATTAATCAAGTGCATGATCTCTAAAGTAACATTTCATACAGTACATTATTAATCCGACATTTCTGAACAGGACAAATGGGGGGGGGGGGGGGGGGTGCGCGGAAGAAATGTATTTTCTTAGGGTGCCCCTAAACCAATTTGACAAACTGACTACATGCTCCAGCCTTACTGTAAATACTGGCATCAATTATCACTACTTTATGTTTACAAACCTCTACAGTCCTAAGGGCAGTACTTGATTTTGCAAACAAAGCCCTGTAAGGCCTTTCTTCTCCCAGTTAGACTACACTTGCATATACGCTTTGACAATGAGAAATTAAAAACTGTCACAAATTAAAAAAAAACAAAAAAAAAAGCCCCTGCATATTAAAATTTCATTTAAGAATTTGTCAGTTCTTGAGAAACAAACTGCTTCAGTCTTTCGAGGTACTGTCCGTAAAGCTCCACGTCATTGTGGCCCGCTCCCTCTACCCACAGTGGTTCCACTGGCCTTTGACACTGCTCGTACAAGGCCAGCCCATGCGAGAAGTCGATGACTTCATCTTCAGTTCCGTGGATGACCAACACTGGAGAGGCTATTTTTGAAATCTTGTCAATGCTGTCAAGACAAATTAAAATTCACAGATTGATTAGTAGTTGGTGGTGGAAGGGCAATCCATTCGTTTTACTAGAAAGGCTGGTAAAGCTTGCAAAAATTTACATTTAGCACCACTGATGTTTCCACCTCTGTCCCCACTGGCTTTAGCTATTCCTGGAGACTACCATTAAAAGCACAATAGAAAGCCAATCAGAATAATCTTGAAATTCACTCTAATATTGACCATTTCATAGAATCGCTCCAGTGCGGGTGGTGATCGTTTGGGCCATCGAGCCTGCAGCAACGATCCCACTCAGGCCCCATTCCCATACCCTCCTGCCAACCCCCAAACCACCCTGACACAAAGGGGCAATTCAGCATGGCCAATCAACCCAAGCCGCACATCTTTGCTCTGTGGGAGGAAACCAGAGCACCCGGAGGAAAAACACGCAGACACAGGGAGAATGTGCAAAGTGCACACAGAGAGTGGACCTGAGGCCGGAATCAAACCCGGGTCCCTGGTGCTGTGAGGCAGCAGTGCTAACCACTGTGTCATCCCGTGCACTTAGTTGTTGCAATGGGAGTTCAGGATCATGGCTCTTTTAGCATGGCATTATATACGTATTTTAAAAATCAGTACAATTCTCTAAAGGATTAATTTCAATACACACTAATTGAAATAAGTCAAATTTAAGAATCTGAAGCCAATCTTGTGATAATTATGAAGTTGATATGATTTTGGGACTGTGTTTTTCAAAGATAAAATGAAGATCATGTGACCTGTTCTGAAGCCTGCCTGATGTTGCTTGCCAGAGATTCAATAGGGCCCAGATCTTATCATTGGGAAGGTGGAGATGTTTATGCTTGGAGACAATGGCAGCAGCCTGTGAGCTAACCTTGGATAGTCTGAGTCTCAAAAGTCCCAGAAGAGTATTAAGAGTGCAGATTTGTAAACAGTTATACTCCACATTATCCATATATATATATATATATAAACATGGACGAGTGGGCCATTTGGCTCATTGAGCCTGCAGTGCCATTTAGTACAATTAAGGCTGATCTGATATTCACCTCAAATCTGTGCTTCACCAACCCCTGATAACCTCTCATCTCCTTGTTTACCAAAAACCTTTCTACCTCTGCCTTAAAAATATTCAAAGACTCTGCTTCCACCACTTTTTTGTTAAGCGTGCTCCAAAGGCTCATGACCCTCAGGGAAAGAAATTTCTCCTCATCTCAGTTTTAAATGGGCAACCCCTTATTTTTAAAATGTGACCCCGCTAGTTCTAGATTCTCTGAAAAGGGAAAGCTTTTTCATATTCACCCTATCAAGATCCCTCAAGATCATGCATATTTCAATTAAGTTCCAAGATTATGGGTGGTGCAGTAGCAGTGGTCAAGCACTGCTGCTTCACAGCTCCAGGGACCTCAGTTTGATTCCCAGCTTGGGTCACTGTGTGGAGTTTGCACATTTTCCTCGTGTCTGCATGGGTTTCCTATGGGCAGTCTGGTTTCCTCCCAAGGTCCAAAGATGTGCAGGTTAGGTTGATTGGCAATGCTAAAAATTGCCCCTTAGAGTCGTGAGATGCGTAGGATAGAGGGATTAGTGGATAAATATGTAGGGATATGGGGGTAGGGCCTGGGTGGGACCGATGGGCCAAATGGCCTCCTCCTGCACTGTAGGGTTTCTATGATTTCTATGAAAGACAGCTGGGCTCTCAAGGATAGCTAATCAGCAACTCTACCTGGTAGAAGGTCTACATGACTCATGCTGCCAAGGATGGGCTTTGAAAGGAGAAAGACTCCTAAAATATGCCTGAAAATGTTCCCAGTCTTACAATCTTTCGTCGTCACTGGAAATACATTTTACCACACCTTTCAGCCTTCCTACCCATTCCATTAAGGCCAAATCTGTCCTCATGTTTTTGTAATTGCCTTTGTTTAATTCCACAATGCAAGTGTGGGACTCCGTTTTCTCACCCTCAAACTGAATTCTGAATTCAGAGAGAGAAAAAGCAGTCTCATCGGTTCACTATGTCAGAATGCGAGTGGAAATTCGCACTCCGATTGAAAAGATCAAATTCATTGAGGGTTAAAATGAGGCTAAAAGATTTGCCTAGTTTTAGACAGAGGGAAAAGTCTCCAAGAAAATTTACACCCCAATACTGGAATTAAAACCTTCTAAGGAAGAGATAGAATATGGAATAGTACAGCACAGTACAGGCCCTTCAGCCCTCGATGTTGTGCTGAGCTTTGTCCGAAACCAAGATCAAGCTATCCCACTCCCTATCGTTCTGGTGTGCTCCATGTGCCTATCCAATAACCGCTTGAAAGTTGCTAAAGTGTCCAACTCTACTATCACAGCAGGCAGTGCATTCCACACCCCAACCACTCTGACTAAAGAATCTACCTTGGACATCCTTCCTGTATCTCCCACCATGAACCTTATAGTTATGCCCCCTAGTAACAGCTACACCCACCCGAGGAAATAGTCTCTGAACTCTAACTATCCCCCTCATCATCTTATAAGCTTCTATTAAGTTGCATCTCATCCTCCTCTGCTCTAAAGAGAAAAACCCCAGCTCCCTCAACCTTTCCTCATAAGACCCACCCTCCAAACAGGCTGCATCCTTGTACATCTCTGCACTCTCTTGAATGCTTCCACATCCTTCTTACAGTAAGGTGACCAGAACTGCACACAATGTTCCAAATGTGGTCTCAAAGTTCAATTATATTCTCATCACTACTTTCACTGCCCTAATAGATCCATAAATAAATGTATCAAACTATAACCAAGATGAGAAGTAAAGCCTCAGGTGGCTTTATTTCTCATCATTTTGGACTGATTCTGGGAGAACTGAATGCCTACTTTAAGTGTAACATACACCTGATGCTTTTTTTGCTCGTGTTAAAACCTCTATTCTGTGGCTGAAGTATACATTGCCTAGAAAAATAGTATTTAGTCAAGGGTGTTTTAGTCTGTTTGTTACAATAAACATTTTAAAAAGTGAAATCTTGTTTGTCATCTGTTCAACTATGAACCAGAAGCTTGAATTTCTCTCTAAAAGTTACTGATCTCAATGAGGGTTAGAACAATATACTAAAATTATACTTTAAAATCTGTCCGTTTTTCATATTTATATATGAAAACAATATAACATGTGTGCACACGTACACGGACTTCCTCCACAACATATGTACACTGCACAAGGAAGCAGAAAAAAAGACAACCTGAAGCAATTTAAATTTGGTAGAATAGCTTTTAGTAATAAACCCCCTAAAGGAAAATGCTAGGGAGGCAAGACATAGCAAAGCAGTGATGCTTAGTAGAATGGATAACTGCTATCCATTCTAGTAGTTAGATGGAAGGAAGATTGTTCTGGAGTTGCAGGGGTTTTAAGGCTGTCTGTAAACTGACTGTTACACCGGTGGGTGCCCCCATCAATTTGCAATACATTTTGCTAGTGTCAGCTGTGGCTCAGTGGGTAACGCTCTTGAAGTCAGAAGATTGTGGGTTCAAGTGCTACGCCAGGGCCTTAAGCACAAAAGAAATCTAGGCTGATACTCCAAAGTAGTAGTGATGGAGTGCTGCGCTGTTAGGGGTCCCTTCTAAAGGATGTACCATCTCATTACACTGGAGCTAGAGAAGATTTATTAAATGTAGCTAGCATTGCATCACTTGAACTGGACAATTGCAGCAAAAATCCACAAACTTTTAGGAAGAGCCTATACTGCAAAATTCAAGCTTAATCTTGCTAATAGTCACCTAACCAGCAATGACTCTGCGAACATTGGAAGTAAAATCACTTACTTGGGGAACGCATCAAAGCAGTAAGTCTTCTTTGTGTCTGGAAAAGCTACACGCATACCAGACATTAAGGGAGAATGAAGGACAACCGCAGCACATTCATATCGAGCAGCCAGGTCCACTGTAGGTACTGTTCCAATACTCTGACCATACAGGATCACATTCTCTGGACGAATCCCATACCTGTTGAATGGAAAACAAAGCTGCTTTAGACAGCGTTTTTGTTTCAGGGTGCAGTTTAAAATAATTATAGATTTCAATCATTTCCTCATCACTATTTTCACTGCCCTAATAGATCCATAAATAAATATATCAAACTATAACCAAGGGGCAGCACATGGCACAGTGTGGTTAGCATTGCTGCCTCACAGCGCCAGGGACCTATCTTCAATTCTCAGTTTGGGTCACTGTCTGTGCAGAATTTGCACGTTCTGTGTTTGTTTATCCTCCGGGTGCTCCGGTTTCCTCCCACAGTCTGAAAGATATGCTGGTTAGGTGCATGGGCCTTGCTAATTCTTCCTCAGTGTACCTGAACAGGCGCTGGAGTGAGGTGACTAGGGGATTTTCAAAGCAACTTCATTGCAGTGTTAATGTAAGCCTACTTGTGGCACTAATAAATAAACTCGAACTTAACATGGATTTCTTCGATTTGGTTTGTCACATGTATTAACATACAGTAAAAAGCATTGTTTCTTGCGCACGATATAGACAAAGAATACCATTCATACAGAAGAAAGGAGAAGGTGCAGGATGTAGTGTTATAGTCATAGCTAGGGTGTAGAGAAAGATCAGCTTAATGAAAAGAGTTAGAATAAAGTTTTAAAAGCATAGAACAACAGCAAAAGATAGAATTAGAAGATATGCTGGGCACAGCATGCGAGAAGTCACCAAGCACCGGTGCCACTTTGAAACAAACTGCAGCTATATTGAGGAGTTGGTAACTATAAACACTTGTAAATGAACACACACATAATGCTAATATAAAAGCAAATTGCTACGTACGCTGAAATCTGAAATGAAAACAGAAAATGGAAAATCTCAGCAGGTCTGACAGCATCTGTGAAGAGAGAAGAGCTGAGGAAGCTCCATGCAGCTCTGACAGAGTCATGCAAAGTCGAAACATTGGCTCTATTCTCTCTCCACAGATACTGTCAGACCTGCTGAGATTTTCCAGCATTTCCTGTTTTTGTGATATGCAATTCCAACTTTATATATCTGCTTTTATCACCTATTTCAGTAATCACGAATGCAATATTTTCAGGGTTTGGCTCCATATAATTAGAACATAATACAACAGAGCAGCAGGAAGGTAATAAAGGACTTGTAAACAAATGGTGGTGGCTGGGCTGTAAAACAGGAATCAGCAATAGGAGATTGCCATTGCGACAACTGAAATGTTGTCCCACTTTTCGCATCTCACTTCTAAGTGCAGCAGGAGCTCAGATGCAAGTTAAAGCTCTCTTTGCATTACAATAGATTGTTCCGGCAGCTGCAGCCAAGCTTTGTTGATTCTGAATCCCTGAAGTAGAGCAGAATGCCATTCATCAGTGCGGCCTGGATTCAAATTCAGTTCTCTGGGGAGTTAGACCATGTAGCAAGTTGGAAGATTAATTTCATCACGGCGAGATCTTAAATAACCAAAATCTTCAACCAATAAGAAGCACTTCTGTTAAAGTTCTTCTTTCTTTAAGCAAAGCTTACAGCAAAGGTTCCAAAAATAAATTAGCAGAGCTGGCCTATTTTTACAGCATAATTGAAAAGAAAATGTAATCTGCAGGGTATCAGATAAAGCACAAACTAATCACCATGCTGAAGTTCTTCCAAACCCAAGTACTTAGAAATTTATGTAAGTAATTCCAGATATGGATTGCGGCCTCCCCCACAGAGAGGCGCCCCATTTATTGAAGCCCAGAAATTTATTGGCAGCAGTTGAGCTATAGGGACCCCAAGTGAACGCATGAGTAATTCTCAAACTTAAACCAGCTAAAACTTTGCAGCTTACCAGCACAAAGCACTACTTGTCCTGCTAGATCACCCCACCCATTAGCGTCATGTGGAGCAGTGTGGGAAGAAGTTGATCAAATAGCAAGAAGTTCCATTAGTGAGGCAGGCAAGCTTATCAATAGCAGCCCAGAGTATTACCTAGCTCAGGTATCAGGTTCATTTATTATGTCCCATAGAATTAACCCAACCTCTTTCCCGAGGCAGACAGCTACTCAGTATCAATATGAAGCCATAAGTCAATCAGATACAAGTTTAGAGCCAGAAGTGGCCATTCAGCCCACCATGTTTATACTGGTTCTTGGAAGTAGAAGCTGTGCTCAGTCATACATCCCTGTGTTTATTTATAACTCTGAAGCTCCTCACAAGTACCTGTCCAACTACTTTTAAAAATGAGATCAGCTTCCACCAGTTAATTAGCACCCTCAGTCTTGTTACAGAGTACATATGGCACAGAAACAGGCCATTGGGTCCGCTGATCCATGCTGGCATTTATCTCCACACGAATCTTCTCCCATCCCTCTTCTTCCCATCCTATCAGCATAATACCCTTTCTTCCTCATCTGTCCATTTAGCTTCCCCTTAAATTTATCACCTTTGATCTTTTAAAAAGCATGGTAACTTGCATATAATGCACATCGCCAACGAAAAATACAACTTTCTTAAAGTGACAGTACAGGAACACCAGTTCAAGATACAAAGTGAGTTCCACAATTCCCAACTTGGCCATAACACTGAAAACAAAGTCAATAGTTTCCACTGAAGCACATTCTCAAATATTTAAAGAGTTTAATAAAACATAATGATACCCAAAACAGTGAACCTGGATATTGAAACAGTTAGAGTCAGAGACATAGTCATAGAGTCAGAGGAGTTTACAGCATGGAAACAGGCCCTTCAGCCCAACTTGTTCAGCTAATCCCAACTGTCCACATTTGGCCCATATCCCTCTATACCCACCCATTGTACTCATGTAGCTATCTAAATGTTTTTTTTAAAAGACAAAAATTGTACCTGCCTCTACTCCTACCCCTGGCAGCCTGTTCCAGACACTCACCACCTTCTGTGTGAAAAAATTGCCCGCCTGGACACTTGTATCGCTCCCCTCTCATCTTAAACCAATGCCCTCTAGTTTTAGACTCCCCTACCTTTGGAAAAAGATATTGACTATCTAGCTGATCTGTGCCCCTCATTATTTTATAGATCTCTATAAGATCACTCCTCAGCCTCCTATGCTCCAGAGAAAAACGTCCCAGTTTAGCCAGCCTCTCCTTATAACTCAAACCATCAAGTCCCAATAGCATCCTAGTAAATCTTTTCTGCATTCTTTCTAGTTTAATTATATTCTTCCTACAATAGTTTGACCAGAACGGCACACAGTATTCCAAGTGTGGCCTTACCAATGTCTTGTACAACTTCAACAAGACGTCCCAACATTTGTATTCAATACAGTTAGGCTTAATAAACCAGTGTGGACTCTAAACAGCTTCACCTATAAATCAATTAATGAAACATTAACTTGATTCTCTTATCGAGTTAAAAATGGAATTTGAATTAAGATTCCAATAGATATTGCTCAATAACGCACACAGTGGGATTCCACTGCTGTCTTGTGGCCAGTCGAATATATAATATATACACACAGGTTCAATTTAAACATGTAATTAGCCGGAATTGTGCAGAAAAACGTAGCCCAGCTATAACTGGACAGTGCTTACACTGGAGCAAGACTACAAGATAACATCAGTTAATTCCAAAATATACAGGTTAATCTACTCTTCATGGCCATCTCCTTTGTACAATAGCATGTGCTTGAAAGCTGACCTCAGTGGCCCCGATAAAGAAAATAGATTAAACACTGGCTGAACATTTCAAGGCCATCATGTACGTTGCATCACTGAAGTAGGAAATGTGATTTTTCCGCTGTTTCCTTGAGTATGTGCATGTCCCTGTATTTTAGGAGCAGTGAGGGGTGGTGGTGACAACAAGTCTGATGGATTGTGAGTAAAACTTTATCTGGAGATAATGTATATCTTTCAGGAAAGAGCTTTTCAAATTGGCTGTGGGAATCTCAGAGTGAAACCTTGTCCTGGATTTTATGGGGTGCTGTACTCTGCAGCCGCCCCAACTAAGCTGTCGGGCTACCTGCTAGGGAAACAGTGGTGGGGACAGGATGGAATGACACACTTAAGTAGCCATGAATTGTCCACTTGGTCGCTTGGCACCTCCATCAACCCCTTATTTCACTCTTCATGTAAGAAAATCTTGCCATGGCACAATAAACTAGTTTATTCCACGGTATAATATCAAACTGTTAATCCCCCTGACACTAAGGGGCAATTTAGCATGGCCAATCCATCTAGTCTGCACATCTTTGGGCTGTGGGAGAAAACTGGAGCACCTGGAGGAAATCCACGCTGACATAGGGAGAATGTGCAAACTCCACACAATCACCCGAGGCCAGAAACAAACCCGGGTCCCTGGCTACGTGAGGCAGCACTTTTGGCAAATGTTCTCATTTAACAAACATACACATGTAAAGCTATCAGTGTTAATAAATTAAATACAGGCAGTGTCTTACAGCACAGGAGGCTTTGTGGCTCATCATACCTCTAACAGCTCTTTCACAGAGCTATCCAATTAAACCCATCCTCTCTGCTCTTCCCTGCAATTTTTTTATTCATTGCAAGTGTTTGTATAATTCCATTTTGGAAGTTACTGAATCTGCTTCCACTGCCCTTTTAGACAGCGTATTCCTGGCCACAGCAACTCGCTGTATTGGAAAATATCTCACCCTAGTTCTGATTCTTCTAGCAATTACTTTAATCTACCCCTCCCACCCCCACCACCACACCCCCCATTTACTCATCCTCATGCCAGTGAAATCAGTTCCTTCCTATTCACTCAAGACCTTTCATGAACACCTCTCTCAACTCTCCTGTGTTCTCAGGAAAACATCGTAAGAAGTCTGACAACACCAGGTTTAAGTCCAACCAATTTATTTGATAGTAAACTCAAGCTTTGAGAACTCTCCATTCACCTGACGAATGGGCGAACCCCAAAAGCTTGTGTTTACTATCAAATAAATTGGTTGGACTTAAACCTGGTGTTGTCAGACTTCTTACCCCAGTCCAACGCCAGCACCTCCACCTCAGGAGTGCATTTGCAGCTTCTCCAGCCTCTCCACATCACTAAAAGCCCTCATGCCTTGGGCCAACCTAGTGAATATCTTCTGATTTCAAGGCCTTGACATTTGCCCTAAAGATTTTTCCGGTTTTCAGCGATGGAAATGGCAAGTCAATATTTATGATGACACCTGTGGTGCTGTAAGTGTCCAAGGACTGGTCAAAGTTTTGTTTTACTTTAGTAGTGTCACAAATTACTGCAATGAAGTTACTGTGAAAATCCCCTAGTCGCCACACTCCAGCATCTGTTTGGGGTACACAGAGAATTTAGCACAGCTAATGCATCTAACCAGCACGTCTTTCGGACTGGGGGAGAAATTGGAGCACCCAGAGGAAACCCATGCAGACACGGGGAGAACTTGCAGACTCCGCATAGCCACACACACCTGTATAAAATTTCATAGGAATCCGTAGTCTTAAACTTATCTTTAGGTTCGTTCAAATCCTCAAAGTGAGATTTGACGGAATAATGGCTTCAGGCAAGAGGAGGAAACATCCAATTGATCTAATCTACCTAAAAGTGGTAAAAGGACAAATTTGCATTTGTATAGCACCTTTCATATCCTGAGGGTATCCCAGAATCCCACAGTTAATAAAGCTTCCATTCTTTCCTTAACCCAAGGACAATCAATCAACCTGTATTTTGACACAAACCATAATTTCTCCATCCTCCGTATTAGAAACAGCTGAAAGCAGATTTCTGTAAGGAACTCAAAGTGCTGCAGAGCTTTGGAGCAGACGTTATACAGCTTACAGGGTGAGAAACGGCAGAGGGCAGCACAGAGTGCAGAAAACAAAGGAGAGAATGCACAGGGATTGGGGGTGTCAAATCATCCCAGTTGCAACTATCTACTGAGAGCTGGGAAGACACACATTTCCACTGCTTGACTGAAATCAATTTTACAAAACGTTCTGCAATTTGCAAGAAATAATCTGTGTGCTGTGCACTCACGGACCTTAAAAACAGATAGGAATAGAAAAAGCCCATTTAACCTATCAAGCCTGCTCCATAATTCATTCAATAAGATCATGATTGAATCTCAACCTAACCCCTGCCTTTGTCTCATACCCCTCAATACATTAGGTCAAATCTCAGATATAAAATTAACAACTGATCTAGCATAAATTGCCATTTGTAGGCAAGTTCCAAACAAATATTTAAGGACCCCACGAACCCCAGACATTCTCTTTTCCGCCTTCTTCCATTGGGAAAACGATACAAAAGTCTGAGGTCGCGTACCAACTCAAGAACAGTTTCTTCCCTGCTCCTGTCAGACTTTTGAATGGAACTACTTTGCATTAAGTTGATCTTTCTCTGCACCCTAGCTATGACTGTAACACTACATTCTGCACTCGATCCTTCCCTTCTCTATGAATCGTGTTCTTTGTCTGTATTTTGTGCAAGAAACAATACTTATTACTGTATACCAATACATATGACACTAATAAATCAAATACTCCTTATACCCTTTACATTTGCAAGTGTTTCCCGATTTCACCCCTGAAAGATCTAATTTTTAGACCACTTCCTAATCAAAGCAGAAACATTTTTCTCTCTCGATCCTATCCGTTCTCCTTAATATCTTGAAAATTTTAATCAAACCATCTGAATTCCAGGGGATTCCTTAACCATCTGAATTCCAGGGGATTCCTTAACCATCTGAATTCCAGGGGATTCCTTAACCATCTGAATTCCAGGGGATTCCTTAACCATCTGAATTCCAGGGGATTCCTTAACCATCTGAATTCCAGGGGATTCCTTAACCATCTGAATTCCAGGGGATTCCTTAACCATCTGAATTCCAGGGGATTCCTTAACCATCTGAATTCCAGGGGATTCCTTAACCATCTGAATTCCAGGGGATTCCTTAACCATCTGAATTCCAGGGGATTCCTTAACCATCTGAATTCCAGGGGATTCCTTAACCATCTGAATTCCAGGGGATTCCTTAACCATCTGAATTCCAGGGGATTCCTTAACCATCTGAATTCCAGGGGATTCCTTAACCATCTGAATTCCAGGGGATTCCTTAACCATCTGAATTCCAGAGGATTCCTTAACCATCTGAATTCCAGGGGATTCCTTAACCATCTGAATTCCAGGGGATTCCTTAACCATCTGAATTCCAGGGGATTCCTTAACCATCTGAATTCCAGGGGATTCCTTAACCATCTGAATTCCAGGGGATTCCTTAACCATCTGAATTCCAGGGAAAAACGTCCCTAGTTTATGGAATCTCGCCTTGAGTTTTACCTCTTGAAGTTTTGATATGGTTTTGGTATAGCACCCACTTCAGGGTAAATATATCCTTCCTGTGACGTGGCGCTGAGAATTGCATTTTGATCCAACATTGGTTTAACCGATTTCGACCTCAAGCTTCCAAGTTACACCCAAAGCCATCTCATTTATCAAAGTCAAACACAAAAATTCAGCAGCCAGAGGATCACAAATAGACACTAGAATGCAGTCAGAGGCATCTGCATAATCAACATTCTTGCCACATTTCAAGGAATCTTACAGGTTACTATGAGGGCGTTCACCACTGCTGGGCAGTGTGGATTAGTGATAAACTAGCCAGTACCTTTCCGTGAGTACAACAAGAGAGAAGTAGACAGGCAGAGTTGGCTCAGAGTGCTCAGCACTCCCACAATAACAGGAATCACTGTCAAAATGATAAAAGGCTCAATTGCTCTCACAACCTACTGCCCTGGAACTATAACGTTCGCTCCATCCACAATGTGTGTGGGCTTTTCACTGATTTGTAGCCCAATTAATACAAGAATGCAACATGAATTAGCGAACGAACCTAACGCTTTGAGAGACAAAATTTGACAGAAATTGCTGCCATCTCATTATTGGAACAGCATTTGAGAAGTTTAAAAGGGCAGGGCATTTTGATGAAGCAGAAAGACATTCCCTGTCAGCTTCAATACCTGACCAGCTACAGTAGGGTAGCATGTCAGGATGACATGCGCTTCATATACTCTCCCTTTTCTCTTCACTGTGTGAATTGTGGGGCAGGGGAGGTCAGTAGGAGATTGCTCCATGTTAAACTGCACCAGCTTAATCCTCACTTCCATAAAAATCAATTATTAGCCACACCAACCAAAGCAGTGGGGTGAGCCAATGATTAGTCATTAAGGCATACAGCGCAGAATAGGCCCTTCAGTCCATCGAATGAATACAATTATCTAAAGATGTGTGGTGTTTAGTTACAGATCTTTGAAGATGAACAGACACACTGGAGCGTGAGGAGATCAAGTTTATATAGGAAGAGGAGTAAAAGTCAATAAACGCAAACCGAGAAACCTGTATGTCAGTAAATGTAGCTGATGGAGAGGAGACATGATCAGAAATCAATCCCTTGTCAGGCTAAAGGTTTCTAGGTGCTGGAAGCCATGACCTTGAGAGATGGAGTCGGCCTCTGCATAGATAAACGCAACAGAAGTGCACAAAAGGGTTTCGACTCAGGTTACTAGAAGGATGTTACCCAACCAATTCAATCTTGATCAGAAAACAGCCCTGTTTTTGATTAATTAACTGCAGACAGTGTGGCATTTTGAATTGAATCAAACTTCTGGTAAAAATAGTTTCATTGGTCTCATGGAAAAGAAGAAAAGGGAAAACATGAATCAAAGAAAGCAGCAGTGTTAGCTGGCTAAATCAGGAATTCATAAAGGGGAATATAATCTGTTTTTAAAGTGTATTTATTAGTCACGAATAGGTTTACATTAATACTGCAATGAAGTTATTGTGAAAATACCCTAGACGCCACACTCCGCCACCTGTTCAGCTACATTGAGGGAGAATTTAGCATGGCCAATGTACCTAACCAGCATGGCGTTCAGGTTGTGGGAGGAAACCGAAGCACCCAGGGGAAACGCACGTAGACACAGGGAGAATGTGCAGCCTCTGCACGGTCACCCACGGCTGGAATCAAACCTGTGTGCTTGGCACTGTGAGGCAGCAATGCTAACCACCGTGCCACCATGAGTGTGTGGCTATTTCTCATGTTTGTTGCATCACCTTATCCAAATAATGCCAAGGGAACTTTAACAGACAATACCCACCCAACAAGATATTTGTTCACATTGGAGGGGGTTGAAAGATACTGACCAATGTTGCACGACTCTCCATTTCCGCCAACAGGAAACTTGTGCAACACCATTATAGAATACAACTATATAATGCTACATACGGTAAGAAATCTCAACAGCAGGTTAAAGTCCAACAGGTTTATTCGGAATCATGAGCTTTTGGAGCGCTGTTCTTTCATTAGGTGACTCTGAAAGCTTGTGATTCCAAATATACCTGTTGGACTTTAACCTGGTGATGAGAGACTTCTTACTGTGCCTACCCCAGTCCAAAGCCAGCATCTCCACATAATACTACACAGCCTCATTATCCTTGGACAAATCCCGAGTTAAGCTGCATTTGCACTACTGCTAGTGAGAGAACCAACACTTTAGTGCTGCTTTAGTGCACCCAATGGATTGAGAGGAGTTGCACGGTAAATGTCGCGGCAGTGAAGTTACGTAGCAAATTTTATCTGTACAATTCTAAAACAGAGATTAGCTTTCTCTTCTCCTTAAAAAGGGTTCTATTCCAAACAGGTCATAGATGCTGTGCTCGCTGAAGTGTCACTGATGCAATGAAAGCTTCCACAGCCTCCTCCACCCTGAGTTTCCCTGAGCTGTATTATACTGCTTCCCTTGGGAAATTCCAGTGAATAGGACAATTATTTGCACAAAGGTTTAAACAAATGCTCTGCTTGAGTATGTGTATTAAAATATGTTTTTTGCCCCACTTGTTAAAAATTACATTTACACGGTGGCTGAAGATAACTTTGTTTAAGGCAAAAGTACCAGAGGGGGACCAAAGGAAAAAAACTTGCATAGTGAGTTATTGGACTGGGAAATGGAAGCAGATTTAGCTCCAACTGTCAAAAGAAAATTGGATGAGTATTAGAAAAAAAAGAGCTATAGGAAAAAGGAGGGAGTGGGACAAGTTGGATACCCCTTTCAAAGAGCCAGCATAGGCCTAATTGCCAAATGGCTTCCTTCCATGCTCCATTGTTCTATGATTCCACACCACCATGGGGAGAATGCAGTTCTGAGTATCTCACTCTCAGAGTGAGCCATCACAAAACAATTCACACAAGTACTTAATGGAATTAAGGTCAAGGGAGTTGTGAGCAGGCTCTAGGAAGTTAATCTTGCATCTGATCCACACACAACTTGACCTGGAATGCTATATACTGCGAACCAGTGAGCTTTTCCCCACCATCTGTGCTCTCATCCTTGTTGAATGTTAAAAAGAAACAAACTGCTGCAACAAATATTCGTCTATACAAAAAGCGGTAAAGTCAATGGGTATAGAATTTCTTGTCCTCTTAAAGGGAGGCAACTTTATTCTCCTAACCCCAGATGTCATAAAGATGCAGTGGTCAAACAGCTGGCTGCTTTTCAATGCTCCCTCACGGCAGCTGTTCCCAGACACACAACTCTGGAAATACTTAGCAGGTCAGGGCAGCACCTGTGGGGAGAAAAATCAGATCAAATATGGCGATGTTAACTATGCTTCTCTCTCCACAGATGTTTCCCAACCTGTTGAGTACTTCCAGCACTTTCTGCTCTTCAGATTTTGAGCATTGAGTATTTTGCTTGGCTGCTCCTTGAGACCATTTCCAGGCAGTCTGAAATGTTCAGCGCTGAGAATTTGGTGCGTGCAAAAAGTAACCTCTAACTGCATAAATCAAACATCTGCACAAAGCAGAAAAAAAACTTCAGTACCTATCCTTTTCTGACTAAAATCAACCTGAATTTACATAGCGCTTTCAGCATAGACAATGGTCCAAAGGAGTGTTATTAAGAAATACAAGAGCAACCTTACCTAGCCAGTCACAGTGCTGTTTATAGGAGTATAAATTCAAATACTGGAATAGCTCCAGAATATCCAGAAAAAAACCAAGAGAGAAAAAACATTTTCTCTTTTTATTTCAGATTTCAGCATCTGCAATAATTCGCTTTTATCCAGTGCTTGAGTCCAGAAAAATATTGATAACAAACTGGATACAAGTTATACAAAGTTGGCTAATGAACATTAAAAACTCTAGTTTCACCTTTGCGAACTTTGGTGGCAACATTAAGAAAGCTCTCCTTTCATACAATTGGATTCTCTATATGTGTCTTATACCATTTTGGCAATTATTGAATCTTTCTCACCCACACATGACATGGTGGCGAGGACCACTACCTCACAGAGCCAGGGATCCAGATTCAATTCCAGCCTTGGTTGGCTGCATCGAGTTTGCATATCCTCCCCGGAGTTTCCTCCAGGTGCTTCGGTTTCTTCCCACAGTCCAAAGTTGTGCAGGTTAGGTAGATTGGCTGTGCTAAATTGCCCCTTAGTGTCCTAAGGCATGTAGGTGAGGTGGATTAGCCATGGAAGATGTGGAGGGTTGTGGGGAAAGGGCAGGGAAGAGGACCTGGATAAGATACTCTGTCAGGGAGTCAGTCCAGACTCGATGGGCCAAATAGCCTCTTCTGCACTGTAGGGAACCCACAAACAAGGGAGCCAAGCCAAAGAAATAATTCTTCCTCAGTTACCATTTCTAAGATCAAAGGAGCTGAAACAGGATACTAAACTACAACATCAAACTAGACTGGGGAGAGGATACAAGTTGGGTTACTGTGGATTTGCAATGTTGTTTTAGCGTTAACAGGAACTTGCACTCTTGCTTTGATCTTTAGCCTAACAGAACAATGATCAAAATGGCCTGCGTGTAATAAATTTAAGTAACCAGCCCGTAAATGATACTTCATAAAACATGTCAGACATCAGCTATAAAACTGGCACTTTTCAAAAGGATACATGTTAAAGCAGGACATGCAATACACAGCTGTAGTTTTAAACAACAAGGGTAAGCCCTTCAGTCTTCTCAAGCCTGTTTCACCACTCACTGTTAATCTGTACCTTCATTTAAACTGCCCAATTTCGTTTCATAACCCTCAACACCCTGACCCACCCATCTCGGTTTTGAAATGTTCAATTGACATCCAGCCTCAAACAGCTTGTTGATAGAAGAGTTCCAGATTTCCACTCGCCTGCGCGCAGCAGTTCTTCCTAACCTTCACTACTCGACTGCCCCGCTCTAATTTCAGGATTATGCCCGTGTTCTGGAACCCCCTTAGTAAAGGGGGCAGTTTCTTTCCGTCTGTCCAAACAAATTGTTTTATCACGTTACAAACGTCAATTAGATTGACCCTTAATCTAAGGTCAAAGGAACACAAAATTAATGATAATGCTAAATTATTCTTGTTTATGGGGTAAGTTGTTACAAATGTTGTGTATTATTGGTCTGAACTTTGAAGTCAGTGGCAAAGGAATAGCACTTGCCGTTCACCTCACTGACAACAGCCCATAATGTTTTTATAAGCAATGATTTACTGTAATTGGCTTCTGATCCAGTGCGTCTGAGGTGGGTGTGAGCAGGCAGACTCAGTGGGACAGAGGCACAAAGCCAAGAAGCACGAAATCAGATTTAAAGCAAGAAAGCAAAGACTGAAAAAGTCAGATGGGATGAAGAGAAAGAAATAGAAAAGATACGTTGAAAAATACATCTTAAAAAATAAAATTGCGATATTAAGTAACTTCTGAAGGGATGCAGCTTAGAAAATCAAACCTTCTGGACCAAAGAGGTTCTTTAGCAGCAATTATGACTTACCAAAGATGCCAAGAATGGACTTAACCTTAAATGTACCTGTCCTAACTTCTGCTGGCACTGGCATGTTCAGCAAGTGGCAATAAATGGGTAAGTAACATCGCACTGATGCACAGAGGTTAATGCTAAATCGATTAACCAGTTTCCGTGAAGGAACTGGGAACTCAGAGTTCCTAGTTTAAATGCACATATGCAGGCTCCAGAAATTGTTGCTTGATTTGCTCCATAACAGCGAGCACTGAGGTTCGGCATTTTTAATAAGGCCAAAATCTGAGCCGTGTTTACCAGAATTTGCGACGTACCCTATTATAGCTCTACTCACAAAGGTGCGCAAAGGACCAAGAGTGAGAAAGCAATTGTAAACTAGGCCATCAAATGAAAAGCTGAAACTATATTTTGATTCTAATCCATTCTGCAGACATTCATTTCTCATTTTAAATGAATAAATATGACATTAAATGAAAACATTGCACCAATAAACAAATACAGTATTGTATAGGACACAAGTGCCACACTATTTCCAGATTTTACAGCATGCCATGGGGAGCTGAATGAGGAAGAAGAGAGAAAGCCAAGTTAAATATTTGGTGAATATTTTACTTGGGCAGCAAACATGTTTGCATTACTTTATTAAAAAAAGAATGAGTTGCCTCATCCACAAAGCTGGATGAGTGTAGACTTGCTACAGGGTTGGTTTAGCTCAGTTGGTTGGATGGCTGGTTAGTGATGCACAGCGACGCCAACTGCGTGGGTTCAATTCCCATACTGGCTGAGGTTATTCATGAAGGCCCCACCTTCTCAACTTTGCCCCTTGCCTGAGGTGTGGTGACCCTCAGGTTAAATCACCACCAGTCAACTCTCCCCCTCAAAAGGGGGGGAAGAGAGCAGCCTATGGTCATCCAGGACTATGACAACTTTACAGGAAAGGAATTATTGTTCAATCCACTCAGAATCCCTACTGTGTAGGAAGCCATTTGGTCCATCAAGTCTGCACTGACCACAATCTCACCCAGATCCTATTCCCATAGCCCCACATATTTTCCCTACTAATCCTGACACTAGCATCAATTTAGAAGACCAATCAACCTAACCAGTATACCTTTGAATTGTGGGAGGAAACCAGAGCACCCAGAGGCTCTTTACACATATTTATAAAGAGCAAGAGGGTAGCCAGGGAGAGGGTTGGTCCACCCAAAGACAAGGGGAGAAATTTATGTGTGGAGCCAGAGGAAATGGGTGAGGTATTAAATGAGTACTTCGCGTCAGTACTCAAAGAGAGGGACTTGGTGGATGAGTCTGGGAAAGGATGTGTAGATAGTTTGAGTGATGTTGAGATCAAAAAGGAGAAAATATTGGGGTTCTTGAGAAACATGAAGATAGACAAGTCCCCAGGGCCTGATGGGATACACCCCAAAATACTGAGAGAGGCAAGGGAGGGAATTGCTGGGGCCTTGAGAGAAATCTTGGTATTCTCACTGGCTACAGAGGAGGTCCCAGAGAATTGGAGAATACCAATGTTGTACCTTTGTTTAACAAGGGTAGCAAGAATAATCCAGGTAATTACAGGGTGGTAAGCTTTACACCAGTGGTAGGGAAATTATTGGAGAGGATTCTCAGACAGGATTTATTCCCACTTGGAAATAAGTGGGTGTATTAGTGAGAGGCAACATGGTTTTGAGAGGGGGAAGTTGTGTCTCAAATTTAATTGAGTTTTTCGAGGAAGTGACGAAGATGATTGATGAGGGTACGGCAGTGGATGTTGTCTACATGGACTTCAGTAAGGCCTTTGACAAGCTCCCTCATGGCAGACCATGCAGAAGGTGAAGTTGCATAGGGTCAGAGGTGAGCTGGCAAGGTGGATAGAAAACTGGCTTGCTCAAAGACAGAAGGTAGCAAAGGAAGGGTGTGTTTCTGAATGGAGGGCTGTGACAAGTGGTGTTCCTCAGGGATCAGTACTGAGAACTCTGCAGTTTGTAATATATATAAATGACTGAGGAAAATAACTGGATTGATTACTAAGTTTGCAGACAACACAAAGGTTGGTGGATGTGCAGATAGCGATGAGGACCAGAGGATACAGCAGGATATAGATCAGTTGGAGACTTGGGCAGGCAGATGGAGTTTAATCTGGACAAATGTGAGGTAATGCATTTTGCAAAGTCTAATACAGGTAGGAAATATACAGTAAATGGCAGAACCCTTAGGAGTATTGATAGGCAAAGGGATCTGAGTGTACAGATACACAAGTCACTGAAAGTGGTAATGGAGGTGGAGAAGGTAGTCAAGAAGGCGTACGGCATGTTTGCCTTCATCAGCCAGAGTACTGAGTTTAAAAATTGGCAAGCCATGTTGCTTTATAAAACTTTCGTTAGGCCGTACTTGGAAGATAGTATTCAATTCTGGACGCCACATACCAGAAGGACATGGAGGCTTTGGAGGGGGTACAGAAAAGATTTACCAGGATGTTGCCTGGCATGGAGGACATTAGCTATGAGGAGATGTTGGAGAAACCTGGTTTGTTCTCACTGGAGCGACGGAGGTTGAGGGGAGACCTGATAGAAATCTACAAGATTATGAGGGGCATGGACAGAGTGGATAGTCAGAAGCTTTTTCCCAGGGTGAAAGAGTCAATTATTAGGGGGCATAGGTTTAAGGTACGAGGGGCAAGGTTTAAGAGAGACATACAAGGCAGTTTTTTTTTAAACAACGTGGTGGGTGCCTGGAACTCAGTGCCGGGGGAGGTAGCGGAAGCGAATACGGTAGTGACTTTTAAGGGGTGTCTTGACAAGTACATGAATGAGATGGGAATAGAGGGATATGATCCCTGAAAAGGGTAGGGGGTTTTAGTCAAGTCAGGCAGCATGGTCAGTGCAGGCTCGGAGGGCTGTAATTTTCTTTATTCTTTAAAACCCACACAGACATGGGGAGAATGTGCAAACTCCACATAGACAGCGATCCAAGGCCAGAATTGAACCCGGGTCTTTGATGCTGTGAGGCAATAGTGCTAACCACTGTGCCACCATGCTGTTCATATGTTTTACAGCACACTAACAGCATCTTGCGTTGCAAGCATTAAATTCTAAGAACTTTCCAACAAAAGAGTGGGATATAGAAAGAACATTGGAACAGGAGGGGGTCATTCAGCCCCTTGAGGCTGTTCCACCATTCAGAATTACAAATTTGTTGGAATCTAAACTCCACCCACCTCTGTTGCTTCTGTAACCCTTATTTTCACCTAATTAAAAGCTTCCAATTTCAGTTCTGAAATATTCAAATTGACCCAGCACTTCATAGGGTAAGTGTGTCCCAGATCTCCGTTACCGTGCATATGAAATTATTTCTGGCATCAGCTTGAATGGTCTAGCTTGAACCTTTTTAGTTATGTCCCCTTTATTCTGGAACTGGAACCACGTTTAATGTTCTGATTTTTTTAACTTATCTTTATTGCTATAATCTGAACGAAAAGATATCCCTGCAACATTCACATCTCGCTTTCAGAGCATTAGAGTTGACTACTAGAGGCAAAAAGGCACAGACAAGAGTTTTAGCTGCAGACAGCCGAGGCAGCGGTGGAGTGACTGGTGTTATGGGGTTACAGAAATAGGCAATCTTGGTAAAGGGGCAGAACTATGATCAGAACATGAACTGCAGCATTTCAATAAGGCAGCTGCCACCACGTTCTCGAGGGAAACTAGAGACGGGCAATAAACGCTGGCCAGCCAGCAACACCCATGTCCCACAAATGAATTTAAAAAAGTTCATCTTGGGGTCAAATATGACAATAAGATTGCGAACATTAAGACCATTGCAAGGGAGAGCGGTGGAGTCAGTGGCCAGAGAACGAAGTTTTGTAATGGTTACTGAAGACAATAACTTTGTCGAATTGGGTGGAGCAAATTTCTGGCTTGTAGAGTACAGGATATTAGATAACTTTGAGACAGTGGAGGGTGGTGATAGGGTAGAGCCGTATGTTTGGTAAGTATTTTCAGATGATGTCTCTGAAGTTTAAAACGAGATTGTTTTCATCCCATAGAAAATCCCTACAGTGCAGAAGTTCGGCCCATCGGGACTGCACCGAACAAATCCCAGCCTGGCCCTCTTCCGGTAGCCCCACATATTCACCCTGCTAGTCCCCCTGACATTAGGATTAACGTAGCATGGCTAACCAACCTAACCTGCACATCTTTAGTCTGTGGGAGGAAACTGGAGCACCCAGAGTAAACCCACGCAGGTATGGGGAGAATGTGCAAACTCCATGCAGAATTGAACTCAAGTCCCTGGCGCTGAGGCAGCAGTGCTAACCACTGTGCCACCGTGCTGTCCTTCTGCCTTAATGAACACCTTAGAGGACTCAGCAGGGGAAGTGCTCGGTCATGAGCATCTCGAATCTTTGATCTGGATTAAGAATGGGAGGAAGACAAGAGGTCAGGTAGAGTAGTGAGAGAAGGGAACAGGAGGGCAAAGAGGCATCTCCAGCCCTCCCCTCAGCTCACCCCATTGCATTGTAGCATCCCTTCACCTCTGAGACCTCTAACATCACATCGAAGGACCTGTGCACTTTCTCCTTCAGCCTGTGAACCATCTGACGACAATGATCCGCTGTGAGATAGTTAGTGCAATCTTCCACTTCTTCAGTGAAAGTGGATGAGAGGAACTCACAGAATGCTCCCTGAAAGCTGCATCTAATCAGCACTGTCTGCTAAACTCGCAGGTTTCTGTTTTCATACTACCAGGTGAGATCAAATTATAATAATCAACAATTAGGACTAAATTTAAGAGTTAAATCCTGATTTCAAATATATATATATATATATATATATATATATATGTTATTAGCACTGACCTATTGAGTGTATTTTTAACACCTCTGATACCTTGACAAGCTTTCCCGGGTTTATTTATAAGACCGAAAGTAAAGTGAACAATTTACAGTAAAGTTTATGTACAAAATCTTTTGTAATGTACTGTTAATAAGGTAAAGTTGCATTCCAGCATTTTGCACCAAGTAAACTATAACTCTGTCTGAATGATGCATTAAGAATATCTTGATCAGTAGACTCATTTCCTACTCTGCTGACATCTCAATAGAAATGACTTGCTAACCTGAGTAGGGAAATGAAGCAAATGTGGGCATTAGGGAGACATTGATCGAATTATCACAAATTAAGGCCCTCTGAACCACTGCTCAACTGTGAGATAAACACAAAGGGCTAATATCGAAATTCAATCAGAACTAATAAAGTTCCACAAGAGAAGCAGAAACTATAGGACAAAGGACTGGGCGGCACGGTAGCACAGTGGTTAGCACTGCTGCTTCACAGCACCAGGGTCCTGGGTTCAATTCCTGGCTCGGGTATCTGTCTATGTGGAGTTTGCACATTCTCCTCGCGTCTGCGTGGGTTTCCTCCCACAGTCCAAAGATGTGCGGGTTAGGTTGATTGGCCGTGCTAAGAAATTGCCCCTTAGTGCCCAGGGGTGTGTAGGTTAGAGGGATTAATGGGTATAATATGTAGGGATTTGGGGATAGGGCCTGGGTGGGATTGTGTTCGGTGCAGACTTGATGGGCCAAAGGGCCTCTTTCTGCATTGTAGCGTTCTATGATTCTATGACTGTGGCTCAAAAGCCCAGAGTTTTAAATTAACTCTGGAGCCAATTGTGTTAAACTGATCACAATTTAAAGCCCAATAAGCCACATAATGGATCATGACGTAGTGCACACAGTTGTGAAATGTATGTAAAGCACTGCTTAAAAGAAAGTGAACCTTGAATTTGCAATTGCAAAGCATCTTTCATGACCTCAGGATATGTGCCTTCAAGCCAATAATGTGGTCTAAGAGGGGAATCACTGTTGTAACATAGGAAAGGCACAGAACATTTACACACACAATTGTCCACAAACAGATTGTGACAATTGGCCAGGTAATCTGTTTTCATGATATCAATTGAGGGGTTAATTGGGGTCAATTCCAGCTTGGGTCACTGTCAGTGCGAGCTCCCTGTGTCTGTGCAGGTTTCCTCCGGGTGCTCCAATTTCCTCCCACAGTCCAAAGATGTGTAGGTTAAGTGCACTGAATCATAGATCAATAGAATCCTACAGTGCAGGAGGCCGCCATTCAGCCCATTGAACCTGCACTGACAACAATCCAACCCAGGCACTCTCTCACAATTCCACATCTTTGGAGTGTGGGAGGAAACCAGAGCACCCGGAGGAAACTCTGGCAGATACAGGAGAAGGTGCAAACTCCGCACAGTGACCCGAGGCCAGAATTGAACCTGGGTCCCTTGCGCTGTGAGGTAGCAATGCTAACCACTGTGCCGCCATGCTAAATTCTCCCTCAGTGTACCTCAACAGGCGCCTGAAAATGGCAACTCAGGGATTTACACAGTAACTTCACTGCAGTGTTAATGGAACTTGTGACACTAATAAATAAAAGAAACTTTAACATTGGCTAGTCGAGCTTCTGCTCAAGCACCTGCTCAATTTTAAAATTCACTTTGTTTTCAAATTCCTTCAGGGTCTTATCGTCATTTCTGTAATTTCCTCCCATTCTACAAAGCTCCAGGATCTTTGCTGTCTTGTGCAGCTATGATTTTTACTGCTTCAGTATTTGTGGCCATGCCCCAGGCTCTGGAATTCCCTCTCTGCAACTCTCACGCTCTTCCAATTATGCTTTTTGTCATCGGTCCTATTCTCTCTATTTGGCTCAAGCATGAAATTTTGTTTGAGGGTACTGCTTATGCAGTGCCTTGGAAGATTAAAAGGGCTACATAAATTCAACTTGTTACTCCTCTTCGAAAGAAAACAATGGGATGGACGTTTTAAGTTCGGCTGAGTGTGTAGGCTAGGCCTCAGAATGGCAGCATTCCCTAGGTACTGCATGGGAGTGCAGCCAGGAGATGGTATTTTTGGCAAAAATTGAGGCATGGAGAAGGTTTGTGAATTTGGCGTGAGACCACTATGCTTGAAATTCAACCAACAACTTATGGAGCTTGTCTATCTGAGTGGTATTTTGGGAAATGATTCACGAACCAATTTCCCTCTGACTATCCTGGGGCACCATATCAATTATAGAAGCAAGATCAGCTAATTCATCTCGGACCAAGTGATGTACTTGGAAACTTCCTGATCCCTTGATTGATTTATTCATTGGGCAAGTGCACTTAGACACTAATACCCAGGCTGGAGGAAAAAGAGAAGACTGTCCAGCCTTTTTAAAAATGAAAACTGCATTACATGAGTTGTGAAACTAAGTCTCACTCAGTCCTGATCGAACATGACCAAATGCACAAAGGCCACATCTGACCAATCTGCATCAGAATTATCAAAGTACTTGTTTTTGAAAAAATCAACAGCTTTACAAATGGTTTTAAATTTAGTGCCTCGGCTAAAGTTTTCATAAAATCCCTATAGTGCAGAAGGAGGCCATTCGGCCCATCAAGCCTGCGCCGACAATAATCCCTCCCAGGTCCTATCCCCATAACTCCATATATTTACTCAACTACTCCCCTTGACACCAAGGGGCAATATAGCATAGCAAATCTACCTAGCCCAAGTTTCTTTGGATTGTTGGAAGAAAACGGAGCACCCGGAGGAAACGGGGAGAATGCACAAACTCCACAGTCACTCGAAGCTGAAACTGAACCTGGGTCCCTGGTGCTGTGAGGCAGCAGTGGACTCTTAAGGAATAGAAATTATGTTGACAAATATACAGACAAGTACGTTGATGTTTAAGGTATGGTGGGAAGAGATCACCCTCTTAGCTACTTCCCAATTTTCCCACTGGCAAGTAGGAATAAGTGCTTTATCATCTGATTTCAACAACTGATGCCATCTCTAGCCTATTGCGCTCAAAGAGAAGTTAGAGAGAGAGGAAAACAAATAAGCAAAAATGTTTATGTTGCCTCGACAGCACAACACTCAATGGAGCTACTCGTTATGCGAAGGCAAAAGGGATCTTTAAGGATTAGTGAGGGTAAAATGGTGATCTCAGAGACAAACATCTGTTCCAGATGTCAGCTTGTAATATGAAATCTTTCATGAATACAGCCTTTGTGCATCCTGGCATTGTTTGTGCCAAGGTTTCTAAGCTGATCAATGATACTGCAAACCTTAAACAGAATTAAATGCCACCCAAAGAACTTTGCTTGCCCTTCCCCCAATATTTAAAACAAAATGAGTAGAAAACATGTGTTCTCGACACAGCATCCAGAAATAAACATTTAGAAATGGCTAGGCGATGCATCCGTAAAATAATTGAAACTGGCTTTGGTTAAGCTCTTACTTCCACGCTCCATAGCGCATACCGAAGAAAACAACATTAAAGGACAACAAGCAACAGCTGGCCTCTCGATAGGTCCCTCAAATAGAGAGAGGCATTGCAGAGAACTTTAGAAAACAGCAGGCAAAAGACAAGACACTGAACAGAGGATAGAGAGCTCAGCAAAGAGTGAATAGGTGGATAGAAAATACGAGATGGGCAAATTGAAAGCAAAATACTAAAGGGCATACTGGCTAGAGGAGCAAGTGCTAATGGCAGACAGGAGAGAGATCCAACCACATGAAGCGCCTAGCACTGAAGAATAGGTTGGCTAATGATTATTACAGTTAACAAGGCTATGCGGGAGTTTGAAAAGGATGTCAGGGATCTTTAAGTCAATTTGCTGGGATGAGGAGCATTATTGGCATTTGGATAAGGGGGTGGGAATGAGCGTCAGTTTGTGGCATCAGAAAAGAGGAGCTTAAACTTTACGGTAATAAAAAAGTGTGTTGGAAAACATCACTAATTCTTAACTATGTTTTCCTGCTTATGTTCCCAAACAACTTCGCATCCTGATGACTTGCCATCACTCCAGATGGCACACAACATGGCATTAAAATGCAGCAGCTAGAAGACTTTGAACAATTAGTTCTTAGATCACAAATCCAATTCTGTGGGAAAACTCTGTGGTTGGGTCAGGCCAGTTCTGGCCTGAACTATGCCATGTTACTCAGAAGTTCGGTAACTCTTGTTAAGAAAGGCATGCACAGTCATCTAATTGTCAGGGAAGATGGGTGGGGATGCAGGTGGCTATCTGACTTAGTTTTGTGTCTACTTCAAATCACGTTACATGTAGGAATGGGCTCGAGCTTTGTATGATCTTGCTGTAGAGGAGTTGTCTTTCAAGCTCATGCATTTTGTAAGTCTAGGTTTACACAATGAAACAAGAAAACCCCAGGTATCTGTGAAGCACAAGAACATGCATCTGTGTGACATGAGTTATTGACTCGTTGTTTTTGCCGTACTGTTTTATTGCGATTTCAATTAATGCTTTGCAGAAGTGGAGGACACTTTCTGGCAAAAGCCTGGTATTGCACTGTTCTCATACTTGAAGTCAGATTGTGAAGGTTAATCAACAAAATGTTGAAGCAAGCCCAAAGCAAATCCACAAATTCGTAAGATCTGAAGTCAGAGTTGTTGGCTAAGTCATTATACTTCCCTTCCAAATCTAATTGTAAAGATGACATAAATCTGTTAAGCTCAGGATTTCACTAGATTATATGATTAGAGTTTGTCATTATCGCTTCCTTCTAAGAACACAATACATGCCACGAGTTTGCAGGAGCATCAGCAAACACAGAGGTGAGTTTGTGTTTAATTGGTGGTCAAGTGCTTTAAAATATGCTTCAGATCTCTTGATATTATTATTCAACAGAAACTTGAAAATTTTGGAGTTCTGGTATCTATTACCCTTAACAGTGAGATCAGGAAGCACATTTTCATACAAGGATTGTGCCTCCCTGTTCTGTTTTTCCCCAAAGGAAATAGTTTCTCTGTACCAAGTTATTTAATCCTTTTATCATTTTAAACATCTCACAATCTGCCGTGGTGGGATTTGAACCGAGATCCCCAGATGCTGCCCTGGGTCTCTGGATTACAAGTCCAGTTACAACACCTCTGCACCATTGCTTCCCCGCTGTGGGGGAGGATTTTCTCATATTACATTTTCTTTTTCTGCAAATCATTTTACATTTGTGTCCTCTCTTTTACAAGGGGGAACAGTTTCTCACTGCCTACTCCGTCCAGCACCCTTCATAATTTTGAACATCTATCAAATATCGTCTCAGTCTTCTTCTCTCCAAGGAGAACAGTCCCAATCTCTCCAATCTATCCTCACAACTGGAAACATTCTTGAGAACCTCTTCTGCATTCTCTCCAATGTGTTCACATCCTTCCTACATAGTGTGGCACCCAGAACTGAACACAATATTCCAGCTGAGGTCTAACTCGTGTCTTCTACATGTTTAACATAACCTGCTTGCTCTTGTATTCTATGCCCCTATTAATAAGTCCAGCATACTATATGCTTTATTAACAGCTCTCCCTTCATGATCTATGCACATACACCCTAGTGTATGCTCCTGCACCCTTATAATCTAAGCCCTGGTATCATTCTGTTGAACCTGTTCTATATTAGTTTCAAGTGGAATAACACATGAACTTCCATATTGTGCCCAAAATTGAACAGTTGTCCAGATGGAATCTGAACAGTGCTCTGTGTAACTGAGGCATCACTTTCGAATTCCAGCCTACTTGAGAAAACAGCCAATATTCCATCAGGCTTTTGATTCCTTTGTTGTACATGTGCAAGAACTTGTCAATATGTATACTGTATCAAGGTACCCAAGACTCAGTGATCCGCCAGTGCTCAGCTTATCATTGAGGCAATTTCTCCAATCCATAGTTACTCTTCCCTACATTAAACTCCATCTATCCACATGGTCTTCATCCTTTATAACTTCCTGCTCCTGTTTATATAACATTTTTGTGTCTCTTAACTTAGTCCCATCTGGATAGAGAACCCCTTATTCTTTCATCCAAGTTATTAGTATGTACAGTGATAAGCTGAGGCCTCAGTATAGATTCCTACTGTACGCCACTTGGAACATCCAACTTATTAATATCCTGGGGGTTACCATTGACCAGAAATTGAACTGGACTAGCCATATAAGTACTGTGGCTACCAGAGCAGGGTAGAGGTTAAAAGTCCTGTTGTAAGTAACTCACCTCCTGACCCTCAAAGCTTGTCCATCAAGTACAAAGGATAAGTTAAGTGTGATGGAATACTCTTCACTTGCCTGGATGAGAACGGGTGGAATGGTGGCACAGTGGTTAACACAGCTGCCTCTCAGTGCCAGATCTGTTTTCAATTCCAGTCTTGGGTCACTGTCTATGTTCAGTTTGCAGACTCTCCGTGTCTGCATGGGTTTGCTCCGGGTGCTCTAGTTTCCTCCCATCGGCCAAAAGTCGGCACAGACTTTGAGGGCCGAAGGGCCTGTTCCTGTGCTGTAATTTTCTTTGTTCTTCAAGAGCGGTTCCAAATTTCAAGAAGCCTGACATCATCCAGAACAAATCAGCCTGTTTGATCGTTACCCATTCCACAAGCAATCACCCAACTACTGACGCACAGTGGCAGCCGTGTGTGCTATCTACAAGATGCACTGCAGGAACTCACCAAGGTTCCTGAGGCAGCACCTCCCAAACCCATGATCACTACCATCTAGCAGAACAAGATCAGCAGATATCTAGTAACCACCTGGAGATTTCATCCCAAGTCACCCACCATCCTAATTTCACTGTCGCTGATCAAAATCCTGGAACTTGCTCCCTGGGTGTACCTACACCTCATGGATTGCAGCAGTTCAAGAAGCCAGCTCACCACCACTCTTGAACGCAATTAGGGATGGACAATAAATGCTGGCCTAGCCAGCAATGCCCACATTCCATAAAAATGAAGTTAAAAAAAAAGCATTCCCCTTTTATCCCTTCCTCTCTGCTTCATAGCAATTACTGACTTGTGTAACAAGATCATCTCCAATCTTGTGCTTTTGCAAATTAACTCACTGAGGAATCATTCATTTCCTACTAACAGCTATAAAGAAGACATGTACCAGCCATGCCAACAGATCTTTAAAAAAAAAGGAGGTAGATTAGTCAGACGTGACTTAATCTCTGATCTGCTAATACTTGTCCAAGTGTTCAGCCATACTCTCCCAGAGGACAAATTCCAGTAACTTTCCCGCAACTGTCGTTACGCAGACAGGTCTGTAACTAACTGGTTTCTTTATCCCTCCCTTACGTAACAAATTGTAAGGTTACATGAACGACTTTGCAATTAAAGGACATCAGCTTCAAATCTAGAGAGCGATGGAAAATTCTAGCAATGCACCAATAGTTTCCTTAAGTGCTGTTTCCACCCCTGGGGTGGAAACTGTTAAGTTCATGAGACCATTAATCGATTGTCCATGACACACCAATACCCCTGGTCAATGAGGTCCTGGATGCCCAGTTTACAGTCCCAGCTTAAATTTCTTGACCGCCATGGCTTTTAACATTGTTCACATTATCTTCCTCAAAATGACACTTGTTCCCCTTATTGAGATCTCTTGGCTCAAGCCCAGTGTGCATTATGGAACATTAACCTTGCTGTCATAGAATCAGAGCATCCTACAGTGCAGAAGGAAGCCACTTGGCCCATCAAGTCTGCAATGACTACAATCCCACCTAGGCCCCATTCCCATAACCCCATGCATTTACCCTAGCTAGTCCCCCTCACACTAAGGGGCAATTTAGCATGAACAATCCACCTAACCCGCACATCTTTGGATTGTGGGAGGAAACCTGAGCACCCGGAGGAAACCCACATGGACACAGGGAGAACGTGCAAACTCCACACAGACAGTGACCCAAGCCCCCTGACACTGAGGTAGCAGTGCTAACCACCAAGCCGCCCTACCAGATTTTTAAAAAATTGAATTCAAATTCCACTATCTCATGTGGCAGGATTCAAACCCAGGTCCCCAGAACATTAACTGAGTTTCTGGATTAATAATCTAGTGATGATATCACTAGGCCATTGCCTCCCCATGTCAATACCTTACTCACCCATGGCCATCTTAAGTGTTCCCTACAACTCCATTCTCCATCCCCCTATCATATTTTTAGGACCACTGGCAATATCATTCAGAGAATGGGTCAGATCCCCCCTCAATGGTGAGACTGGGTGAGTGACAGCAACAGTACTGTGCCTTGTGAAGCTGTGATTGAGGCACTTATAGTGGAAGTAAATCAGAGGCAAGTACTCTGCAGCAACTAATTGGAGCTAGTGCTGTGACTGTGTTACTAGATCAAATCCCACAGTCCAAGAATTTGAATTGTGGTTTTCTGAAAAAAAACAGTAAAAGTGAGAATGAAGCTATTTGGTTATTGTGAACATCCGGCTTACTAATATCCTTTATGGAAGGAAACCTGCTGTTCTTACCCATGAGACTACAAGCTCACAGCAATGCGGCCGACTCTTAAATTCCCTTTGAAGTTGGCGAGTTGCCACTCAGTTGCATCAAACCACTAAAAAAAAAATCGAGCAAAAGTGGACTAAGCGTCCATCTAAGACTGAGCCATCAAATCAGAATTCAAAGGCACAAAGTTGATCCTGTAAAATCTGCCTAATAAACAGGACTGCTGCCAAAATTGAAAGAGCTGTCTCACCAACTAGTCAATCAATAGCTTGACAGAAGTCATACTCCTGGGGTTCATACCTGTTAGCCATTGCCTAAATTCCTCCATTCCTATTTCTGGGTGTTCCCAGAGATGCACAACGCCGGCATACCCACATCATGTTCCCAGACCCAGCAGAGATGGAGGAACAGTCAAAGGGAAACAACAAAATCCTGCATTTATACAACTTCAGAGTGAAGTTGTTATATGAACATTGTCAAACATAATAGGACAGGCAGTCAAAGAAATTGAGAGAGGCAAAGGAGTTTAGGGAGGGATTCCAAAGACTGGGAACAGGGAAGCAGAAAGCAAGATCTCCTCTGGTGCAGTGATTAAAATTGGGAATGCGAGAAGGAGCCAACAATATATACGACCCTGCCATAATGCCGAGAATACCAATGCCCCAAGAATGAATTAAAAATTCAATATTGCCAAAAGCTTCTAATCCCCAAAAGGCACTCATCTCGAGAGGGGGATGAGCATAATTATCAATCCAAGCACAACTTAACTGCAGAGTTGAACCTGTATTTATAATATTCCTCTACCAAGAGCAATTGAAATCATCAAAACCTGCAGAGTGGAAGAAGGCCATTCAGTCCATCATCGAGTCTGCACCAATCACAATCCCACCCAGGCCCTATCCCCAAAACCCCATGCATTTACCCTAGCTAATCACCTGGACACTAAGGGGCAATTTAGTATGGCCAATCTGAGTAAGTTTCTAACCAGCATTGTTGACTATATCTCTTTTTTAATCATTTAAAATAATTTACCTCAAACATCCCAAGAACGTAAGTCTTATATCTAAAATGCTACCAATTGCAGATTTAATTAACCATGCTGCACTCCCAGCATGAGCTCAAATCAGTACAACTTGCAATCAATTGAAATGGTATTGGATCAATGACCTCTCAATGAGCTAAACAACGCAGTAGAATGAAATCAATGACTTTGCAAATCCCCAGTGAAGCACAAACAATTAACATGATTAATTAACAGAAAATAGGTTGTAGTTTTGTAATTCATACTGCACTTGAAAATCCTCTCCAGAAAACCTATTACTGAGGCACAAAGGGAATATATTATAGTCTACTTTAACAATTAATATTGGGCTTGCAGACAGTGCATGAACATATATGTATGTTTTTCAATGAAGATTAATCTAATCATTGTTTGGTTTTGAATAATTACCTTCATTATACGTACTCTGTACATCCCCAGGTGCTTTTTATAATGAAAATTACCAAACAGGCAGTGCAAAATAAAATTTGCAGTGGGCGATCAGAGGTAGGATTTGAATAGACACAGAATGGATGCAAAATGTTACCCTTTCCAGGCTGGAGTTAAATTTCACCATCTGTTTTTTTTCGTCATATTATAGCTTTTGTCAATTATTCATTCTCGGATAATGGATGTTGTTGGCAGGGCTCAGATATATTGTCTATCCTTCACAAAGCATACTCTTGCTGTCTGGACTGTCAAAACCACAATACTAATCCATACCAGAGCTACCAGAGAGAATGCATCCCAATGAATACAACTCACTTCTCTTACAGCCCAAGAGGTTTGAATCTTCATTTTAAAATCTAGAAAATAATATTTTCACGTGACTTATTAAATTAGAAATGCACAAATCCCTGTTAGTAAGATGTGTTTTCAAGTTTTGAAACAGAATTATTTCCATTTGTAAAGGTGCTGTCATGTGCTTCAGTTCTGTTTTAGCATATTTAATCACAGGCAATTGCATGGCACCTGTATATTTCTATTTGATCGCCATTCACATAGAAGCTGCAAGTTATTGCAATGCTAGTGATCCAAATTGAAATGTCAATTTAAGTTTTTAAACTACAAGTAAACTAGAGATTCTCCTACTGCATGCAATTTCTCAATTATGATAATCAGTTCTGATGGATAACTTAAGCTGCAAAGTATAGAACATTACAACAGTTGGGTAACTCTCAAAACAGGATGGATGGCGCCTGATGTACACTATCAATTGGAATGTTATGTGAATAGGCTCTTGGTGAGTCACAGTACAAGCAGAAAAAATAAACCACAAAACCCATGGGCAAGAGATGAAACAAAAATGAGAGCTGCTATGCTGCAGTGCTAGGCATAACTGCAAACACTTTGTTTACCGCATTTAATCACTTATGTTTTTCTAGAGAGGAGGTAGATGATAAAAATTCTGGATTCAACAATGAGGAGAAAGGTTTTCTTTTCACCATGTACTTGTGTAGTATTAGTGTCTGGATAGGGTACAGCAAAGGACATACAACACCCTCCACACTGATTACACACTTTATTCATTTTTGTGGATTAATAGTTCATGTATTTGAATCAAAACGAGAGAGGTAATGCAGATAATGGAACAGCAATTACAGTTTAAATTATGACTGTGGTCAGAGAAGAGAAAAATGTTTGATTTGTGCATTATATTCCTCTTTCTGGATTAAGGTCAAGAACTGGCAAATAATATCTGAATCTTTACATCAGCCAACACCAACCACAGATTTTTGTCTCAAACATTACTGATGCAAGACGACCATAGAATTACAAAATCTTGCAAATCCACTGACAGACTTTGCTTGGAACATCAACTACTCCGATCAGAATCCACTGCTTTCCCCGTAAATAAGGCAATAATTTCAGCATCTGGACCCAATTTTACATATTGCTTCACTGTGGACTCTACTGCAAATGCTATAAATACTTTGATTATTGGCAAGCCCATTCATATTGCAAACAGTTTTACAATCTAATGCAGTTTTGTGCTGCACTGATCCAGGGCAAATAAGGACTGGCAAGGAACTGGCAATGCCTAAAAGCAGTCATCCAACACATCAGGAACATAAAGATGCTGACTTATTGCAGTGACAACAATATGCATTTATATAGCAACCTTAATAAAAATAGACCATTCCAAGATGCTGTACAGGAGCAGTATAAAACTGAGTTACATAGAACAATACAAGGGCAGGTGGCTAAAAGCTTGGTCAAACAGATCAGTTTTAAAGAAACTCTTAAAGGAGTGCATCTGGGAGGGAATTCCAGAGCTTAGGTTCTCAGCAGCTGAAGGTAATAGTGGAGCAATGAAAATCAGGAATGTTCAGAAGGTCAGAACTAGCGGAATGCAGAGACCTTGGAGAATTATCTGACTACAGTAGATGACAGAGGTAGGTGGGAGGATTTGAAAACAAGGATGAGAAATTTAACAATCCAGGCATTGCTTATCTAAGAGCAATGAAGATCAGTTGAACAGAGGCTTGGCAGGGGTGGGGGGGGCAGAGCTGCTGGTGCGAGTGTGGACATGATGAACGGATCTTGGGATAAGTGGATGACTTCACGTTTACAGAGTATCGAATGAAAGGGGCCTCTTTGGTGTGTATTTGAACAGTCAGATCTGGAGGTAGGACGGACGTGATGCAAAACCAGAAAACAGTTGCACACACAAAAAAAATCCCTCTTCCCTTAACTTAATTACAGCACATGACAATTTCTCAAAGCAGAACTGAACACTGGTAAACAGCATTGCATTTCGGCCGTATTACTAAAGCAAAGTCTTTCTTTGCATGCTGAAAACTGGCCAACATTAGACGCGTTTACATCAAAAAAACCTTCACCCTTTAGGGAGATCTAAGACTTGCCCAGTTTGTACGTTGATATCTGAGGATTTAACATTATGCGGGATTTTAAGACAAGTATTTGAATCTGGAAAAAATTACTCTAGCATAATTTGCAAGAAAAATACCCAAAGAGAAATTGAAATAATTAAAAATATAATTACTGTTTGAGATTTCATTACTAAATTGCTGAGAATTCAGCATTCAATCAGATTAATGACTGATAGGTCCCCGCCTGTGTCAGAAATTGACAAATAAATTGGCAATGCTTCATTTTACAGACTGTGAAAGGGTCTCATGAATAATTCTACGAATAATACTCTCATTCAACAAGTAGGCAGAAGGATACCGATTAATATTTAATCAGCTGCTGCTGCGTGTAAGAGGATGTGTTGCCGTTTTAGTCTGCTCATTTTGACAATGCTGTTTGTCGTATACGCAGCATCAAACCTAGTGAAGCCAACACAAAAAAACCTTCAAAGTGTCTTCAGCTCACAGAAAACATATTGTAGAAAGACTTCCTCACATTTTTAGTGTTTCATACAAAAACAATACATGACATTTCCAAGCTTGAAAGGTTTTTTACTTCTTGCTCTACAGCTTGCAATTATCTGTGAAAAAAAGCACTGCTGCATATTTTGTGATCTCAGGCATGCTTGTTGACTTTTGAATTGAATTCAGAGAACCAGGCCATTCAGCCCATCCAGCCCATGCTGGTGTTTATACTCCATTTGAGCCTCCTCACACCCTACTTCATCTGATGCTATTCACACCAGCATATGAGAAAGAAAGGAATAGAAGGCTATCTAGCTCCATCTTAAATGCAACTGTACTATTCACCTCAACTGCTCCATGTAGTAGCAGGTTCACTGACCACTCTGAATAAAGATTTAAAGTTTATTAGGGACACAAGTAGGCTTACATTAAGCCTGCAATTAAGTTACTGTGAAAATCCCCTAGTCGCCACACTCCAGCGCCTGTTCCAACACACCGAGGGAGAATTTAGCATGACCAATGTACCTAATCAGTACTTCTTTTGGACTGAGGAGGGAAACCAGAGCACCTGCAGGAAACCCACACAGACACGGGGAGAGTGTACAGACTCAGCACAGACAAGAGACCTAAGCTGGGAATTGAACACCCTGGCACTGTGAAGCAGCAGTGCTAACTACTGTACCACCCGAAGTTTGACAAACTTGCATTCATATTGTGCCCTGCAAAACCTTCGGATATATTGCCAGAAATGCCGTCAGGATTGTAACGTAGGATATGTGGCAGCCAATTTGCGTACAGCAATGTGATAATGATCGGATAATTTGTTTTTTGCGATAGTGTTTGAGGCATAAATATTAGCCAGAACACCAGGGACATCTCCCCAACTCACCCTCAAAATAGTGGCCATGGAGTCAGCCAGAACGGGCAGACGGAGCCTCAGTTTAACATCTCACCGAAAGGTAGCAAGAACTGCACCAGAACATCTACCTTGGTTTTTATACTCAAGCACTGGAGGGGGCTTGAACATGGAACCTTGTGATTCAGAGGCAAGAATGCTATCAACTGAGCCGTGAGATAGCCAAAGGTCTTGCAAGGCACGATATGAATGCAAGTCTGTTAATACAGTGATACAGTGGTTAGCACTGCTGCCTCAGTGCCAGGGACCTGGATTCAATTCCCAGCTTAGGTCGCTTGTCTATGCGGAGTCTGTAAGTTCTCCCTGTGTCTGCGTGGGTTTCCTCCGGGTGCTCTGGTTTCCTCTCTCAGTCCAAAAGACGTACTGGTGAGGTACCCTAGTCATACTAAATTCTCCTTCAGTGTACCTGAACAGGCGATGGAGTGTGATGACAAGGGGGTTTTCACAGTAACTTAATTGCAGGGTTAACGTAAATTTCTTCAGAATTTCCTCCCGGACTTCTTGGTGACTATCTTATGTTCATGGTTTCTTGTCATGCTCTTCCCTAGAGGTGAAAGCAATCTCTCCAGGTCTATTCTAACAAAGCCTTCCATAACTTAAGATCTGAGCTTTCGCCATTTTCCAACTAAAGAGGTGTTCCAGTCTGTCCATTTCTGATGAGTAAATGATCAAGCTTCTGGTACCATGGTTCTGGTGTTATGTAATGAGGCAGGCAGAATTAGGGACTTTGTGGTGAAGGATCCTCTTGGGAAGAGTGATCATTGTATGGTGGAGTTTCTCCTCCTTTCTGAGGAGGAGAAAGTGGGTTCCCGGACATGTGTCCTTTGTTTGAACAGAGGGGAGTACGGTAGGATGAGAGAGGAATTGGCGAATGTTGATTGGGGGAGCGCATTGGAAGGTAGGTCTGCTGAGGAACAGTGGAGGATCTTTAAGGAGATCTTTCTTGGTGCTCAGCAGAAATTTATTCCGATGGTTAAAAAGGATCATAGGAGGAGAGATAATCAGCTGTGGATAATGAAGGAGGTAAAGGAAAGTGTTAAATTAAAAGCGGATGCGTTTAGAGTAGCTAAGAGTAGTGGGTAAGAAGAGGATTGGGAGAGGTTTAAATATCAACAAAGAATGACAAAGAAGTTGATAAAGAAGGGTAGGATAAACTATGAAGCTGGGCTAGCGCTGAATATAAAAAAGGATAGCAAGAGTTTTTATAAATATATAAAAAGGAAGAGGCTGACTAGGGTGAACGTTGGACCCTTAGAGGATGAGAGGGGGGACTTAGTGGTAGGGGATGGGGAAGTGGCTGAGGCCTTGAATAACTTTTTTGTTTCGGTCTTCACGGAGGAGGACGTGAATAATTTGCCGGGTGTTAGCGATGGAAAGATGGTAGGAGTGGAGGGCCTGAATGACATTATTGTTACTAGAGAGGCGGTGCTCGAAAGACTGGAGGGACTGATTGTGGACAAGTCCCCAGGACCAGATGGAATGCATCCAAGGGTTCTGAAAGAAATGGTGGAGGTGATAGTGGATGCCTTGGTGATTATTTTCCAAGCGTCGCTGGATTCCGGGGAAGTGCCGGAAGATTGGAAAACGGCTAACATTACGCCGTTGTTTAAGAAGGGCGGCAGGCAAAAGGCAGGGAATTATAGGCCGGTTAGTTTAACGTCTGTGGTAGGTAAAATGTTAGAATCCGTGATCAAGGAGAAAATAGCGAGACATCTTGAGGAGAATTGTTTGACAGAGCAGACGCAGCACGGTTTCGTTAAAGGGAAGTCGTGTCTGACAAATTTATTGGAGTTCTATGAGGATGTGTCTAGGACGGTGGATAGAGGAGAACCGGTGGATGTGGTGTTTCTTGATTTTCAGAAGGCATTTGATAAGGTGCCGCACAAGAGGTTATTACAGAAGGTCAGGGGGCATGGAGTTGGGGGTAGGGTGTTAGCGTGGATAGGGGATTGGCTGTCAAATAGGAAGCAGAGAGTGGGGGTCAATGGGTGCTATTCGGATTGGCAGTTGGTGACTAGTGGAGTGCCCCAGGGGTCGGTGCTGGGGCCTCAGCTATTTACCATTTATATAGATGGTCTGGAGGAGGGAACCGAGTGTATGGTGTTGAAATTTGCTGATGACACCAAGATTGGTGGAACGGCAAATTGTGTGGAGGGTGTGGAAAGTCTGCAGAAGGATCTAGATAGGCTGGGCAAATGGGCCAGGAACTGGCAAATGGAATTTAATGTTGGCAAGTGTGAAGTTGTCCACTTTGGTAGGAATAATGGTAGGAAGGACTATTACTTACGTGGTGAAAAACTGCAGCATGCGAGGGTGCAGAGGGACCTTGGGGTCCTTGTGCATGAGTCGCAAAAATCCAGCCTGCAGGTGCAGCAGGTGGTCAGGAAGGCGAATGGGATGCTGGCCTTCATAGTGAGGGGGATTGAATATAAAAGTAGGGAGGTCTTGCTGCAACTGTACAGGGCACTGGTGAGGCCGCAGCTGGACTACTGTGTGCAGTTTTGGTCGCCGCACTTACGCAAGGATATTTTGGCCTTGGAGGGAGTGCAGAGGAGGTTTACTAGGCTGATACCGGAGTTGAGGGGGTTGAACTATGAGGAGAGGCTGAATAAACTAGGCTTGTACTCGTTAGAGTTTAGAAGAATGAGAGATCTCATTGAGACATATAAGATGATGAATGGGATGGATAGGATAGAGGTGGAGAGGCTCTTCCCGCTCAGAAAGGACAGTAGGACTAGGGGGCACAGCCTCAAGATAAAGGGGGGGGTGGTTTAGAACGGAGTTGAGGAGGAACTTCTTCACTCAAAGGGTGGTGAATCTCTGGAATTCTCTGCCCGTTGAAGTGGTGGAGGCTGCCTCGCTAAATATATTTAAGACGCGGGTTGATAGGTTTTTGATAGGCAAGGGGATTAAGGGTTATGGGGAGAGGGCGGGAATGTGAAACTGAGACACGACAGATCAGCCATGATCTTATTGAATGGCGGGACAGGCTCAAAGGGCTAGATGGCCTACTCCTGCTCCTATTTCTTATGTTGTGTTCTTGTGTACCATCCATACAAATTTTTTTGCACTCTTTCCAATATTTATGTGCACTCTTTATACTATATCTAAACTATATGCAGCACTCCATTAAAGTTTGACATAACTTCGAGCTTTCAATTCTCTCTCTCCAGAAATAAGCCTGTTGTTTAGTTTTAATTGCCTTAATCTGCATGCTGATGTACATTTGCATCCCAAGATTCCTTTACTATCCCCTTTAGATCTCCACTTTCCAAAGTTCTATGTGACCTCTTTAATGTTCTTAGCAAAATGTATTGCCTCACCCACATCAGTTTTGAAAATCCAACGCCAAGATTACTGGCTTCTTGTGATCTGTTTCTGATCTCCTTCGAATAATTATCCATCACTCTCCCAATTTGGAGGTGTCTGCAAATGCAGGAATTGTGTGTAGGTTTTTAAAGTTTAAATCATTAACATGAAATCTTGAGGTCAAGATACCTCAAATTGAAGTGCACCAGTGAACAGAAATGTGCAATTTCTGGATTCTTTCACTGCTTGAACACTTACTGTCCTGGATGTAATTTGTAAGTTAACACATTTTACCTTGCCTTCTTCAAAACTTTTCTGTGCAGATGACATTCCCAAACGTCGAACAACCTGCAGCTTTCATGCCCTTGAGTTTACTAACTAATCCAAAATAAATTGATTTTCAAATCCCAGACACTCAGCCAGTAAGCAGACAGATCCAGGAAGTTTAGCATTTGCACTGAAGTCCGATGCTGCGACCAAATCAAACTCTAGACATTTAAAAGTTAGTGATTCTTGTGCAATTTTCAGTGCGATTTACCTATATATTAACTTAAATAAGTTTAAATAAAGAGGTTGCTTGTGATGCCAAAGAGCTTGTGTGCCTGCGGTGGCACAATGGTTAGCACTGCTGCCTCAAAGTGCTAGGGACAGCTCTCTGGAGTTCAATTTCCAGTTTGGGTCACTGTCTGTGTGGAGTATGCACATTCTCACCGTGTCTGTGTGGGTTTCCTCTGGGTGCTCCGGTTTTCTCCCACTGTCCAAAAGACATGCTGGTTAGGTGCATTGGCCATGATAAATTCTCCCTCAGTGTACCCGAACAGATGCAGGAGTGTGGCAGCTGGGTGATATTCACAGCAACTTCATTGCAGGGTTAATGTAAGCCTACTTGTGACAATAATAAACTTAAAAAACTTTACTCACTAACATTCTGCATATTCCATTTTCTCAGTATGCTTGGCCAATCCCCCACTAGACTTTATTTAATTTAGGCTTTCGAGGCAAAATTTGAATTTCTTGTTTCATGTATATGGACACTGCTGCCAATCCCTGACTGCTCATGAATGAGTGGCTAACTAGGCCACTTTAAGAGGGAGGTTAAGAACTAACAACATTGCTGTGGGTCTGGAGTCACACAGACACCAGAGCAAGCAAGGGCTGTACATTTCCTTTCCTAAAGGACATTAACAAATCAGATGAGTTTTTACATCATAGCTTCATGGTCATCATTACTGGACTAGCTTCACATTCCAGATTTAATTGAATTTGAATTCCACCAACTGCCATGGTGGGGTTTGAACCCCTGTCTCCAGAGCATTAGCCTGGGATTAGCCTAGTGATATTACCACAATCATTGTCTCCCACAATTGCATTCTTTTAAAATTCAGCATCTTGCTCTCATGCACATGTCTGTCCATGGCCTGTGCAATGCTCCAGTAAGCTGGAGGAACAGCAAATCATCTTCTGCTTGGGACGTTACGGTCAAGACTCAGCCTCAAGTTCAGCAACTTTTGATTGTGACCTTTCTCCTCCATCTTGAACCCCATTTTAAAACATGACCCCCTACACATATTGCCTCAGTACAAACATGCTCCTTCCCCTTCCCCAATAGGCCATCTGCCCTTTGTTCTTAAATTTGCTACTCTGTTGCAATCTCTCACAGCTCTTAACACATTCCCCCTCCACCTGGTTCTGATGAAGAACCAAAAGACTCATAAGAACATAAGAAATAGGAGCAGGAGTAGGCCATCTAGCCCTTCGAGCCTGCCCCGCCATTCGATAAGATCATGGCTGATCTGTCGTGGCTCAGTTCCACTTTCCCGCCCTCTCCCCATAACCCTTAATCCCCTCTCTTATCAAAAACCCATCAACCCGCGTCTTAAAAATATTTAGCGAGGCAGCCTCCACCACTTCAACGGGCAGAGAATTCCAGAGATTCACCACCCTTTGAGTGAAGAAGTTCCTCCTCAACTCCGTTCTAAACCGCCCCCCTTTTATCTTGAGGCTGTGCCCCCTAGTCCTACTGTCTTTTTTGAGCGGGAAGAGTCTCTCCACCTCTATCCTATCCATCCCATTCATCATCTTATACGTCTCAATGAGATCTCCCCTCATTCTTCTAAACTCTAACGAGTACAAGCCTAGTTTATTCAGCCTCTCCTCACAGCTCAACCCCCTCAACTCCGGTATCAGCCTAGTAAACCTCCTCTGCACTCCCTCCAAGGCCAAAATATCTTTGCGCAGGTGCGGCGCCCAAAACTGCACACAGTACTCCAGCTGCGGCCTCACCAATGCCCTATACAGCTGCAGCAAGACCTCCCTACTTTTATATTCAATCCCCCTCGCTATGAAGGCCAGCATCCCATTCGCAGTCCCTCTGCTGTAGGTACACCAACAGTGCTGTTAAGGATGGAGCTCTAGGATTTTGATCTATTGACAGCGAAGGAACAGTAATCTATTTCCAAATCAGGATGGTGAGTGACTTGGAGGGGAACTTGCTGGTGGTGGTTTTCCCATGTATTTTCTGCTGTCCATCTAGATAGTAGCAGTTGTGGGTTTGGACACTGCTGCTACTTTGCAGGAAGGAGGGAGGGAATGTTTGTGGAAGCAGTGCCAATCAAGCAGGCTGCTTTGTCCTGGATGGTGCAGAGCCCCTCAGGTGCTGTTGGAGCTCCACTCATTCAGGCAAGAGGGGGGTATTCCAACATGCTCCTGACTTGTGCTTTGTAAGTGGTGGACAGGCTCTGGGGTGGCAAATGTAAAGCATCCTGATGTTACACAATGATGTTCCTCCATAGGTGTAACTAACAAGAAAGACTCTACTCTGTACTTCGTAGATTTCCCCTTTCGAATTTCAGTGGTGCTGAAGAAAAGGTGAAGTCAGCATGGTGGCACAGTGGTTAGCACTGCTGCCTCACAGCACCTGGGACCTGGGTTCGATTCCTGACTTGGGTCACTGTCTGTGTGGAGTTTGCACGTTCTCCCCCTGCCTGTGTGCGTTTCCTCCAGGTGCTCCGGTTTCCTCCTACAGGCCAAAGATGTGCGGGTTAGGCGGATTGGCCATGCTAAATTGGCCCTTAGTGTCAAAGGTAGTAACTAGTGTAAACGCATGGGGTTATGGGGATAGGGCCTGGGTGAGATTGTGATTGGTGCAGACTTGATGGGCCGAATGGCTTCCTTCTAGGCTGTAAGAATCTATGATTCTACATTAGATAAGAGCAACATAGCAATCAGCAGATGACAATTTCCTAACCCATGTCTAAATTTGAAACCACATTTGGTCAACTGACAAGCATCCACATCACAAGTTTTTGAATTGAAATTTCTGACTACATCCTCATTAACCTTGTGATTGAACAGAACAAGCAAGTTTGCCTTATGTAAGAACATAAGAACTAGGAGCAGGAGTAGGCCATCTGGCCCCTCGAGCCTGCTCCACAATTCAATAAGATCATGGCTGATCTTTTCGTGGACTCAGCTCCACTTACCTGCCCATTCATTATAACCCTTAATTCCTTTACTGTTCAAAAATTTATCTATTCTTGCTTTAAAAACATTCAATGAGGTAGCCTCAACTGCTTCACTGGGTAGGGAATTCCACAGATTCACAGTCCTTTGGGAGAAGAAGTTCCTCCTCAATTCAGTCCTAAATCTACTCCCCGTTACTTTGAGGCCATGCCCCTAGTTCTAGTTTCACCTGCTTCTATTCCCTTCATAGTCTTATATGTTTCTATAAGGTCTCTCCTCATTCTTCTGAATTCCAAGGAATATATCCCAGTCTACTCAGTCTCTCCTCATAAGCCAACCCTCTCAACTCTGGAATCAACCTAGTGAATCTCCTCTGCACCCCCTCTAGTGCCAGTATATCCTTATCAAGTAAGGAGACCAAAACTGTACACAGTACTCCAGGTGTGGCCCCACTAGCACCTTATACAGCTGCAACATAACCTCGCTGTTTTTAAACTCCATCCCTCTAGCAATGAAGGACAAAATTCCATTTGCCTTAATTACCTGCTGCACCTGCATCTTGCACCAAAGAATACTTTTTCAGTATAACATAGTCAATCAAGTTCAATACATATTATGTGTAGCCCCTTATGCCCAGAACTTGAAAATATGGATCTCCCTGCCCTGCTTTCTCTACCAATACACAACAAATGTTTAACCACCTTTCAGTCACAGATAGCTCATACTACCAGGTCCCCTCAAAACATTTCAAATGCTATCTTAGCCCAGTGATTCTTTCTATTTCCTCTTCAAACTTATGCAAATAAGGCACACCTGCAGACAAGAAAAACAAACAGATTGACAGAGTGCCAGGTTGCAATTTCCCTGCTCATTTAATGGAAATTGGTGTAGTGGTAATGTCACTGGACTAGTATTCCAGAGCAATAACGTACAGGGGACAAGGGTTCAAATCCCACCACAGCAGCTGGCGGAATTTAAATACAATTAACAAAATCTGGAATTGAAAACTCGTCTCAGTAATGGTGCCTATCGCTGATTGTTGCAAAACCCCCCATCTGGCTCACTAATGTCCTCTGGGAAAGAAAATCTGTCAACCTTATTAGTCTGGCCTACACGTGACACCAGATCCACAGCAATGTGGTTTTCTTAACTACTCTCTGAAATGGCCAAGCAAGCTATTCAGTCCAAGAGCAATTAGGGATGGGCAACAAAATTCTGGCCTTACCAGTGATTCACACCACAAGAAAGAGAAAAATTCCTTAATGTAGAGAATTCAAGTAGTTTAATAATGCAACAGGAAGAAACCAAGGACTCGCCTGAAATCGATGCACAGCGTAGAGGGCAATTATTCTTAACCCTGTCCCTGAAGTCCCTCATCTTAATGTCCTTTTTCAAAACTCTTGTTGCAAGCCACTTTTACAAATCGACTTTTACAGGCCATCAGCCTCCTCTTCAAGCATCTTCTCCTTCAATCAGGTGTCGACATTTATTAACAAAGTATGAGGGAGAGAGAGAGAGACACTGGGGACTACATTCAAACTTTCTGCTAGAGCATAAAGCTGGAACTATAGGTCGTGCACCTGTACACACAAATTTACAACCCTCCTCCTCAAAGACTGGTTGATACCAGATCAATTGTACACTTTGAAAACAGGGACTGATAGATTGTCAACCAAACTTATAAAATATAGAATAGATAGGGAGTTAGCTTGCATATAATGCATGATGTCATTGAATGGCAAAGCAAGAGGATAATGACTATCTCCTGTTTTTACGTTCTTATAGAAACGAACCACTATTCCTTTCTACCTTTGTACTCAAGCAGAAAAAATTACTCCATTATTTCACAATTGAAACATATAAAGACACACAGATTCCAGCTTCAATGGCAGTGCCCATTCTTTCTTTAGTGGTCACCTTGCTTGCAAACATTGGTTGTCTGCTATGTTAGGAACACTGTCCTTTCAGTCATTGGAGCAGTCTACAGTTTTAAACAGTAACTTTAAAGCACAGACAGATTTGCCTTCTGGCAATAATTAGCAATCTAAAAATATACGTCTTCACACGGTTGGTTACAGTTTCAGCAAAGCCTGTGTACAGTGTTCTAGCAATAACCAAACACAGTAAGGACAAAATAAGGAAGTTGTTGTGGAAAGTTAAGCTGATTGAAATTTGACCTGAATAGTCTGAGATTAAGAGAGTTATACTTACTACTGATACCAATCTTGTCACACTGTGGACTTTTGTAATGTCACTACAATTAGGAACACATTGCCTATAAAGGAAGGGAAACTAACCTTCATTTAACTGTGAAATGTGTTCTTCCTGGTTCTCCTCAGATGCTGACTAACTAGTTTAGCATTTCCAGGGGTTTATTTGTCAATATTAGAAAAGGGAAGCAGAAATAAGGACAGTGAGCAATCGCTTGGTGAAACAGGCCTGAATTTTCCAGCAGTAATTACTGCAAGATCTTCAGTGCTTGACATCTGTACCCCTCTGTAAACAAAAGCAACTTCTGGAGCCTGCACATACACAGTTACCTAAAGAAATCCAGAAATTGCTGTTAGTGATTTCATGCTTCCCCACACGAGTGTGCACTGCTGATGTGTGACAAATTAGAAATCACTGAACTGATGTCAACTTGTTATTTTACACCCTTAGTCTCTCTGCAAAAACCTTGAAGCTCATTGAATAAGATGTATCAGGATTTTAAGAGTGCATTAAGCTCATAATTGCTGAAAAAAATATTTGTGGAATGCCAAGTTGCTCCACAATGATAAAAAAAATTCACAAACATTTTAGTTAACATTTACGTCTCAGTGGCTGCCATAATCCTATGTTCATTTATTTCATCTCTCTAAAATTTAATTTAAAGTGCAAGGTAATCAGTGCATTTTACTTCCAGAATCATAGAATTGTTACAGTGCAGAAGACGACCATCTGGCCCATCGTGTTGGCACTGGCTCTCCAAACACACAATGCCATCGTGGCTGTCCTGTCTGTGAGGATACTTCTACATGATTGACTGCTTATTCTGTTTTATGACATCACTGCTGAGGAAGGCTGGGAAATCCTCTTGAGATTATGTCAGATACAAAATGGCACCAATGAAGGAAAAATCTACACCATAGAGATCACCAAATCTTTTGGGCTGCTTTCTTCGAGATCAGACTTCAATATCTGGGCCACAATTGGTGAAACATACATTCCGCTCTTGGAGATATGCAACTTGCAGTTGATTTAAGTTTCTTTTGAGGTTATTTTATGGGATTAGATGAAATTTTAAATAATTTGAAATACTTTTCTCAACTCTTCACAAGGTGCTCATGTCACACCTACGGAATTGTCACAATTGGTTACTATCAACACATTTGTGGCCATGGTGTATCTTTCATTATTGTTGTCAATTTTCCATAGTTACACTGCAAGGCACACCCAGATAGTGCAGTTTTTTTATTGCATGTGACTCAGGACCTACAGATCCTGTGCAGCAAACCACTTGAAATGAATCACAAACTCTTCCAGGCATCATTTCAGATTCTAGAAATTTGGCAGCAACATTCCTGGTTATGTTACTAGACAAGTAACCCAGGGGCTTGGGCTATCTCACTATGACATTTTAAATTCAATTAATTGAATAAATCTATTAAAAAAAAGCAACAACTCGTCCCATTGCCTTGGGAAAGCAGCCGGCATAATAAGGACCTCACACACCCCGGACATTTTTTCTACTTTCTTCCGTTGGGAAAAAGATACAAAAGTCTGAGGTCACGTACCAACCGACTCAAGAACAGCTTCTTCCCTGCTGCCGTCAGACTTTTGACTGGACATACCTTGCATTAAGTTGATCTTTCTCTACACCCTAGCTATGACTGTAACACTACATTCTGCACTCTTGTTTCCTTCTCTATGAACGGTATGCTTTGTCTATATTGCATGCAAGAAACAATGTTTTTCACTGTACGTTATTACATATGACAATAATAAATAAAATTAAAGCTTCAGTAATCATTTATATATATTACAAACAGCAACGGTCCCACCACTGATCCCCGAGAAACACCATTTGTCACAGCCCAGTTTTGTATCCACCTTGCCAGCTCACCTCTGATCCCATGCGACTTCACCTTCTGCATCAGTCTGCCATGAGGGACCTTGTCAACGGCGTTACTGAAGTCCATGTAGACAACATCCACAGCCCTACCCTCAATCATGTTCGTCACCTACTTGAAAAATTCAATCAAGTTCGAGAGACATGACCTCCCCTTCGCAAAACCATGTTGCCTCAATAATACGTCCACTTATTTCCAAGTGGAAATAAATCCTGTCTCAAAGCATCCTCTCAATAATTTCCCTACTACTGATGTAAGGCTCACCAGCCTGAAATTACCTGGATCATTCTTGCTATCCTTCTTAAACAAAAGGAAGGACATTGGCTATTCTCCAATCCTCTGGGACCTCCCCTGTAGCCAGTGAGGATACAAAGATTTCTCTCAAGGCCCCAGCAATTTCCTCCCTTGCCTCTTTCAGTATTCTGTGGTATATCCCATCAGGCCCTGGGGACTTGTCTACCTTAATGTTTCTCAAGAACCCTAATACCAATGATAAAGCAACAGGATTGTCATCACAACCCACCGGGTTCGCTAATGCAACAGAAACAGAAAATGCTGGAAAATCTCAGCAAGTCTGACAGCATCTATGAAGAGAAAGAATAGAGCTCCATCAGCTCTGACGAAGGGTCATCCAGACTCAAAACATTGGCTCTAGTCTCTCGCCACAGATGCTGTCAGACCTGCTGAGATTTTCCAGCATCCATAGTGTTTTGCCTTTATCTTAGTGGTTCACTAAATGACCTTTGGGGAAGGAAATCTGCCATCCTTACCCACTCTGGCACATTTGTGACTCCAGACCCACCGCAATGTGGTTGGCTCTTACCTGCTCCCTGAAATGGCCCGACAAACTATTCAGCTGTATTCAAGGAGGTGGCCCACAACATCAAGCGCAATTGGGGTTGGATAATAAATGCTGGCTTTGTCACAGCCTGCAACTTAATTGGAAAAATAATGTTTGAGTAATAGTGCCTAAACTACCACAAAAAACCTTGGTTATGAAGCATCTTGCAGGATACTCCAAGAAGGTGAAAGGCATTTATTTAAATGTAAATCAAGATCTACTTAGAAACCCATAGTGGGATGCGAGAGGAATACAAGATTCAGGATGATTAGTATTCAAGGACAAAAAGGCATTTAATGTATTGTCAGCAGTATGTGCTCATTTGAAATTAACAGTATTTTCATACTACATGAAATAAAGCATATGCCATAGGTTACAATGCTGTCTTTTTACATTTGCAACGTATCTGACAAACAGAATAAAAGTCTCCTTTCTCTCCTGGTTACGAGGAATTATATAAATTTGGGCAGTCTTAATTAATATAAATCAGTGGTTTTAAAAAGCTCTAATATGGACAGCACGGTGACACAGTGGTTAGCACTGCTGCCTCACAATGCCGGGGCCCAGGATCAATTCCCGGATTGGGTCACTGTCTGTGCGGAGTTTGCACATTCCCCCCGTGTCTGTGTGGGTTTCCTGCAGTTTCCTCCTACAGTCCAAAGAAGTACCGGTTATGTTGATTGGCCATGCTAAACTGCTCCTTAGTGTCAGGAGTAAATGCATGGGGTTATGGGGATAAAGCCTGGGTGAGATTGTGGTCAGCACAGACTCGATGGGCTGAATGGCCTCCTTCTGCACTGTAGGATTCTGTGAAAACCACTTGCTCATCCGTAAGTTGATGGCCAAGTTTTTTATTTGAATAGAATGGGTTGATGACTGAGCATCATTAGAGGAGTGCTGGAAAAATAACTCCAACCTGTTAGCCCAGGGAGGAGACTGTCATAGAAAATACAAAGGGCATAGGTTTCCTTCTTAAACAAAGGACTACATTTTTTAAATAAATCAAGTGAAGCATAGCTGCACAGGCAATAAGAAACATTCAAATGATAATGGAAAAACTGCAGCATAGGAGACATATAGAAGTTTTAATCGAAGTGTTTTGTCACTGTGGATGATAACTTAGAAGCTGAGAAGGTAATTTCAGGCAAACGTTTGAACAACATTGACAAACCCATAAATCTACTAGCAGTGACCTAGTTATAGGTTAATTAAATTTTAATTATAATTAAAATACTAAAACAAAAAGGTCAAATGGTTGGGATAAATTACCAACCTACAAAAATACATTCAACAAATAGTCTCCATTTATTCCTTGGCTACATTTCAGTAAGACAATTTTTAAAAAATAAGGTATATGGCAAAGGATGGGATTATTGTAATGTACTTCTGTCGACCCTTTCAAACCAGTATTAAGGCTTGGGATTTTGAAGACAGGATGGGCCCCTGGATTTTACAGTTGTGACAAATTTTTCCAGAGACAACTGGAAAAAGCTAATGAAAATTTGCCCTCATCATTTCAAAGGATTTTGAGGGTGAATTCATGTCTGTTCTGCTGTAGGCCAGCTAACCATACATTCGCTCTACACCAAATCGACAATTCACCTTCTGGGCTTGTTTTGCAAGTTGAAGAAGTTGTTTTCTTGGGAATACGTTACAGGATGTGATCCCAGCACAGTTCCATAAAGTTATCACAATGTTTACAGAACAAAGTATCTTTCCTGTCCTTCCTGTAGTCCTGCTATTTTGACAAATGTAGTCTCACAAATGTGGTTCTTGTGGTATTTTAGCCTGGCTTTCAAAATCAGCTGGATGGCAAGCTGGATAATGAGTCTCTCAACGCGTTGGGCCTCCCTCATCCAGTCATACTAACTGAAATTTATAGGATCCCTACAGTGCAGGAGGAGACTGTTCAGCCCATCAAGCCTGCACTGACAATCCCACCCAGCCCCTATCCCTGTAATCCCAAGTTTTTACCCTACTAATCCCCTGACACTAAGGGACAATTTACCACAGCCAATACACCCAATCTGCACATCTTTAGACTGTGGGAGGAATGATGTGGAGATGCCGGAGTTGGACTGGGGTAAGCACAGTAAGAAGTCTCACAACACCAGGTTAAAGTTCAACAGGATTATTTGGTAGCACAAGCCAAAAGCTTGTGGCTTGCGCTACCAAATAAACCTGTTGGGCTTTAACCTGGTGTTGAGAGACTTCCTACTGTGGGAGAAAACCAGAGCACCCGGAGGAAACACACACAGACACAGGGAGAATGGGCAAACTCCACTCAGAGTGAACCGAAGCCGGAATTGAACCCGGGTCCCTGCTGTGAGACAGCAGTGCTAACCACTGTGCTACCGTGCCGCACCTAAATGTAATTGTAATCTTAATTTGCACAAGCATTAGCGGAATCCACTACATTTCACCCAAGGACAGGGAAACCACAAAATTCCTACATTAGTGTTTATGCATCAATGGGATTGCTTACAATAGGATTGTTGGAATAGGAAGTCAAACAGAACAAATTCTATCACAGATTCTTACATATAGGCGGTGGTTATTTGGCCCATTGTGACAGTTTTACCCTGACTATTGCACTCCATCTACAATTAAGCAATTGTACAGTACATTACCAATGTTCCAACTGATAACCACTGTCTTCATTATTTTGTAACGTCTGCTTGACAAGCTTTAGGAGCAAATTGCAATGCAGCTGCCTGAACATGAACAATACAATAATACAAATACTTTTGCTTTGGAATGATATGTACAAAGAACAACACAGCACGAGAAACAGGCCCTTCGGCCCAACAAGCCCACGCCGCCATCTTAACAATGTGTTTTTCCTCCTCCACCCTTGACCCATGTTTATGCTTATGGTACCCCCATTGGAAACCAGATTAAGGGGAGAATAATTTAGGGACAATTTGTAACACCGATCAGCCTAAGAGCACATCTTTGGGGTGTGGGAGGAAACCGGAGCACCCGGAGGAAACCCACGCATCCACAGGGAGAATGCGCAAACTCCCACAGACACTGGCCCAAATCCATGTATCTGCACAGCAAACAGTGATAGTCACTGAGCTGTTGTGGTGCCCATCTGCTGGTCCAGTTTTAAGCATACACAAACAACAAGAAGTACCGATCTACTCTCGAAACTTCCAAGAGCAGCCCGTGCACAACCCACCGTGTGCGTACCCCTCGTTAGACAACAAGGTGGACCGACGCACCTGTGGAGTAAAAGAGAAAACATCAGCACACATAACAGTTGATTTCCAGGAACGTCCCGAGGCTCTGATCCTTATTTAAAACAGTGTCCTATAATCCTCCATCCCTATTTCGGTCACGTGTCTATCTAAGTAAACAAGTCCAGCGTGCCTGCCTCCACCACCTTACTTGGCAGTGCATTCCATAGCCCCACGACCGTGTGTGGAAAACCTCCCTCTAGCATCCAAATTATACCCCTCCCTCCTCACCTTAAGCCCGTGGCCCCTCGTGATACTTGTCTCCAAAAAAGCCTGCCACTGTTTACTCTATCTATACCCTTCATTATCTTATACACCTCTATCAGATGCCACCTCTATCAGATGCCCCCTCAATCTCCGTCTTTCTAAGGAAAACAGCCCCAATTTACCCAATCTTTGCTCATGTACTTTTACACAGGAGCCACTAATAACCTACACAACAATTCAGAACAGAAACTGTCACATTGTGATTAATCATTCTTTAACAAAAACCCAAAGTCAATAACTTCTGATCTAGCCGGACATCTGACGTAAAACAAAACGCAATGTAGAAAACTTTCACACTCCGTTAAAGGGAAATGATTTTCATGTGAAAATTTATTTTATCTCATGGGAATTTAATTCACTAATTTAGTGTCAGCTGAAATATTTCATTCAGTTCTGAGCAACACCCTTTAGGAAAGATGCCACAGCATCGGAGAGAGTGCAGATAAGATTCATGAAGATGGTTCTAGGAATGAGGAGCTTCAGGGAGAAAGATACATTGGAAAAGTTGCAACAGTTGGCCTTGGCCAGAGACAGCAAGTGCAGGAGAGAGAGAATAAGCCACAGAGAGAAAGAGAGAGTGCCACAGAGCAAGAGGGAGCCAGAGAGAGAGACAGAGTAAACTGTTCTTTGAGAGCCACAAGGTGCCATGCCACAGAGGCAGAGAGAGACAGACAGACAAACAGACAGAGAGAAGTGCAAGTAAGCATGTATTAATTATATTCTGGCCACTGGTGATGATTCACCAGGGCAAGGCAAAAGACTGATGATCAAGTTGTACCACTTAGGGATGGGTTTGTTAAGCTCTTCTCTCACTAGCAGTTTTGATATTTTGATTATGTGAGCTACGTATCTGAGCGATCCCATCCCAAGTGATGCATCATGAGCTGTTAATCTTTTGTTCTGCCCTGTGGTGAATCACCCAGTGCCCAATTATGAGATTGTTTGTGTAAGAGTAAAATATTTTGAAACATGGATTTAGCTCAGATGCCTACATGTAGACGTGAAATCACTTCCCTTATCAAGCACCATCATTTGTTTTTCTTCCCAATCCCAAATGTAGCCTCATGCATGGCCTCACCCTTCCCTACCTTTGCAATCTCCTCCAGCCAAATGTCTAGAATGTTGCCAGGACTGGGGAATTGTAGCTATGAGGGGAGAATGAATAGGTTGGCGTTGTTTTCCTTGGAATAGGGAAGGCTGAAGGTGACTTGAGGTATACAAAATTGTGAAGGGTAGGGAGAGAGTAGACAGGCAGAACCTGTTTCCCTTGGCAGAGACTTCAAAAATCAGGGGTCACAGATTCGAACTAAGCGGAAGATTAGAGGGGAAATAACAAAAAAACCTTTTGATGCAGAAGATGGTGAGCGTCTGGAATTCACTGCCTGAGTTAGCGATGGAGGCAGAGACCCTAAACCTGTTTAAAAAGTACCCAGATCTATACCTGCACTTTAAGTGCTCAAAGTTGCAGGGCTATGTGCAGGAAGATAGGATTAGAAAAGGCACCTGATGCCTTTGGGTCAGCATGGACAAGATGGTCTGAATGGTCCCCATCTATGCTATATCATTTCTGTGGGTCTAACCCTCTGATATCTCTGCACTCCTTCAATTCTGGCCTGTGTGTCTCAGACGTCCATTGCTCCACCACTAGCAATCGTGCTTTCTGATAGCTAGACCCATAGCTCAGTAATTCCCTCCCTAATCCTCTATCTCTTTTCCTCCCTCTGCTGTAAAACCTCTCTCTTTGACCAAGTGTTTGGTTACTTTCCCAACATTATCTCTTATGGCTAGGTGGGAAATTCTGTTTGATACACTGACAAAGTACGTTGAGAAGCGCAGTGTAAATGAAAGCTGCTGTCACATATCTATGACCAAGAAAGGGTGAAGTGCGTAAAAAGCCAAACTTTATTTTCAGAAAATATTGAGCCATTCCCAACGTGAGTGCAAACTGAAGAGACAGCGTATCAATAGCATGGAGTTAATGATTTAAATTCAGTGCATCGCAAAAAGAAATGTGTAGAAAATAAAAGGATCTGAAATACACTTTAACCTAATGTATTCTTTCCTCAACAGAATTTAGATGTACTGAAACCAGGGTGGCACAGTGGTTAGCACTGCTGCCTTACAGCACCAGAGACTGGGTTCAATTCCCAGCTTGGGTCACTGTGTGAAGTTTGCATGTTCTTCCCATGTCTGCGTGGGTTTCCTCCAGATACTCCAGTTTCCTCCCACAGTCCAAAGATGTGAAGGTTAGGTGGATTAGCTATGCTAAATTACCTCTAGTGTCAGGGGAATTAGCTAGGGTAAATGCATGGGGTTATGGGGGGTAAGACCTGGTTGGGATTGGGATTGGGATTGGTGCAGACTCAATGGGCTGAATAGCCTCCTTCTGCACTGTAGGGCTCTATGATTCATAGGATAGGACAGGCAGCAAATATAATGAGACAAAATACACATGTTAAATCAACGGACTGTGTTACAGCATGAATTTATTCAGCAGAAAAATGAGCTTATGCAATAGGAAAGCAATGAAGACTTCAGTATTTGTGGTCAACCAATGTGCAAGTGTTTGAGCTAATGAATGGTATATTAGCACTGGTTTGTTCAGAAATTAATCAGAACACGTCATATTACAATAACTGAAGGGTTTCTGTGCAGCTTTCTTTCGCTCCCTATTCAAATGTGATTAAATGCTGACTCAAGTCATTAGAGCTCCTACTGGCTTCATCACACTTGAAATGATTGCAAAATTAGGGGGGCGGCTGGGCTGGGCACGGCACAAGCAGGCCAGAACTAGGACTTGCCAATTGCAAACTTCCACCTCCATATCATCACCCGACTCCAAGGCTGCCTCAATGCACCTGCTGCTGAAAACCTTACCCTTGTCTTTTGTCCCTCCTACTTGACTACTCCTACACGCACCCTCACATCAACCATTCTCCACTGCGTGAACCAGTAATCAGAGATCAAAGATGTAAAACTAGAGGAGAAACAAAGAAATATTTGCTGCACAGAGAACCATTATAGTTTGGGATGCACTGCCTGAAAGGCTGCTGTGCATTTTAAGAAGCAATCAGACATTTATCTTTGAAGGTGATTAACTGGTAGGGTTATAGGGAAATAGCTGAAGTGTGGGACTAAATTGGACAGCTCTTTCAAAAAGCCAGCACAAGCACAACAGGCTCAATTACTTCCATCTGTGCTGCATAACTTTACCAGGTTAAAGTCCAACAGGTTTATTTGGTAGCAAACACCACTAGCTTCCGGGGCTTTGCCCCTTCGTCAGGTGAGTGGGAAGTTCTGATCACAAACTGTTCGTGATCAGAAATATTGGTTTACAAACTCCTCTGTTCTTCTTCAAAATAGTACAATGGATCTTTAACAATCACTGAGGGAGCATTTCAACATCTCATCTGAAAGATGGAAAGTCAGATGAAGCAAAACTTCTTTACAGCACTGGTGCCAGGCCAAATTCATTTTCTGGAGCGGAGTTTGAACCCACTACCTGCAACACAGAGGCAAGAATGCCATTGACTGAGCCATGGCAGAATACCATTTGAAAAAGGAAAGAAATACATTGTACAGTAAGACCTCACTTTAAGTCGCCCAGTTTTTAGCTGTTTCAATTTAGTGTTGCGTATTTAATGGGGCAGGTAGTTGGGTTTAACGCTGTTGATTTGCATTGTTTTCTCTCACCGGGACACAAAGCCCGATTGGCGCCATTTTAAAATGGCCCCTCCCACTCCCTAGAGACCCTCCAACTGGCTGCCTCACCCGCTTTCAACCCAAAGCTGTTCTCGCTTTGCTTCCTGCCTCTCATTGCTCATCTCCCAAGCTCTTGCTCACAGCAAGTGTTTGGGAGAGGGCCAGAGAGTACGACCAGCAACATGAGAGAGACGCAGCAACAAGTACAAAGAGTTAGCACATTTCTTTATTTAATTAAGGAATGTAATAATTTAGCCATGTACAGTACTTGAACTTACCGAGTATTTTTCCCTCTGAGAAAGGCCCTATATATTAGTTATAATTTTTACACTGATTTGAATTGGAAAACCTGATTTGCTTAAAGTTGTTTCATTTAAAGATGCACTTTTTAGGAATATAACTGCAACAGTGAGTGAGGATATTTAACCACGTTCAACCATTTTTTACATTTATGTCAGAATTCACATTTATACAAGGGAAAATTAGTAATGACCAGTGACACAGAGCCAGAAATTGAGCCAACTCTCCAGTCAGTGTTTCACTCTAATCAGTGCATACAAATGAACATTAAACAAAGGTCCTTTCGGATGCGTTCAATAATAACCTCCATGTCAATATTACCACAGACACGGTTACATTACTTTTGACTGGGCTTAGACAAAGTAATCCGCAGGAAATTAGTTAGACAAGAATCTAAATCTGAGATCATGCATTTGGTAAGATCAGATCCATATCATCCTACTAAAGCAAATCTGCTGAGACTAAAAACCCGCATTTGCTAGCAATGAATTAGCCTGGCCACCACACTATGCATGTTCGATGATAGAAACAGAAAAACTACAGCACAAACAGGCCCTTCGGCCCACAAGTTGCACCAAACATGTCCCTACCTACTAGGTATACCTATAACCCTCCATCTTACTAAGTTCCATGTACTTATAAAAAAGTCTCTTAAAAGACCCTAACAAATCCGCCTCCACCACCACTGCCGGCAGCCAATTCCACACACCCACCACCCTCAATGAAAAACTTACCCCTGACATCTCCTCTGTACCTACTCCCCAGCACCCTAAACCTGTGTCCTCTTGTGGCAACCATTCCAGCCTGGGAAAAAGCCTCAGAATCCACTCAATCAATACCTCTCAACATCTTACACACTTCTATCAGGTCACCCCTCATCCTTCGTCTCTCCAAGGAGAAAAGACCGAGCTCTTTCAACCTATCCTCATAAGGAATGCCACCCAATCCAGGCAACATCCCTGTAAATCTCCTCTGCACCCTGTGGCTTCCACATCCTTTCTGTAATGAGACAACCAGAACTGAGCACAGTACTCCAAGTGGGGCCTGACCAGAGTCTCATGAAGCTGCAGCATTATCTCCCAACTCCTAAACTCAATTCCTCGATTGATGAAGGCCAGTACACCATACGCCTTCTTAACCACAGCCTCTACCTGCGAAGCTGCTATGAATGTCCCATGAACCCGGACCCCAAGATCCTTCTGATCTTCCACACTGCCAAGAGTCTTACCCTTGATACTATATTCTGCCATCATATTTGACCTGCCAAAATGAATCACCACACACTTAACTGGGTTGAAGTCCATCCGCCACTTCTCCGCCCAGTCTTGCATCCCATCAACATCTCGCTGCAACTTCTGACATCCCTCCACACTATCCACAACACCTCCAACCTTTGTGTCATCAGCAAACTTGCCAACCCATCCCTCCACTCCCTCATCCAGGTCATTTATTAAAAAGATGCAGTACCATCAGTTACTCCACATACTTATAATTTACACGTACTACATTCAAATCCAATAATGATAAAAAAAACAAGATGTATAAACTTGTTTATGGATTTTAGGGGCAGGCGGTCATTCTGCTCACAAGGTCTGTTTTGCCACTCAATTAGAATAGGGCTGATTTGTACTTTTACTCCAGTTGCCAGCCCTAATTTTCTCCACATCTCCTAGCAAACAAAAAGCTATTGATTCCAATCTCAAAAGTGTCAAGAGGCTCTAGCTGGATAGGCTGGGACCTTCCCCCCCCAAGCAGTGCAGCAGGATGACAGGTAACCACGAGGGGCATAGATCAGGTGACTATTCAAGGTTTTCTCCCCAGGGTAAGGGGGGAGTCTGAAACTAGAGAGCACAAATTTAAAAGAAACCTGAGGGATAACTTTTTCCACACAAAGGGTGATGCGTATATGTAATGAGCTGCCAGAGGAGTGGTAGAGACGGCTACAATGACAACATTTGAAAGACATTTGGACAGGTACGTGGATAGGAAAGGTTTAGAGGGATAGGGGCCAAATGGGACTAGTTTAGTTTAGGAAACCTGGTCAGCATGGAGGAGTTAGGCTGAAGGGCCTGTTTCCACACCGTATATCTCAAGGACTCTCTAATTCAAGCAGATCTTTTTGGAGAAAGCATTCCAGATTTCCACTACCCTTGGATGGAAAAGTGCACCCCGACATCACTCTCTAACTTCATTGCAGTGTTAATATAAGCCTGCTTGTGACACCAATAAGTAAACTTAAACTCTTGTGTTGCTCCAATTTTGAGGCATGTTCCCCGTTCTGGACTCCCCACCAAAGGAGATAGCATCTCCCTACTGAATCTCTTTAAACACCTTAGATTACACCTTATTCTGATAATCATGTTATAAAATAGAGCACTAGCAGTAGAAAATGATTGCAAGGGTGAAATCAGAATATAGAGGTTACACCCATCATCAAACATTGAACAGGCTGGGCCTTTCTCTCTGGAACACAGAAGGCAGAGCAGGGTGACCTGACTGAGATCTTAAAAAGTAAGGGATTTGATAAAGTAGGCAGACAGAAGTCATTTCTGCGATGGGGTCCAAAACTTCAGACCATAAATCCAGGAAATTCAGGAGAAACCATCCAGAAAAGTGGTGAGAATACCACAGGGAATTGTAAAGCTGAATAGCAGAGAACACATGCAGTCAAGAGGAAAAGCAGATAAACATGAGGAAGGAGGAATGGGAGGTTACTCAGAGGGTAAATGAAGTAAACAGGGAGGAGGCTCCAGCGCAAAATCAACATTGCCTAGTTTCTATACTGTAAATTTTATGTAATTTTCTAGTTTCTATACTGTAAATTTTATATAATTAGCTACACTTTATACTCCAGGGAATGCATATTTATGCAAACTACCATTGTTAAGTTAACCCTTCCAGCCCCAGCATCATTCTGAAGAATCTACATTGCACCCTCTCCAAGGCCAAGATTTCCTTCCTGCACCATACTGCCCAGAACTGAGGCACATTCAGTGTGTGTGGGTATTAGAAATTTGGAGTCGATTGGGAATTTGGCACAGAGGAGAAAGAGGTGCTTTTTCTCCTCACTTTCTAACTTTTAAATCTTCAGAGTCATCCCGCCCTGCTGCAGTAGTAGAGGCAAGGATACATAAATTTTTGAACAGTAAAGGAATTAAGGGTTATGGTGAGCGGGCAAGTGGAGCTGAGTCCACGAAAAGATCAACCATGATCTTATTGAATGGCAGAGCAGGCTCAGGGGCCAGATGGCCTACTCCTGCTCCTAATTCTTATGTTCTAGGACACGAGGGACAGAACTGATTGGTAAGTAGTGGGTAAGCATTTAATACTTTCATCACATAGTTTCAGAGGTCATTTTGTGGTTTATAATTTGTCAGGGTTATAGTAGGGAGTAACAAGGATCAAGAAAGACTTCTAGAGAATTGGATATAATCTAACATCAAGGATCTGCCAAAGGTTTAAGTGAAAGGGGTAAGTCATGACAGAGCTCCAAGCTATAGTGTGCACCTCATGCTCCAATTGGGAACATTTCCTGCATCCGGGGCTAGCCCACATGCCGGAAGTGCCTCCAGCTACAGCTCTTGGAAGCCTGGTTTTCAGAGCTGGAGTGGTGGCTGGAGACACTGTGGGGCATTTGCAAAACAAAGAGTATCGTGGATAGCACATACAGAGAGGTGGTCACTCCACAAGCTCAGATTTCCTAGGCAGGAAGGGAATGGGTGACCACCAGGCAGAGCAGGACGGTGAAGCAGGTGATCCATCTCTTGTGGCCATTCTTCTCAAAAACAGATACACTGCTTTGGACACTGTTAAAGGGAATGACCTTTCAGGGGAAAGTAGCAACAGCCAAATTCATCACACCACAATTGTTCTGTTGCAGAAAGGAAGAATAAAAAGTATGGGAATGCAATAGTTTATAGGGATTCAATAGTAAGGGGACTAGGTCATTAATGAAACTCCAGGATAGAATATTGCCTCCCTGGTGTTAGGATCAAGGATGTCTTGGAAGCAGTTACAGGACGTTCTGGAGGGGAAGGGTGAACAGTCAGTGATTGTGGCATACATTGGTTAAAAAAAGGATGAGGTCTTAAAAGTGGAATATAGAAAGTTGGGAAGAAAGTTGAGAAGTCAAACCTCAAAGTAGCAATCTCAGAATTAATATCAATGCCACATTAGGTCATTAGACATAGGAGCAGAATTAGGGGACTCGGCCTATTGAGTCTGCTCAGCCTTTTAATCATGACTGATATTTTTCTCATCCCCATTCTCCTGCCTTATTCCCCCATAACTCCTGATCTCCTTATTAATCAGTGGGTTGGGGAAAGTTTAAACTAAAATGGCAGGGGGATGGGAACCTCTGAAAGGAGTCAGAGGAAGGCAAATAAAGGACAAAACCAAAGACAGTAAAGTGAATAAGAAAAGTCATAGGCAGAGAAACCAAGGACCAGATTCAATCAGGGCCTCATTGAAAATTAGTGGGATTGAGACCAGTAATATTAAAAAGACAAACTTAAAGGCTTTGCGCCTTAATGCACAGAGCATTCGCAATAAAGTGAATGAATTAATTACACAAATAAATGCAAACAGTATGATGTAGTACAGATTATGAAGACATGGCTACAGGGTGACCAGGGCAGGAACTGAACATTCAGGAGTAATCAGTATTTAGGAAGGAAAGACAGAAGGGTAAAAGTGGTGGAGTTGCGTTGCTGGTTAAAGGGGATTTTAACAACATACGGAGGAAGGATACTAGCTCCAGCAATGTGGAATCTATATAGGTAGAGCCAAGAAACACCAAGGGGCAAAAAAACTTTAGTGGGGGTTATAATATAGAGACTCCCAAACCATAGTGATGTGGGAATGACATTAAATAGGAAATTAGTGAGGCATGCGATAAAGGAACATCTTGGCTGATTTAAATCTGCATATAGATTGGGCAAATCAAATTAGCCTCAATACCATAGAGGTGAAATTCCATGTGTATATGGGATGGTTTTCTGGACCAGTGCACTGAGAAACCAACTAGGGAACAGGCCATTCTAGACTGGGTATTGTGAAATGAGAAAGGAATAATTGGCAATCTTGTTGTGCGAGACTCCTTGGGGATGAGCGACCATAACATAATAAGATTTTTTTTTAATCACGATGGACAGCGATGTAGTTGATTCGGAGACGAGGATCCTGAAGTTTAACGAAGGAAATATCAATGATATGAGTTGACTTTGATGGATTAGAAAATGTTACTTAAATGGATGACAGGTACATAAGCAATGCCAAACATTCAAGGAGAGCATGCATGAACTGCAGCAATTGTTCATTCCCATCTGGCACAAAAGTAAAACTGGAAGGTGATCAAACGATGGCTTAAAAGGGAAATTAGATCTAAAGGAAAGGCATTCAAATTGGCTAAGAAAAACAACAGACCTGAGGATTGGAAGCAGTTTACAATTCAGTAATGGAGGGTCCAAGGATCTGATTAAGAAGGGGAAAATAGTGTATAGAGTAAGGTTGTGGAGAACATAAAAGCTGACTGTACAAGTTTCTACAACTACGTGAGGAGAGAAAGATTGAAGACAAATGTAAGTTCCTTACAGGGATGCCAGTCAGAAACAGGAGAATTTATAATGGGAACAAAGAAATGGCTGACCAACTGAATACATACTTGGCTCTATCCTCACAATGCAGGATACAAATACAATACCAAAAATATTGGGGATCACAGAATTTAGAAAGAGGGACAAACTGAAGTCAGTATTAGTAGAAAAATGACATTGGGATTGAAGATCAATCAACATCCCAGAGTACTTGAGGAAGGGGCCTGAGAAATAGTGGATGCATTGGTGGTAATTTTCCAAGGTTCTAAAGACTTTGGAACAGTTCCTTCGGATTGGAGGGTAGCTAATGTAGGTAGGTAGAGAGAAAACATGGAATTATGGACCAGTAAGCCTAAAGTCAGTAATGAGGGAAATTCTAGAATGCATTATCAAAGATTTTATAGCAAAACAACTTTGAAAACAGTGGCAGGATTGGACAGAATCAGTATGGATTTATGAAAGGGATATTATGCTTGATAAATCTACTAGAAATATTCAAGGAAGTAATTAGTAGAATTGATGAGAGGGAGCCAGAGGAAAGGGTTTCAATGAAGTCCCATATAAGAGATAAATGCATCAAATCAAAGTGCATGGGACTGGGGGTAGTGTATTCTGAAGAATGGAGTACAGGTTGACAGACAGAAAGCAAAGATTAAGGATAAACAGGTCTTTTTCCAGAAGGTTTACCAGAGTGAGTCCTGGGGTGGCGGGACTGAAGTATGGGGAGAGGTTGGATCAGTTATGATTGTATTTGCTGGAGATCAGATGAATGAGGATCTCATAGAAGCCTATACAATTCTAACAGAGCTAGACAGGGTAGATGCAAGAAGGATGTTCCCGATGGTGGGGATGTCCAGACCAGGGGTCACAGTCTGAAGGTACAGGGTAGATGGTTTAGGACAGAGATGAGGAGAAATTTCTTCACCCAGAGAGTGAGTGAGTGGTCGGCCCGTGGGATTCGCTACCACAGAAAGTAGTTGAGGCCAAACTATTGTATGTTTTCAAGATTCAGTTAGATATAGCTCTTGGAGCAAAGGGGAAATCAAAGGATATGAGGGGGGGAAGAGATCAGGCTATTGAATTTGATGATCAGCCATGATCACAATGAATGGCAGAGCAGGCTTGAAGGGCTGAGTAACCTCCCCTGACTCCTATTTTCCATGTTTCTAGGAACACAATCTGACCAAGACTCTATATAACAAATGCAGAACATCCCATTATATTCCAATTTTCATGAGTTCAAGACCAACATTGCAGTAGTCCTTCTGATTGTTATTTGTACCTGGATGCATGGAACATCCAAATCTCTGTTCTTTTCCAGTTTTTAGCTTCTTACCGCTTAGAAATGTGTTGTCTTATATTTCTTGGATGCAAAATGAATGATTTCATACTACCAATATTGACCTCCACTTCTCACAGTTTTGCCCACCTCACTTAATTACGAATTACTTCTGCGAAGATTTGTCAAGCATGATTTCCCTTTCATAAATCCATGCTGATTCTGTCCAAACCTGCCACTGTTTTACAAGTGTTTTGCTACAAAATCTTTGATAGGCTTGATCTGCCGATGCCCTTTGTAACTTCCTGCTCTAACCTGTACAGTGTACTAGGTTTCCTACAATTGGAATGAGATGTTCAAGCCATCATGTCAAATGGACATAAATGATTCCTCTTCACGATGTGAACAGCTCTATGGAGCTTCCGGCCAATATGTGTTCACCTAAATTTGGTCATTCTCACTGATTATTTTGGTCACAATCACACTATCTTATTTGAGCTTGCTGCATGCAAATTGTTTGTTGTTGTTGGAAGCGTGGCAATCATACTCTAAAGCGTAGTTCATCACTTCATCAGTTGGGAAAGTATTGGGGGCGGGGGGCATCCCATTGTGAAAGGAGCAGTAGGAATGCAAGTCTCTTTCCCAGCTTGGTGTCATCTGTAAAACTGTGCTATTCAACCCTTTATGTTCCTCTTTGAACTCATTGATCCTCCTCCTTCAGGTAGCATGCCCTAAGGCAGCATTGGCAGGCATGGACTTCTAATGGGTCGCTTCATGATTACATTTGGCAAAGTACTGTAGTGTTTGTCCTTACCTTCTGAAGTGTGGCTGAGCAGGAAACTCTCCCACTTTTACTGCCTTTCAACAGGTGCACTGAAGAATTTAGAGGCTGATAAGCAATCGGATTGACTACATTATGATCACACCTTCCATGGCCATCAAGACCCGAGCTGGGACTCAAACAAAGTCATAAATACAGGGAAAAGCTGAAACCTTGCTTTGGGAGCAACACTTGTCTCATCCTGCTAATCTCTGTAAATATCTTTTTTTTTTAAATAGAATTATAGAACCCTACAGTGCAGAAAGAGGCCCTTCGGCCCACTGAGTCTGCACAGAACACAATCCCACCCAGGCCTTAACCCATATGCCTACAAATCATACTCACTAATCCCTCTAACCTACGCATCCCTGGACACTAAGGGGCTATTTCTTAGCACGGTCAATCAACCTAGCTCGCACATCTTTGGACTGTGGGAGGAAACCGGAGTACCCAGAAGAAACCCAGGCAGACACGAGAAGAATGTGCAAACACCACACAGACAGTGACCCAAGCCGGGAATCGAACCCAGGACCCTGGAGCTGTGAAGCAGCAGCACTAACCACTGTGCTACTGTGCCGCCCACTCACCGCCTCTACCTCCCAATCAATTTCCTGTCCATGCTGCCAGAACTCTGTGGTACTATCCCAAAATGCCTGCCACGATCACATGTTCAATTCCCAACAGCTCAAAGAAAGACATTTTCCTTAGAAGATTTGCAAAACAAATGTTTACAGCAACTCTCCTGATTACAGAAAATGGATGCGAAAGCCTCAATTCTGATATTACACCGATAACGAAACTGAGTGCAAAATTATCTACGTAAATCATAACCTGTAAGGCAACAGCAACGAGAAAGTGTTCCACTGGGTAGGTGGTGGCAGGGAGATGGGCAAAAGCAAAAAAAGTTTGAAACAAAGTATTAATAGATAATACATTTAACAAGGTCATTGACATTTAATAAAGTCATTGGAAACTTTCAAACTGGATGGATACATGAAGGGGAAACATGCAGTGAGATGAGAAATGGCAGTGCAAACTGGAATCTGGTGAACTGTTGTGGCAACAATAATCTCTCCCTCAATGTCAACAAAATGAAGGATTTCATCGACTTCAGGAAGCTTAAAGGAGAACATGGCCCTGTCTATATCAACAGACACAAAATAGAAAGGTTGAGAGCTTCAAGTTTGTAGGCATCCAGATCATCAACAACCTGTCCTGGTCCTCCCCCGCCCCCCCCCCCCCCACCCCATGCCAACACTATAGTTAAGAAAGCCCCACCAACGCCTCTACTTTCTCATAAGACGAAGGAAATTTGGCACGTCAGCTATGACTCTCACCCACTTTTACAGATGCACACAGAAAGCATTCTTGGTATGTCTCCTCTCTGCCCAAGACCTGCAAGGAACTACAAAAGTAGTGAATGCAGTCCAATCTATCACGCAAACCAGCCTCTCATCCATTGACTGTCTACACTTCTTGCTGCCTCGGCAAAGCAGCCAGCATTATTAAGGATTCCACGCACCCTGGGCATTCTCTCTTCTCCCGTCGGGAAAAACATACAGAAGTCTGAGGTCATATACCAACCGACTCAAGAACAACTTCTTCCCTGCTACTGTCAGACTTTTGAATGGACTTACCTTGCATTCAGTTGATCTTTCTCTACACCCTAACTACGACCGTAACACTACATTCTGCAGTCTCTCCTTTCTTTCTCTACGAATGGTATACTTTGTCTGTATAGTGTGCAAGAAATAATACTTTTCACTGTATGCTAATACATGTGACAATAATAAATCAAACCAAAGACTATCCATACCACGGCTGCTGGAAATGTAAAATAAAAAACGCTCAGTGTATGCGGAAAGAGACAGACAGAGCACTCATGTTTCAAGTCAATGGTCTCTCTCAGAACAGAATGGTGCAGCAGGATTAGTTGGATAGGAACACAGAACAACAGCAGCAGAACCACAGAGCAGCAGGGTGGCACAGTGATTAGTACGGCTGCCTCATAGCACCAGGGCAGCAAGTTCAATTCCTGGCTTGGGTCACTGTCCATATGGAGTTTGCACATCCTCCCTGTGTCTGCATGGGTTTCCTGTGGGCCCTCCCGTTTCCTCCTACAGTCCAAAAGACATACTGGTCAAATGGATTGGCCATGCTTGATTCTCCCTCAGTGTACCCGAACAGGCACTGGGTGTGGCCACTAGGAGATTTTCACAGTAACTCCATTGTAGTATTAATGTAAGCCTACTTGTGACTAATAAATTAACTTTAACTCAAGGAGGCAGCTCTACCTTCTCAAGGCCAATTAGGATGGCCTAATCAATGACACCCATGCTCTGTGAAAGAATAAAAAACAAGAGCAGAGGAAAGTTACTCAGCAGCTCAAAGGGAACTTCTCAGCTGTTGGAACAAAACTGCCCATCCTTAAATGAGCAACTTCAATTTTAATCAGCTGGTTGGTGGCGTAGTGATGATGTCATTGGGCAGTGATCCAAAAGGCCAGGCTCAAAGTCCGGGGACATGAATTCAAATCCCATCACGGCAGCTGGTGGAATTAAATTCAATTAATAATTATAGGATATAAAGACAGTTTCAGAAAGAATTCATCATTTGTTGTAAAAACCCATCCTGTTCGTAATGCCCTTTAGGGAAGGAAATCTCCCATCTCCTTACCCGGTGTGGCCTACCTGTGACTCCAGACCTACAGCAAAGTGGTTGATACTTAACCACCAGGACTATGGATCAAGCGCTGGAAAATAAGACTAGTGTATTTGTTGACCCACAATGGGCTGAATGGCTTCATTCCGTGTTGTAAGCATTGATGACCCTATGACATGGCCAAGCAAGCCACTCTATTCAACGGCAGTATCGGGTAAGCAACAAATGCTGGATTTGCCAGTGATGCCACATCCCATGCAAGAATCAAAAAGATGAATGGGGGGAGGGGGGACACAATAGAACACAGAACATAGAACATTACAGCGCGGAACAGGCCCTTCGGCCCACAATGTTGCGCCGACCAGTCTTATTTTTTAAAAAAAACATTGACCCACTAATCTAAACCAATCCCTTTTCGTCCATAACCAATCCCTTTTCGTCCATAACCAATCCCTTTTCGTCCATGGTTAGCACTTCTGCCTCACAGAGCCAAGGACCTGAGTTTAATCCTGGCCTTGGGTGACTGTGTGTGGAGTTTACATGTTCTTCCTGTGTCTGCGTGGATTTTCTCCAGGTGCTCTGGTTTCCTCCCCCAGTCCAAAGATGTGCGGGTTAGGTGGATTGGCTATGCTAAATTGCTCCTCAGTGTCTCAAAAAGTGTAGGTTAGATGGAGTAACCATGGTAAAAGCTCAATGTTAAGGGGTACAGTGGGGTTAAGGGCCCGAAAAAAGATATTCTTTTGGAGAGTTGGTGCAGACTCAATGGTCTGAAAGGCCTCCTTCTGCATGGCTGAGATTCTATGATTTGGCCTCTCCAGCCTGCTCCGCCATTTAGTAAGATATTGGCCAATCTTCAACCACATAACCTCTTCATGTCTATCTTTCACTATGCTGAACTTACACAATAATTGAACCATGGACAATGCAGGGGCAGCACAATAGTTAGCACTGTTATTCAGTGTCAGGGATATGGGTTTGATTCCTGGGTGACTGGGTGGAGTTTGCATGTTCGCCCCCATATCTGCATGAGTTTCCTCCAGGTGCTTCAGTTTCCTCCATAGTCAGAAAGACATGCTGGTTTAGGCGCATTGGCTGTGCTAAATTCTCCCTCAGTGTACCTGAACAGGCACTGGAGTCTGGTGACTAGGGGATTTCTGCAGTAATTTCATTGCTGTGTTAATGTAAGCCTATTTGTGACACTAATAAATAAACTTTAAAACACAGATTAAATTCCCCTTCTCGACTGCGTTCCTGATTTAGCCAGCTCACCTTGCTGCTTTCTTTCATTTCATGCTTCCTCTTTCTTCAATTCCATGCAATCGATGAAACTATTTTTACTAGAAGTTTGATTCCACGTACTGTCCCCAAAACGCCACACTTTCTGCAGTTAACTAATCAAAAGCAGGGCTTTTTTCTGATTCGGATGCAGAATTGGGTGGGTAACATCTTTTAGTAATCCGAGTTGAAACCCTTTTGTTACCTCAGGTGTGCAATGGGCATGATAAATTCACCCACAGTGTACCCAACAGGTGCCGGAGTGTGGTGACTCGGGAATTTTCACAAGTGGCTTCATTGCAGTGTTAACGTAAGCCCACTTCCGACACCAATAAATAAATTGGATGGGCAAATGGCCCCCGGTGGGTGGGGGGGCTGAATAGCCTCATGTACGTGGTGGGGGAGGACTTGATGGGCTTAACTGCCTCGTGTATTGGGGGACTTAATGGGCTGAATGGCCTCGAGTGTGTGTGAAAGGGGGCTTTGATGGGCTGAATGGTCTCATGCTTCTATGGGGAAGGCTGTACAGGCGCCTACCTGGTCCTCAGGGCTTGCCAAGCCGCGTCCACATCGGCGTAGAGGTTTTTCTCGGAGGGTTTCCCGGAGCTGGCGCCGTAACCCGAGTAGTCGTAGGAGAAGACGTTGCAGTTGATGCGGGAGCCCAGGCCGATGTAGAAGCTGCTCATCTGGCCCAGGTCCACGGCGTTGCCATGCGAGAAGAGCAGGGTGAAGCGGGCGCTGGGCGAGCAGCGGATGAACATACAGGCCACCCGGTTGCCGCGGCTGGTGCGGGTCTGGAAGGCCTCGATGGAGTCCTTCTCCCGCTGCGAGTACTGCCAGTCGGCCCGCTCCGACAGGTGTAGGCTCCAGCGGCCGCCCGCCTCGTCCGCCAGCAACGCGTACGTGGGCTCGGGCGGCAGGAAGGCCAGCTTGGAGGCTATCCGTCCCGGGCACGGGGGGCAGCAGAAGAGGCAGCAGAGCTCGCTGAGAGACAGGTTATTCATGGCCGGGAGAGAGGGAGAAACCCCTCACAGTCCAATCAATCAATCAATAAACTCTTCAGCATCAAACTCCGCGGGCTCCGGCCCCTCTCACACTCCCGAGTTCAGGTCCCGCTCCTCTCCGGTCAAGGCTTGGTCCACTCCGGCCTCACTCACTAATCCAGCCCGGGGTCCCAGTCATGGAGAGGGGGAGAGAGGCCTCGCACTCCCTCAGGACGGGAATCCACACACGGACCGGGCTCCCGGCTCCTCCTCCCTCAGCGGCTGGCCTCCAGCAGGCCCAGACCTGGCGGAGGAGGGGGCGCACGGCTGCCGGCGGGGGGAACGATCATCGGCGGAACCTCGGCTGGGGCCCCGCGCTTTCCGCACGGCGGCTAAAACAAAAGGGGAGGCTCCCCTGTCCCCGGTCCGCCCGCTCCTCACACTCCGGGCTCCCCGCTGCCGCTTCGCTTTCTCCTCCCTTTCACAGCGGTGATTTCACCTCCAAACCTGCCGCCAGAGGTATTTCCATACTTTCTATTTTATTATTTGTTTCATTGTGTGGGAGCGGCGAACAGGCGGACACGCCTCAGTGTGAGGGGGCGGGGGGGACGGGTAGGAGGAGATGGTTGGAACGGCGCGCTTGCGCAGATGCCATGGCGTTGGCGCATGCGCTGTTCAGCGGAGCCAACAGAAAGGCGCATGCGCGATTTTCACCGTAGGGAAATAGGCGCTGGAGCGGCCGATTGGGAAGCGCATGCGTGGTTATCACGCCGGGAGATGGTTACGACGGCGAGGCGCGTGCGTGTTTCGCACAACTGGGAGGATGTTTACGACGGCCGACGGGGAAGCACATGCGTAGTTGGCACGGCAGGGAACTGGGATGAACGGACCGCCGGTGAGAAGGCGCACATGCGCAACGGACACTAAACAGCAGTCAAGAATGGTGCACATGCGCATTTGCAGTCGGGAAAAGCCACTGGCCCTTTCGCTCGCAGTTGTGCGTATTTGACCCGGCTCAGCAGGGCTTAGACAAATAATAAACAGAAAATGCTGCAAAGCACTTAGCAGCTCTGCGGGGAGAGAATCAGAGTTACTGTGTCGAGCTCCTGTGACTCTTCTGTCAGGCCCGCGGCCTCCACACGGCATCTATATCAATCTGCGATTTTCCATGAGGAAAATAACCGTTTGTTTTTAAATAGGAGGGCGGAGCCATCGCTGCGCATTGGACCAATCAGGTCTGAGACTGAAAAAGGTCCCGCCCTTTCCTTTCTGCTTTCCAATTGGCTGGCTAACACTGTCCAATCAGGATAGAGATGTCAGTCGGAGTAGCCAATCGATAGCCACGACCAGATCAGAACAGCCAATCAAAATGGGGAATGCCTGCAAGGGCAGCTAATCGTCGGGGGCAGTCAGAGCAACCAATCAGAATATTCGATGCCGGTCCGAGCACCCAATCAGCATAAGGAGCATTGGTCAGACTAGCCAGTCAGGATAGCCATTGCCGCTCAAAACAGCCAGTCATACGTGAGGAACCCGGAGGGGGCGGCGAAGCACCTGATTAGTTTGGTCCCACGTGATTTCCCTATTAACTTCCGGGGCAGCTTCGCTGTGCGTGTGGCTTTATGAGAAATTGATAATTCATTCATCAGAGCTTGTATTTATCTGACAGGTTATGAGCACAGAGAAAGGTAATGTTGCCAGGAAGAGGGCACAGAAACATCAGAATGCTGTTGGGTTCAAAAATGACAAATATGTTAAAAGCGAAAGGATCAAGGTAAGCAACAGTGTCATTGAGAAATAAAATTCAAAGTTCATCTCTTCAAAATTCATGTTATTTTCAGTAACCGTTTATTTCAGCATTCAAAATCATGAGGAGGGTTTGATAAAGTAAATAGTAAGGGATTCTATAACCAGAGGATATAGATGTAAGGCCATTAAGATGTAAGACCAGAGGGGAAGAGTTTTTCTTAAAAATAGCAAGTTATGATGAATACCCTGACTCTAAGGGTGGTGGAACTAGTTTTAATGATGTTTGAAAGGGAATTGAGTTAGGTTTATATATTGGTGTCACAAGTAGGCTTGCGTTAACACTGCAATAAAGTTACTGTGAAAATCCCCCAGTCGCCACACTCTGGCACCTGTTCAGGTACACTGAGGGAGAATTTAGCACTGCCAATGCACCTAACCAGCGCATCTTTGGACTGTAGTCTTAGAGTCATAGAGGTTTACAGCATGGAAACAGGCCCTTCAGCCCAACTTGTCCATGTCGTCCTTTTATTTTAAACCCCAAAGTTAGTCTCAGTTGCCTGCATTTGGCCCATCTTACCATGTAACTGTCTGACAGGCCCTTTTATACCCACCTTACCCATGTAATTGTCTGAAAAAAAAACTATCTTTTAAAAAGACAAAATTGTACCACTACCTCTGCTAGTTTGTTCCAGGCACTCACCACCCTTTGTGTGGGAAAAAATAATTGCCTCTCTGGACCCTTTTATATATCTCACCTTAAACCTACGCTGTCTAGTTTTAGACTCGACTACCTTTGGGAAAAGATATTGACTATCTAGCTGATTTATGCCCCTCATTATAGACCTCTATATGATCATCCCTTAGCCTTCTACACTCCAGAGGAGAAAAGTCCCAGTCTATCCAGCCTCTCCTTATAACTCAAGCCATCAAATCCCAGTAGCATCCTAGTAAATCTTTTCTGCACTCGTTCTAATTTAGTAATATCCTTTCTATAATAGAGTAACCAGATCTGTACACTGTGTACGGTATTCCAAGTGTAGCCTTACCAATGTCTTGTACAACTTCAACAAGATGTCCTCAACGCCTGTATTCAGTGTTCTGACCAATAAAATCAAGCATGCTGAATGCGTTCACCACTCTGTCCACCTGTGACTCCACTTTCAAAGAGCTATGAACGTGTACCTCTAGATCTCTTTGTTTTGTAAATTGCCCCAACGCCCTGTGCTGTAACGTTCCATGAACTGGAGTTTAGCATCCAATAATGCGCCTGTCATTGAAATCAAATTCTTTGTTCTGACGTTGGAGAATCCCACACAATCATGTCACATCAGGTAATAATCAATTGTGTTTTAAGTTAAAACATTCAAGCAGTTTATATGTACAGGAATGCAATTGGCATCTGTGGGGAATTTGGGAAGTTGACTTTCAAGCTTGATTGACGAGGAAACATATGAAGCACTGAGATGCATGAGCAGGTGAGGGGGTTTACACGGAGAATTATAGAGGTAGAGAGCTAGTAGTTTCTTCCTGATCAACTTCTACCAGAAGACATCCTTGGGAACAATTCTTTAATGAGTGGCAGACTTTTGCCTCTGCAGCAATAATGATCCTTGCTAAACAGCTTCAGGACAGGCCAAGGTCTCTGTGCAGCCAGCCTCCACCACAGGGGCCACAGTACAAACCCTATGTGAGCTTGTGGCAAGATGCTGACAATGCTGAACCTTGTCCCCTCTACAGAGTAATCACCTTGGACTCAACAAATGAGGTGGCTATCGCTTGGCTTTGGGATTACTAAGTAATAAATAGTTGCTCCCTACCTGTTTAGGAAGTCGTGGTGCAGCTGCATATGCACAGTTAACAGCAAAATGTGAGCTGCAACATCGAGCTGTGCAAGATATTGATGAGGTTCAGTGCAGCAAGGATTGATAAGGATTTGATGACGACTGAGAACTCTGTTTTGAGGTGGTTTGGAATTAAATGATAAAACACGTTCAACAATTTCAGAGCCCCCTTTTGTTTGAAGTCAGCCTTACACTTCAACCTAAGTCTCATTTGTTCCATCTTGTACGTTAAGATAGCCGTATCCTGTCCATTTCTTCAGAATTTAATTCCCTCTATTTAATCACATAATCTCATCTGGCCTAGTGAAACCAGCTCCAATTTGTGCCATCTAGCATCCTGCCAATAGTATAGATTGTGAAATTGCAGTGATATTGCTTTGATGCTTACTCAGGCTGTATATGAACACTCTGCTACATTTTAACCTCAATATTCTGTACATCTTGTCCCCAGACCCTGAAAGCGAAATTGATGGGAGAATCTTATCTTATGCTCTCCATCCCCATTTTATAAGTTCATATCAGCCAGGACTCGATGAATTGAATGGCCTAATTCTGTTCCTATATCTTATGACAGCTAATCACACCTGATTTATGTCACCTCTTTGCCAGGCTGCTTTTAAATTGTTTTTATTAAAAAGACCAAACTGGCACTTAAGCCAAAAAATGATGACAAGAAGGCTATTGCAGGTTAGGATCTAGATCCTATCAGTATTGCTAAAGAGGTAGTGTTGGGCAAGTTAATGGGGCTAAAGGTAGACAAGTCTCCTGGCCCTGATGGAATGCATCCCAGGGTACTAAAAGAGATGGTGGGGAAAATAGTAAATCCACTAGTGGTAATTTACCAAATTTCACTGGATTCTGGGGTGATTCCTGCAGACTGAAAAAGAGCACATGTGATGCCACTGTTTTGAAAAGAGAGGTAGGCAAAAGGCAGGTAACTATAAGCCAGTTAGCTTAACTTCTGTAGTAGGGAAAGGCTTGAATCTATCAAGGAAGAAAAGGCGAGACATCAGGATACAAATTGCCCCACTGGTAAGATGCAGCACGAGTTCATGAAGGGCAGGTCATGGTTGACTAACTTGGTGGAATTCTTTGAGGATGTTACGAACTCGGTGGACCGTGGGAAGCCTGTGGATATGGTGTATCTGGATTTCCGAAAGGCATTTGACAAGGTGCTGCACCAAAGGCTGCTGCGTAAGTGCACAATGTTACAATGTATTAGCATGGATAGAGTATCGGTTAACAGAAAGCAATGAGTGGGGATGAAATTGGTGTTCTTCTGATTGACGATCAGTGACTAGTGGTGTGTGTCAGGGATCAGTGATGGCACCACAATTGTTTACAATTTACATAGATGATTTGGAGTTGGGGACTAAGTGTAGTGTATCAAAATTCACAAATGATGCAGAGCAAAGTGTGCAGAGGATGTTGAAAGGCTGCAAAGGGTTAAAGATAGTCTAAGGGTGTGGTTGAGGGTCTGGCAGATGGAGGACAAGGTTGGTAAATATGAGGTCATCCATTTTGGTAGGAATAACAACAAAATGGACTATTATTAAATGTAAAAAATTGCAGCATGCTGCTGTGCAAAGGAATCTGGGTGTCCTTGTGCTTAAATCACAAAGTTGGTTTGCAGGTGCAGCAGATAATTAAGAAGGCAAATGGAATTTTGTCCTTCATTGCCAGAGAGATGGCGTTTAAAAACAGCGAGGTTATGTTGCAGCTGTAGTAAGGCCACACCTGGAGTACTATGTAGTTTTGGTCTCCTTACTTGAGAAAGGATATACTGGCACTGGAGGGGGTGCAGAGGAGATTCACTAGATTGATTCCGGAGTTGAGAGAGTTGGTTTATGAGGAGAGACTGAGTAGACAGGGACTATAGTAAAGTAAAATTTGTTTATTTGTCAAAAGTAGGCTTGCCTTTATACTGTGGTAAAATTACTGTGAAAATCCCCTAGTCTTTACACTCCAGCTCTAGTTCAGGTACACAAAGAGAATTTAGCATGGCCAATGCACCTAACCTACACATCTCTGGACTGTGGGAGGAAACCCATGCAGACACGGGGAGAAAGTGCAAACTCCACATAGACAGTGACCCAAGCCAGGAATTGAACCCAGGTCCCTGGTGCTGTGAGGCAGCAGTGCTAACCATTGTGCCAACTCATTGGAATTCAGAAGAATGAGGGAAGATCTTTATAGAAACATATAAGATGGAAACAGGGGAGTGTCACAAGTAGGCTTATATTAACACTGCAATTAAGTTATTGTGAAAATCCCCTAACGTTCGAAAGGTACTTGAAGGCGAAAAGAATGTCCAGGGTTGCAGAGAAGGAGCAGGCGAGTGGGACCAATGGGATAGATGTTTTAAAGAGCTGGCACAGCCCATTGGGCTGAATGGTCTGGTCTCATCCTGTGCTGTGTCTTAGTGTGGATGGATACTGAAGCAGGTAAAATTTAGCACTGGCTGATTAACACCGCAATTCTCTTCTGTTTAAATCTACCCATACTGCAGGATGGAGAGATGTGAGCCAAGGAATTATGGCAGACTAGACCATTTTTGCTTTCAGTGGATGAAGGCAAGTGCCTTCGTTGTAGCTACAATACTCTTGTAACTCAGTCCAGAAATGCTATGGGAATAGAATGCTCACTAGGTAAAGTTGTGCATCTCAGTTAGGCCCTGACACTCCCGAGTGGGGCTGAAACAAATGCTCGTGGGCCAGTTTATCTCAGATGCTCAATGGGTGGAGTGAAATAAGCTGCCTGAACTGTGACTGCAATAAATGCGCCATAAACATTGAGTTTTCCGGGAATGATATGCTGCTAAGTATAGATTCTGTGGAAAGGGTGGGATCACATTGGAAGGTTAAAGAAGCTTAATCAGAGTCTTTCCCAGAATGGAGAATTTTAGCTGTGTACAAAGATTGAATCGGCTGAGATTTAATCTATTTGGATCAAAGGAGGCCAAGAGAAGATTTAATTGAAGTGGATAAAATTGAGTGGCTTATAGTGTACAAGAAGAATTTATTTCCATTGGCAGAGAGGTCAATAGCATAGATTTTTAAGTAATTTGCAGACGGCTTTTTTGTTTCACCCTTTTTTTTCGGGGGGGGGGATTTGTCTGGAATTCACTGCTTGAAAGGATGATAGAGGCAGAAACCCTCATTATATTTAAACAATATTTGGATAGACACTATGAAGAGCACAACTTACAGGGTGACGGATGAAGAACTGGAAAGTGCGATTAGGCAGGATCACAGTACGAAAGACATGCTGGTTAGGTGCATTGGCCTTGCAAAGTTCTCCCTCAGTGTACCTGAACAGGCGCTGGAGTGTGGCAACTAGGGGTAACTTCATTGCAGGGTAAATGAAAGCCTACTTGTGACTAATAAATAAACTTAAATCACTTTAATGGCCAACACAGACACAATGGGTTGAATGGCCTCCTTATGATGCTGTAAATGTTCAGACTCTGGTTCATGTTATTAAACATACATTTTGATGTTGTCCAGTGAAAGTTCAACCTTGGCCCATCTCGCAACAGTCTGACATTCCCTGTATACTGTCAGCTTGAAATCGTTTCTGAAATTTTAATGGAATACTCCACACCTGTGGAAGATTATATTGGCCTTGGGGAGTGCAGCAGTGATTTACAAGAATGATTCCTGGGCCTCGAAGATTAAGTTATGAGGGGAGATGGTGATCTTAGAATCCCTACAGTACAGAAGGAGGCCATTCGGACCATCGAGTCTGTACCAACCACAAACCCACAGGCTCTATTCCCATAACCCCTCGTTTACTCTGGTAATCTCCTGATACTAAGGGGTCATTTACTATAGCCAATCAACCTAACCCACCCATCTTTGGACTTTGGAAGGAAACCAGACCACCCAGAAGAAACCCACACAGACATGGGGAGAATGTGTGGAGCCTGCACAAACAGTGATCTTAGTCCCTGGTGCTGTGAGGCAGCAGTGGTAACCATTGTGCCACCATGCTGCCCTCTTGGAACTTGATTAAATGGTGACTTGATCAAAGTTCACAATATTTTGTGGGAATTAATGGTGTAGAGAGTAGTCTAAGTTCAATTTTCAACTTCAGTAAAATTGGATGTACTTATGATCAGTTGATGAAGGCAAGTGCCTTCATTATGGCTATGATAACTGTAAATCACAAAGCATAATTCGTAACCTTTCCAGTGTGAAGGATCTTATGAACTTTGTTCTGCTCGCCCTCACGTAGTCCAATTTTCATTTACTATTCGATCTGTTTTGGCATCACAACAATAACATTAAAAACTTTATGATTCTTTGGCATGCCATTTACAACTTGTTTCCATCATTTGTCCATCCAAAGTTACTAAAGTTTAATTGCTAAAAGGTTTGTATAAGCACCGTGCATTTCTGATGGTTAGAAGCTCAAGGAGCAGGTAAACATAGATTGGAGATTAGAGCCAGGCCTCTCGAGAGTCAAGTTGGGGAAACAAACACCTCTGTATGTAAAGCTAGAGGTTTGGCAACTCTCTTCTGCAAATACCAGTTTAAGACTTAAATCTGAGATTAGTTAACAAAATCATTAAAGATATTCCCGGTACAGTGATTAGCACTGCTGCCTCACAGTGCTGGGTTTGATTGTCAGCCTTGGGCCACTGTCTGCATGTTCTCCCCGTGTATGCATGGGTTTCCTCCACGTGCTCTGGTTTCCTCACACACTCCAAAGATGTGCGGCTTATGTTGATTTGACCATGTTAAATTGCTCCTTAGTGTCAGGGGCACCCAGAAGGAAAATGTGAGATTACAGGGGCGGGACCTGGGCAGAATTATTGTCAGTGCAGACTTGATGGGCCTAATGGCCTCCTGCACTGTTGGTTCTATAATTCTGCACACCTCTTTGTGGCGGCACAATAGTTAGTACTGCTGCCTCACAGCGCCAGAAGCCTGGATTTGATTCCTGGCTTGGGTCACTGTGTGGAGTCCCCACGCTGACCCAGTGTCTGCATGGCTTTCCTCCGGGTGCTCCACTTTCCTGCCACAGTCCGAAGATGTGCAGGTTAGGTGGACTGGCCATTGTAAATTGTCCCTTCGTGTCAGGGGACTAGCTAGGGTAAATGAATGGACTTATGGGGATAGTGCCTGAATGGGATTGTGGTCAGCACAAACCTGATGGGCTGAATGGCCTCCTTCTGCGCTGTTGGATTCTATGATATGAGGCAAAGCTGGGCATGTAGAGTTGGGTCACAAATCAGGCAAGGCTGCCTCCTACTCCCCTGTTATCTCTCATCTCATTTTATGCAGGAAATCCTCTGCTTTTAGGTGATATTAATCATCTGCTTGATGTGGTTTTAATGGCCTTGAGTGGAACGTTTAGCATTATTTCCCAGACAGTCTATTTATTTAACAATGCAGCAATGTTGGGGTTAGCACAGAAGCTTGAGCTCACTTCTACATCTCTGACTGTGTAGTTGGAAGTGATCCTGACGGAGCTTGGCCAAATCTTTATTGGAGAATCGCTGGCAAAGCATATTCAGAATAAAAGCAGGCCATTCAGCCCAGCAGGTCTGATACTGATATCTGTGCTCCACACAAATCTCCTGCCACCCTTTGTTTCATTCCATCAGCTCACTTTTCCATTCCTTCTTAGTGTATTTATCTGGGTTCCCACTTAAACGTATCTCTACTATTTGCCGTGACCTCTCCATTGTAGAAGTTTCACATCCTCACCACTCTCTGGGGAAAGCAGTTTTGTCTGAATTACATATTGGAATAATCAGTGAATGTCTGTCTTTTACGATGATAACATGTGAAAGCATCGCTACGTGTACTCTGACATTGAAATAGTGTAGGTTAGATGGGTTCAGATTCGTTTCACAGGTCGGTGCAACATCGAGGGCCAAAGGGCCTGCACTGTTATGTTCTATGTTCTAAACCTCAGACTCCTATCGGGTAAAATCTTGCTCTTTACTTTCCAGAGAAAAGAGCACCAAATCTGTTCTGTTTTTCCTGCTAATTAGCACATTTCCATTCTGGTATCAACCTTGAATCTTTTGCACCTTTTTCCAGTAGATGTTGTACTTTTAGATTTCTATGTTGCGTTAATTGCATTAAATATCTTTATTTTTCCTCCCAGAGGTTAAATGCAATGGTGCATTTGGGTGTCTGTAAACGATGTAAGGAAGTGTTGGAATGGAAAATAAAATACAACAAATACAAACCACTTAGTCAAGCTCGGAAATGGTGAGTTAAAAGCTGCTTTATGATTTGCACAAACAAAGGTAGCCTTTCTGCACTTGCATCACCTGACCTTTAATTGAAATCATGTTTGTCATAATTTGGCTGCTGTGAATTATTTTTAACATCTACAAATCTTACTATTTTTGGTATCTAATTTATGATCCATCTCTGCCCCGAGATACTGTGTAGTTTTCCAGTATTCCACCCGCGCACTGTTTGCCCCTCATCGGAATCATAGAATCCTACAGGAGAGAAGGAAACCCTTCAGCCCATCCAAGTCTGCAGCAACCACAATCCCAGCCAGGCCCTATCCCCATAACCCCATGCATTTACTCTAGCTAGTTCCCCTGACACCAAGGGGCAGTTTAGCCTGGTCAATCCACCTAACCCGCACATCTTTGGGGCAGTAAAGTGACTTTCAACACTTGGGAACATGTCCAAAGCTCTTTGCAGCCACAAAGCAGTTTTTTAAAAAGTGCAGATACTGTTCTGATATCCTGTTTGATATCAACATGATGTCAGCCTCGTGATGTTCTTGCAACTTTGGGAATGGGTATTTGAAGTTTAACTGACGTTGATCACAATAGCTTCAATTGTTGTAGGAGATCAGTTGTTCCAGTGTATGTAATGACTTTATGGTGCCCTGTGAGAACTTTCAAATTGGGGTAAGGTCAGAATTTTACATCTAGAATATTTTCCCACCGATTGCTTTCAATGACCTGGTCTGTCCTAATACTTTGCTGTTTTATTACATATTTAATCTCTTGTGATCTATGCAAGTAGTGGGTGACATGATGGCACAGTGGTTAGCACTGCTATCTGAGAGCACCAGGGACCTGGTTTCAATTCCAGCCTCAGGTGACTGTGGAGTTGGCACATTTTTCCATGTCTATTTGGGATTCCCTGGGTGCTCCGGTTCCCCGCTGCCGTCGCCGCTCCCCCCCCGCCCCCCAAGTCCGAAAGACGTGCTGATTAGGTGCGTTGGCCATGCTAAATTCTTCTGTGTACCCAAACACGCCCTGGAGTATGGCGACGAGGGGATTTTTACAGTAACTCCCTTGCAGTGTTAATATAAGCCTACTTGTGAACCTAAATAAACTTTAATATTTGTACTTGTGAGTAAGTGTTTCCAAATCAGAAACAAAGATGCTGTTGCAGGGGTGAGTTTGTACATGAGAGAGAAAGGGATAGAATTATCCTGATAGGGTTGGGCAGAGTCTCCTGTGGTCCCTAAACACTATAAACCTTTTGGGCCAAATAGCCACAGACTTGATGTAACTCGACGAAGGCTAACCATTTGTTTAAAAGTTCATGGATTTTTAATGTATATCCCATTTCTGTGTATAAACAAAACTATAAAGCTTCCATAAAGCATTTCCTTTTAATGAAAAGTTCAACTGGCAAATTTTCGTGTTGAGCAACCTTGTGGACGGAATATCAATTATTTAGCTGCAATGTCTGAAATTTTTATTTTGTGACCAAGTTGTCAATGAGGGTGTTTTTTTTTAACAATTTTTTTTCATGCTTAAACAACATTCCCAATAGCTTTACAACCCTGGTCAGCGAAGGCTTAATTGTGTACATAGATCTCCCATTTCCATCTCTTGATGAATTAAGTCCCAGTGTAAAAGTGTTTTATTAGTATCACAAGCAGGCTTGCATTAATCCTGCAATGAAGTTACTGTAAAAATCCCCAGTGGGAAAATATTCTAAATGTAAAATTCCTTCAGTACCCCAGTTATTGTGAAAATCTCCCAATTGCCTCACACTGGTGTCTGTTCTGGTACACTGAGGAAGAATTTAGCATATTGGCTTTGAGATCAAATCTTTAATTTTTTTTTGCATTTTGGGGTTTCCTTGAATATTGCCATCCAAAGTTACGCCAGCCTGCTTTACACGCAGAGTTGAAGGTTTGCTGATTTTTATAGAGGGAGGAAGAATCTCCTAGAATTTCACATTCAACACCTCCCATGAGCTGAGGAGTGCAGCTTTAGTGGGTTCGCCGAGCTGCTAATGGTTGATCGGTACCCTTTGCAGAGCTGAAGCTAATAGAGGCAGCAATGTGCAAAATAACAATAACTACAGCCCCAATTCTGGACAAGCTTCATTAATTTCCGGCTTGCAGCCTGCCTTATTTGACCAAAACTGTTATAAATGTGTATTCATTAATAAGATTATGTGCTGATCTTATTGGGGTCAGAGGTTGTGAGCAGGTTATGATGGGATAAATGGTGATTAATTATTCCTGCTCATCTGCAAAACATGAACTTTTAAGCCTATCACACTTCATAGAATCCCTACAGTGCAGAAGGAGGCCATCTGGCCCATCAAGTCTGCACCAACCACAATCTCACCCAGGCCCTATTCCCATAACCCCACATATTTACCTTGCTAATCCCCTGATACAAGGATCAATTTAGCATGGCCAGTCAACCTAACCAGCACATCTTTGGTGTGTGGGAGGAAACCAGAGCACCCAGAGGAAACCCACACAGACAGAAGGAGAGTGTGTGCAAACCACACAGACAGTGACCTGAGGCTAGAATTGAACCTGGGTCCCTGGTGCTGTGGCAGCAGTGCTAACCACTGTGCCCTTTTTACACAATGGGCATCTGATGTGATATTAAAAATTTCAGTTGATTCAATCTGACTTTCCTTTTAATCCTGTTTAGTGTTAAATGCCTACAGAAGACAGTGAAGGATTCTTACCACATTATGTGTAAACCGTGTGCTTTCAAATTGGAACTTTGTGCCAAATGTGGGAAGAGAGAAGAGATTGTGAACCTGTAAGTATTTGCTGCAATACTTTAGAGCCAGTGAGAAAGCAATGGAATCCTGCAAATCCCAACAGGCAGCTTTCCGAATCTCTCTCCGGCTCTTGTCATCCAAAACTCGTGTCTTTTACTCTCCTGTCATTTATGTTTCCATAATGCAGACAAAGTTCTCCATCACTTACTGCCTTTGACAGTCAGGTTGTCTGTTACATATGGCTAAAGACGCATGGAATGGTTACAGGACAGGAGGCCATTCAGCCCATTGTCTCTAAGAGCAACTCCGTCCTACTCCCTCGCATTTTCCCAATAATTACCCAATTCCCTTTTGCAGACCTCAACTGAACCTGCCTCCTCCACACTCTTGGACAGTGTCTTCCTGATCCTGACTACTGCTGCATTGTGTCACCACAAATTCTTTTTGCCACTCACTTCAAATTGGTGCCCTTGGATCTTGGCTCTTCCACCAACAGGAACGGTCCCTCCCTATGTACACTGCCCAGGGCCGCCTTGACTTGAACACTTCAAACGGATCTCCTCAATCTTCTCTTTAAGGAGAACAGCCCAGCTTCTTCAGTCTATCCTTGTAACTGTGGATTTCTCGTGAACTTTTTCTGCACCATCTCTAACGTCTTTACATCCTTCCTATAGTGTGGTGCCTAGAATTTAGACCCAATATACTTGTTGAGGCTGAGCTAGTGTTTCATGAAGATAATGTGGGTTACAGTGTACCTAGTCATTCAGCTCCTTGAGCCTGTTCCAACATTCAATGAGCTCCGGTTTCCTTCCACAGTCCAAAGATGTGTGGGTTAGGTTGATTGGACGTGCTAAATTGGCCCCTTAGTGTTAAGGGGATTAGCGGGGTAAATGAGGCTTATGGGAATAGGCCCTGGGGGGATTGTGGTTGGTACAGACTCGATGGGCTGAATGGTCTCCTTCTGTACTTTAGGGATTATATGACTTGTACTCTCTTCTGTAATGCAGGAAACATGGTGGCCAATACACAGCAAGATCTCACAATCAGCAATGTTATGATCAAATCATTTGTATCTTAAGTGTTGGTCGAGGGATAAAAAATTAGCCAGGACACCGCGGGGAAGTTCCCTGCTATTATTTTGTTTTAAACAGTGCTGTGAGATCTTTTACACTACCTGAGGGGGCAATTGGAGCCTCAACTTCATTCTTCACACAAAAGTGTCTCCTCTGACGGGACAGCACTCCCTCCATTCTGCATTGGAAGTGGCAGTGTAGACTTCTGTGGCCCAGTCTCTGGAGTGGAACATGACCCCCTCAGTCAGACGCGAGAGTGAAATTCTAGTTATAATTGGATCATAACTGATCTGTACCGTAACTCCATCTACTTGCCTTAGTCCCGTAACCTTTAATACCCTTTACCTGAGGAAAGTATCTGTTAACCTCACCACCCCCAGTCTCAACTGTGTATTTGGAAGAGTGTTTACCTGTTTTCTAACATTATAAAATGAAATGGAGAAATCTCCGTGTTTTATTCCAATCATGAAGATTATTCAAATGTTGAACCTGCTTCGATACAGCTACTAGCTGTGTCCAGAGGAAGAGCAATGTTACTCTGCTGTATTATTCTCTGCAGCTAGGTGGCAGTCTAAAGCATCCTTGACCCTTACCTGTATCAATGCTTATTTCCTGTTTGATATATTTTTCTGCTGCTGCTTCATGCTTTCTCTTCTCTATCAGTGAAAACATGTACTTCAAGATCTTCACTGAGCTGTTACGTTTCTGGATGACATTGCTTGCTGCTGGTTAGTCTGATAACCCAGTGGTATTAGCAACGAGGAGCGATTGAATAAACTGGGATTGTTCTCCCTGAAAAGATGAAGGCTGGGGGGAGACCTGATGGATGTTTATAAAATTTAGGGGTATAGGTAGGATGAATAGTTTTTCCCAGAGCGGAAATGACAATTACAAGGAGGCAAAAGATCAAGATGAAGGGGAAAGGTTCACTGGAGATGTGCGGGGGAAGTTTTTTTACACAGAGGGTGGTGGGGGGCCTGGAATGCACTGCCAAGTGAGATAGTCGAGACAGTTATATTTGCCACATTTAAGACTTGTCCTGCTAAGCATATGAACAAATCGGGGATAGAGGGATGTAAGGGACTGGCCTAGATAGGACAACGTGAACAGCGTAGGCTTGGAAGGCCGAAGGGCCTCTTCTTGCACTACTGTTCTTTGTTCAGAATGTTAGTGTCACTGAATCAGACATGAGCAGCAAGTGACGTTATTGAAGGAGGTCACCTTCAGCCAGAGGGTGAAGCCACATGCTGCACGGTTACCGTTACGGCAAAATAGTGTGCGGAAAATTTTATCGGTCTTAGAGTTAACAGTGGCAAACGGTTTTATTTAATAATAAAGATCGTTTTTGTAATGGGTTGCTGCACCAGAGTAGATCCTTGAGCAAAACTGAATTAATTTATTTTAAAATAATCCATGGTCATCACTCAAAGGACCTCCCACTCCGCTTTTTAAAGCATTGCAGCTGGTAAAGAACAGAATCAGAAGTGAAGATAGAAACTTCACATTAATACCAATAATAAAGACGGAAGATACTTGAAAGACTCCGCAGGTGTGGCAACATCTGGAGAGAAAAACAGTTAACAGGCTGATTTTTAACTCTGGGTTTGAGTAAGTCAGTAGTTAACACATGTAAATGTCACCAGTTCCATTTGTGGAGGATATGGAGTGTACATACAGACAGCATGCGTCCCCTCCCACCCCCTGATCTCTCTCCAGGGCATCCAGCCAAAGACAAGAACCGTAGCCACAGCAAAGCTCCCCCGTTCCCCACTTCCTCTTCCCCAAGAATCAAGTCCAACTTGCCTGTAAACGGCCACTTGCAGGAGCAGATGGAGGTTGTTGTGTCCCTGCCAAATCACTGGTAGTTCAGAGATCAGAAAGCGTGGAACTGCAGTGGAGGCAGAGGTTGAGGAGCAATTCACTCGCAGTGGAGGGGGGCTGTGACCACTCTCATTGGATAAAAATACCAAAGAGCGTCTTGTGCAGATGGCAAAGCATACAGTGCTTTTTTTTTTCTGTTGCTGAGCTTTATTTAACTCACAAAATATTTTCTGTTCTTTCTGCCAATAATACAGTTTTTTAAGGTGTTGAATAATATTATAGTCATCATTCATTCAAAGTTCACAAACTGATATTTCACTTCCCTGGGACAGAACGAGGACATCATCTCAGGACAACTCTAGGTGTGGATGTTTTTTCCTTTTATTTCAGCAATAATGGGTGAAGCAATCTTGGAGCAATTTTACCTACCCCAATAACCTGGATCCAGTACAACGCTGGATTTATACCTTGCCCTGGCAAACATTATTAGGCTGGTGTAAAACCAACATTCCACGTGATCCTGTTGTTCCCACCTGAAGAACTGGGTTAACATTTCTCCCTTTTATTTCAATATAAAGATTTCAGCTTTCTGGGGTTTTTCAAACTTGCTTTTGTGAAACAAAAACAGAAAATGCTGGCAAATCTCAGCAGGTCTGACAGCATCTGTGGAGAGAGAATAGACAAAGGGTCATCCAGACTCAACATTGGCTCTATTCTATCTCCTCAGATGCTGTCAGACCTGCTGAGCTTTTCCAGCGTTTTGTTTTCTTCTTAGGTTCCAGCATCTGCAATATTTTGCTTTTATTTTAACATTGTGAGGTGGTTTTGTGGGTTTTACCAAGTGTTTAACTGAGAACATTTCCAAAGTTGAGTAGGTTTCACCACTAATTTCTATCTTGACTGGAGGTTTCAAGTGTTGTGTTCTGTTCTGTTTTATTGAATATCAGTTTCTCGTCCCCACAATAATCATATTTCTTGCTATCTTGTCATCCCCCATCATCCAATTTCCTATGCATAAAAACATCATTAGAAACTGTGCAAAAAGGGTTTGATAGATCTGCATCCCATTGCAATGGAGGGGGGAGGTTAATTTATATATGCACACACACACACACACACACACACACACACACACACACACACACACGTGAATGCAGAAGATCCCCTGGTACTTTTGCTTTTCTGGCCAATACATATCCCTCAATCAAAATCATTGGGTCATTATCACTTTACTGTAATTCTATACAACTTGCTGCCCCATGTCATACAGTGTAACAACAACCACACCTCAGTGGCTATGAATCATTTTGTAAACAACCAAAAGGTGTAAATGTAATTTTTTTCTTTTTGCCAATTAAAGATTTTTTTTAATTTTCCCAATCCCCAGACTGGACTCTGCAGGGGACCAGGACGAAAAGTGTGATGCTGAAATAAATCCAGGCGCAAGAAGCCGAATAAGGGGTGGAAAAGGGGATGATGATGACGGCAACAGTACAGATGACTCTGATTTTGACAGCGAGGGCAGCGATGGAAAAGATCAAGACTGTTCGATTCAATCCCCTTTAACCCATCTGACCACTCGACGCACAGAAACGGCATCACAGAAAGAGAACGCAGCCCAGACTGAAGGGAAGGAGACATGTGGAGTGCCTGATATTTCTACCTTGACTCTAGATGTGTGAAGGATCTTGAGCAGTGCCATATGATGTGATACAGTAACCTCACAGCACACAGCTTCTGAAACTTGCTGAAGCAATCTTTATTTTGATGCAGAGTGCTAGGGACATGTGAAAGTCTAAATGTCAGGAACTGCAGGAGCAAACTGCAATTAAAACTTAACAGCTTTGATCCGTCGAAGCAAAAATGAAAAGTTTTGAAGTCATTTACATTCACTTCAGATATCAGAGTTTAATTTTCAGTTCACGGAAATGTAGAAAACAGCCACAAACCCTCTCGATCGCTAAACACAGACACAACTTCTGTATTGTGATCTGATTTTGTTCTTTATCCAATAAAATAGTTTTATTTTGATCGTCTTTTTAAAATGGGGGGGAAAATGATGTTTTGAACCATGAGTAAAATTATATGAGACACTGCTGTCCCCCTGTTTTGCTTTTCCAGGAAGCAGAGAATGGGAATAAACGAGTCCTTTTCAGAATGACCAGCAGTGACTAATGGCCCCAGCTGTTCACAATATACATTAATGATTTGGATGAAGAAATTGAATGTAATATCTCCAAATTTGCAGGTGAAACTAAGCTGGGTGGCAGCCTGTGCTGTGAGGAGGATGCTAAGAGGCTGCAGGGTGACTTGGACAGGCTGTCTGAGTGGACAAGTACTTAGTAAATGCAATATAATGTGGATAAACGTGAGGTGATCCACTTTGGTGGCAAAAGCAGGAAGAAAGATTATTATTATCTGAATGGTGGCAGTTTAGAAAAAGTGAAAGTGCGACTTGTCCTGGGTTTTATGGTTGAACAGTTGCTGAAGGTCAGCATGCAGGTACAGCAGGCTGTAAGAAACATCGATGGTATACTAGCCCTCGTAGCAAGAGGATTTGAGTGTAGGGGTAGGGATGTCTTGCTGCAGTCATGTAGGGCCTTGGTGAGGCTACAGCTTGAGTATTGTTTGCAGTTCTCCTAATCTGAGGAAGGACATTCTTGCTACTGGGGGAGTCCAGTGAAGGTTCACCAGCCTGATTTCTGGAATGGCAGGACTGATACACGGAGAGAGACTGGATCAACTGGGCTTGTACTCACTGGAATTTAGAAAATGAGAGGGGATCTCATAGAAACATAAAATCCTGATGGGACTGGACAGGCTAGATGCAGGAAGAATGTTCCTGATGTTGGAGACATCCAGAACTAAGGGGTCAGAGCCTAAGAATAAAGGGTAACCCATTCAGGATTGAGATGAGGATGAACGTCTTCACTCAGACTTGTGAACCTGTGGAATTCTCTACCACAGAAAACTATTGGGGCCGGTTCATTAGATATGGTCAAGAGGGAACTGGATGTGGCACCTGCGGCTAAAGGGATCAAGAGGAATGGAGAGAAAGTGGGAGTGGGATACTGAAAGTGCATGATCGGCCAAGATCATATTGAATGGTGGTGCAGGTTTGAAGGGCCGAATGGCCTACTCCTGCACCTATTTGTTCCTATGTTTAATATATTTTCTGTTATGCCTCAACTGTGACGAGGAACTCCCCAATCGGGAAGCAGATAGGAAGATGCCTCACCAGTGTACAAAAGTACAACTTAATCGTGTCAGGAGTGAAACATCCACTGAGAGGCAGCAGTGTTCCAGGAAATGTGGAATAGGTTAAGAGAATATAAATTCTCAGGACGGCAGAGGGTGCTAATGACTCAGTGTTCTGTGCAGCCAGTGGGTACTTGGCAAATTGAAATAGCGAACAGGGAAATCACCAAATAAATCAGGGGATGGTGAGGGTGTCGCTCCACTTGGACAAATAGCCATGTGGTTCAGCAATTAAAGCCAGCCCGAGCCCAGTGAGTGAATGTATCCCCAGAGATACAGTACATAACAGAAACACAAAGGTCAGACCCCAGGTGGACCACTATGCAAAGAGGGGACCCTGAACTGTAGCTGCGTAAACAGGAAATCTGGCTAGCCAGATCCAACTTTCTGATTCGTTAGGGGGCAGATGTAGGGCATTCTAAAGCAACCCTAGAGCCAGTCAGGAAGATGCCTCCTGCAGTTGAAATGGCAGCCTTGGTAAGGTTAATGCAGTGACCAGAGTTGACTTGTACATGACACCCTGACTGGAAGACTGCATGGAGGACATTATTAAACTTCAGTTTAACGGCACAGACTCACTTTCTGCCTAACCTTCAAGGAGCAATTTACCTTCCCCACTCTAACTTGTTCACCCGTGGGTACAATATCTGAACCACAAGCCTCTGATTTGTTAACCTTCTGTGGGAACAGTATTGGCACGGTGAGCCCCTAGTCTGTTTCCAATTTCCCAGATACTAATGTGGGGTGGGGTGGGCAAAAGTTATTGATTCAGGTGAGACCCCTCGATTTGTCACTTGGTCGAAAGATAAAGATCTGCCCCTCACGGTCGTGGGCCAAGGGCCAAATGCTGGGAAGTGGAATAAAGCATGTGGCTCGCTTCTCCAACCGCCCCACTCCTCCTGCCCTGTCCGGGGAATCACACGTTCAGCCAAACACAGCAAACACAAGGGCTTGTGAAAGAGAATATGCAGTTTTACTGCGTTTTATTTAACCAACACATATTGGGAGAGAGAGCGTGGAATCCTACAGTGCAGAGGGAGGCCATTCTGACCATCAAGTCTGCCCTGACTCCAATCCCACCCAGGCCCTATCTCCATAACCCCGTGTATTTACTCTAGCTAGTCCTCCTGACAGTAATCTGATGAACTGGTGCGGCGACAATAATGTCTCCCTCAATGTCAACAAAACAAAGCAGATTGACTTCAGGAAGCGTAGTGGAGGACATGTCCCAACGGGGGCGAAGTGGAAAGGGTTGAGAGCTTCAAGTTTTTAGGTGTCCACCAACAACCTTTCCTGAATTCCCCCATGCTGACACTCTTGTTAAGAAAGCCCACCAATGCCTCCACTTTCTCAGAAGACGAAGGAAATTTGCCATGTCAGCTACGACTCTCACCGACTTTTACAAATGCACCATAGAAAGCATTCTCTCTAGATGTAGCACAGCTTGGTATGGGCTCCTGCTCTGCCCAAGACCACAAGAAACTACAGAAGGGTCGTGAATGTAGCCCAATCCATCACACAAACCAGCCTCCCATCCATTGACTCTGTCTACATTTCTCACTGCCTTGGAAAAGCAGCCAGCATAATTAAAGACGCCACACACCCTGGACATTCTCTCTTCTACCTTCTTCTGTCAGGAAAAAGATACAAAAGTCTGAGGTCACGAACCAACTGACTCAAGAACAGCCTCTCCCCTGCTGATGTCAGACTTTTAAATTAACCTACCTCACATTAAGTTGACCTTTCTCTGCACCGTAGCTATGACTGTAACACTACATTCTGCACTGTCTCATTTCCTTCTCTATGAACAGTATGCTGTCTGTATAACACGCAAGAAACAATACTTTTCACTGTATGCTAATACATGTGACAACAATAAGGAAAATAAGGGTCAATTTAGCATAGCCAATTCACCTAACCCAGGTAGCCTTAGCAAACCTTCCCACCAGGATATTTTTTCCCCCCTGGGATTCAAGTGCCACCCGTCCTTTTTGTACAGGTCACACCTGCCCCAAAAGAGGTCCCAGTGATCCAGGAACCTTTGGACTGTGGGAGGAAACCCATGATGTGGATGTGCCGGCGTTGGACTGGGGTAAACACAGTAAAAAGTCTGACAACACTGGTTTCCTCGAAAGCTTGTGCGTTTACAATCAAATAAATCGGTTGGACTAAAACCTGGTGTTGTCAGACTTTTTATGGAGGAAACCCACACAGACACGGGGAGAATATGCAAATTCCACACAGACAGTGACCCAAGCCAGGAATTGAACTCACATCTCTGGCGCTGGGAGGCAGCAGCGCTAACCACTGTGCCACCCAGATGGTCAACCTCTCTCTGACGTTCCACAACAGATATACATTTCTGAAGATTTGAGCTCCCTGCCCCACCAAACTGGATGGACCAATTACACTGAGACACTTTATCTACTTCAGCCAATAGCATTCCATCCTTTAGCAGAATTAGGAGTTCATTGGTCAACCAAACCCATTGATTCTTTCCTCCCGTTGCCTAGTAACTTCCCCTACTCAAATCCAGCAGGGCCCAGGGCCACTCCTAACACCTACAGTCCTGAGGACAACATTTGATCGTCGGAGCAAACTGAGAGGAGGATCGATTTGTGGCTGGAGTGTGAAGGTAAGCAATTGACTATTCTTCAATTTTTTTGGACGGGGTTTTTCTTTTTACAAGTGACTTTAACAGAAAAGCGGAAGTGGGCCGCGGGGTGAGCTGGGAAGGGTTTTTTTCAAGCGCGCGAGGATTAAAAAGCAGGCCGCACTATACAGCGGGCAGCAGAGTGAGCAGGTAGCAGAGTGAGAACTGAAGGGCTTTGGCTCAACGGGTTTAGGCGAAAACAGGCGAGGCAGGGTAGATTTAATTCTTAGTTTCTTTTCCTGTGGAATTTGAAGAAAGGGGGAATTATGAGTGTGAGGCCAGTCTGTCGTTCTCAGTGTCGGCAGTGGGATGTCCTGGAGTCTCCTAGCATCCCGGACGTCCATATCTGTGACGGGTGCGTTGAGCTACGGTTCCTAAGGGACCGTGTTAGGGAACTGGAGCTGCAGCTGGAGGACCTTCGTCTGGTCAGGGAGAACGAGGAGGTGATAGATAGGAGTTACAGGCAGGTGGTCACACCGGGGTCACGGGAGGCAGGCAAGTGGGTCACGATCAGGAAGGGAAGAGCTCGGGTGATGAAGAGCACCCCGCTGGATGTGCCCCTTCACAATAAGTACCCCTGTTTGAGTACTGTTAGGGGGGACAGCCCAGCTGGTGGAAGCGGCAGTGACTGTGCCTCCGGCACAGAGTCCAGCCCTGTAGCTCAGAAGAATAAGGAAAGGAGGACAAAGGCAATATTAATCAGGGACTCTACAGTGAGGGGGTTGGACAGGCGATTTTGTGGAGGCAGATGGGAATCTTGGATGGTAGTTTGCCTCCCTGGTGCCGGGATCTGGGGTGTTTCTGATCACATCCAAGAAATCCTGAAGTGGGAGGGAGAGGAGCCGGAGGTCGTGGTACACACTGGTACCACTGACATAGGTAGGAAAAAGGGAAGGGGTCATGAAAAGGGAATATAGGGAGTTAGGTAGAGAGTTAAGAAGGAGGAACACAAAGGTTATAATCTCGAGATTGCTGCCTGTGTCATGAGAAAGAGAGAGCAGGAATGGAATGAGGTGGAGGATGAATGCGTGGATGAGGGATTGGAGCAGGGGGCAGGGCTTCAGGTTCCCGGATCATTGGGACCTCTTTAGGGGCAGGCGTGACCTGTACAAAAAGGACAGGTGGCACTTGAATCCCAGGGGGACCAATATCCTGGGGGGAAGGTTCGCTAAGGCTACTGGGGAGACTTTAAACTAGAATGTTGGGGGGAGGGAATCGAGATGAAGTGACTGGGAGAGAAGAGGTTAGCTCACAAATAGAGAGAGATTGTCAACGGTGTGAGAGGGAGGATAGGCAGGTGGTAGAGAAAGAGAGCACTCAGGCCAAAGGTTTGAGATGTGTCTATTTTAACGCCAAGAGTGTGGTGAACAAAGTGGATGAGTTTAGAGCGTGGATCGCTGCTTGGAAATGTGATGTGGTGGCCATTACAGAGACTTGGATGACTCAGGGACAGGAGTGGATACTTCAAGTGCCGGGTTTCAGGAGGGACAAGGAGGGAGGCAAAAGTGGTGGGGGAGTGGTACTGTTGATCAGTGATAGTGTCACGGCTGTAGAGAAGGTGGACGCCGTGGAGGGATTGTCTACGGAGTCTCTGTGGGTGGAAGTTCGGAACAGGAAGGGGTCAATAACTTTACCGGGTGTTTTCTATAGGCCGCCCAATAGTAACAGGGATATTGAGGTGCAGATAGGGAAACAGATCCTGGAGAGATGCAATAATAACAGAGTTATTGTGATGGGAGACTTTAATTTCCCAAATATCGATTGGAATCTTCCTAGGGTAAGGGGTTTAGATGGGGAGGAGTTTGTTAGGTGTGTTCAGGAGGGTTTCTTGACACAATATGTGGATAAGCCTACAAGAGGAGATGCTGTACTCGATCTGGTATTGGGTAATGAACCTGGACAGGTGCCAGATCTCTCAGTGGGAGAGCATTTTGGGGATAGTGATCATAACTCTATCTCCTTTACGCTAGCATTGGAAAGAGATAGGATCAGGCAAGCTAGGAAAGTGTTTATCTGGAGCAAGGGGAATTATGAAGCCATCAGGCAGGAAATTAGAGGCATAAATTGGAAGGAGGTTTTCTCGGGGAAGTAATGTGGCAAATTTTCAAGGAATGTTTGTCTGGAGTTCTGCACAACAATGTTCCAATGAGACAGGGAAGTTTTGGTTGGTTACAGGAACCGTGGTGCACAAAAGTTGTAATGAATCTAGTCAAAAAGAAATGAAAAGTGTACAAAAGGTTCAGGGAGCTACAGATCTAGAGGAGAATATGACTTGCAGGAAGGAACTCAAGAAGGAAATTCGGAGAGCCAGAAGGGGTCATGAGAAGGCTTTGGCAGGTAAGATTAAGGAAAACCCCAAGGCGTTCTACAAGTATGTGAAGAGCAAAAGGATGAGATGTGAAGGAATAGGACCCATCAAGTGTGACGGTGGGAAAGTTTGTATAGAATCGGTAGAAATAGCAGAGGTACTCAATGAATACTTTACTTCAGTATTCACAGTGGAAAAGGATCTTGGTGGTTGTAGTGCAGGCTTGCAGCGGACTGAAAAGCTTGAGTATGTGGACATTAAGAAAGAGGCTGTGTTGAAGCTTTTGAAAAGCATCAAGTTAGATAAGTCACCGGGACCAGATGGGATGTACCCCAGGTTACTATGGGAGGCAAGGGAAGAGATTGCAGAGCCTCTGGCGATGATCTTTGCGTCATCGATGGAGACAGGAGAGGTTCTGGAGGATTAGTGGAATGCGATGTGGTTCTTCTATTCAAGCAAGGGAGTAGAGATAGCCCAGGAAATTATCGACTGGTGGTCTAACCTCAGTGGTTGGTAAGTTGATGGAGAAGATCCTGAGAGTCAGGGCTTATGAACATTTGGAGAAGTATAGTATGATCAAAAATAGTCAGCATGGCTTTGTCAAAGGTAGATCGTGCCTTACGAGCCTAGTTGAATTTTTTTGAAGATGTGACTCAACACGTTGACGAAGGAAGAGCGGTAGATGTGGTTTATATGGACTTCAGCATTTGATAAGGTCCCCCATACAAGGCTTACTGAGAAAGTGAGGGGGCATGGGATCCAAGGGGACATTGCTTTATGGATACAGAACTGGCTTGTCCACAGAAGGCAGAGAGTGGTTGTAGATGGGTCTTTTTCTGCATGGAGGTCGGTCACCAGTGGAGTGCCCCAGGTATCTGTTCTGGGACCCTTGCTGTTTGTAATTTTTATAAATGACTTGGATGAGGAAGTGGAGGGATGGGTTGGTAAGTTTGCCGATGGCACAAAGGTTGGAGGTGTTGTGGATAGTGTGGAGGGATGTCGAAGGTTGCAACGAGACATAGATAGGATGCAAGACTGGGTGGAGAAGTGGCAGATGGACTTCAACCCGGATAAGTGTGTGGTGATTCATTTTGGCAGGTCAAATGGGATGAAGAAATATAATATTAAGGGTATGACTCTTAACAGTCTGGAAGATCAGAAGGATCTTGGGGTCCAGATTCATAGGACACTCAAATCAGCTTCACAGGTAGAGGATGTGGTTAAGAAGGCGTATGGTGTACTGGCCTTCATCAATCAAGGGATTGAGTTTAGGAGTCGGGAGATAATGCTGCAGCTTTATAAGACCCTGGTCAGATCCCACTTGGAGTACTGTGCTCAGTTCTGGTCGCCTCATTACAGGAAGGATGTGGAAGCCATTGAAAGGGTGCAGAGGAGATTTACAAGGATGTTGCCTGGATTGGGTAGCATGCCTTATGAGGATAGATTGAGAGAGCTCGGTCTTTTCTCCTTGGAGAGACGAAGGATGAGAGGTGACCTGATAGAGGTGTATAAGATGTTGAGAGGTATTGATCGAGTGGATTCTCAGAGGCTTTTTCTCCAGGGCTGAAATGGCTGCCACAAAAGGACACAGGTTTAAGGTGCTGGGGAGTAGGTACAGAAGAGATGTCAGGGGTAAGTTTTTCACTCAGAGGATGGTGGGAGCGTGGAATCTGCTGCCATCGGTGGTGGTGGAGGCGGATTCGATAGGGTGTTTTAAGAGACTTCTGGATGAGTACATGGGACTTAGTAAGATTGAGGGTTATAGGTAAGCCTAGTAGGTAGAGATGCTTGGCGCAACTTGTGGGCTGAAGGGCCTGTTTGTGCTGTAGTTTTTCTATGTTCTAATAAGGGAGTCATCTACCCTGTCTGTTTCTCCGCCCCTTTACCGGTAGAAGCTACATTGAAGCTATTCATTACAGCTTCCATTCATTACGGAAACCCGAGTATTACAGTTGCCTGGCCTGCCTCTGATAGTAGAGTATATTACTCTATACGTCTTCATTTCAAGAGAATGTGCTCTGTCTAATTAAATTAATTTCCCATTATACCAAGGGGCAAACTGCTTGTTGGCCAAGGCTTACAAGAAAATACAAAAATACAGATTTAAGTCTATAATACTTGTTCAAAAAATGATTCTATATGTGCTTATACAGACTTGGAGGGTCCCGGCACTGTCTTTGTAAGATGGAGCGGGAGAGTCGATTTGATAGAGATAAAAATAGGGTGAAGGTAAAAGAAATAAAAGATGAGAGCCAAGGCCTGATCAAGGCTGAACCAAGAGTGGTATATACAGCCAGAGACCAGATCAAGTTTACAGGCTAAGTATAGAATAACTTTAAAAAATAAAACTCAAATAAAAGCCTAATGAAAACAAACTAAATTATCTGTGCAGCAATGTGAACATAGTTGGAATCATGATGAGGGTATGATGATAAGTAGCCAGATCATCACAGAATCCCTACAGTGCGGAAGGAGGCCATTCAGCCCATCAAGCCTGCACTGACAACAATCCCATCCAAGCCCTATCCCCGTTACCCCATGCATTTATCCTTTAGTCCCCCTGACACTAAGGGGCAATTTAGCATGACCAATCAACCCAACCCGCACATCTCTGGAGTGTGGGAGGAAACCGGAGCACCCGGAGGAAACCCACGCAGACACAGGGAGAACATGCAAACTCCACACAGACAGTGACCCACGCTTGGAATTGAACCCGGGTCCCTGGCGCTGTGTGGCAACAGTCGTAACCACTGTGCCACACTTAATTTGGCAGGGAAGCGGCACGGTGGCACTGCTGCCTCACAACATCAAGGACCCGGGTTCAATTCCCAACTTGGGTCACTGTCTGTGTGGAATCTGCACGTTCTTCCCATATCTGCGTGGGTTTCCTCCGGGTTGCTGCTGTTTCCTCCCACAGTCCAAAGATGTGTGGGTTAGGTAGATTGGCTGTGCTAAATTATCCCTTAATGTCAGGGGGACGAGCTAGGGTAAATACGTGGGATTATGGGGAGGGGCCTGGGTGGCAGTGTGGTCAGTGCAGACTCGATGGGCTGAATGGCCTCCTTCTGCATTGTAGGGGTTCTATGATTGGTACTCTATGATGGCCACCTGAAGGAACGTACCGACAATCAGATATCACAGAGTCTAACACACTGGGACCCTATTTGGAAGGAGCTGGTGTGGGGTAGCTGTTACGAGTCAGAGATAACACACAACAGCACTAGCGAAAGAAGGTGACTGTTATTGTAGGCCAAATGGTCATGTGACGACGGGCTGATGCGGCCACATAAAGGGTCACGTGACTGGAGCACGGGTCTTCTCCTCGGAGTGCGGGCAGTGGACAGGAATGGAGTCGCTTTTCAGCTGGTGAATAATGTATTGTTTGTCCTTGTTGTCAGTATTTGGGAACCCAGCACTTCTACATGTTGTCAGGAGTTGGCAGTATTGACCCACTCATCTTCAAAGGGAACATTGCAGACGGTATCGTTGGACGTGGAATCACTTTGCTCTGTCACACAGGCTGCTTTTGCTCTCTCACATGTACTTTCTTGTGTGTTGCAACTTCAGGAGATTAGAATCATAGAATCCCTACAGTGCAGAAGGAGGCCATTTGGCCCATCGAGTCTGCACCGATCACAATCCCACCCAGGCCCTATCTCCGTAACCCCATGCATTTACCCTAGCTGGTCTCCCTGACATTAAGGGACAATTTAGCACGGCCAATCCACTTAACCTGCACATCTTTGGACTGTGGGAGGAAACTGGAGCGCCCGGAGGAAACCCACACAGACACGGGGAGAACGTGCAGCATTCCACTGGCAGTGATCAAACTGGGAATCGAACCCGGGTCCTTAGCGCTGTGAGGCAGCGGTGTTAATTACCGTGCCGCCCATTTTCAAAACTGAAAAATCACCTTAGTCCTAGATGACCATAGGCTGGAGGGGATTTAACCTCAGGGTCACCACACCTCAGGACAGGGCAAGGTGTGAATAATCTCAGCTGGTACAGAAATTGACCCCACGCTGTTGGTGTCACTCTGCTTTACAAACCAGCCTCCAGCCAACTGAGCTAAACCAACTGGCTGTATAAGGCTCTGATCAGACCCCATTTGGAGTATTGTGAGCAGTTTTGGGCCCCATATCTAAGGAAGGATGTGCTGGCTTCAGAAGGGATCCAGAGGAGGTTCACAAGAATGATCCCTGGAATGGAGAGCTTGTATGAGGAATGGTTGAGGACTCTGGGTCTGTACTCGTTGGGGTTTAGAAGGATGAGGGGGGATCTTATTGAAACTTACAGGATACTGCGAGGCCTGGATAGAGTGGAAGATGTTTCCACTAGTAGGAAAAACTAGAACCAGAGGGCACAACCTCAGGCTAAAGGGACGATCCTTTAGAACAGAGATGAGGAGGAATTTCTTCAGCCAGAGAGTTTTGAATCTGTGGAACTCTTTGCCACAGAAAGTTGTGGAGGCCAGGTCATTGAGTGTCTTTAAGACAAAGATAGATAGATTCTTGATTAATAAGGGGATCGCAGTTATGGGGTAAAGGCAGGAGAATGGGGATGAGAAAAATATCAGCCATGATTGAATGGCAGAGCAGACTCGATGGGCCAAATGGCCTAATTCTGCTCCTATGTCTTATGGACCACGATTTTTAGTTATGTCTGGTGCTGCTCCTGTCGTGTCCTCCTGCTCTTCTCATTGAACCAGCACTGGTCCCTTGGTTTGGCGGTGATGGTGGAGTGGGGAACATGCCGGACCGTGAGGTTACAGATTGTGGTTGAGTACGATTCCGCTGCTATCGGTGGGCCACAGCGCCCAGATTTCAGCTGATAGTTCTGAATCTGTTCTGAACTTAGCCCATTTAACAAGACAATATTTCCACACAACACGAGTTTGTGAAAAACATATCCCATTGAACTACGGGAAGAAAGTAGCCAATAACGAAACATAATGGATGAATAAATGGATAAGAACAAAATGGGGTCTAAAGGAAAAGACACAAAATAAGATCAGACAATAAAGCTGAGGGTAGCAGAAGTGAACACGAAGAGATTAGGAAGGAAGTTTAACAAAGCGAATGTGAATCATGAAAGTAAAAGAATTTAAAAAGAAGTAATGTATTTATTTATAAATAAAACCAGTAAGACTCAGAGAAAGAGCAGGCAGGGTGTGTTTGCTCATCAAAGAGACTCTGGTGGACTGAAGTGCATTTGTTTCAATGCGAGAAGTGTAACAGGCAAGGCAGGTGAATTTAGAGCTTGGATTAATGCTTGGAACCACAACGTTGTTGCTATTACAGAGACCTGGTTAAGGGAAGGACAAGGTCGGCAGCTTAACATTCCAGGATACAGATGTTTCAGGCAGGATAGAGAGGGATGTAAAACAGGTGGGGGAGTTGCACTACTGGTTAAGGAGAATATCACAGCTGTACTTCGGGAGGACACCTCGGAGGGCTCATACAGAGGCAATGTGGGTAAGAGCTCAGGAATCGGAAGTGTGTAGTCATAGTGTTGGGGGTTTATTATAAGCCGCCCAACAGCCAGCAGGAGATAGAGGAACAGATATGTAGGCAGATTTTGGCAAGGTGTAAAAGTAACAGAGTTGTTGTGGTGGGAAATTTTAACTTCCCCAATATTGACTGGGACTCACTTAGTGCTAGGGGTGTGGATGGGGCAGAGTTCATAAGGAGCATCCAGGAGAGCTTCTTGAAACAGTATGTAGATAGTCCAACTAGGGAAGGGGCCATACTGGACCTGGTATTGGGGAATGAGCCCAGACAGGTAAATGGAATTTAATGTTGGCAAGTGCGAGGTGGTCCACTTTGGTAGGAATAATGGTAGGAAGGGTTATTACTTAAGTGGCGAAAAACTGCAGCAGGCGACGGTGCAGAGGGATCTCGAGGTCCTTGTGCATGAGTCGCAAAAACCCAGCTTGCAGGTGCAGCAGGTGGTCAGGAAGGCGAATGGGATGCTGGCCTTCATAGCAAGGGGGATTGAATATAAAAGTGGGGAGGTCTTGCTGTGGCCGTATAGGGCATTGGTGAGGCCGCAGCTGGAGTACTGTGTGCAGTTTTGGGCGCCGTACTTACGCAAGGATATTTTGGCCTTGGAGGGAGTGCAGAGGAGGTTTACTAGGCTGATGCCGGAGTTGAGGGGGTTGAGCTATGAGGAGAGGCTGAATAAATTAGGCTTGTACTCGTTAGAGTTTAGAAGAATGAGGGGAGATCTCATTGAGACGTATAAGATGATGAATGGGATGGATAGGATAGAGGTGGAGAGACTCTTCCTGCTCAGAAAGGATAGTAGGACTGGGGGGCACAGCCTCAAGATAAAGGGGGGGCGGTTTAGAACGGAGTTGAGGAGGAACTTCTTCACTCAAAGGGTGGTGAATCTCTGGAATTCTCTGCCCGTTGAAGTGGTGGAGGCTACCTCGCTAAATATTTTTAAGATGCGGGTTGATGGGTTTTTGATAAGAGAGGGGATTAAGGGTTATGGGGAGAGGGCGGGAATGTGGAACTGAGCCACGACAGATCAGCCATGATCTTATTGAATGGCGGGACAGGCTCGAAGGGCTAGATGGCCTACTCCTGCTCCTATTTCTTATGTTCTTATGATGTTTCAGTATGGGAGCAATTCAGGAACAGTGACCGCAATTCAGTAAGCTTTAAGGTACTGATGGATAAAGATAAGTGTAGTCCTCAAGTTAACGTGCTAAAATGGGGGAAGGCTAATTACAACATTAGGCAGGAACTGGAGAATGCAAATTGGGGGCAGATGTTTGAGGGCAAATCAACATCTGGCGCATGGGATGCTTTCAAGTGTAAGTTGATAGGAATTCAGGACCAGCACACTCCTGTAAAGGTGAAGGGTAAGTATGGCAAGATTTGGGAATCTTGGCAAACGAGAGATATTGTGAGCCTAGTCAAAGAGAAAAAGGAAGCATTTGTCAAATTTAGGAGGCTGGGAACACACGAAGCAAGTGTGGAATACAAGGAAAGTAGAAAGAAATTTAAGTAAGGAGGGGGGGCTAAAAGGGTCATGAAAAGTCATTAGCCAGCAGGATTAAGGAAAATCCCAAGGCTTTCTATACATATATAAAGAGCAAGAGGGTTGGCCCATTCAAGGACAGGGGAGAGAATCTATGCATGGAGCCAGAAGAACTGGGGAGGTGATGGTCTGGTTGGATTATCGCTAGACTATTAATCCAAAAACTCAGTTAATGTTCTGGGGACCCGGGGTCGAATCCTACCACAGCAAATGGTGAAATTTGAATTCAATAAAAAAAACCCTGGAATTTAGAATCTACTGATGACCATGAAACCAGTGTCAGTTGTCACAAAAACCCATCTGTAGGGAAGAAAATCTGCCATCCTCACCTGTTCTGGCCTACATGTGACTCCAGAGCCACAGCAATGTGGTTGACATTCAACTGCCCTTCAAGGGCAACTACAGGTGGGCAATAAATCCTACCTAGCCAGCGATGCCTACGTAGAATAAATTTTAAAAAGGGCGATGTATTAAATGAGTATTTTGTGTCAGTATTCACCAAAGAGAAGAACTTAGTGGATGATGAGTCTGGGAAAGGATGTGTAGACAGTTTGAGTCATGTTGAGATCAAAAAGGAGGTGGTATTAGGGTTCTTGAGAAACATGAAGGTAGACAAGTCCCCAGGCCCTGATGGGATATACCCCAGAATACGGAAACAGGCAAGGGAGGAAATTGCTAGGACTTTGAAAGAAGTTTCTGTATCCTCACTGGCTACAGGGGAGGTCCCAGAGGATTGGAGAATAGCCAATGTTGTTCCCTTGTTTAAGAAAGGTAGCAATAATAATCCAGATAATTACAGGCTACTGAGCCATATGCCAGTGATAGGGAAATTATTGAAGAAGATTCTTTGAGACAGGATTTACTCCCACTTGGAAATAAGTGAATGTATTAGTGAGAGGCAACATCATTTTCTGAAGGGGAGATCGTGTCTCACGAACTTGATTGAGTTTTTCGAGGAAGTGACGAAGATGATTGATGAGGGTAGGGCAGTGGATGTTGTCTACATGGACTTCAGTAAGGCCTTTGACAAGGTCCCTCATGGCAGACTGGTGCAGAAGGTGAAGTCGCATGGGATCAGAGGTGAGCTGGCAAGGTGGATATAGAACTGGCTCGGTCATAGAAGACAGAGGGTAGCAGTGGAAGGGTGTGTTTCTGAATGGAGGGCTGTGACAAGTGGTGTTCCTCAGGGATCAGTGCTGGGAGCTTTGCTGTTTATAAACTATATAGATGATTTGGAGGAAAATGGTTTGATTAGTAAATTTGCAGATGACACAAAGGTTGCAAATGAGGACCATCAGAGGATACAGCAAGATACAGTTGGAGACTTGGGTGGAGAGATGGCAAATGAAGTTTAGTCTGGACGAATGTGAGGTAGTGCATTTTGGAAGGTCTAATACAATTAGGAAATGTATAGTAAATGGCAGAACCTTTAAGAGTATTGATAGGTGGAGGGATCTGGGTATACAGGTGCACAGGTCGCTGAAAGTGGCAATGCAGGTGGAAAAAGTAGTCAAGAAGACATATGGTGTGTTGGCCTTCATCAGCCAGGGCGTTGAGTTTAAAAATTGGCAAGTCATGTTGCAATTTTAAAGGAGCTTTATAGTTAGACCACACTTGGAATATAGTGTTCAATTCTGGTTACCACACTACCAGAAGGATGTGGAGGCTTTGGAAGGGGTACTGTAAAGATTTACCAGGATGTTGCCTGGTATGGAGGGCATTAGCTATGATGGAAGGTTGGAGAAACTTGGTTTGTTCTTACTGGAGCAACGGAGGTTGAGGGGAGACCTGATAGAAGTCTACAAGGTTATGAGAGGCATGGACAGAGTGGATAGTCAGAAATTTTTTCCAGGGTGGAAAAGTGAATTATAAGGGGGCACAGGTTTAGGGTGTGAGGGGCAAGGTTTAAAGGAGATGTATGAGGCAAGTTTTTTACACAGAGGGTGGTGGGTGCCTGGAACTTGCTGCTGAGGGAGGTAGTGGAAGGAGGTATGATAGTGAGTTTTAAGGGGGCTTTTGGACAAATACATGAATAGGATGGGAATAGAGGGATATGGTCCCCAAAAAGGGTAGGAGGTTTTAGTTCACACAGGCAGCATGGTCAGTGCAGACTTAGGGGGTCGAAGGGCTTTATCTTGTGCTGTAATTTTCTTTGTTCTTCTTTCTTTGTTCTTTATTTTTAGGACATTTAAATAACAGAAGAAAAGATTTGTTAGGGAAATCCATGTGTCTGTGTGGCTTTCCTCCGGATGCTCCAGTTTCCTTCCCACAGTCCAAAAATAAGCAGATTAGGTGGATTGGCCATGCTAAATTGCCCCTTACTATCAGGGGGATTAGCAGGATAAATGTAAAGGGTTTTGAGGATAGGACTTGGGTGGGATTGTGGTCAGTGCAGACACGACGGGTCAAATGGCCTCCTCCTGCACTGTAGGGATTCTATGATACTGTGAGTCTATGGTAGGGTCATGGGAGTAGGTAAACTGACAGATAGTGATAGGGAACTGGCTGAAATATTGAATAGTTATTTTGCCTCATTTCTTTATCATGGAGACTAACGAGGTAGAGGGGACACTAGAAGAAGAGACAAAAAAGGATATCTATATACTTTAGAAAGGAGGGAGACAATTAATAATTATCGAAACTTACAGAGGGCAAAACGCCTGGTCTACAGGCATATGTGAATAGACTGCTTTCTAAGAAACTATAGACCAGTCAAATTAACATTGGTGGTCAGAAAAACATTTAAGGTTTGCTGCATAGAAAAGCATCCAGAAACTTAAAATATGATAGAGAGTAATTAGTAAATATCTCTAAAAGAAAGATTATGCTTGACCAGCCTTATGAACTCTTTGAAGAAGTGATTGAAGGCATAGACGGAGTTAAGGCCGTGGATGTAACATACGTGGACCCTCAAAAAGACATCACATAGGAAGCACATGGCTAGGGCATGGGGTATCGGCGGACAGATTGTGGATACATAACCAAGCTGGTTACAAAACAGCAAAACAAAATAACAAACCTGTTGGACTTTAACCTGGTGTTGTAAAACTTCTTACTGTACAAAACAGAAAACAGAGACTGGGACTTAAAGGCATTTAGACAAACTGGTAGAAGATGATTAACAGTGTTCCACAGGGATTTACACTGAGACCACTATTGCTTGCCATTTACTGAAATAATTTGGACTCAGAATTGGTGATACAATTTCAACAATGGTGGATTTTTTAAATTCATTTGTGGGACTTGGGTGTTGCTGGCTGGCCAGCGTTTATTGCCCATCCTTAGTTGCCCTTGGAGAGCAGTTAAGAGTCAACTACATTGCTGTGACTCCAGAGTCACATGTTGGCCGGACCAGGTAAAGAGGGCAGATTTCCTTCTCTAAAGCAGATTACTGAACCAGATGGGTTTTTCCAACAATGGTTTCAAGGTCATCAGTAATTCTAGATTTTTTTTATTGAATGCAGATTGACATGATGTATTTGCTGAGAAGAATGGAGATGTGGCGGGGGGGGGGGGGGGGGGGGGGGGGGGGATGGTCACATGGTGCCAGAGATTTGCATTTTTTAAAAAAAATTAGCAGGGTGCGGGTTAACAAAGTCATTACAAGTATAAGCAAAGGATTAGGGTTCCATACTGGAGGGTGAAAATTGAAAAGCATAAATGTTATTTTTAACACAGAGAGAAAATGTTGGAAAATCTCAGCAGGTCTGGCAGCATCTGTAACGAGAGAAAAGAGCTGATGTTTCGAGTCCAGATGACCCTTTGTCAAAGCTAAATTGCATAGAAAGTGTCCTGAATTACTGGGGCATCATCTCCCAGCTTTTATATTCAATTCCCCTCACGATAAATGATAACGTTCTATTAGCTTTTCTAATTACTTACTCTATCTGCAAACAAACCTTTTGTGATTCATGCACTAGGACACCCAGATTCCTCTGCATCTCAAAGCTTTGCAATCTCTCGCTGTTTAGATAATACGCTTATTTTACATTCTTCCTGCCAAAATGGAGAATTTCACATTTTCCCCAGTTACACTCAATTTGCCAGATCTTTGTCCACTGACCTAACCCAGCTAAATCCTTTCGTAGTGTCAATGTCCTCTTCACATTTTGCTTCCTTGTCTATCTTTCAGTAAACTTAGCAACCCTATCTTTGGCGCTTCCATCCAAGTAATTGACATAAAAAGTTGAGACTGAGCGCTGATCGCTGTAGCAGTCCACTTGTTACATCCTGCCATCCAAAAAAGGACCCATTTATTTGTGCTTTCTGTTTCCTGTTAGCTAACCAATCTCCTTTCTGTGCCATTATGTAACCTCCCAAACTATGAACTTTTGTTTTCCGCAATAGCCTTTAATGTGGCACCTTATGAAATGCCTTCTGCAAATCTAAGTGTCGTAAATCCACCTATTTCCCGTTATCCACAGTACATGTGACTCCTTCAAAAAGTCCAATAAATCGGTTAAACACAATTTCTCTTTCACAAAAGCCATGTTGGCTTAACGTGATTGCTTTGAATTTTTCAAAGTATCCTACTATAACATCTTTAATAATCATAGAACCCTACAGTGCAGAAAGAGGCCATTTGGCCCATCGAGTCTGCACCGACCACAATCCCACCCAGGCCCTACCCCCATATCCCTACATATTATACCCACTAATCCCTCTAACCTACGCATTTCAGGACACTGAGGGGAAATTTTAGCATGGCTAATCAACCTAACCCACACATCTTTGGACTGTGGGAGGAAACTGGTGCACCCAGAGGAAACCCACGCAGACATGAGGAGAATGTGCAAACTCCACACAGACAGTGACCTGAGCCAGGAATCGAACCCAGGTCCCTGGAGCTGTGAAGCAGCAGTGCTAACCACTGTACTACAATGCCGCCCATAATGGCTTCTAACATTTTCCCTCTCTCTAGTTCCTGGGGTAGCTTCAGAGACAATGATCCTGATTAAAGTTATTAGTGTCACAAGTAGCCTTACATTAACATTGCAGTGAAGTTACTGTGAAAATCCCCAAGTCTCCCTACTCTTGAGTACACTATAAGAGCATTCAGCATGGCCAATCTACCTAATCCACATGTCTTTCAGGCTGTGGGAAGAAACGAGAGCACCCAGAGGAAACACACAGACATGGGGAGAATATGCAAACTCCACACAGACAGTGACCCAAGCCAGGAATTGAACCCAAGTCCCTGGCGCTATGAGGCAGCAATGCTAACCACTGTGCTACCATACCATCCACTTCCTATAGGACCACTGTCACTGTGTTAAATTCATTTTCTCATGTCCGTTCTTACTATCTGTCATATATTTCTAGCTGGTGTTTCTCGTACTCTTATTTTTTTTCTTCCCAATTAATATTAGAATCTTTATTTCCTGTCCTTTATATTCCTTTCAGCCTTTTGACCTATCACCCATGCTTGCACAATGATATACTTTCTCTGTTGGTTTGATGCTATCTTTAACATTTTTAGTTAACTGCAGAGATGGTAAATTTGCCCCTTGGAATTTAATATGAGATAGTCATTAATGAATCCAAACGGGAATTCAGAATTAAATTCTCAACCCAGAGAGTGGAACCCATTTATTTGTGCTTTCTGTTTCCTGTTAGCTAACCAATCTCCTTTCTGTGCCATTATGTAACCTCCCAAACTATGAACTTTTGTTTTCCGCAATAGCCTTTAATGTGGCACCTTATGAAATGCCTTCTGCAAATCTAAGTGTCGTAAATCCACCTATTTCCCGTTATCCACAGTACATGTGACTCCTTCAAAAAGTCCAATAAATCGGTTAAACACAATTTCTCTTTCACAAAAGCCATGTTGGCTTAACGTGATTGCTTTGAATTTTTCAAAGTATCCTACTATAACATCTTTAATAATCATAGAACCCTACAGTGCAGAAAGAGGCCATTTGGCCCATCGAGTCTGCACTGACCACAATCCCACCCAGGCCCTACCCCCATATCCCTACATATTATACCCACTAATCCCTCTAACCTACGCATTTCAGGACACTGAGGGGCAATTTTAGCATGGCTAATCAACCTAACCCACACATCTTTGGACTGTGGGAGGAAACTGGTGCACCCAGAGGAAACCCACGCAGACATGAGGAGAATGTGCAAACTCCACACAGACAGTGACCTGAGCCAGGAATCGAACCCAGGTCCCTGGAGCTGTGAAGCAGCAGTGCTAACCACTGTACTACAATGCCGCCCATAATGGCTTCTAACATTTTCCCTCTCTCTAGTTCCTGGGGTAGCTTCAGAGACAATGATCCTGATTAAAGTTATTAGTGTCACAAGTAGCCTTACATTAACATTGCAGTGAAGTTACTGTGAAAATCCCCAAGTCTCCCTACTCTTGAGTACACTATAAGAGCATTCAGCATGGCCAATCTACCTAATCCACATGTCTTTCAGGCTGTGGGAAGAAACGAGAGCACCCAGAGGAAACACACAGACAGGGAGAGAATATGCAAACTCGACACAGACAGTGACCCAAGCCAGGAATTGAACCCAAGTCCCTGGCGCTATGAGGCAGCAATGCTAACCACTGTGCTACCACACCATCCACTTCCTATAGGACCACTGTCACTGTGTTAAATTCATTTTCTCATGTCCATTCTTACTATCTGTTAAAGATTTCTAGCTGGTGTTTCTCGTACTCTTATTTCTTTTCTTCCCAATTAATATTAGAATCTTTATTTCCTGTCCTTTATATTCCTTTCAGCCTTTTGACCTATCACCCATGCTTGCACAATGATATACTTTCTCTGTTGGTTTGATGCTATCTTTAACATTTTTAGTTAACTGCAGAGATGGTAAATTTGCCCCTTGGAATTTAATATGAGATAGTCATTAATGAATCCAAATGGGAATTCAGAATTAAATTCTCAACCCAGAGAGTGGAACCCATTTATTTGTGCTTTCTGTTTCCTGTTAGCTAACCAATCTCCTTTCTGTGCCATTATGTAACCTCCCAAACTATGAACTTTTGTTTTCCGCAATAGCCTTTAATGTGGCACCTTATGAAATGCCTTCTGCAAATCTAAGTGTCGTAAATCCACCTATTTCCCGTTATCCACAGTACATGTGACTCCTTCAAAAAGTCCAATAAATCGGTTAAACACAATTTCTCTTTCACAAAAGCCATGTTGGCTTAACGTGATTGCTTTGAATTTTTCAAAGTATCCTACTATAACATCTTTAATAATCATAGAACCCTACAGTGCAGAAAGAGGCCATTTGGCCCATCGAGTCTGCACCGACCACAATCCCACCCAGGCCCTACCCCCATATCCCTACATATTATACCCACTAATCCCTCTAACCTATGCATTTCAGGACACTGAGGGGCAATTTTAGCATGGCTAATCAACCTAACCCACACATCTTTGGACTGTGGGAGGAAACTGGTGCACCCAGAGGAAACCCACACAGACATGAGGAGAACGTGCAAACTCCACACAGACAGTGACCTGAGCCAGGAATCGAACCCAGGTCCCTGGAGCTGTGAAGCAGCAGTGCTAACCACTGTACTACAATGCCGCCCATAATGGCTTCTAACATTTTCCCTCTCTCTAGTTCCTGGGGTAGCTTCAGAGACAATGATCCTGATTAAAGTTATTAGTGTCACAAGTAGCCTTACATTAACATTGCAGTGAAGTTACTGTGAAAATCCCCAAGTCTCCCTACTCTTGAGTACACTATAAGAGCATTCAGCATGGCCAATCTACCTAATCCACATGTCTTTCAGGCTGTGGGAAGAAACGAGAGCACCCAGAGGAAACACACAGACATGGGGAGAATATGCAAACTCCACACAGACAGTGACCCAAGCCAGGAATTGAACCCAAGTCCCTGGCGCTATGAGGCAGCAATGCTAACCACTGTGCTACCATACCATCCACTTCCTATAGGACCACTGTCACTGTGTTAAATTCATTTTCTCATGTCCGTTCTTACTATCTGTCATATATTTCTAGCTGGTGTTTCTCGTACTCTTATTTTTTTTCTTCCCAATTAATATTAGAATCTTTATTTCCTGTCCTTTATATTCCTTTCAGCCTTTTGACCTATCACCCATGCTTGCACAATGATATACTTTCTCTGTTGGTTTGATGCTATCTTTAACATTTTTAGTTAACTGCAGAGATGGTAAATTTGCCCCTTGGAATTTAATATGAGATAGTCATTAATGAATCCAAACGGGAATTCAGAATTAAATTCTCAACCCAGAGAGTGGAACTCACTACCTTCCCGAGTGGTCAAGGAGTGCTTGAGGAGTGGAAATCACTATCTTACAGAGCGGTTAAGGAGTGGAACTCACTACCTTATAGAATAGTCAAGGAGTGGGAATCACTACCTTACCAAGTAGGTGTTGGTTTCACTGAGTTGGCTGGACAGCTGGTGAATGATGCCAACAGCGTGGGTCCAATTCCTGTACCAACTGAGGTTATTCATGAAGGCCCCGTCTTCTCAATCTTGCCCCTCGCCTGAGGCGTGGTGACTCTCAGGTTAAATCAGCACCAATCAGCCCTCCCCCTCAAAGGGGAGAGAAGCTTACAGTCATGTGGGACTATGTTGACTTTCCCTCACAGAGTGGTTGAGGGGGTAAAGCATCAACTTGTTTAAGAGGAAGCTAGATAAAGAGATGAGGACAGAAGGGATTGTGAATGATATAGAAACTAGAAGCAGGAGTAGGGCATTCGACCCTACGAGCCTGCTCCACCATTCATTATGATCATGGCTGATCGTCAGATTCAATATCCTGATACGTCTCTTCAGCCTCAAGAGCTATATTTAATTTCTTCTTGAAATCGGACAACATTTTGGCCTCAACTACTTTCTGTAGTCGTGAATTCCACACATTCACCACCCTCTGGGTGAAGAAACTTTTCCTCACCTCAGTTCGAAAAGGTTTACCCCTTATCCTCAAACTATGACCCCTAGTTCTGGACTCCCCCACCATTGGAACATTCTTTCTGAATCTACTCTGTCTAACCCTATTAGAATTTTATAAGTTTCTATGAGATCCCCTCTCACTCTTCTAAACTCCAGTGAACACAATCCTAACCGACTTAGTCCCTCCTTGTATGACAGAGCTGGCATCCCAGGAATCAGCCTGGTAAACCTTCGCTGTACTCCTTATATAGCAAGGACATCCTTCCTCAGATAAGGAAACCAAAACTGCATGCAATACTCCAGGTGTGGCCTCACCAATGCCCTAATTATACAATTGCAACAGAACATTCCTATCCCTATACTCAAATCTTCTCGCTATGAAGGCCAACATACCATTTGCCTTCTTTACTGTCTGCTGTACCTGTGCGCTTACTTTCAGTGACTGATGCACAAGGACACCAAGATCTCATTGAGTATCCACCTCTCTCAGTTTACATCTATTCAGGTAATAATCTGTCTTCCAATTATTGCTACCAAAATGGATAATCTCACATTTATCCACATTATGCTGCATCTGCCATGCAGATGATGCCCACACACTCAGCCTGTCCAAATCACATTGAAGCATCTCTGCATCCTCCTCACAGCTCACCCTCCCACCCCACTTTTTACCATCTGTAAATTTGGAGATAATACATTCAGTCCCCTCTTGCAAATCAATAATATATAATGTGAACAGTTGGGGTCCTGGCACAGATCCCTGCGGAACCCCACTAGTTACTAATCAGAAAAAGATCCATTTATGCCAACTCTTTGCTTTGCTGTTGCAGCCTGCTGGCAAATCTTCATTTTACATAACTCCTTCTCGGAACACTGTACAAGCGTGCTAACCAATTTTCTATCCATCAAGACGTTAGCTGCAATCCCGTGTGCTTTAACTTTACATAGTAATCTGTTATGTAAGACCTTGAATTGCGTGATATTGTGATGTGGGTGTTGCTACGTATTGTAAACACATATGACACATGTCATATGCATCAACACTACATCAACAGTCCTAGTGTTTCTATATTATTATTGCCAACACTTCAGCTGTCTGGCAAAGGAGGACAATGTATTGATAATAGACGCCAAGATTTGCAATGGTTGGGGATTTTTAAAAAGATAAATCAACTTTGAAATGGGGGGGTAGAGGGGACTGGGGAGTGTGATGGACACCAATAGCAAAACTACCATCTAGGAAAATCAGGTAGAAATGAAATTTAACTCTATGTCTCCAGAACAGGGCTATATAGAGACCCAAGTTTGGGTCTTCATACAGCCCTGTTTGTGAACAGAACCCCCCACCCCCCAATGAAGGAGCAGCTCTCCGAAAGCTAGTGGCTTGTGCTACCAAATAAACCTGTTGGACTTTAACCTGGTGTTGTGAAACTTCTTACTGTGTTTACCCCAGTCCAACGCTGGCATTTCCACATCATCTGTCTCTCTCCTCTCCAACAAGGATGCTGGCAGACTTTGCTGAGTTTAAGCCAACACTTGCTGCTCTCCACGTGTTTATTTCTATCGGGCGGCGGGAGGATCTGCCCCTCTCTGTTGAATGAGTCAAAGGGGGAAATCTCTCATTAGTTTGTTGTGCATTGGTGTGTTTTAGGAGGAATACGCCCACACTGCCAGACACATACCCGCCCACAAGCTTTATCAGTCCACAGCGGAGTCAGTGAAGGAGCGGGAGCAAAGTGATACCTTGAAGAGAAGCGACACCTCAGCGCTGGCCAGCCAGACACCCCCTCCAAGATCATGGCCAGTAACACACACTCCTGTCCACAGGGCGACAGTCTGCGAGTCTTCAAGGGAACTTTCATTCACTCCACTGACACTGACCCAATGAAAACTCTGGACCTCAGTATCCTAGGGGTGAACGGGTTGGGAAAGGTGAGTGGCTTATGCCAAAACTTCTTTTAGAATAAGGAATGGAAGCCTCGGCTGTTCGATTGGGATTTCATTCATTTAGGCGTTACTTTTTCCCCTGCTCCCCAAGCCCCCGCTCCAAACCCCTCACCCAACACTGCTGCTACATTTATAAGTCCCCCAAGGCTGCTACATTTATAAATTCCCTAAGACTGCTACATTTATAAGTCCCCCAAGGCTGCTACATTTATAAATTCCCCAAGGCTGCAACATTTATAAGTCCCCCAAGGCTGCTACATTTATAAATTCCCCAAAGCTGCAACATTCCCCTCCATCCTCCTCCTCGCCGCCCCCCCCCCTCCCGTTTCCAACAACATTTGTCAATGAAGGGATTTTTGGGGAAGAGGTGTAACACATTCCCCGTTCAACAGGACCAAATGTCAGTGCCAGCTGATCCGCTGGGCAGTGTTCTGTGTGCTTTGCTGATGCAGCCTGCTGGCAAATCTTCATTTTACATAACCCCTTCTCGGAACACTGTATAAATTTGCAATTTGACTGAAGTGAGCCTCCAAACTGTGTGCCAATTGCAGCTGGGAAATTGTATTAAGGACATTATAGTCTGCCTCTGGGAGCTGTACTTTGTATCACGTACAAAGTTTTGGATTTTATGTTCCAGTTATCTATTTTTTCTCTCTCTCTCATTGAGATACAGAAGTCCACAGTCCAGGATATAAACAGCTCGATTTACCTCACCCTGATTTCTCCTTGCACCCTGTTCTGATTTTAAAAATTACACATCACTGAATGTCAAACCATTATCTCCAATACCATCACCGATCTCATTTCCTCCAGATGCCTTAAGCACCTCCCCTCCACCCCCCACCCCACAGCGTCCAACCTCATAGTCTCCCAATCCTGGACAGCCCACTCCTGCCAATTCCCAAAATCCACAAGAAGGACTCTGCTTGTAGGCCCATTGTGTCAGCATGCTCCTGCCCCTCTGAACTTATTTCCTCTTACCTTGACTCCATCCTCACACCCCTGGTCCATTCCCTTCCCATCTAAATCCAGGATTCCTCTGATGCCCTGCATCATATTGACAGCTTCCAGTTTGCAAGCCCTAACTGCCTCCGGTTCATATGCAATCTCTCTGCACCTCCATCCCACAGTAAGAAGTCTGACGACACCAGGTTTAGGTCCAACCGATTTATTTGATAGTAAACGCACAAGCTTTCGAGGTTCCCCTCTTCGTCAGGTGAATGGAGAGTTCTGGCCTCAGACAGTCCATATAAAGCACAGACAGTTGACAGATTACTGATTAGAATGCAAATCTTTACACCTAACCCGCTATTCAAGTCTTAAAGTGGCTTTAAGACTTGAATAGCAGGTTAGGTGTAAAGATTTGCATTCTAATCTGTAAACTGTCTATGCTTTATATGCTCTGTCTGAGGTCAGAACTCTTCATTCACCTGACGAAGAGGGAAACCTCGAAAGCTAGTGAGTTTACTATCAAATAAATCGGTTGGACCTAAACCTGGTGTCGTCAGACTTCTTACTGTGTTTAACCCAGTCCAACGCCGGCATCTCCACATCATGACCACCTCCATCTCTCACCAGGACAGACTGATGGCCTTTGCTTCTTTCTTGAACAATTCCCATCGACCACCACTCTCCTCCGCCTGGCTAAACTCGTTCTATCTCTCAACAACTTCTCCTTTAACTCATCCCACCTTTTGCAAATCAAGGAAGTAGCAATGATACCTGCATGGGTCCTAGTTTTTCTTGTCTTTCAATGGGGTATGTGGAACATTCCTTGTCCCAAACCTACCCAGGTCCCCTCCCACAGGCCTCCTTTACCGGTACATCAATGAACGAGAGTGTTCTCTGAGCTTGGCTTGGTTAGTCAGCTTGTCTTCTGTCACCCAATCTGCTTTGAACGTGAATTCAGCTTGTCAAAATGCCTAATTTACCACAGTCGACTGAGTGATACAATTAAGCATTCTTTCCAAATTGTTAAAGAGAATGTTACTCATTCAGATGGTTGTTGAATTCAGGCAAGTAAGCAAGTGAGACAGAAACCAGTGCTTTTTTTTAGGTGGCGCTTTAAGATTTTCGAACATTTTGGAGGTTAAAAGGTCTGCCTCTTGTTACCTGTTCAGCTGCTAAAAATGCAAAAGTGATGATGGCTGATATAACCAATTAGATAGCAGCTTGTGAAAGGCTTGCACTGAGATCAAGGTGATGGATCTTAGAACAAATTGGAAAAGTTTGCAAGGGTACACGGGACATTTTGATTTGATTTATTATTGTCGCATGTATTAGTATACAGTGAAAAGTATTGTTTCTTGCACTCTATACAGACAAAGCATGCCGTTCATAGAGAAGGAAAGGAGAGAGTGCAGAATGTAGTGTTACAGCCATAGCTAGGGTATAGAGAAGGATCAACTTAATGCAAGGTAGGTCCATTCAAAAGTCTGACAGCAGCAGAGAAAAAACTGTTCTTGAGTCGGTTGGTACGTGACCTCAGACTTTTGTATCTTTTTCCCAATGGAGGAAGGTGGGAGAGAGAATGTCTGGGGTGATGGGGTCCTTAATTATGCTGGCTGCTTTGCCAAGGCAGCCGGAAGTGTAGACAGAGTCAATATTTGAATAAAGTAACAACTTCTTAGTACACCAAACGTTAATATCACTGAAATGAGGGACATGTCACTGAAGTTTCCCATCTGGTACTCACAGGACAAATTAAAGAATTCCAAATTTCAAACAATCATGACAATTTATACATGATGTGAAGATACTGGTGTTGCACTCTCAATACCAGATTAAAGTCCAACAGGTTTATTTGGAATTACGAGCTTTCAGAGCACTGCCCCCTCATCAGTTGAGTGGACAGATTCAGAAACACGGTATATATAGACAGGGAAACAATCGCAAGATAATTTATTCGGCAGGTGGTCAGCTATAGTTCCCCATTGTTTTCACCATGGCAATGCCCTGGCCAACAGCAGTCAACTTGGGAAACGGAATCCTTTTCTTCTGTAGTATCATTATTTTTTTTCAAGTTTATTTATTAGTGTCGCAAGAAGGCTTACGTTAACACTGCAATGAAGTTACTGTGAAAATCCCCAAGCTGCCACACTCCGGCGCCTGTTCGGGGATACAGAAGGGGAGTTTATAGCATGGCCAATCCACCTGAAATTAAACATCGCCCTGTGAAAGCTGACTGCCTTTGAACGGTGATTCTAAAAGTACTTGATTGTTTGCAAGGCCCTTGGAAGCTGCAGGAGGTAATGCAAGGCAAGACTTTCTAACTATTACAGAAGTCAAAAATGAAAAAGGAACCAGAATTGCTGGAAGTGTCCAGCAGTTTAGGGCACAAGAAATAAACAGAGTTAATGTTTCAGGTTACGATGAGCATTCCCAAGAATTCTTATCATATTTTCTAAAGAAGCTCCCTAGAACAGCACCCTCAATGAGCTGGGCACTTAAAATACCAACAGGCTGAGGGCACCAATTTGGGTAGATTGAATTTCTGACACTCACTCCCTAGCTTCTCCTTGTTAGAATGTAACTTTGTATTAGATGTAATGTGATCAATGGTAACAAGCTGTAAGGGTCAGCTCCCCAGTACACCATGGAACCAATTACAGAATGATTTAATAATGGTCACCTGACTTATTATAAATAAGAACCTGTTTGGAACTGTGGGACATTTGGATTGGCCTGGGGCGATGCCCCAAGTTTGGAGTAATGAAGTTTCTTTATTAAATCCTTTCTTTGATTTATAGGTTAGAGTAAATTTTGTGAGATTTTTATTGTCTGCATTTGAAGAATTCCTTCCGAAGAAACACTATTCACCCATATCTCTAATCAGAAGAATGAGGCATCTATCCCATTGTGCCGATCCTGCCTCTCAAACTGTGGTAACTCCACATTCCCACAAAGGAGGAGGTTTTTAATCCAATGCAATAAGCTGCATTTCTTTTTTCCTTGCAGATCGTCTTCATTGAGACTGTCGATAAGGAGGAGGAATTGGCCCAAAAGTGGCATTTCAGACAAGAGGACATCAGAGAGCTCCACCCGAGGTTAGTAAGCACTGGATGTTATTGAACTCACTCATTAGCCATGTGTCTCAGAAAGCCATGCAAGGCAGGGAGTTAAAATCTTGCGCAACACATTTGAGATTTTACAATATGCGTAATAGCAAAAAAGGCTCTTTGGCCCATTGGATTTGCCCCAATAACTACCACGAAAGTGTGAATCTCATTTTCCAGCACTTATCCCATATCCTTGACTGTTATGATATTTTAAGTGCTCATCTAAATGCCTTTTAAAGATTGTAAGGTTTCCAGCCTCCACTTACCTTCCCACACAATGCATCCAATATCCTCTCTATCCTCTGGATAAAAAAAACTTTTTGTCAAATGTCCTCTGAATCTCCTGCCCCTCACCCTCAAATGATGTGTGGGTGGAGTAGCACGGAATGGGAACCAACAGATGAGTGTGGTCTCAAATGGGTGAGAGTTGAGGACATTAGCGCAGAGGGATGGAATGGGGCTGGGGAGGGTAAGGTTACTCCCTGCACTCTGAAACTACACTGGGCCACTCCTCCTGCAGCGCCCATCAATGTAAAACAATCACTAATAAATCCAAGAGTAACTCTCGGAGAAATGTCTTCACCCAGAGAGTGGAGAAAATGTAGCGTGAATGGGATCGATACATTTAAGGGGAAGCTGGATAAACAATGAGGGAGAAAGGGATAAAATTAGGTTGATTGGCCATGCTAAACTGACCATAGAGTCTGGGGAATTAGGAGGGTAATTACGTGGAATTACAAGAATAGGATCTGGGTGGGATTGTGGTCAGTGCAGACTCAATGGGCTGAATAGCCTCCTTCTGTGCTGTAGGGATTCTGTGATCCTATGAAAAGGATCCACTGATGGGATGAGATGAATGGTGAGAGGAGGCTTGTGTGGAGCATAAAGATCAGCACAGAGTAGTTGGGCCGAGTGGTCTCGTTCAGCTCTGTAAATTATTTCAATCCCTTTATATCTTGAATCCAGCAGAAATTTGAAGCATATTTGTTGACTTGTGCCTGCCTGAACCCCAGGAACTTTGGGGCCCGCAGTTTTGTTTAAATCTGATGCCCTCTTATTTGACTGATCTACAGTTGATTATTTTTAAACCAATAACATAGAAGCTTTTATTTCTGTTGTGTGAAAATCTTTAATTTTTTTTGCTTTCAGCCTCGTGTTATACATCAGAAGAAGTCTCACGACACCAGGTTAAAGCTCTACACTAACCTTAAATACTCATCAAAGCTCGTGATACCAGATAAACCTTTGACCTGGCTTGTGAGACTTCTTACTGTGCCCACCCCAGTCCAACGCCGGCATCTCCACATCACGTTTTGCATCAAATTGGATTAAATGTCAAGTGATGGGACTCAGAATTAACGATCTATATTCTTTTCAATTCAGGAAGGAATTCTTTATTCCGGGATTGGTTGACACGCATATCCATGCACCTCAATATCCCAATATGGGATCTTGCCTGGATCTACCACTTCTCGATTGGTTGACCAAATATACGTTTCCTGTTGAAGCCAAATTCAGTAACCTGAAGTTTGCCGAGGAGACCTACACAAAAGTTGTGGTATGTCCAAAACCATCTTCTTTTCCATTTCTCTGGGTGTAGCCAGGTCCGGTGCACTGTGTCACCAGCTCCACCACAGGAAGCAGGCCACAAATCCATCCCAGCTGGAATGGGGAACCAGCCCTGTGGCCCTTGGCACCGATCCGATGCACATCGGCTGTCCAACCGGGTGGGTCATACAAACCAAGGAGTCATGCCAACACATGGACCTCCAAATTCGGAGCAGGAATAGGCCATTCGGTCCCTCAAGCCTGCTCCAGCAGGGTGGCACAGTGGTTAGACAGTAGGACTAGGGGGCACAGCCTCAAGATAAAAGGGGGGCGGTTTAGAACGGAGTTGAGGAGGAACTTCTTCACTCAAAGGGTGGTGAATCTCTGGAATTCTCTGCCCGTTGAAGTGGTGGAGGCTGCCTCGCTAAATATTTTTAAGACGCGGGTTGATGGGTTTTTGATAAGAGAGGGGATTAAGGGTTATGGGGAGAGGGCGGGAAAGTGGAACTGAGCCACGACAGATCAGCCATGATCTTATTGAATGGCGGGGCAGGCTCGAAGGGCTGGATGGCCTACTCCTGCTCCTATTTCTTATGTTCTTATGTTCTTATGAATTTGCATGTTTTCCCCATCTCCGCATGGGTTTCCTCCGGGTGCTCCGGTTTCCTCCCACAGTCTGAAAGACGTGCTGGTTAGGGTGTATTGGCCATGCTAAATTCTCCCTCAGTGTACCCGAACAGGCGCCGGAGTGTGGCGACTAGGGGATTTTCACAGTAACTTCATTGCAGTGTAAATGTAAGCCAACTTGCGACACTAATACATAAACAATAAGATCGTATCTGATCTAATGTGGCCTCAACTCCACATTTTGCCGCCTACACCCAATAACCTTTGACCCCTTCTGTTAGTCAAGAATCTATCTCCCTGTGCCTTAAAAATGTTCAGTGACCTTTGCCCCCTTACCCCTCTCAGGGGAAAAGAGCTCCAAAGATTCACACAATCTATGGGAACAGATACTTTTACTGGAGTTATGGACCATGATGGGAGAGGCTCCAATTTCTTCCCATTATGCGGCTGACCAGGAGTTTCTCCCGATCTTACCGCCAACCGTTGGTGTGTGAATGGAAGAGTTTTGCAGGTTGACACTCAACCTGTTTGGCCATGTTACGAACACACCTTCCTCAGTCATCAATTCCCGGCCTTGGACTTAGAATCATAGAACCCTACAGTGCAGAAAGAGACCCTTCGGCCCATCGAGTCTGCACCGAACACAATCCCACCCAGGCCCTACTCCCTTTTCATACCCACTAATCCCTCTAACCTACGCATCCCTAGACACTAAGGGGCAATTTCTTAGCACGGCCAATCAACCCAACCCCGCACATCTTTGGATTGTGGGAGGAAACCAGAGCACCCGGAGGAAACCCACGCAGACACGAGGAGAATGTGCAAACTCCACACAGACAGTGACCCGAGCCGGGAATCGAACCCAGGACCCTGGAGCTGTGAAGCAGCAGTGCTAACCACTGTGCTACCGTGCCGCCCACTTGAACCTGGAGTTTCTGCGCCACAAAACCTCCACCCAACAGTGTAGTGCGCTGCAATTATTTCTGTTCTGTTGATAAGGTTTGTGAATAAAACCTGTTCCACCTCCCATGCAGCAAGCACTGTTTGAAACCATCTGTTTGTGTTGGGACAGGCCCTGCCATCTTTATCACAGGAATTCGAGCAGCGTTTAGTGCTGTTATACACACGGCACAGAAAGAGGCCATTCAGACCATTGAGTCCATACTAGCTCTCTATCGAGCAATCCAGGTGGCCTCATTGCCCTGCCCCATGCCCGAGGGGTAATCCCCCTTCAGAGCAAAACTGTCTTACATCCTCTCCTTCCATCACCCTCTTAGGCAGCGAGTGTCACAATGCATTCATTAGGCGGCACGGTGGTTGGCACTGCCGCTTCACAGCGCCAAGGACCCGGGTTCGATGCTGGGGTTACCGTCTGTGTGGAGTTTGCACATTCTCCTGGTGTCTCCGTGGGTTTCCTCCGGGTGCTCCAGTCTCCTCCCACAGTCTGAAAGACGTGCTGGTTAGGGTGCATTGACCCGAACAGGCGCCGGAACATGGCAACTAGAGGAATTTCACAGCAACTTCTTCGCAGTGTTAATGTAAGCATTACTTGTGACTAATAAATAAATAACTTTAAACACAATTTAAATTTGGATTAGTATTCTAACCTCGTGTTGTCCAGCTGTAAATTGATTCACTCAGTTGCATTTGGTTAATTTAAAAGCAGCTTGCTTGATACCAATCCAGTTATACCTCTTAAAGATTTATCTAATCTTACTACTATTGCCGTACATTGTGAGTGACTTATATCCTGGACAAAGATAATGAATGCAACAAAACTTGAGTTCTGTGTCAATAAATATTATGATGTGGAGATGCTGGCGTTGGACTGAGGTAAAAACAGAAAGAAGTCTCACAACACCAGCTTAAAATCCAATAGGTTTATTTGTAGCAAATGCCACAAGCTTTCGGAACAGGCTGTTCCTTCATCAGGTGGGTGGGACTTCTGATCACAAACGTGGCACAAAGACACATCTGGAGCCTGGCAGTTGTCGGCGTTGAGTACTGAGGCAGTTGCAGCAATGCCATCGTCGTGGGGGATGCTGGTATAGAGTGCTGAGACATCTGTCGTGACGAGGAGTGCCCCTGGTTCAACTGCTCCATGTGTGCTGAGTTTCTGTAGGAAGTCCATAATGTTGCAACGAAAGCTGGGGGTTCTTTATACAATGGGTTTCAGGATGCCCTCGACATAGTCGGAGAGGTTCTCGCACAGGGTCCCATTGCCAGTTTCCAGATGCAATTTTACAACTCATCTGCTTCATCCTGGACCACAATGTCTTCACCTTCAACAACCAGTTCTTCATCCAGGCACATGGAACAGCCATGGGAACCAAGTTCGCACCTCAATATACCAACCTCTTCATGCACAGGTTCGAACAAGACTTCTTCACCGCACAGGACCTTCAACCGATGCTATAGACTAGATACATTGATGACATTTTCTTCCTTTGGACTCATGGTGAACAATCACTGAAACAACTATATGATGACATCAACAAGTTCCATCCCACCAACAGACTCACCATGGACTACTCTCCAGAATCAGTTACATTCTTGGACTCACGCATCTCCATCAGGGACGGTCACTTTAGCACCTCCCTGTACCGCAAGCCCACAGACAACCTCACGATGCTCCACTTCTCCAGTTTCCACCCTAAACACGTTAAAGAAGCCATCTCTACGGACAAGCCCTCCGTATACACAGGAACTGCTCAAATAAGGAGGATCGCAACAGACACCTCCAGACGCTGAAAGATGCCCTCATAAGAACAGGATATGAAGCTCGACTCATCGATCGACAATTCTGACGTGTCACAGCCAAAAACTGCACCGACCTCCTCAGGAGACAAACACGGGACACGGTGGACAGAGTACCCTTCATCGTCCAGTACTTCCCCAGAGCGGAGAGGCTATGACGTCTTCATCAACGTGGCATTGACGAAGACGAACATCTCACTAAGGCCATCCCCACATTCCCACTTCTTGCCTTTGAACAACCGCACAACCTCAAACAGATCATTGTTCGCAGTAAACTACCCAGCCTTCAGGAGAATAGTGACCACAACACCACACAACCCTGCCACAGCAGCCTCTGCAAGATGTGCTGGATCGACATGGATGCCATCACCTCACGTGAAAACACCATCCACCAGATACACGGTACATACTCTTGCAACTCGGCCAATGTTGTCTACCTGATACACTGCAGGAAAGGATGTCCCGAAGCATGGTACACTGGGGAGACCATGCAGACGCTATGACAACGGATGAATGAACACTGCTCGACAATCACCAGGCAGGAGTGCTCTCTTCCTGTTGGCGAACACTTCAGTGGTCACGAGCATTCGGCCTCTGATCTTTGGGTAAGCGTTCTCCAAGGTGGCCTTCACGACACACAACAGTGCAGAGTTGCTGAGCAGAGACTGATAGCCAAGTTCTGCACACATGAGGACGGTCTCAACCGGGATTTGGGGTTCATGTCGCACTATCTGTAATCCCCACGACTTGCCTGAACTTGCAAAATCTCATCTTAGCTCCCCGGGCAAGGCAATAAGTTTAATGTTTACACCTAGAATTAAAGGGTGCCTGTGTTTTCCCACATCAGGTTGCTTGACATCACTCGGTGCAGCTCTGCTGATCAGAGCAGCATTTAGTTAGTGTCTGCTGAACGAATACATTGAAAAACGTTCCTTATTTTCGATGGAATCTGTTAACGTTTGAAGCTGAGAGAAGCTCAAAGTTGAAAGCGAAAGCACAGAGAACGCTGTTTCATTTTGGATTTCATTACCAGAGAGACAATAAGGACAAAACAGACCCCTGCGGTGCTGGAATGCTGTATGGTTCCGCTCAAGATGGAAAGAACTTGCATTTCAATGGCTCCGCTTTAGAATGTGAGGATATTTCGAGGCTTACAGCCAGTGTTTTCAAGTGTGGTCACTGCTGTAGGGCAGGAAACATGGCAACCAACCCGCGCACAGCAAGATCCCACAAACAGCAGTTTGACGATGAGCGGACAATCCGTTTTAATAATATTACAGGAACTTAAGAACTAGGAGCAGGAGTAGGCCTCGAGCCTGCTCCGCCATTCAATAAGATCATGGCTGATCTTTCTGTGGACTCAGCTCCACTTACCCGCCCGCTCGCCACAGAATCATAGAATCTGACAGTGCTGGGGGAGACCATTCAGCCCATTGAGTCAGCACCGACCACAATCCCACCCAGGCCCTATCCTCGTAACCACACATGCATTTACCCTAGCTAGTCCCCCTGACACTGAGGGCCAATTTAAGCATGGCCAATCCACCTAACCTGCACATCTTTGGAGTGTGGGATGAAACCGGAGCACCCAGAGGAAACCCAGGCTGACACGGGGAGAACCCGCAAACCCTTAATTCCTTTACCATTCAAAAATCTATCTATCTTTGCCTTAAAAACATTCAACAAGATATTGATGAGAATGCTAAGGGAAAATGCACTGCAAGATCCCACAGGCAGCAATTTGACAATGAGCGGACAATCTGTTTTAATAATACTCTAAGAACGTAAGAACTGGGAGCGGGCGTAGGCCATTTGGCCCCTTGAGTCTGTTCCATCATTCAATAAAATCATGGCTGATCTTTTCATGGACTCAACTCCACTTACCCGCTGGTTCTGTAATTCCAAAAAGCTGCAATACCTGGACATGTTCCTTTTACCTGCAGAGGTCAGGTCTCGGTGTGTGAGGGTATGGAGTTTCCAGCAGGTGTGAGTGAGCCTCATTGAGAACTTTTAAATTATAATCACAATTCCCTGTCGTGTTCTCCTTGATAACACCTGGACCAATCAGAGCTGACTTGCCAGCCAACCAGCACCCTCATCTCATGCAGCCTAAAGTTTTAACTTTGACATTCAGTGGCTGGAATTTTACCTGCCCTGCCCACCACAGGAATCGGAGCGGGTGAGGAACCAACGATGGAAAGGTGTTGACGTTGGGCGGGATTTTACAGTTTCGGGACATGTGAGGTTGTAAAATCCCACCCTCTTTGTCTGTCCTGATAAGTGCAGGAACCAAAGCTTTGACAGCATGTCTCTTTTTTCAGCAGAGCAGGGTAAAACCTCCCTATGCTACCTTGAAACAATGCCAGGTGATGACTTGCACCCGTTTTGGTTTTTGCTTCAACGTTCTTGAAAAACCTGTTCTGTAGCAATGCAGCAGTTTTTCTACAGTGTAAACATAAGAACATAAGAACTAGGAGCAGGAGTAGGCCATTTGGCCCCTCAAGCCTGTTCCCACCGTTCAATAAGATCATGGCTGATATTTTTGTGGACTCAGCTCCACTTACCCGCCCGCTCACCATAACCCTTAATTCCTTTACTGTTCAAAAATCTATCTATTCTTGTCTTAAAAACATTCAATGAGGTAGCCTCAATTCCTTCACTGAGCAGGGAATTCCACAGATTCACAACCCTTTGTGTGAAGAAATTCCTCCTCAACTCAGTCCTAAATTTGCTCCCTCTTATTTTGAGGCTATGCCCCCTAGTTCTAGTTTCACCTGCCAGTGGAAACAACTTCCCTGCTTCTATCTTATCTATTCCCTTCATAATTCTGTATGTTTCTATAAGAGCTCCCCTCATACGTCTGAACTCCAATGAGTATAGCCCCAGTAAACTCAGTCTCTCCTCATAAGCCAACCCTCTCAACAACAAGATTAACCTGTTGAATCTCCTCTGCACCCCCTCCAGTGCCAGTATATCCTTTCTCAAGTAAGGAGACCAAAACTGTACACAGTACTCCAGGTGTGGCCTCACTAGCCCCTTATACAGCTGCAACATAACCTCGCTGTTTTTAAACTCCATCCCTCCAGCAATGAAGGACAAAATTCCATTTGCCTTCTTAATTACCTGCTCCACTTGCAAACCAACTCCTTGAGATTCCTGCACAAGGACACCCAGGTCCCTCTGCACAGCAGCATGCTGCAATTTTTTACCATTTAAATAGTCCATTTTACTGTTATTGCTACCAAAATGGATGATCTCACATTTACCAACATTGTTCTCCATCTGCCAGACCCTCACCCCCTCACTTAGACTATCTGTATCCCTTTGCAGACTTTCAGCACACTTTGCCCTGCCACCCATCTTAGTGTCATCTGTGAATTTTGACACACTACACTTGGTCTCCAACTCCAAATCATCTATGTAAATCGTAAACAATTGCGGTCCCAACACTGATCCCTGAGGCACATCACTAATCACTGATCGCCAGCCAGAAAAACACTCATTTATCTCCACTCATTGCGTTCTCCAAGTTAACCAATCATCTATTCATGCTAATACATTACCCGTAACACCATTCATCTTTATCTTATACATTTATCTTAGACGGCAGGTTTAAGTTGCTGGTATGGAAATGGGTTCCGTCACCTGCTGACTCAGGGGCACAAGTTGACACGCTGGACAGCTCTGCACCATTTATGTGGTCGTGATTAGTGCTTTCCAGCAGAGTGAGTCAGTGATGTATGTGCAAGTCATGTGGCAACCATAAAGGAATCCATCCTGCATATTAAGCAACACCATGCTTTGCTTATACATTTGCATTAAGTCATGGGACCTCTTGCTAGCCATTCATCAGTTTAGTGGAACCGTTGGGAGAGAAGTGGGATTCTGGCATAAAAATATTAACGCACATTGGCGAGATCAGAAAATGCCAACTGTTGGGGTGGCACAGTGATTAGCACTGTTGCCTCACAGCACCAAGGTTCAACTCTGGCCTTGGATCACTGAAGAAACTGTTCTTGACTCGGTTGGTACATGACCTCAGGCTTTTGTATCTTTTTCCCAAAGGAAGAAGGTGGAAGAGAGAATGTCCGGGGTGCGTGGGGTCCTTAATTATGTTGGCTGCTTTCCCGAGGCAGCGGGAAGTGTAGACAGAGTCAATGGATGGGAGGCTGGTTTGCGTGATGGTTCGGGCTACATTCACAACCTTTTGTAGTTCCTTGTGGCCTTGGGCAGAGCAGGAGCCCACACCAAGCTGTGATACAACCAGAAAGAATGTTTCTATGGTGCATCTGTAAAAGCTGGTGAGAGTGATAGCTGACATTCCGATTTTTCCTTCGCCTCCTTAGTCTTAGCTGAAGACAGGATATTGTTGATTAGGCAATATGCGGCAAGTCGAGAGAGCAGCCTTAGTAATACTTGTAACCAGGAGAGCAGTTTCCCTTTTCCAGGTAAACTCAGGATCCTTCCGGCAGCAGACTTGGAAGGGGATCGTTATGAGCCTTGGAGGCTGGACACTAGAGGTTGAATTCAGCAATGATATTCCTCCTGACATCACCTCTTTATCCTACAATCTGCTCTCAGCTTCAAAACACAAGTGGGGATTATAACAAAATAGTGGCACAGTGGTTAGCACTGCTGCCTCACAGCGCCAGTGACCTGGATTCGATTCTTGGCTTGGGTCTGTGTGGAGTTTGCACGTTCTCCCTGTGTCTGCGTGGGTTTTCTCCGGGTGCTCCAGTTTCCTACCGCAGTCCAAAGATGTGCTGGTTAGGTTGATCGGCCAGGGTTAATTGCCCCTTAGTGTCAGGTGGATGAACAGGGTAAATTCATGGGGTTACAGAGATGGGGCCTAAGTGGGATTATCCCCGGTGCAGGCTTGATGGACTGAATGGCCTCCTTCTGCACTGTAGGGTGTCTATGTTTCTATCAAAGGCCGTCCAAAATCATAGAGCTTTGGTCATATGACGACTGGCCATTGATACATAACTGAGGGCAATTATTGGTCTGTTTGTGTCGATGAAGTAGCTTTTAACTTCCATCGTCAAAACCATTGGGCGTGATCTTACCGGCCATTCAGTCCCTCTGCAGCGAGGAGAATTCGGCAGCCAGCCAAACCTCTGTTCGCTGCAGCAGGTTGGGAAAATCCCAAGGGCATCAACAATGGTAAGATCCCGGCCATTGACTTTAATTAGAGGCAGTTTGGGGGTCCTCAGCGTCTCCCTTGTGCCTAATCAATTTAATCAGTTCTCATTCATTACCCTGGAGACACAAAGTCTGAGGCCTTATTGTCCTTGCTGCTTTGGGGGTAAGCCCTGATAAGGCAAGTGCAAAATGCCGTAGTCACGGTAATCCAACTTTCAGAAACCAGCTTGCAGTTTCAGAAGTCAGGAGACCTGTGGCAGCCAAGTTAAAAATTCAACAATGTCCTCTTTAAAGAGAGCATACCGTTTTTATTTTAAGTTTGCAAATTCTTCATGTCTGTTCGGCATGACGCAACAAAGCACAAGATACATTTCTAACAGGATAATATGGAGAAGTAAAGAATTGTGTTAAACTTCCACTGAAACCTGGCTAGATCACACTTGAAGTACCGTAGATCTCTAGATTGTAAAAATAGTATCAAGACATTGGTGCAAAGGATGATACCAAACCTAGGTGAGATTATAAATATCAGGGAAGAGTGAATAGATGGGGCACCGTTCGCTAGAAAAAGAGAAGACTGAGGAGTGAACTAATAGAGGTCTTTAAAATAATAAAGGAGAGCTGGCATAGGCAAATACTACCTGTAGCAATGTCCAAGTCAGGAGCCATCAATATAACATCATCAGAAATAAATCCAGAAACTACAAAGGGTCGTGAATGTAGCCCAATCCATCACGCAAACCAGCCTCCCATCCATTGACTCTCTCTACACTTCCCACTGCCTTGGAAAAGCAGCCAGCATAACTAAGGACCCCACACACCATGGAGATTCTCTCTTCCACCTTCTTCTGTTGGGAAAAGATACAAAAGCCTGAGCTCACGTACCAACCCACTCAAGAACAGCTTCTTCCCTGCTGCCATCAGACTTCTGAATGGACCTACCTTGCATTAAGTTGATCTTTCTCTACACCTATGACTGTAACACCACATTCTACACTCTCTCCTTCCCTTCTCTATGAACGGTAAGCTTTGTCTGGATAGCGTGCAAGAAACAATACTTTTCACTGTATATTAATACATGTGACAATAATAAATCAAATCAAATCAAAAATCCAATAATGAATGAAGCAATGAAAATGTGAAACCCACGACCACAGGGAGCCGGTGAGACAAATAACATTGATACATTTAAAGCTCAACCTATGAGGAAGAGTGGAATAGAAGGCTAGGTTGATGGAGTGATCTGAAGTTGGGTGGAAGGAGATTTATGTGGAGCATAAATACCAACATTGGGGAAAATGGCCTTTTATTCTATCGTGTAAACTTATGTAGAAACAAATTCTCTATCTTTCAATGATATTTAATTACACAGATCAGGGAATTCTTAAAGGGCAGAAATAAATGTTTTTTTTAACAAATTAACTTTTCACTAATGATGTGTTCGTTATTTGATAGAAAAGAACACTGAGCAACGGCACCACCACTGCGTGTTATTTTGCAACCATCCACACAGATTCAACGTTAAAGCTTTGCGATGTCATAAGTAAGTAGTTTAGCCAATTTTATTTATTAACATCATTGTACAGGGTAATATCGGTTTGGGGTAGAGAGACCTCGATTTGTCCAGCAACCCGGTAAGCAAATAAAACTGAAAATTGAACGCTTTGACTGTCCAACGTCTAGAACATAAGAACTAGGAGCAGCTGGCCCCTCGAGCCTGCTCCACCATTCAATAAGGTCATGGTTTGACTAGTCCAATTCTCTCCTGACTGATCCTTCCACCTTTAGCTTATTCCAAAACTCTGTGGCATATCCCTCTTCACACCGAGTTCTGTAACAGTAACTGATATTGGCTCTGGTTTTCAATCCTTCCTTGCTGTAATCTCCTTCCAGTCCTGACGACCCTCCGGGATTCTCCGCACTCCTCCAGTGCTGGCTCCTTGTACGTGGTAAGAAGTCTCACAACACCAGGTTAAAGTCCAACAGGTTTATTTGATAGTAAACCCACAAGCTTTCGGAGTTTGCCCCTTCGTCAGGTGAGTGGAGAGTTCTGGTCTCAGACAGAGCATGTAACAGCACACACAGTTTACAGGTTACTGATTAGAATGTGAGTCTTTACAGCTAACCTATTATTCAAGTCTTAAAGATGCAGACAATGACATTTTTAAGATTTTAACCTGGTGTTGTGAGACTTCTTCCTGTGTTTACCCCAGTCCAATGCCGGCATCTCCACACCCTTGCACATGTCCAGTTTCCGTTGCTCCAATGCCAGGGCCTCGTCACTAAGCTCTGGAACTCCGTCCCTATACCCAGCACCGCATGTGTCGCTGGATCAGAATCCTTATTTTTTGTTTATTTATTAGTGTCGCAGGTAGGTTTACATTAACACTGCAATGAAGTTACTGTGAAAATCCCCTCGTTGCCACGCTCCGCCACCTGTTCGGGTTACACTGAGGGAGAATTTAGCCCGGCCAATGCACCCTAACCAGCACGTCTTTCAGACTGTGTGGGAGGAAACCGGAGGAAACCCACGCAGACATGGGGAGAATGTGCAGACTTCGCACAGACAGCGACCCAAGCTGGGAATCGAACCCGGGTCCCTGGTGCGGTGACACACTGCCGCCCCAGGAAACCCTGCAACTCCAGGTGGAGTTCTCCGATTCTGAGACTAAGCGCAATGCTCCAGAATGGCAGGATCTCACACCAGGTTCTGCAGTTCGTTGATAATGCAGGGGTGAGTTCCCTCTCAATCTCCTGGGGGGGGCGGTGGGGAGGCGACAGCTCATTCGTCTGCCCGCCCTCAGCTGGCAGGTTCAAAGGTCCTGACGCCATATTTAAACCCCAGTCCAGCACACTCACGCTCACCCCCCAGCACAGCGATTTACCCCAGACCATGCAGAGTGTCAGCAACCCAGAGGGAAAAGACCAGCAGCCTCAACAAGCCGTCTGCTCCTCATATCAACCACCTGTCCCTTGAACCCATCACCACCAAGGCAGCTGTGCCCAACTTGGACCTCTACCCACTGCCTCTGGCCCAAGGCCAGAATCCAACCCAGGTCCCTGGCACTGTGAGTCAGCAGTGCGGACCACTGTGCCACCATGCTGGGGGGTGGGGGTGATGGCATGCCTCACCTGCTCCCTCCCCTTCACTTCAGGAGATGTGGGATTCAGTGTGGCTAATTGAAGCTCGATTGGCAGAGAGTGCCACCTGGCATGTGCCCATGCTACTGAGTTTCACACCTATTTTCAGCAAAGCCAACAATGGCCTATTTAACAGAATCCTGCCCCCAAGGATGTAACAAGAATGGACTGCCTCATGTTGCAACTGGCAGCACAGGTGGCACACTGCTGCCTCACAGCGCCAGGGACCCGGGTTCAATTCTGGCCTGGGGGTCACTGACTGTGTGGAGTTTGCACATTCTCCCCGTGTCAGTGTGGGTTTCCTCCGGCTGCTCCGGTTTCCTCCCACAGTCCAAAGATGTACAGGTTAGGTGGAATGGCCATGCTAAATTGACCCAAGTGTCCAGGGAGACTAGCTAGGGTAAATATGAGGGGTTATGAGGATAGAGCCTGAGTGGGTCAGTGCAGACTTGATGGGCCGAATGGCCTCCTTCTGCACTGACGGAATTCTAAATAAAAACACCTCAGAAACTCCTGCTCGTTACAAAGCTGTGAATAAACTGTGTGTGTTTCTGATTTTGTTTGCACAGATGAATTGGGCCAGCGTGCTTTTGTGGGGAAAGTTTGCATGGACCTTAATGCGGTGTTTCCCGTGTATAAAGAATTGTTGTGCGAATCTGTGAGTGAGACGGGAAGGTAAAGCTCTTTCTGTAAATGGTTCTGCATTGTCAAGTACTGTGTGCTTCAAACAAGCACTCATTTGTTCTAGCTTCCTATTGACTAGATTACGTACCCATGGTAACCACTTGAAAGACCGTTCCCAACTGTACTTGCTTGGTTTCCTCGTAAAGGGCCAAGTTTTGTTGGCGTGCAGCCTCTCACAACGTGCACCATTAGTTAGATTCGTAGAATCACAGAATCCCTACAGTGCAGAAGGAGGCCATCCATTCCAGCGAGTCTGCACTGACTCTCCAATGGTGCACCCTACCCAGACCCTACTCCCGTAACTCTACATATTTACCCTACTAATCCCCCATCACTAGGGCCAGTTTAGCACGGTCAATCCACCTAACCTGCACATCTTTGGAGTGTGGGAGGAAACTGGAGCAGCCGGAGGGAACCCACGCAGACACGGGGAGAACTTGCAGACTCTACACAGACAGTGACCTGAGGCTGGAATTGAACCCAGGTCCCTGGCGCTGTGAGGCAGCAATGCTAACCACTGCGCCATCCGTGCCAGCTCCAAATCTCTGCACTGTAACTTGCTGGGAAAGTGAGCTGATACGGATGTAGTGAGGGTGATGTAACTCCAGGGACACAATGAACGATGGGAGCCAACAGTCTTACTCCTTAACCAATGAGATTGAAAAGTTGAGAAAGTGGAATGTTAGAAGTGGGATCAATTAGAGTCGAATGATGTTTAAAGTTTATTTACTAGTGTCTCAAGTAGGCTTCCATTAACACTGCAATGAAGTTACTGTGAAAATCCCCCAGTACCAAACCTCGGCGCCTGTTCGAGTACACTGAGGGGGAATTTAGCACGGCCAATCCACCCAACCAACACATCTTTCGCATCTGTGGGAGGAAACTGGAGCGTCCGGAGGAAACCCATGCGGACGTGTTGAGAATGTTCAAACTCCACACGGACAGTGACCCAAGATCGGAATTGAACCCGGGTCCCTTGCACTATGAGGCAGCTGTGCTAACCACTGTGCCAACATGCCACCTCGAGGTGCAGGCTCAGTGGGCAGAATGGCCTCTTTCTGCATTGTAAGGATTCTACGATTATACCCGGGGTTAAGCTATTTAGCACTGATGTTAGCCCATTCACAATGTACTTAGTCCCACGGAGGAGGATGCGATTTTACTGCGCCCCATTATTTGTGTGAATTCAATGCTGCCTCTTATTGGGAATCCTCTTGTGTGTTACAAAGTGTTGCAATTGGTACTGGATACTGAAAGAATCTCTGACATAAACAGACACAAGATGCTAACATTCAATTGTTACCCTTCACAGATTTGTTACTGAGCTGACTGGGCGAAAGGTAAGACTGATGCTTCTGAATGAATATTACTAAAGCTGGAATAAAAACAGAAAAGGCTGGAGATCCCCAGCAGGTCAGGCAGTGCCTGTGGACAGGGAAACAAAGAGTTGGTGGGAGGAATGTTGCCAACTTTGGCATTTTTCTGTCGCCAGGACCATCCCCAGTGCCACAGGCGTCAGCCAGCCGCAAGACATCACAATCTTAAGGAGGGGGCCATCAATTTAGAGAGTGCCTCCTCTGTGTTTGCTGATAATTCTAAGGGTTAGAGGCACCTGAAGCAGGAAGGTTGAAGTTCGAGGTGGGCAATGCAGAGTCAGGCTGGGCATCACGAGGTTGCCTCAAAATGGGGGCACTCTCTGAGGCTTTGAGAAACCTTGAAAGCGTGGCAGCCAAGGGCATCAGTGCGGAGCGGGAAACCCCTCCCTGGAATTGCTTCTGGACACAGCAGTGACCTCCTCACTTCAGTGGCTCCGGATTGTTGGGTGGGAGGGCCAGTTTATTAGGGTTTTAAAGTTTATTTATTAGTGTCACAAATAGGCTTACGTTAACACCGCAATCAAGTTACTGTGAAAATCCCCCTGGTCGCCACACTCCGGCGCCTGTTTGGGTACAGTCAGGGAGAATTTAGCATGGCCAATGTACCTAACCCCCACGTCTTTCAGACTGTGGGAGGAAACCAGAGCACTGGCAGGAAACCCACGAAGACATGGGGAGAACGTACACACTCCGCATAGATAGTGACCCAAGGCCAGGTATCGAACCTGGGTCCCTGGCATTGTGAAGCAGTAGTGCTAACCACTGTGCTGCCATGCCACCCCCTCCCTACCCATTCTCCTCCCCCTCTCCAGTGGCACAGGAGTGGCATGGCAGCACAATCATCGGCACATCTTTGGACTGTGGGAGGAAACCGGAGCGGCGGAGGAAAACACGGGGAGAACATGCCAATTCCACACAGACAGCAACCCGTGGCCGGAATTGAACCTGGGTCCCTGGCTCTGTGAGGCAATAGCACTAACCGCTGTGCGACCATGGCCCCCCCAACAAGAGGCTCTCTTGGATGTTGTGCCTGCCACTTCTGCAAGGACTAGCAGGCAGGCTAGCCTCATGTCTCAATGTTGTGATACATATCTGGAAAAAGACCTACAATTATGCACATTAGCGATAACCAAATTAACTCTTGCCACAGCCCATTCCACTCATCATTCCCAGGCAAATATCTCACTCGTGTGAAGAGAGATAATCAGCGACTGGTTTTTCATAGCTGACATCACTAAACTTTTCTAGTTCAGGGAGCGCGCAAGAACCAGTTAACCAGAGGAAAGATATTCATTAACTGGTACAAAATGTAGACAGGTTCAGCAGCAGGCAGACAGATCAAGTCTATCTCAATTTACTGCAGGTGCAAAGAGTATGGAAAATAAAATTCCCAACAAAACAACGTTCAAAAGCTTCCTCCATCTCCTCATTTAGTCCAGCTGACTCGTAATGTTTTGTCAGCGTATCCAGGTGTCGGTTAAACTCCACCACACTCTGATGCCTTCTTCAGAATTCTTCCAATTTGCCACTTCTCCTGCACCTTACCAAATGTCTTCTGCGCTGGAGTTCTTTTGTCCACAGGCGCTCTCTCATGCTTTCCAGCCTCCTCGCTCGCTGTATCCTGCTTCTGATTTGAGGTGATCTGCTCCAGTATTTTCTTACTTATTGTTCTTTTTCTTCTGTTTTGCTCCGAGATCAGAAGGACTAAGTGCGACCAACAAAGAGAGGAGGCAACATAGAGAATTGGATCAAGAGGAGGCCATGTGAGCCTGCTCCGTCACTTAACATGATCATGACTGATGCTCTATCTCAACATAGAGCGTAGAAAAACTACAGCACAAATAGGCCTTCAGCCCACAAGCTGCGCTGAACATACCTCTACTTACTAGGCTTGCCTATAACTGTCAATCTTACTAAGTTCCTTGTACTGTTCCAGAAGTCTCTTAAAAGACCCTATTGAATCCGCCTCCACCACCACCGATGGCAGCCGATTCCACACACCCACCACCCTCAGTGAAAAACTTACCCCGACATCCCCTCTGTACCTACTCCCCAGCACCCTAAACCTGTGTCCCCTTGTGGCAACCATTTCAGCCCTGGGAAATAGCCTCTGAGAATCCAACCAGTCAATACCTCCCAACATCTTATACACTTCTATCAGGTCACCCCTCATCCTTCGTCTCTCCAAGGAGAAAAGACCGAGCTCTCGCAACCTATCCTCATAAGGAATGCCACCAAATCCAGGCAACATCCTTGTAAATCTCCTCTGCACCCTTTCTATGGCTTCCACATCCTTCCTGTAATGAGGAGACCAGAACTGAGCACAGTACTCCAAGTGGGGTCTGACCAGGGTCTTATAAAGCTGCAGCATTATCTCCCGACTCCTAAACTCAATTCCCCAGTTGATGAAGGCCTAAGGATTTCTTTTTAAATGGGTCAAAAATAGTTCTACAATTGCTGAGGTTAGTTTTCAACATCATGTTCCCGCTCTCCTCCCTCTCTCCTTGATACCTTTAGAGTTTAGAAATCTATCCATTTCATTCTTATATATATCCATGACTCCATGGCCTTCTGTGTTAGAGAATTCCAGAGGCTCACTACACTCTGACTGAAGAGGTTTCTCCTCATCTCAGTCCTAAATGGACCACCCTGTATCCTAAAACTGGGGCCCCTTGTTCTAGAACACCCCCAACCAGAGGAAACAACATCCTTACACCTAGTGTGTCCAGCCCGCTCAGAATTACTTTCTTAGACCTCTACAGTGCAGAGATGCCCTTCGAATCTGCACTGAACACAATCCCACCCAGGCCCTACCCCCATACATTACACCCAGTACTCCCTCCAACCTACACATCCCTGGACACTAAGGGGCAATTTCTTAGCATGGCCAATCAACCTAACCCACACATCTTTGGACTGTGGGAGGAAACCAGAGCACCCGGCGGAAACCCACGCAGACCACGAGGAGAGCGTGCAAACTCCGCACAGTGACTCGAGCCGGGAATCGAACCCAGGACCCTGGAACTATGAAGCAGCAGTACTAACCACCATGCTACCGTGCCGCTCAAATTCTGTGCGTTTCAATGAAACCCTCTCTCATTCTTCTGTGATCCAGTGAATACAGGCCTAGTCAACTCAATCTCTCTACAATCCTGCCACCCTAATCTGGTGAAACTTCGCTTCACTCCCTCTGTGGCAAATATATCCTTTCTCAGATATGGAGACCTAAACTGCTCTCAATACTCCAGGTATGGTCTCACCGAGGCCCTGTACAGCTGCATTCTTGCTCCTGTACTCGAACCCTCTTACAATGAAGGCCAACATACCATTTTCCTTCCTAACTGTTGCTGTACCTGCATGCTCGCTTTCAGTGACTGGTGCACCAGGACCCCCAGATCCTTCTCTGCGTCCCAGTCTATCTCACTTTAAATAATTGAGGATAATTGTGTCTCTCTATCTGAAGTGGACAACTCCACATTTATCCAGGTGACACTGCGCCTACCATGTGTTTGCCCGCTCACTCAACTTGCCTTAAAGATGAGACGAGATGTATAACAGAATCATTAACAACATGAGCAAGAAAATGGAAGCTTTTTGTGAAGCTTTAAGACTCGTGCGTGTGTCTGGCTGAGCCAACATTTGTTGTCCATCCCTAATTGCCCTTGAATGAAATTCCTTGCTAGGCCATTTCAGAGTGGGATCCGAAGCCAATCAGTTGCTATGGGCTCCGGAACCACGTCAGCAGATTTCCTTCCCTAAGGACTTTTTTTTTAAATGGGCCAAAGCTAGTTCTACAATCGCTGAGGTTAGTTTTCAATTACCAGGTTTTATCTTGAACTAATTGAATTCCATCAGCAGCTATAATGGGATTTGAACCCACATCCCCAGAGGATCAACCTGGGCCTCAGGATTACTAATCCAACCAGCAACGTTACCCACGATGCCACCATCTGCCCTGCAGCAGGGTACGATCTATCTTAAATTAAACTGACAGCCCAAAGGTGATTAATAAATGCTATTACAGTGTACAAATAGAAAATTAGTGTCGGGTGTACCCTGCTTGCAATGTGGTCTCCTGTACACTGGGGAGACCAAGTGTAAATTGGGACACCTCTTTGTGGGAGACCTCCACTCAGTCCGCAAGCTTGGCCCCTTGTCACCTATCATTTTAATTCCCTTGCTCTGAACCTTTCTGTCCTGCGTTGTCTTAGTGAAGGATGGCACAGTTGTTAGCACGGCTGCCTCACAGCGCCAGGGAGCCGGGTTCAATTCCCGCCTTGGGCCACTGTCTGTGTGGAGTTTGCATGTTCTCCTGTGTCTGCGTGGATTTCCTTCAGGAGCTCCAGTTTCCTCCCACAGTCCGAAAGATGTGTGGGTTAGTTGGATTGGTCATGCTAAATTGCCTTTAGTGTCCAAAGATGTGCAGGTTAGATGGATTAGTCGTGCTAAATTGCGCCTTAGTGTCCAAAGATGTGCGAGTTAAGTGGATTAGCCATGCTAAATTGCTCCTTAAAGTTAAAGTTTATTTATTAGTCACAAGTAAGGCTTACATTAACACTGCAATGAAATCACTGTGAAATTCCTCTAGTTCCTTTAATGTCCAAAAATGTGCAGGTTAGGTGGATTGGCTGTGTAACTTATCCCTTATGTCTCAAAATGTGTGTGTAGGTTCGGGGTATTGGCGGGCTAAATACATGGAGTTACAAGTTTAGGGTCTGGATGGGATGCACTGTCAGAGAGTCTGTGCAGACTCGATGGGCCAAATGGCCTCCTCCTGATCTGTTGGGATCCTATGATTCGACATAGGTTCTTCATTTTTCCATCAGGCACTTGCGATAGAAGTGGAAAAGGGGATGTTAGAGATCGCACCGAGTTCAGTTTCAGCTCAGAACCATTTTTCACAGAGTAAGCGCTGTAAATGATTCTGCTGCTCCCACTCACACCTCCTCCTGACCCTGTTCAATCACTCATTTATTTCCCAGTGTTGAGGCGAGCTGTGAAGTATGAACTCTCATTCTACAGACGCTGCCTGAATATTTGCAGCAATTTTGACCATAACTATAACAGAAAAATGTGTTTCACGCGTGTCGGAGATGAACTCCTCGCTCTTTCAGCGTGTTAACAGCATTGAAATGGTTACATTTTCCAATGTTTGTTTTATTTTACAGTACCCCCTGGTAAAACCCATAGTGACTCCTCGCTTTGGACTGAGCTGTTCCTCTGAACTGCTGCAACAACTGGGGTCATTTGCGAACAGTAACAACTTGCACATTCAGGTACTGCACCCATTAATTTCCAGGAGAATTTATTAATATCCTTTCTTTGCAGCCAGTGCACATAGTGTTTGCAATCAGTTGCTGCATTGTTGAGAATGAAATAAGCAATCCTAATTTTCCGATTTTCACCATAATCTTTAACATGTTCAGATGTAAAGTGTGGTTAAATAAATTCCGTGTTGGCAACAATGGTATGATACAGCTCCCGGCACCTAAAATATCCAGGTTTAAAATGATAGAATCGTAGATTGTTATAGCACTGAAGGAGGCCATTTGGCCCAACAAGTTTGTGTCTTTTTCAAAGAGATAGTCCCACTCTCCCGTTCTTTCCCTGTAACTTTGCAGTTTTTCTCTTTTTTTAAATAGCATCCCGACAGCGCAGAAGGAGGCCATTCAGCCCATCAAGTCTGCACTGACAACACCCCAGCCAGGCCCTATCCCCATAACACCACATGTTTGCCCCACTAACCCCTTTAATCTATGCATTCTGGAACACTAAGGGTCAATTTAGCACGGCCAGTGCAAGTAACCCGCTCACCTTTGGACGTTGGAAGGAAACTGGAAGACCCGGAGGAAACCCATGCAGGCACGGAGAGAACGTGCAAACTCCACACAAGACAGTGATCCAAGGCTGGAATTGAACCCAGGTCCCTGGCGCTGTGAGGCAGCAGTGCTAACTAATGTTAAAAAAATTATCCAATTCCTTTTGTTCCTATTATTGAATTTGGGTAGAATGTTTTAGTTTGCCCAGGTGGGTGTGCACCCAACCTGGGAGCATGTGAAAGCGTGCCAGAACATGTTGGCGCGCCTTGCAATGTCGCCACGCACTCGTATGATATTACAGTCAGCAGGTGCCGATTGTATGAGCGTCCACCAACAATGAAGAAGTTCATTCAAATGATTGTAAGCACTGAGTACAGGAGTTGGGCCGTTATGCTACGACTGTTCAAGATATTGGTTAAGGCCACATTTGGAGTACTGCGTACAATCCTGGGCACTCTGCTACAGGAAAGATGTTACTGAACTGGAAAGGGTGTGGAAAAGATTTACAAGGATGTCACGAGGACTGGAAGATTTGAATTATAAGGAGACGCTGGGATTTTTTTTTCCCTGGAACGTAGGAGGATGAGGGATGACCTTTATAGAGGTTTATAAAATGATGAGGGGCATAGATAAGGCGAATAGCTAAGGTATTTTTCCCCAGGGAGCCCAAAACTAGAGGGCAAAGGTTCAAGGTGAGCGGGGAAGGATTTAAAAGGGACCAGAGGGGCAACTTTTTCACACAGGGAGTGGTGCCCATATGGAATGAGCTGCCAGAGGAGGTGGTAGAAGCGGGTAAGTTACAACCTGTGAAAGACATTTGGACAGGTGCATGGATGGGAAAGGTTTAGAGGGCCAAACACAGGCAAATGGGACTGATTCAGTTGAGAAAACCCGGCCAGCATGGACAAGTTGGGCCGAAGGGCCTGTTTCCATGCTGTGTAGCTCTATGGCTCTATGGCTGGAATTTTACTACACCGTTCGCCATGGGAATCGGAGTGGGCCGGACAATGGGAAGGTCCGTGGACCTTGGGTGGGATTTTATGGTTTTGGGCTGAGCCAGACTGTAAAATTCCGCTGTCTGACTCTAAGTGCAACTGAGCAGAAAATCACGTGCAGGCAACACGGACGCTTTGGCTTCCAGGAATGGAGTAAAAGGGGACTGGAGTAAAGGCTGACCGAGTTGGATGGAGTTTTTTGGGAGTTTGGCTTGGAACGCTTTCACTGCTTTAGTTGCAGGTTTTCACATCTAGTCTGGCATTCTCAGTCATGTGACATTGCGTCCCTCTGTGCGCGGGGTAAGGCCCATTTGCAGATGGGGATAGTCTTCTCAGTGGGCAGAACCTCCTCTGAGGAGGACAGGGGACAAAGAGAGAGGAGGGCAGGTGGTCACAGGTGATGCCCTCAGGCAAGGCACTGGCTGCTCAGGGACGGCAAGGAGGGCGTCCCCGCAGAAGACATCACTACCCAGCTGGCAAGATCAAACTACCCGGGCATGACCGAGATCCAGTGCCGCAGGAGGCTCTGGTGGAACCAGGAAATGCAGCCATTTCCAGTCCCACAACCATGCAGTACATTCTAAAGGCTGACCTCAGACTGCAACAAAACCTTCATCCTCATGTAGAATCCGGTTCTTATGTTAATTGCATTAAATCTGTTTCCAATGGTTACCGATCCAGCAGCCCTCGGAACCCGTTTCTCTTTACTTACTCGATCTAAACGCCTTTTACACTTGCCAATACACAAAAACCGTTTGCATTCATCTCAGTCTCAAAGTTACTGCAACTCGCTTCCTACACGCTGTGTTACTTTCAGCCAGTGAATGGCACTGAGCTCTGGGGAATTAGTTCCATTTCTCTGCAGACTCAATGGTTCTGTTTAGCGTCAATCACAGAATCCCTATAGGGCTGAAGGAGGCCATTCGGCCCATCGAGGCTGCACTGACAACAATCCCACCCAGGCCCTACCCCTGCAACCCCATGCATTTACCCTGGCACTAAGGGGCAATTTAGCTTGGCCACCTCACCTAACCTGCACATCTTTGACACATCAGAGTAACAAATAGATGGGGGAGTCTGCTGACTTCCTCCTCCATTGTATCACTTGTTTCTGCCGCATCGCATTTCCTGCTGAACTCCCACCCACAACCTTTTGAGGCCTCCAGAATTCACAATTCTAATGTTCTTCTGGCCTCCCACTTTCCATAATCATGGGCTTTTCCAGAACTCCTGCTGCCTGTATCTTAACTTGCACCAAACCCCATTCACCACCAGCGCCCCTCTGCTATCTAACCTACACCCCAATGTTAAAATTCTCATCCTTACTTTTCCATTCATGGGATATGGGCGTTTCTGACTGGGGCGGCATTTATTATCCATCACTGAGGGCAGTTGAGAGTCAACCACATTGCTGTGGCTCTGGAGTCACATGTAGGATAGACTAGGTAAGGATGGCAGATTTCCTTCCCTAAAGGACATTAGTGAACAAGGCGGATTTTTCCAACTATCGGCCATGGTTTTATGGTCAACTCTTAATTCTAGATTTAGGATTAGGTGGATTGGCCATGCTAAATTGACCCCAGTGTCAGGGGGATTAGCAGGGTAAATATTTCTGGTTTGATTTGATTTATTATTGTCACATGTATTTACATACAATGAAAAGTATTGTTTCTTGCACACTATAAAGACAAAACATACTGTTCATAGAGAAGGAAATGACAGACTCCAGAATGTAGTGTTACATTCATAGATAGGGTGTAGATCAACTTAATGCAAGATAAGTCCATTCAAAAGTTTCGACAGCAGCAGGGAAGAAGCCGTTCTTGAGTCAGTTGGTACGTGACTTCAGACCTTTGTATCTTTTTCCTCGACGGAAATACGTGGGGTTACAGGGATAGAGCCAGGGTGGGGATGTTGGCGGTGCAGACTCGATGGACCGAGTGGCCTCCTTCTCCTCTGTAAGGTTTCTACTGAATTCTAGATTTTTATTGAATTCAAATTTCATCATCTGTCACGGTGGGATTTGAACCCGGGTCCCCAGAGCATTATCCTGGGTCTCTGGATTACTAGTCCAGTGACAATATCACGGCACCACTGCCCACATCTCCCCATGGCCTCACCCCTCCAAGTCTCTGTAACCTCCGCCAGCCCCACAGCTCTCTGAGATATCTGTGTTTCCGATTCAGGTCTCCTGCGCATGTCCGATTTCCATCGCTCTACCACTGGCAGCTGTGTCTTCAGTTGCCAGGGGCCCTACCCTCGGGAATTCCCTCCCTATTCCTCTCCACCTCTCTTCCCACTTTTTGCAATGTACAGCAAATGGATGTTATCAAGATGCAAGTAAGTCTTGTTATTTGTTCCAGAGTCACGTAAGTGAGTCTCTCGAAGAGATAGAGGCTATAAAGAAAATCTTTCCAAATTGCAAGAATTATTCAGATGTTTATGACAAACACAGCCTCCTGACTGATAAGGTGAGTGCTCAAGGCCATACTTTCTTCTTCAAATAATCGCTTAAGAAAAGCAGTTCCTGAAATCCACAATCACTATTTTTTTGAAATTTATTTGTGGGTCATGGGCTTTGCCGGCTGGCCAGCATTTATTGCCCATCCCTAGTTGCCTGAGGGCAGTTGAGAGTCAACCACATTGCTGTGGCTCTGTAAGGACGGCAGATTTCCTTCCCTAAAGGACATCTGTGAACCAGATCGGTTTTTCCGACAATTGACAATGGTTTCACGGTCATCAATAGATTCTTAATTTCAGATTTTTTTTATATTGAATTCAAATTCCACCGTCTGCTGTGACGGGATTTGAACCCAGGTCCCCAGAATTTCTGGATTAAATTTCTTGCGATAATACCACTCGGCTGGGGGGGGGCGGTGGGGAGCGGAGAGACCCAAGTGAGAATTTTGGCACTTAAATGTTTGGAGAGGGAGTTGAACCCATGACTTTGAGTCAGAGATACAAGGAGGCCATTCAATCCATCATGTCTATACTGGTTCATTGTGTGCTATCCAATTGAGCCCACTCCTCAGGCCTCTTCCCATCGACCAACAAAATTAGCCTAAACAAAAAGATGGTTTCCATACTTGCAACCTCTCTTTCTCAATCCCTCCTTCTCTCCCTCTCTTTCTTTCTCCCTCTCATTCGCTCTGTCTCTCTTTCTCTGCCTTTTCTTTCTCTCTCTTCCTCTCTCCTGCTCTGTTTCTCATTTCTTCTCTCTTTTCACTCCCACCTTCTCTCCCTCTCTCTCTCTTTCAGCCACTCTTCACACTTCCTTGATCTTTCTCTCTTTCTTTCACTCTCTCTTTCTGCCTCCCTCTTTTTCTCAAATTTTCTTTCTCTCTCTTATTCTCCATCTCTCTTTCTTCCTTTCTCTCTTTCTTTCTCTCCTCAATCTCTTTCTTTCTCTCTCTTTTTCTCTATGTCTTTCTTCCTTTCTCTTTCTTTCTCTTTCCCTCTCTCTTCCTCCATCTCTCTATCTCTCTTTCCTCCCTTCTCTCGCTCTCTTTCTCTCTTTCAATCTCTTTCTATTTCTCCATCTCCATTTCTCTCTTTCTCTGTACACAGTTCCTCCTAAGCTTTTCTCTCTATCTGTCTCAATCCTTTTCATCACCCTCTCGGTTGCTTAACTTGTCCTTTTACCTGGCCACCTCCTGCTGCTTCTGATTGCGTGTTAAATGAGCCGTTATCATTGCTGTCACAAACGATCTTTTCACACAGACAGTCATGGCACATGGAGTGTATCTCTCCGATGAAGAGCTGGAACTCTTCCAGAGAAAAGGAGTGGCTATCTCACACTGCCCAAATTCAAACACCTCGTAAGTATGCAATTGCTGCAATCAATATATCTGGGCCAGATACCCGCACTGGATTCCTGCTGTAAGCCTTGCCCCAGTGGTCCCACTCCACAAGCTGGAGCAAAACATCGAGCACGAAATTTCCAGCGCAGTCCCGGGTGAGTGCTGCAGTGCCTGAGGTGCCAAATTACAGGTGAGATGTTAAACTGAGCCCCTTCAGCTCTCTGAGATGGACATAGAAGTTTCCATGGCCCTTATTCTGAAGGAGAGCAGGAGAGAACCATATAGTGCAGAAGGAGGCTGTTCGGCCCATCAAGTCTGCACCAACCACCCAGGCCCTATACCCACAACCCCACACATTTACCCTGCTGATCTTCTGGCACTAAGGGATATCATGGCCAATCTACCTAACCCGCACGTCTTTGGACTGTGAGAGGAAACTGGAGCACCCAGTGAAAACCCACACAGACATGGGGAGAATGTGCAGACTCCGCACAGACAGTGGCCCGAGGCTGGAATTGGACCTGGGTACTTGGCGCTGTGAGGCAGCGGCGCTAATCACTGTGCCACTGTGCCACCCTTGATGTCCTGCCCAATAGTTATCCTTCAAAGAACATCACCAAAATCAGATAGAATCCCCACAGTGCAGAATAAGGCCATTTGGCCCATTGAGCCTACACCCACAACAATCCCACCCAGGCCCCATCCCCATGTTTTTACAAAGAACAAAGAACAACACAGCACGGGAAACAGGCCCTTCGGCCCAACAAGTCCATGCTGCCATTTTAACATTGTGAGTTCCCTCTTCTACCTATGACCTTTGTCCACGCCTATAGGACTCCACAATAAAGGAATTATAACCAGAATGAGGGACGCCTAATTTAGGGACAATTTGTTAATACCAATCAGCCTAAGAGCACATTTTTGGGAGTGTGAGAGGAAACCGAAGCACCCGGAGAAAACCCATGCAAGCACGGGGACAACGTGCAAACTCCCACAGACACCGACCCAAATCCGTGGATCTGCACAGCAAACAGTGATAGTCACCTTGTTTACCCTGTTAATCCCCCTGACACTAAGGAACAAATTACCATGGCCAATCCACCTAACCTGGGAGGAAACGGGAGCACCTGGAGGAAATCCACACAGACACGGGGAGAACATACGGACTCCACACAGACAGTGGCCCAAGGCCGGGTCATCTGGTCATTATCACATTGCTGTTGTGGGATCTTGCTGTGTGCAAATTGCCCACTGTTTCCTACGTTGACCACACTTTAAAAATTCATCGCTGTCTGTGAAGCACTTTGGAACATCCTGAGGTTGTGAAAAGTGCTCTGAATATGCAAATCATTTCTTTTGGTGACAGACAAGCTGGTATTTGGACGTGGACAGACTGGATCTCGGCTCTCCCTTTCTGTTCCCTTGGGCCCCTGTTTGAAATGCTGTCTTTACATGGTGTCTGGAGTCAGAGTTGTCCGGCGAGGCAGCCTCTCAGACCAGGCAATCCCATTGCTTCCCTTTCTGGGATTGTATCATTTCTCTCACTCTCGATCCTGAAGGCTCGGAATCCCAACTGGGAATGCAGGCCTGGATACATAGAATCCCTTCAGTGCAGAAGGAGGCCACTTGGCCCATCAAGCCTGCATTGACTTTCTGACAGAGTATCTTACTCTGGTCCACTTCCTTACCCTATCCCTCTAACCTTCCACATTTACCATGGCCAATCCATCTAACCTGCACATTGTTCAACACTGAAAACTTTTTAAACCTTGGCAATTTTTTAGCCACCTCTTTACGTTGATTTGCGTCAGAGTTTTAGCAAGAAACTGGCCATTTGGCCTAACTGGTCTAAGCCAGTGTTTATGTTCCAAGTGACTGAAAGCCAGATTCTGGAACTTGCTCTAGTCCGTAACCCCAGGCATACTAGGCAGCTGTCCATGGTGCTGATCAGAAAGGCTAACCGATTTTAAATCATAGAATCCTACAGCGTAGAAGGAGGCCATTCAGCCCATCGAGCCTGCATTGACAATAAACCCCCGGGCTCTATCCCCATAATTCCTTGTATTTTCACTGCTAATCCCCCTGACACTAAGGGGCAATTTATCATGGTCAATCAACCTAACCCGCACATTTTTGCAGTGTGGAAGAAAACCGAATCACTCGGAGGAAACTCACGCAGACACAGGGAAAATGTGCAAACTCTGCACAGACAGTCACCCTAAGCCAGGATCGAACCTGGGCCCCTGGCACTGTGAGGCAGCCGTGCTAACCACTGTGCCACCGTGCCGCCATTTTGTCATGTTTAAAGTTTTAAAATATATTTATTGGTGTCACAAGTAGGCTTACATTAACACTGCAATGAAGTTAATGTGAAAATCCCCTAGTCGCCACACTCTGGTGCCTGTTTGGATACACTGAGGGAGAATTTAGCACGGTCAGTGTACCCAACCGGCAATTCTCTCTGATGTCTTGGAACCCTTTACGCTAGCAGTGCTTGGCTCCTCACTCCTTCCCCTACACCCTCCTCGCCTCACTCCATCAGAAAATCCTTCCATTCCCTTCTCCCTTGCATAATTATCCATCTCCCCCTTAAACCTGTCCCTGTCAATCGCTCCCTGCGGTAGTGAGTTCCGCGTTCTCGTCACTCTCTGGGTGAAGACGTTTCTCCGGAGTCTCCCATTGGATTTATTTGAGGCTCCGGGCACAATTATACCCACTTTAATCTTCAGACATGCCATGGTGGAAGTTGTTTGTACACCTGGAAGCGTGAATGCAGAGTGAAGAGTGAGACACCAGGGAGAACTGCGGAAGAAGAGATATTTGAGTGGCTGCGCATGACTTGAGTCGAGATATTGGGTGAACAAAGGGCAGATCACCATCAAATGTCTGCCCTATAAAATTGTGGCTGCACGTTCAGCACTGAGCAGCAGAAGTTCCTTTGCTGAGGAGAAGGTTACAGACAAGTTCATGTAACCAGCATGAAAGCTGAACTTGTCCATCAGGAGGGGCTTGGAGACATCATTTCTCTTGTGTTTTTTCAGACTTTGCAGTGGCCTATTCGACGCCCGAAATGCTTTGAACCATAAAGTAAAAGTTGGACTAGGAACTGGTAGGTTAAAAACTTCTGTATTTTTGTGAGACTTCTCAGTAGATGAGTACTTGATGAGTTCATGGGATTTAATGGGATTGAGGGTTATAGATAGGCCAGATAGGTAGGGATATGATTGGTGCAACATGTGAGCCTAAGGGCCTGTTTGTGCTGTAATGTTCTATGTTCTAAATGTGGCTGCGGTAGAATCATAGAATCCTACATGCAGAAGGAGGCCATTTGGCCCATCAATTCTGCATTGACCACAATTCCACCTAGGCCCTATCCCCATGACCCCATACACTTACCTTAGGTAGTCCCCCTGACACCAAGGGGCAATTTAGCATGGCCAGCCCACCTAAGCCATACATCTTTGGAGTGTGGGAGGAAACCGGAGCACCCGGAGGAAACCCACGCAGACATAGGGAGAATGTGCAATCTCCACACAAACAGTGACCCAAGGCTGGAATTGAACCGGCCCCTGGCCCTATGAGGCAGCAGTGTTAACCATTGTATCTGCTATACTGCCCAAAAGAGTGACTCCTCCCCACTCACACACTGGCTCTCTCTAACTTGCAGTCTGCACTCTGCTTACAAAGCTGCTCACGATAGGAACAGGAGAAGGCCATCCAGCCCTTCAAGCCCTGCTCTACAAAGACTCGAGTGAGCATTGAACTAGTAACTCCTGATTTACAAGGCCTGTGCTCCAAGCATGAAGCTACGGAGCCAACTGCAGTTCCAATTTGTCATTTTCTATCTTTTTGCCTCCTCAAGTCCATAACAGCCTTGGGGATTCCAAGTACTCATCACACACTGACCCAGGATTTTACAGGACTCCTCAACTTTGCCCTACTTTTAGTGCAAGTGCTTTGTCCCAACTCCCCCCTCCTCCTCCTCCTCCTCCTCCCCCCCACTCCCTCACAAGCAACTGAGCCCCAAATGTCTGAAAGCCAGCTTGCTTTAGTCTGTAACCATTGAACAGAAAATGCTGGAAAATCCCAGCAGGTCTGACAGCATCTGTGGAGAGAGAACAGAGCCAATGTTTCCAGTCTGGGTGACTCTTCATCAGAGCTGGGGAAGGGTCACGTAGACTCGAAACGTTGGCTCTATTCCCTCTCCGTGGATGTTGCCAGAGCTGCTGAGATTTTCCAGCATTTTCTGTTTTTGTTTCTGATTCCAGCGTCTGCAGTATTTTGCCTTTACTGTAACCATTGAAAGTTCTCTAGGCAACTGTCCATGGTCCTGAACAGAAAGACTATCCGCGTTTGTCTTGGACGCTCCTATTATTACCAATGTGTTTTTCCTCACTCCCTCCCTGTCTACAGTGATTGGCTATTTTTTGGGCAAGATTAGGAAGAAGGTGGTGAAGAGGTTGACATTGAGGGAGGGTGAAGAGACTCTAATGTATGAATTCTCTCCATTATTATTGAGGGCAGAGTGAGGAAGATTGATTGCTGATCTTTATTTCCCAGGGGTAAGCAAACAGCTGACTCAAGGAGTTGCATTTGTGTCAAACTTTTAATAAGAAATCCCAAACCTGGAGATGAGGAAAATGTTTAGCTTCTTACTTCGTACGTATTTTGTGTCCTCGGAGGAATGACTAATAGTCAAAATGTTCTCCTCGTGGCATAGGAAAGATAGTGGCACAGTGGTGTTGTCTTTGGACTAGTAATCCAGCGACCCAGGGTAATGCTCTGGGCATTCAGGTTCGAATCCCACTATGGGAGATGGGGGAATTTGAATTCAATAAAAAAATCTGGAGTTAAAAGTTTAATGATAACCATGAAACCGTTGTTGTAAAAACCCATCTGGTCCATAGAATTCCAACAGTGCAGAAGGAGGCCATTAAGTCTGCACTGACCACATTTCCATCCAGATCCAATCCCCATAACTCCATGCATTTACCCTAGCTAATCCACCTGACAGTAAAAATCATTTTATCATGGCCAATCCACCTAACCTGCACATCTTTGGACTGTGGGAGGAAACCAGGGCACCCAGAAGAAACCCACATAGAAATGAGGAGAATGTGCAAACTCCACACTGACAGTGACCTGAGCCAGGAATCGAACTGGGTCCCTGGCACCGTGAGGCAGCAGTGCTTGTCACCGTGCTGCTCTGCTATCTCACTAATCTCCCTTTAGGGAAGGGGAAATCTGCCATTTTTACCCGGTCTCGTTTACAAGTCATTGCAGATCCACAGCGATGTGGTTGACTCTCAAATGCCCTCAGAGATGGGCAATAAATGCTCGCCCAGCTAGTGATGCCCACATCCAATGAATAAAAAGAAACAGGTGGGAAGGAGAGAAAGGAGGAAAGGACAGTCCAAGGAGGTGGAGGGAAGAGAGGCATTAAAAAAGAGGAAAGTGATAATGAAGAAATAGAGGAGGGAGGAGGGAAAGGAAGGGAAGAGGAGAGAAAGCAGAAGGAAAAGAGGAAGGGATGAATAAAGGAATGGAAGCGGAGGGGAAAGGAGGATGGAGGAAGGAAGCTGTATTTCTACAGCTCCTGACCCCAGGACATCCCAAAATGCTTCACCACCAGTGGCTGGGTATTTGTGCACTCAGAGTGTGAATTGGAAATTGGAGGTAACGGATATATGGCCAGCCAGAGGTGACGAGGGAGGAGGTGAAGGAGGGAGTTAGCAGGACAATTCCCATATCCATTTTGCCTCCCTTGCCTGCGCTTGGTCATGTTTGAACTGTACTGCTTGTAGTCAAAATACTGAAGATGTTCTTGCTCATACTCTTGCAATGTATGATAACCAGATGTTAACATCTGTTCCAGATGTTTCAGGAGGATATTCGCCTTCTGTGCTTAATGCCATGCGGTGTGCAATTGATGTAACCAAAATTCTGAGCTTGAAATCTTCTGATTATGAAAAGCTTTCATTCCAGGAGGTATTTAGACTGGCCACCCTGGGTGGCAGTCAAGGTAGGAAACTATTAATAAACATCCTCAAGCTCTTTCTGTAACTTAACAATATACAGAAATTATAACACATTCAGTTGGTCGATACTGGTGTTTATGTGCCATCTTTCTCTAACCCTGCTTCCTTGCACCTTATCCAACCAATCTTTCCTGTTCCTTTCTCCCTCATGTGTTTATAAAGCTTCTCTTTAAATGTCTCCACACCATTCACCTCAATCTGTTCCACGTTCTTACGCTTTGCCTAAAGACATTTCTCCTGAATTCCCTTTTAGATTTATCAGTGAATATTTTATATTAATGACCCCAAGTCTTGGCTACCCCTAGAAGTGAGAACATCCACATCTACCCTGTCCAACACACTCAGCCCACCAACGCCTCTACTTTCTCAGAAGACTAAGGAAATTTGGCATGTCAGATATGACTCTCACAAACTCCTACATATGCACCATAGAAAGCATTCTTTTTGGTTGTATCACATCTCGGTATGGCTCCTACTCTGCCCAATACTGCAAGGATATACAAAAGGTCGTGAATGCAGCCCAACCCATCACAAAACCTGCCTCCCATCCATTGATTCTGTCTACACTCCCCGCTACCTTGACAAAGCAGCCAGCATAATTAAGGACCCCACGCATCTCGGACATTCTCCCTTCCACCTTCTTCCTTCAGGAAAAAGATACAAAAAGCCTGAGGTCACATACCAACCAGCTCAAGACCAGCTTCTTCCCTGCTGCTGTCAGACTTTTGAATGGACTTAACTCACATTAAGTTGATTTTTCTCTACACCCTAGCTATGACTGTAACACTACATTCTGCACCCTCTCATTCCTTCTCTATGAGCAGTATGCTTTGTCTGTATAGCACACAAGAAACAATATTTTTCACTGTATACTAATACATGTGACAATAATAAATCAAATCAAAATTAAATTAAGTCATTGGACATGATCCTCTGGTACTTCCCTCCAATGGGAGCTTACAGTCCCAGCGAAGGTGACACACTGTGCTGGGGTTCGCCTGCCAGGGGATAGGCAAGCCATACAAAACACCACCGACTTGCACGGGATCAGAACATGATGTGGAGATGCTGTCTCCACATACATAGAACATAGAACCCTACCGTGCAGAAACAGGCCATTCGGCCCATTGAGTCTGCACCAACCACAATCCCACCCAGGCCCTTTCCCCATATACACTTACCCACTAATCCCTCTAACCTACACATCCCGGGACACTAAGGGGCAATTTCTTAGCTTGGCCAATCAACCTAACCCGCACATCTTTGGACTGTGGGAGGAAACCGGAGCACCCGGCGGAAACCCGTGCAGACACGAGGAGAATGTGCAAACTCCACACAGACCCGAGTGACCCGAGCCAGGAATTGAACCCAGGTCCCTGGAGCTGTGAAGCAGCAGTGCTAACCACTGTGCTACCATGCCGCCCCTGGATCATGATATGACCAGGAAATCCAGGATCTGGGACAGCGTTTTGAAGATTCCTATCAGTTCACACCTCAATCTGCTCTTTCCTAGAAGAAAATAAAGCATTTATCTTCTTGTATTTGAGCACAAGTGGTACTGAATGATGAGCTACTGAGTGCAGAGGTTGATGTCAGAGTTAGTGTGGCTTTCATTGCCAACATACTGATTCCCCCTTTTGATCTCCAAAACCCAGTGACTTCCAGTGAACACATGAAATAGGAGTAAGAGCAATGTTATCCACCCCTTCCACCCTGCTCTGCTACACGATTAAGATCATAATTGATGTGATTGTGGCCTTAACTCCATTTTCCTGTCTCCTATCCCCCCTAACTACCCCTCCTTCCACCGGCTCCCCCATTCCAGTCCAAAAATCCTCAACTCCTATGTCAATCAAAATCTGCCTAACCAAACCTTGAATAAATTTGATGATCCAGCCTTGATTTGATTTGATTTATTATTGTCACATATATTGGGATACATTTTCACTGTATCCCAATACTTAGGGCAGCACAGTGGTTAGTACTGCTGCCTCACAGTGCCAGGAACCCAGGTTCAATTCCTGGCCTTGGGTACTTTTTTGTGTAGAGTTTGTACATTCTCCCCATGTCTGTGTGGGTTTCCTCTGGGTGTTCCGGTTTCTTCCCACACTCCAAAGATGTGTGTGAGATTAGCCATGCTAAATTGCCCCTTAGAGTCAGGAGGACTAGCAGGGTAAATACATGGGGTTACAGGGTTAGAGCTTGGGTGGGATCATTGTTGGTGCAGTCTTGATGGGTCCAATGGCCTCCTTCTGCACTGTAGGGATTCGGTGATGCACACTATGCAGATAAAACATACTGTTCATAGAGTACACAGAAGAGAAGGAAAGGAGGGTGCAGAATATAGTGTTACAGTCATAGTTAGGATGTAGAGAAAAATCAACTTAATATATGGTAGATCCATTCAAAAGTCTGATGGCAGCAGGGAAGAAGCTGCTCTTGAGTCGGTTGGTACTTGACCTCAGACTTTTGTATCTTTTTCCCAAAGGAAGAAGGTGGAAGAGAGAATGTCCAGGGTGTGTGGGGTCCTTGATTGTGCTGGCTGATTTTCCAAGGCTGCGGGAAGCGTAGACAGAGTCAATGGATGGGAGGCTGGTTTGCCTGATGGACTGGGTTACATTCATGACCCTTTGTAGTTTCTTGCATTGGTCTCTGAGAAATAGAATTCCACTGACCAGCTACCCTCTGGGAGAGAAAACTCTCCCCATTTTTAAACTGTGTCCTTTAGTTCTAGACTCACCAACAAGGGAAAACATCCTCCCAGCACCTATCCTCAGGATACTTATATGTTTCAATAAGATCACCTCTCGTTCTTCTAAACTCCAAGAGGAAAAGGCCTCACCTGCTCAGCTTTCCGTCATAAGCTAACTGCTTCATCCCAGGAATCAGCCAAGTGAATCTTTTGGTGCAGGGACGAGATGACCAACCTTTGTTGAGTGAGACAAGCAGGGCAAATAGCAGCAACTACACAAGTCACAGACACCCCCACCAGCACAAACAGAATCCCTTGTGTTCTCGCGCACTATCACTGCCTGCTGCATAATATTATCGCACATTCCCAAACAATAAGAGAACTCACTATCCACTCACTGCCTCTCAGTCTTCTTCCTCTCAATAACATCCCTGGACTCCCACTTTGTCAGCTTTTGGTCTCATCTCTAATATAAAAATGTGAATTTCTGAGCAATCTCTGTGCTTACTCCATTCAAGGAGCCGTCAGTGTATCCAATATGCTCAACATTGCATCTTCTGGTTACAGAAACATAGAATAGTATAGCACAGAGTGAGGCTATTCAGCCCATTGCTCAGTGCTTGCCCTCTGGAAGAACAATCCAGTTATCTTCTTCATTTCCTCATATTCCTTTAATTTTTCTTTCTTCAAATAAAGTCTAAAGCTTTATTTATTAGTGTCACAAGTAGGCTTACATTAACACTGCAATGAACCTACCCTAGCTTACGCTGGCTATGATTGTAATACCCTAGCTATGATTGGAGCACTACATTCTGCACTCTTTCTTGTTTCCTTCTCTATGAACAGTATGATTGTATAGCGCGCAAGAAACAATACTTTTCACTCTATGTTAATGTATGTAACAATAATAAATCAAATCAAATCGAAGTTACTGTGAAAATCCCTGAGTCGCCACACTCCGGTGCCTTTTCAGGTACACTGAGGGAGAATTTAAAATGGACAATGCACCTAACCAGCACGTCTTTGGACTGTGGGAGGAAACCGGGGCACCCAGCTTTGACAACGGGTCACCTGGACTCGAAACGTCAGCTCTTTTCTCTCCTTACGGATGCTGCCAGACCTACTGAAATTTTCCAGCATTTTCTCTTTTGGTTTCACCTAACCAACACGTCTTTCAGACTGTGGGACGAAACCAGAACACCCAGGGGAAACCCATGCAGACACAGGGAGAATGTGCATGTTACGCAGACAGTGACCCAAGAATCGAATGCGTGTCCCTGGCGCTATGAGGCAGGTGTGCTAACCACTGTGCCAATCTCCTCATCACCATCTCTGCCCTAAGGAGAACAACCCCAGTTTCTCCAGTCCGTCCACGCCACTGTAGCCTCCAATGAGATTTACATGAATACTTCGTAAAAAATTGTTTTGCCTTCCACAGCTTTGGGACTTGATAAAGTGACCGGAAACTTTGAGGTGGGAAAGGACTTTGATGCTGTCCTTGTCAAAACCAATGTCCCGGATAGTCCTTTTGAGGTGTTCCCCAGCGACAGTCCGCAGGTAATTATATTTTGCACTGACTTCAAGATACCGGTTAGAAAATAACTATTCAGTATTTCATTGTTCTGAAAACTGATATTCTCCCTTCTCATTTTCAAGGATATTTTCGAGAAGTTCTTGTATTTGGGTGAGTTGAAGATTTCATTGCAATTCTCACAATGGTCCTCCTCCCTGACTCAAAAATATTCCAGATGTTGACTAATGTTTAGTAAAGCACAGCTGGAAGCAGGAAGGGGAGGTGATGGTCGAGTGGTGTTATGGCTGGACTATTATTCCAGCAACTCAGCTAATGCTCTGGGGACCTGGGTTCAAATCCTGCAACAGTAGATGGTGGAATTTGAATTCAATAAAAAAAATCTAGAATTAAGAATCTACCGATGACCATGAAACCATTGTCGATTGTTGGAAAAACCCATCTGGTTCACTAATGTCCTTTAGGGAAGGAAATCTGCTGTCCTTACCTGGTCTGGCCTTCACAGCTCCAGGGTCCTGGGTTCGATTCTCAGCTCGGGTCACTGTATGTGTGGAGTTTGCACATTCTCCCCGTGTCTGCGTGGGTTTCCTCCGGGTGCTCTGGTTTCCTCCCACAGTCCAAAGATGTGCAGGTTAGGTTGATTGGCCATGCTAAGAAATTGCCCCTTAGTGAATAGGGATGCGTAGGTTAGAAGGATTAGTAGGTAAATGTGTAGGGGATATGGGGGTAGGGCCTGGGTGGGATTGTGTTCAGTGCAGACTCAATGGGCCGAAGGGCTTCTTTCTGCACTGTAGGGTTCTATGATCTGATCTAAAATAAAAGACCAGAAGTCTCCAACATCCACTTGGCCACTCAGTGGGAAGCAGCTCAAGTTTACTGGGATTTTGAAGAGAGGGTTGCAATTGGTGGAAGGAATAAAATGGAGCATTGAGTCACAGAGCACGGAATACAGCCCAACTGGTTCATCCGACTATAGTGCCCTCCCAGCTAGTTCCAATTGCCCACATTTGGCCCATATCTCTCTAACCCAATAGAGTCATAGAGCATGCGCGAGAGGCCAGAATTGGAGGGGCTTGGAAGGTTCGAGATCACAGAGATAGGGAGGAGGTAAGACCACAGAGTAAATTGGAGGAAGAACATGCTAACATTAAGGCATGGCTGTTCCAGGCGCCAGTGTAGATCAGTGGGCACAGGGATGATGGCTGAAAGCATCTTGGTGTGAGTTGGCATGTGGGTTAGCAGGAGCCTTGTTTGAGTCATTACCACAGAAATGGAGCCATTCAGCCCATCGGGCCCATGCTGGAGCTCTTGCCGACCATAAGTTTATAAAGGTGGAAGATGGTGGCCATCTAAGTAAACATCCTGAAGGTGCTTGACAATGACCGGGTGGAGTCCCATGGAAACTGGCTCGGGGAAAGAACATTTCTTTTTGAAGTCTATTATAGCATTTAATTAATTGAATATTTATGCTGTTTCAGGAGATGACCGGAACATGGTTGAAGTTTATGTTGCTGGCAAAAAAGTGAAACCTTTTGCCGGGTCCTAGGATAACAGTGCTGCTGAAACCTGGTGCAGCAAATCATAGCACATAAAATGCATAATAAATATCAATGACCTCATTTCTTCTTGCTGCCTCTCTTACTGTTCATCTTTGCAGTAAGAGTCAAGACTCTGTTTGGTAAATCCTATGATTTAACAATCTTAGTGTAGAAATCATCCTTGTATTTCACATCAGGTATTTTTCTCTCTTTTTTTGCTCCAGTTTCTCTGTTTACTGAGACACTCCCAGCCCCCTCTCCTGCCAGCATCACCTTGCAAAAAACAGCACGAGGTGGCATTTTAGAGATATCACTCCTGAATCAAACCAATTTCCAAACACCACACACGCACACTCTCACACACACACTCTCACACACACACTCTCACACACACTCTCACACACACACACTCACACACACACTCTCACACACACACTCTCTCACACACACACACACACTCACACACACACACACACACACACACACTCACACACACACTCTCTCACACACACACACTCACACACACACTCACACACACACTCTCTCACACACACACACACACTCACTCACTCTCACACACACTCTCACACACACTCACACGCGCACTCACACACACACACACTCACGCACACACACACACACACACTCTCACTCACGCACTCTCACACAGACACACACACTCACACTCATGCGCATGCACTCACATATACACACATACACACGCACACACATGTGCACGCACATCAGGACACACGGATGCACACCAACACACACACACAGATATGCACATGCAGAGAAATGCACACAGATACACAGATGGAGACACACATGGATACAGACAAACACAAGGACACATACACGTACACACAGACAAAGACGCAAAGGCACACACACGCACAGACACATCCACAATTGCATGCACTAAGACAAAGCCACACATGCACACACACACACAGAGAAACATACAAGCACACACAGACAGACCCACACACACATACCCACACACACACACACACACACACAGACATTCCATTTAAAGTTAACATGATGGATAAGGTGCCAGGGAAATCTGATATTTCCTAATCCATTTAATGCACTTAATCCCTCCACCCACTGACATGGGTTTGCTGAGCTAACTCACAACAAATGTGGATAGCTCAGACAGAGCGACACAGCACAGAAAGAGGACATTGGGCCCATCATCCATGTGTTAGCTCTTTGAGAGAACCGGCCAATTAGTCACACTCCATTATCCTTTCCCATTCCCTCCCAAAGTGGCTGCTGTTCGAATATTTAATTAATTCCTTTAAAAGAGTTATTATTTAATTTGCCCTTTCATGCAGCGCATTCCAGATTCCAATGTGAACAAAAATCTTCGTATCTCAAAGAACAACACAGCACGGGAAACAGGCCCTTCGGCCCAACGAGCCCGCGCCGCCGTTTTAACATTACCAGTCCCCCCCCTCCACCCATGACCCTTATCTATGCTTATGGCATTCCACATTGAGGGAAGACTAATGTAGGGGCAATTTGTTACACCAATCAGCCTAAGAGCACATCTTTGGGGTGTGGGAGGAAACCGGAGCACCCGGAGAAAACCCACGCAAGCACGGGGAGAATGTGCAAACTCCCGCAGACACCGGCCCAAATCCATGTATCTGCACAGCAAACAGTGATAGTCACTGAGCTGTCGTGTTGCCCAGCATCTGGTCCAGTTTAAGTGTACACTAACGACATGAAGTACTAGGCTACTCTCGAAACATCCAAGAGCAGCCCTCGTACGACCCATCGCGTGTGTGCCCCTTGTTGGACAACAAGGCGGACCGAATCACCTGTGGATTAAAAGAGAAAAACATCAATACCATCCACATCCTTATACAAACATTCAAGGGAATCCCCAGAAGCTCAAAAGTGAAACAAGTGAGCCAGAAAATATGTTGGAAGGTCTATAGGAATCAATTGATTCCCAGGGATGTCCCAAGGCTCCTGAACCTTATTTAAAACAGTCTCCTATATCCCTCCATCTCCATCCCGCTCATGTGCCTATCTAAGTAACTCTTATACCACTCCAGCGTGCCTGCCTCCACCACCATGCTTGGCAGAACATTCCATACCCCCTCTACCCTCTGTGTGAAAAACCTCCCTCTAACATCTGAATTATACCTCGCCCCCCTCACCCTAAGTCCATGGCCCCTCGTAATGTGCGTTTCCAACCTAGGAAAAAGCTTACCACTGTTTACTCTATCTATACCCTTCATAATCTTATATACCTCTATTAGATCTCCCCTCAGTCGCCGTCTTTCAAAGGAAAACAGCCCCAATTTGCCTAATCTTTCCTCATAACCCAGTCCTTCCATACCAGGCAACATCCTGGTAAACCTCCTCTGCACTCTCTCCAGGGTCTCCACGTCTTTCCGGTAGTAAGGCGACCAGAACTGGACGCAGTACTCCAAATGCGGCCTAACCAACGTTCGATTCCACTTTGACCCTTTTACTGATGACCCTCGGGTTAACCAAACCTCTTGACAATGGAAACAGCCTCTTTCCAGCTTCTGTATTAACCTCTCTGATTTTGAACACAGCCATTATATCTAAAGCTTATTTATTTATTAGTCATAAGTCAGGCTTCCACTGACATTGCGATGAATTTTACTGTGAAAATCCTGAGTGGCCACATTCCGGCTCCTGTTCAGGTCAATGCACCTAACCGGCATGTACCTAATTCAGGAGGAAACCGGAACAAACCCACGCAGACACAGGGAAAACCTGCAAACTCCAAACAGACAGTGACCCGAGACTGGGAATCGAACCTGAGCCCCTGGTGCTGTGAGGCAGCAGTGCTAACCCACTTTGCCAGTGGAAGCGTCAGTGGTTCCCTAATGGCTTTTACTGGGTGATTAGGACATGTGGTTACAGAAACATAGAAAATAGGAGCATGAAGAGGCCATTCAGCCCTTCAAGCCTGCTCCGTCATTCATTTTGATCATGTCTAACCATCCAACTCAATAGCCTGATCCAGCTTTCCTCCTATATCCTTTGATCCCCTTCGCCCCGAGTGCTGTATCTAATTGCTTCTTGAAAGCACACAATGTTTTGGTCTCAGCTACTTTCTGTGGTATCCCACAGGCTGACCACTCTCTGGGTGAAGAAATTTCTCTTCATCTCTGTCCTAAATGGTCTACCCTCTATCCCCAGCCTGGTTCTGGACACCCCCACCATTGGGAATATCCTTCCTGCACCCTAACCCACACAAACTAGAAGGGCCCAGTACAGAAAAGTGAAACCACTACAGGATTGTTACAGCACCGAGCAGGCCATTCAGCCCGTCATCTCTGCACAGGCTCTCCATAGAAGCAATTTAGCCACTTATAGAATCCCTACAGTCTAGGAGGAGGCCATTTGGCCCATTATTGTGTCTGCACCGACCACAATCGCACCCAGACCCTGTTCCCGTATTCCCCCCATATTTACCCTACTAATCCCCTGACACTTGGGTCAATTTAACATGCCCATTCAACTTGCACATCTTTGGACTGTGGGAGGAAACTGGAGCACCCTGAGAAAACCCACACTGACATGGGGAGAACATGCAAACCCCATACAGACAGTGACCTGAGGCCAGAATTGAACCCGGGTCCTTGGCGCTGTGTAGCAGCAGTGTTAACCACTGTGCCACCATGCTGCCCCACTCCACTGCCTCCTCTGCATAACCCTGCATGTTCTTCTTTTTCCAATCATAATCCAATTCTTTCTCGAAAGATTCGATTGAACCTGTCTCCGCCACACTCTCAGACAGTGCATTCCAGATTCTAACCACTCACTGTGTGAATCTGTCTCCTCCACACTCTCAGACAGTGCATTCCAGATCCTAACCACTCACTGTGTGAATCTATCTCCGCCACACTCTCAGACAGTTCATTCCAGATTCTAACCACTCACTGTGTGAATCTGTCTCCACCACACTCTCAGACAGTGCACTCCGGATCCTAACCACTCACTGTGTGAATCTGTCTCCACCACACTCTCAGACAGTACATTCCAGACCCTAACCACTCGCTGTGTGACTCTGTCTCTACCACACTCTCAGACAGTACATTCCAGATCCTAATCACTCGCTGTGTGAATCTGTCTCCACCACACTTTCAGACAGTACATTCCAGACCCTAATCACTCGCTGTGTGAATCTGTCTCCACCACACTCTCAGACAATACATTCCAGATCCTAACCACTCGCTGCGTGAAGAGGCTTCCCTCAAATCGCCACTGCTTCTTCCACCTATTATTCTAAATCTGGGCCCTCTCACTCTCCATGCATTCACCAATTGGAAATGTTTCTCCCTACCTACTGTGTCTCTATCCCCCATGATTTTGAATGCCACAGTCAAATCTCCTTTCAACTTCCTCTGTGGAAATTTCTCCTATCGGTCCACGTGGATAAAATAGGGAGGAAGAAGAAACAAGTTTAACAGTGTTCTGCATGCAGGTGGCACAGTGGTTGGCACTGCTGCCTCACACCGTGAGGGATTTGAGTTCGATTCCCAGCTTGGCTCACTGTCTGTGTAGAGCTTGCACATCCTCCCCGTGTCTGCGTGGGTATCCTCCGGCTGCTCCAGTTTCTTCCCTCAACCCGAGCGATGTGCTGGTTGGGGTGCATTGACCCAAACAGGTGCCGGAGTGTGGGCGACTAGGGGATTTTCACAGTAACTTCATTGCGTTGTTAATGTAAGCCTACTTGTGACACTAATAAATAAACTTAATAATGAAGCTTAGATTAGCATTTAAACTAGAATATCCGCATTTAAGATACTGCATTGACTTAGTTGTCATGTGCTGTAAGCAGAATCATGTAGACAGTTTATGATTGCAAAGTGACCTGCAATAAATCAAGATGCGCATAATGGAACATTAATGTAAAACATAAAGGGAAAAGCTGTAATGTAAGCAATGACATTGTTGTTAACTAAAATTTCTGAATTGAGCCTGGGTTCAATTCTAATGTAAAGTTTTGGTGTCAGTGAACAGTTAAGTAGTTTATGCACACTTGTACCAGTTAAATACTTTGGATTGTACCAAATCTGTAATGTTTAAATGGGAGTATTTTATTTTTGTATATTACAGAACTCCAAATGCTTTGTGCACTGCCTCATGTCAAGTAAATATGTCAGTATTTTAATAGCAGCTTACGGATGTAAATTGTTGCCTAAATAAATATCAATGCCACTGTACTTTGCTCTGAGGCGTATCCAAATTTACAATAGTCGCAAAATAGTTAATCCATTAACAAAATATTTAACCTCAGTCACGCGGTTTCAAATCCTGAAGAACTAATGTATTCCCAGGCAGATTGCCCTGTCATTATGGTTCTCGGTGTGGATTGAATATTATAAATAAAGACTTGGTTGTACATCTCTGGGGGCTCATTGTATGTTATTTGGCCAGGTGATTTTCCAGGCTTCCTTAAAAATCTAGAGACAATATTGGAGACGGTGGGGTTGGGATTTTCTGGCTGCGCTTATCCCCAAGTCTGGAAAATCCCACCTGAGATCAAGGAATCTTTGCATGGTCCGTGTCCCGTCTGCTACGATTTCCGTGGAGGAAGAAAATTCCGCCCGATGTTGCCACTTGCGAAAGAGACCAAAAGTAGAGGCGGGAAAGGTGGCATAAAAATGAACGAGTCACTAAAAAGTCCAGTAAGGAACTGAGTAGAAGCTATCCACTCAAACTGGCTACCACATGGGAGCGGTGGAGGTGAAAAGTGTAGGTGCATCAACAGTGAAACTGGATCAGAAACGTAAGGGAGAAAGGAATAGAAGGACAGATTGATGAGATGAAATGAGGAGGGGGGCGGTAGGAGAAGGGAGTCACGGTGGCACAGTAGTTAGCACTGCTGCCTCACAGTGCCAGGGACCCGGGTTCAATTCCTGGCTTGGATCACTGTCTGTGCAGAGTCTGCACGTTCTCCCAGTGTCTGCGTGGGTTTCCTCTGGGTGCTCCAGTTTCCTCCCATAATCCAAAAGACTGGTTAGGTGCATTGGCCACGCTAAATTCTCCCTCGGTGTACCCGAATAGGCGCCGGAATGTGGCAACTCGGGGATTTTCACAGTAACTTCATTGTAGCGATAAATAAGCCTACTTGTAATTAGTAAATAAACTTTAAACTTTTAAACTCAATTCCACCCTTGGGCCACTGTCTGTTTGGAGTTTGCACATTCTCCCTGTGCCCACGTAGGTTTCCTCCAGGAGCTCCAGTTTCCTCCCACAGTCCAAAAGATGTGAAGTTTAGGTGGATTGTCCAGGCTGAATTGCTTCTTAGTGTCCAAAGATGTGTAGGTTAGGTGGATTAGCCATGGTAAATTGCCTCAAAGAGGTGTAGGTCAGGGGAATTAGCAGAGTGAATGTATGGGTTACTGGGATAAGTCAGATGCCTCTGCCGAAGAGTTAGTGCAGACTTGATGGGCTGAATGGCCTCCTTTACTGCAGGAATGTTATGGATTTCATGGACTTAGCTGAAGTATAAGCCCCAGCATGGATATGTACAATGGCGGGTATCTGACTGAAATTAGCCAACACAAACATCCTGGTGGGCTCCTAAGAGAGCGTTCAGGCCCCAACATTAACATTTTTCAAAAGTTAATCCCCCAAAAACAATGGACCATTTTTATTAATGAAGGTGGCCCATGTTTATGCCCTTGGTTTCAAACAGGACGTTCCAGGAAAGACAGGAAAACACAGGTCAATGTTCTTTCATACACACGCACAACACTATTCAACGTTTGTGTCCCAAACATTGTAAAATCCTAACACGTTCGAAGGACAAATTTTACTTTCACAAGTTAGTTCTACATTTTCATGACAGCACAGTGGTTAGCACTGCTGCCTCACAGCGCCAGGGATCCGGGTTCGAGTTTGCACATTCTCCCCGTGTCTGCGTGGGTTTCATTTGATTTGATTTATTATTGTCACAAGTATTGGGACACAGTAAAAAGTGTTGTTTCTTGCGCACTACACAGACAAAGCATACTGTAAAGAAGGAAAGGAGAGGGTGCAGGATATAGTGTTACAATCATAACTAAAGTGTAGAGAAAGATCAACTTAATATATGGTAGGTCCATTCAAAAGTCTGAAGCTGTTCTTGAATCAATCGATGTGAACTCAGACTTTTGTATCTAATGGGAAAAGGTGGAAAAGACTATGTCCGGGGTACGTGTGGTTCTTGATTATGCTGGCTGCTTTTCCAAAGCAGCGGGAAGTGTAGAGAGAGAGTCAATTGATGGGAGGCTGGTTTGCGTGATGAACTGGGCTACATTCATGTCTTATTGTACTTTCTTGTGGTCTTGGGCAGAGCAGGAGCCCATACCAAGCTGCGATACAACCAGAGAGAATGCTTTCTATGGTGCATCTGTAAAAGTTGGTGTGAGTCGTAGCAGACATGCCAAATTTCCTTAGCCTCCTGAGAAAGTAGAGGCATCGGTGGGCTTTCTTAACAATAAGGTCAGCACGGAGAGACCAGGACAGGTTGTTGGTGATCCAGATATCCGAAACTTGAAGCTCGTGCCCATTTCCACTTCATCCCTTCCACAATGCTTCCTGAAGTTGATGACTTCCCACAGTCCAAAGATATGCAAATTAGGTAGATTGGCCCAATATAGAACAGACTTATGAAATGATGTGGAGGTGCCGGCGTTGGACTGGGGTGGGCACAGTAAGAAGTGTCACAGCACCAGATTAAATTCCAACAGGTTTATTTGGAATCACAAGCATTCGGAGCTCTGCTCCTTCACCAGGGGAGTGATGGGCCGGGTTTCATTCATGGTCTTGGGCAGAGCAGGAGCCCATACCAAGCTGTGATACAACCAGAAAGAATGCTTTCTATGGTGACCTGTAGAAATTGGTGAGAGTTGTAACGGATATGTCAAATTTCCTTAGTATCTGTACACTCACCTGATGAAGCAGTAGTGCTCTAAAACCTCGTGATTGCGAAATAAACCTGTTGGATTTTAACCTGGTGTTGTGAGACTTCTCACTGTATCTTATGAAAGTAAAACTTGTCCTCCCTGCATAATAGGGTGTGATAATATTTGGAACACAAAGGTTGAGTGATGTCATGTCTGTGAATGAAAGAACATTGACCTTTGTTTTTTCCAACTTTCCTGGAAAGTCCTGTCCAAAACCTAGGGTACTAACACAGGTCACCTCCATTAACAAAACTAATCCATTGAGTTGAGGATTAACATTTGAAAATCTTAACTTTGGATCCTTAATGTCCCAAGATGTGTAAGTTTGGACGGTTTGGCCATGGTAAATGTTGGGATTTAGGACAAGCGAAGAGGGCCTGAGTTAGATGCTCTGTCAGAGAGTTGGTGCAGACTCAATGGGCCATATGGCCTCTTCAGTACTGTAGGGATTCTAGGATTCAATGAACATAGCTGTAATGAGAAATCTTTAGACGGAATAACAACATTTCTCTGTTTAGGGTGTTGCTGAATGATTTCAATGAGATCTTTATCATGTTCACACATTTTTTTATTCATATGTGGGACATGGACGTCACTGGTTGACCAGCATTTAGCACCCATCCCTAGTTGCCCTTAGAGGGCAGGTGAGAGTCAACCACATTGGAATCTGGAATCATATGTAAACCAGACCAGGTAAAGATGACAGATTTCCTTCCCTAAAGGACATGAGTTAAGCAGATGGGTTTTTCTAACAACCAGCAACATTTTCAGGGTGAGTATAAGAACATAAGAACATAAGAAATAGGAGCAGGAGTCGGCCATCTAGCCCTTCGAGCCTGCCCCGCCATTCAATAAGATCATGGCTGATCTGTCGCTGCTCAGTTCCACTTTCCCGCCCTCTCCCCATAACCCTTAATCCCCTCTCTTATCAAAAACCCATCAACCCGCGTCTTAAAAATATTTAGCGAGGCAGCCTCCACCACTTCAACGGGCAGAGAATTCCAGAGATTCACCACCCTTTGAGTGAAGAAGTTCCTCCTCAACTCCGTTCTAAACCGCCCCCCTTTTATCTTGAGGCTGTGCCCCCTAGTCCTACTGTCTTTTTTGAGCGGGAAGAGTCTTTCCACCTCTATCCTATCCATCCCATTCATCATCTTATACGTCTCAATGAGATCTCCCCTCATTCTTCTAAACTCTAACGAGTACAAGCCCAGTTTATTCAGCCTCTCCTCATAGCTCAACCCCCTCAACTCCGGTATCAGCCTAGTAAACCTCCTCTGCACTCCCTCCAAGGCCAAAATATCCTTGCGCAGATGCAGCGCCCAAAACTGCACACAGTACTCCAGCTGAGGCCTCACCAATGCCCTATACAGCTGCAGCAAGACCTCCCTACTTTTATATTCAATCCCCCTCGCGATGAAGGCCAGCATCCCATTCGCCTTCCTGACCACCTGCTGCACCTGCAAGCTGGGTTTTTGCGACTCATGCACAAGGACCCCGAGGTCCCTTTGCACCGTCGCCTGCTGCAGTTTTTCGCCACGTAAGTAATAGTCCTTCCTACCATTCTTCCTACCAAAGTGGACCACCTCACACTTGCCAACATTAAATTCCATTTGCCATTTCCTGGCCCATTCGCCCAGCCTATCTAGATCCTTCTGTAGACTCTCCACACCCTCCGCACAATTTGCCGTTCCCCCAATCTTGGTGTCATCAGCAAATTTCGACACCCTACACTCGGTTCCCTCCTCCAGATCATCTATATAAATGGTAAAAAGCTGAGGCCCCAGCACCGACCCCTGGGGCACTCCACTAGTCACCATCCGCCAATCCGAATAGCACCCGTTGACCCCCACTCTCTGCCTCCTATTTGACAACCAATCCTCTATCCACGCTAACACCCTACCCCCAACTCCATGTCCCTCGACGTTCTGCAATAACCTCTTGTGAGGTACCTTGTCAAACGCCTTCTGAAAATCTAGAAAGACCACATCCACCGGCTCTCCTCTATCCACCGCCCTAGACACATCCTCATAGAACTCCAGTAAATTTGTCAGACACGACTTCCCTTTAATGAAACCGTGCTGCGTCTGCTCTATCAAGTAATTCCCTTCAAGATGCCTCGCAATTTCCTCCTTAATGACGGATTCTAACATTTTACCTACCACAGATGTTAAACTAACCGGCCTATAATTCCCCGCCTTTTGCCTGGCACCCTTCTTAAACAACGACGTAACATTAGCCGTTTTCCAATCATCCGGCACTTCCCCGGAATCCAGCGACGTCTGGAAAATAACCACCAAGGCATCCACTATCACCTCCGCCATTTCTTTCAGAACCCTCGGATGCATTCCATCCGGTCCTGGGGACTTGTCCACAATCAGCCCCCCCCTCCAGTCTGTCGAGCACCGCCTCTCTAGTAACAGTAATGTCATTAAGACCCTCCAGTCCTACCACCTTTTCATCGCTAACACCCGGCAAATTATTCACGTCCTCCTCCGTGAAGACAGAAACAAAAAAGTTATTCAATACCTTAGCCATATCCCCATCCCCTACCACTAGGTCCCCTTTCTCATCCTCTAAAGGACCAACGTTCACCCTAGCCAGCCTCTTCCTTTTTATATATTTATAAAAACTCTTGCTATCCTTTTTTATATTAAGCGCTAGCCCAGCTTCATAGTTTCTCCTACCCTTCTTTATCAACTTCTTTGTCAATCTTTGTTGACATTTAAACCTCTCCCAATCCTCTTCTTGCCCACTACTCTTAGCTACTCTAAATTCCTCCGCTTTTAATTTAACACTTTCCTTCACCTCCTTCGTTATCCACGGCTTATTACCTCTCCTCCTACTATCCTTTTTGACCATCGGAATAAATTTCTGCTGAGCACCAAGAAAGATCTCCTTAAAGATCCTCCACTGCTCCTCAGCAGACCCTCCCTCCAACGCGTTCCCCCAGTCCACATTTGCCAATTCTTCTCTCATCCTACCGTACTCCCCTCTATTCAAACAAAGGACGCGTGTCCGGGAACCCACTTTCTCCTCCTCCATCAGCACCAGAAACTCCACCATACAATGATCACTCTCCCCAAGAGGATCCTTCACCACAAGGTCCCTAATTCTACCCGCCTCATTACATAGCACCAGATCCAAGATAGCTCGCTCCCTCGTCGGCTCCAACACACACTGTTTGAGGAAACTATCCCGGCAGCATTCCAAGAATTCTTCCTCGAGCCCCCCGCGTCCAACATGGGTCGACCAATCAATATGCAGATTGAAATCCCCCATAACTACGGCCGTCCCATTCCTGCACGCCGCACTTATTTGCACGTTAACAGCCCGCCCCACCTCCAGATCATTATTCGGGGGCCTATAGACAACACCCACCAGCGTCTTCCTCCCTTTGCTGTTCCTAATCTCCACCCACAACGATTCCACTTTCTGCTCCTTGGCTCCAATATCATCCCTTGCTACCACCCTGATGCTGTCTTTAATCAGCAGAGCTACGCCCCCCCCTTTTCCCTCCTGTCTATCCTTCCTAAACACTTGATAGCCCTGTACATTCAGCTCCCAGTCCCTGTCACCCTGCAGCCACGTCTCTGTAATGGCCACCAGATCGTATCCATTTGTGTCGATCTGCGCCACCAGCTCATCCACTTTATTCTGAATGCTTTGTGCATTCAGATAAAGCGCTTTCATCCCAGCCTTTACCTGGACCCTATTTGCCGTAACGCCACCAACTATACTCACGCCCCCTACTCCCTCTATTATTGGGACATCCTCGGCCTCTTCCCTTACCTGTGCCCTCTCCTTAACTTTAGACCTCGTAACATCACCTACCCTCGCACCCTCCCCCCCCTAATTAGTTTAAAGCCCTGTCTACAGTCCTCTTTACTCGATTCGCCAGCACTCTGGTCCCAGCACAGAGATTCGTAACTCCAGATATTTTTTATTGAATTCAAATTCCACTATCTGCTGTGGCAGGATTCGAACCCGGGTCCCTGGAACATTGGTTGAATTTCTGGACAAATAGTCTAGCAATAATACCACTAGATCATCACTTCCCCTTGGACAATGAAGTCCTATTCCAAAGTACCTAACACTCTGCACCAATCTGTTATTCTTTGTAAACTTCGATCACCTTGTATAAAGATAATTTCACCAAATTATTATCTATTAAGCTCCTATCGGTAGTTGAATCAGACAGCTTCTCTTTAACCATATCAGTAGCCAGGTATTTTGTGGCTGTCTGCTGTGCTGGTTTGAGTCATCATTACAAACCAAAGGCAGCTGTGGCTACACGCAACCCATACCCGCCCAGCAAGAAATATGATCGGGCAAAACATTGGCACGCTAACATCATTAAAATAAAATGTCAAACCAAGACCACACCTGTCTAAAAGTAAACAACTGCGGATGCTGGAATCTGAAACCAGAAGAGAAAACGCTGGAAATTCTCAACAGATCTGGCAGATCATATTGTAAAGAGAGAAAAGAGCTGACGTTTCGAGTCCAGATGACCCTTTGTCAAAGCTAAAAGATATAGAAGATGGGAGATGTTTATACTGCAGGGTGAGGGAATGAGTCATAGCCATAGAAACAAAGGGAAAGGCTGCTAATGGCAGTCCAGAGAGAGAATAAAGGGTGTGAACGACCAAACGGCAGAGAGGCTGAAATCAGAGAACTGTGGCAGATGAAAGATGTGGGGGGGAGATGGGTGGGAGCGAGGTAAAACTGAGAATAAAGGGGAAAAGGGAAGCAAAGGGGGAGAAAAGGGAAGGAAAGGGGGGAATAAAGTAGGTGGAAAGAGTTGGGGGGGGAAAGAAAAATAAAGATAATAAAGAAAAAGAAGGTAGAGAGCAGTTAAAAATTAGGTAAAATGAAAATAAAAGGGTGGGGTAGAGCTAATTGTCTGAAGTTGTTGAATTTGATGTTGAGACCAGGAGACTGTAAGGTGCCTTGCCAGAAGATGGGAGGCTGTTCCTCCAGTTTGTATTGAGCTTCGCTACAACATTGCAGCAGACCCAGGACAGACATGGACATGGGAGCAGGATTGTGTGTTAAAATGGCAAGCAACCAGAAGGTCAGGGTCCTGGATTACGCACAGACTGATCACCCTGTCTACGTCTGGTCTCTACCCAACCTTGACCACATCATCCTGCTTGGGTGACCGTAAAAGACCCCATGCACTATTTCAACTGTTCTCGTTACTCAAACAAAAACCATTGATAATTTTGAATACCCCAATTAAATCACCTATCTTTCTCTGCTCTAAGGGTTTTTGATGGTTCTGATGCTACAATTCCAGCTGATTGATAATAAATAACATTTTTTGTAAAAATAAAGTAACATTTTTGTGCTGTCGTGTTCTATGTTCTATTTCTAACAGCATCAACTCAATTTCTCTATCTAATATATGCAGAGATTTGTCATCTATATTGTTACATTTCACTTGTAATACATGAAACAACAAAGGTAGCTGGCCATAAAATGTCCAAAGTGCAAGATTGGTTTCTACAACATAAATTTTATCAGGAAATTTATTGTTTTATTAAGCCTCGACAGTCATGGAACTGGTGTGTGTCAGCGTGGGTTTCCTCCGGGTTCCTCCCACACTCCAAAGATGTGTGGGTTAAGTCGATTGGCTATGCTAAATTGCCCCTTAGTGTCAGGGGATTAGCAGGGTAAATATGAGAGTTATGGGAATAGTGCCTGGGTGTGATTGTGGTCGATGCAGACTCGATGGGCTGAATGGCCTCTTCCTGCATTGTCGGGATTCTATTCCATTCCAAACAGATTACACTCAGTGGAGAGTTCACTCCAACTGTTGCACAGATTGAGATTTGCTTCGAAATATGGAACTGGGAGCCTGGTGCTGGACAGAATAGGGCAACTTTTCCAATGGTCCTTCCCCATGTTGCAGAGGTGTCTCACGTCTGTGTTGTTTTTGGTAGATCACAGTGGAGCATTCGAGTGATATAGTCAGGTGAATACAGAGCAAATTATCAGTGTTGAAGCTGGCACCCTGAATGCAAAGTTGGGCTTTTAAGCGGAAGATAAATCAAACAAAAATGAGAGGTGGGCGGGGGGGAGTGTGCTTGCCCTTGGTGGGGCACTGGAACTAAAACAAAATGGCAAAGGAGTCTTAACTGATTAAACTGAAATATCATTACCAGGGGTGATGATGCACCCCAGCCTGCATATCTAGTACTTAATTTTGTCACCAATCTCACTGCTGTAAGTCACTCTGGGGGCAAATCGCAGGTGAAGGGCGCATCATGGAAAGGTCTGTTGATCTTGGGCAGGATTTTCCAGTTTCGGGGCGAGTGTGGTTGGAAAATCCTGCCCTCTGGGCCATTACAGCGGATCAGGGATAGTAACAGGTTTCCTTGTTAGGATAGAGACGGGGTAAACTTACTTGCTGCATTTCAAAGGAGCTGGTCGCATGAACAAACGTGAATTGTTGAGGCAAACAGTGTAAGTGTCTTTAAAAGGGGAGATGGATAAACGGGAGGGAGAGGCTCGAGAGAGGAAGGACTAGCTAACAGTTAAAATCTACTTCCTTGACGAAGCTTTTGGTCATCTGTCCCAATATCACCTCATCTGGTTTGCTATTGAATTTTGCTTCATAACTCTCCGGCAAAATACCTTGTGATGTTTTATTATATGGGAGGCAGTAAATAAGTTGTTCTTATCTCCAAGTTGACTTTGAACACAAAGCATTTGCAGGAATGCGTCTATAAATAAAACAGTTCCTCTCGTTGAGGTCTTGCTTTTTGGTGAGGGATGGTTATAAGGTTACAAAGCACAACATTGCTTTGAGTCACCTGATTTTAATACAGGAAGGTTCAGCATTTAATTTGTTGTTTATATTGATCCAGCAGACGGTAAAAATCTGCTGATGATGAGATATGGCTCCAACGAGGCGTATAAATCTAAAAAAAGTGTACTTGCTAAACTGGTACGGACAAACATGTTTGTGTTTTGGACAAACTGGTTCTTCTTCTCTGCAGAAATTTGAAAACTTAAAATCTCAGAGACATAAAAATTGGTCATAGAGTCATAGAGATATGTAGCACAAAAACAGGCCCTTCGGCCCAACTTGCCTATGCCAACCAGATATCTTGAACTGAACTAATCTCACTTTCCCTGCACTTGGCCCATTTCCCACAAGACCTTTCTCATCCATGTACCTGTCCAAATCTATTTTAAACGATGTAATTGTATCCATCTCTCAGAAGACAAGAGGCAATTCTCACAATTTCTTTGAGAGTACATGAGTAAATAGTGGGTTAGCACTGCTGCCTCACAGTGCCAGGGACCCAGGTTCAATTACCGGCTTGTCTATGTGGAGTTTGCACATTCTCTCCGTGTCTGCGTGGGTTTTCTCCCACGGTCCAAAGATGTGCAGGTTAGGTGGATTGACCATGATAAATTGCCCTTTAGTGTCAGGGGAACTAGCTGGGGTAAATGCATGGGGTTACAGGGATTGGGGCTGCAGTCAGTGTGGACTCGATGGGCTGAATGGCCTCCTTCTGCACTGTAGGGATACAGTGATTCTATAAAAGTGATTCACAATAATTTCATCATGTATAAAATTCTTCAGCAAACAATTAAATAAAAAACTTAAAAGCAAAATACTGCGGATGTTGGAAATCAAAAACAGAAAATGCTGGATGCACTCAGCAGGTCTGGCAGCGTCAGTGGAGAGAGAAACAGAGTTATTACTGGGGTGGGGAGGATTCACTAGCTACATTCACCACTGGTGTGATCCCTGATGTTCCGCTAAATTGGGCACTAGGACTAAAATTGAATTCCCGCTGGATGGCAAACCCATCGCCATTCACCCACCCCTCCACCCCGATTAGGTTCCTACCAGGTCAGTTGGGGGCCCGATAATTGTACAAATCCACTGATTTGCTTTCCATTAGTAGCCCGAATAGTGCCCTTCCACCAGGCACCCCTCTCCCCACTGGGTGGGCCTTACTGATGTTTTTGACATTCGTGGACCTGGTGCAGTGGACGCCACCTGGGTCAAGGAGGTAAGTGCAGTGCCCATGTGCCCCTCTACCACTGCCAGGCTGAAGAGAGAGGGTCCCCCAAGGGACTGGGAGTTGTAAGGAGCTCAGGTGGGAGGCAAGGGCTGACTGTGGGACTCTCATTTGGGATGGAGCTCTCCTGGCTGGACTGCCCCTTCTAGCCCTGGGAAAGCTGAAGATCACTCTTGGCCTGGAGATTACTGTGCTGAGGGGTTGGGGTGCAGCCTTGGTCAGTGTGGGGAGGGGAAGGGGGACGGGGGCACTTGCCTTTTCCATTGTGGGGAGGTAAGAGGCCCTGTGTCTGAATGCTGAGATCGGAAAAGCCTTTAAAAAGGACCCTGTCCAAAATGTTGGTCTGGCCGGCACTTTTTCCTGTGAAACTTGCATCAATCGGGTGGGTGAATCCCTCCTGACAAGTTCTCCGAACTCCGACGAGAAACGTTCCAGTTTTCCCATCGGGACTCGGGTGAGTCGTGACTAATGCTTCAACTTGAGAATCTTTCATAAGGAATTGGAAAAGGTCATCAACTCGAAACATTAACTCTGTTTCTCCCTCCACAGATGCTGCCAGACTTGCTGAGTTTATCCGGCGTTTTCTGTTTTCATATTACATAAGAAGACCTTTCTCAAGTTAAGTTTATAAGATATATAGGAGCTGAATTTGGCCATTCAGCCCATTGAGTCCACTTCGCCATTCGATCATGGCTGATGTGCTCCTCATCCCCATTTTCCTGCCTTCTCCCCATAATCCTTCAACCCATTCCCAATTAAAAATCTGTCTAACTCCTCCTTAAATTTACTCACTGTCCCAGCAACCACTGCACTTTGGGATAGCGAATTCCAGATTCACTACCCTTTGGGACAAGTAGTTTCTCTTTAACTCTGTTTTAAATTTGCTACCCCTTATCCTAAGACTATGACCTCTCGTCCTAGAATGTCCCACAAAAGGAAGTATCTGCTCCCCATCTACTTTATCCAAACCTTTCATCATCTTGTATACCTCAATTTGATCTCCCCTCATTCTTCTAAATTCCAGAGAGCATTGGCCTAAACCGTTCAATCTCTCTTCATACAACAAACCCCTCATCTCTGGAATCGATCTAGTGACCCTCCTCTGAACTGCCTCCAAAGCCACTACATCTTTCCTCAAATAAGGGGATCAAAACTGCACACAATACTCCAGGTGCTGCCTCATCAATGCCTTGTATTATATATAAGGACATATGCTTTTGAACTGCTGAGACTATAAAATCAAAAGGAACAAAATGGGACGATTTTAAATGCAGGCAAGGATTTTTCTGAGCGAGATGTTTGAATAATAAATCAGTGAAAAGGACGCTAAAGTCCTCAAACATCAACTCTGTTTCTCTCTCCACAGCTGCTACCAAACCCGCTGAGTGCTTTGCCAGCGTTTTCCAAACAGTACGTTGGTTTTGCTGGAGGGTAAGTGTGGATGAGCAGCGCTGGGACTTGTGGTTGATTGAGAAAGTGGCTAAGGGTGTGACTGGAACATCGGCTAACAGCTTCAAAACAAAAACCCTTTCATTAATCAGTGCAACGTATCGTTAACCAGGGGGCATCACACCAGCCTCTTCTTCCTGTTGAAATCGAATCAACTTGCACCATCAACCCTCACCCCTCGTGAGAATGAGAAACCGCTTGTCTAATTTTAAACTGACAGCTGAGTGCTCTAAACCTATGCGCGCTATTTCACAATCAGATAGAGCAGATAGTTCTAACGCTGAATAGCTGCTTTGTGTGCTTGCCACATGCAGTGAGTCAGACACATTATAGAATCATAGAGGTTTACAGCATGGAAACAAGCCCTTCAGCTCAACTTGTCCATGCCGCCCTTTTCTTTCGAATCCCTAAGCTAGTCCCAATTGCCTGCATTTGGCCCATATAACTGTCTAAATGCTTTTTAAAATGGTACCCGCCTCTACTACTACCTCTGGCAGCTTGTTCCAGACGCTCACCACCCTCTGTGTGAAAAAATTGCCCCTCTGGACCCTTTTGTGCCTCTCCCCTCTCAAACCTATACCCCTCTAGTTTTAGACTCCCCTACCTTTAGAAAAAGATATTGACTATCTAGCCGATCTATGCCCCTCATTATTTTGTAGACCTCTATAATCCCTCGGCCTCCTACGCTCCAGAGAAAAAAATCCCAGTCTATTCAGCCTCTCCTTATAACTCAAACCATCAAGTCCCAGTAGCATCCTAGTAAATCTTTTCTGCACTCTTTCTAGTTTAATAATATCCTTTCTATAATAGGGAGACCAGAATTGTACACAGTATTCCAAGTGTGGTCTTACCAATGTACTGTACAACTTCAACAAGATGTCCCAACTCCTGTATTCAATGTTCTGACTGATGAAACCAAGCATGCTGAATGCCTTCTTCACTACTCTGTCCTCTTGTGACTCCACTTTCAAGGAGCTATGAACCTGTACCCCTAGATCTCTTTGTTCTGTAACTCTCCCCAACGTCTTACCATTAACTGAGTAAGTCCTGCCCTGGTTCAGTCTACCAAAATGCATCACCTCGCATTTGTCTAAATTAAACTCCATCTGCCATTCGTCAGCCCAATTGATCAAGATCCTGTTGCAATTGGAGATAACATTGTTCACTGTCCACTACTCCACCAATCTTGGTGTCATCTGCAGATCCGTGCTTCTTTCTTTTTTTAAATTTCAGAACACCTTGCAGCTATTTGAGATATCGAGAGGCACTTGGCTTCGCCTAGTGGATGTAGCACTTGGGGCGAAGGCCATCACAGGTTATGGGGAGAAAGCAGGATTGGGCTATTGAGTTGGACGATCAGCCATGATGGCGATGAAGGACGGAGCAGGCTCGAAGGGCCGAACGGCCTCCTTTTCTATGTTCCCATGCTTGCCGCGAACCTCCCAAGCCGCATTCCATACTCTGTCGTCAAATCTTTTACTTTCCAGTGTGAATTCTGTCTGCGGCCTTTCAAAGGGGCAGAAAAGGGAATTTTTTAAAAAAAACCCATGCATTCCTTAAGAAGCTTCCTTTATTGATATTTTTCCATAATTAAAATGAAGTAATCTTGAACAAAGAGGGTGGAGGTTACGTTCACATGGTTTCTGCCCGTCTCCAGCCTGTTACCTTTTGAATAAATGTCACCCCCTCCAAAAGGGCACTTGCCCCCTGGTGACCGTACACAACAGCCCGTCAACAGTGTTAGAGAACGGGTTCTACAGAACTGTGCAACTTCAGTGGGGCAAGCAAAGCAGAAAAGGAGCAAAAAAAAGAATCGGTTAAAATTATTAAGAAATGAACAAGAGGACAGACAGACGTACACAATATTTCAGATAGAAAGCTGCCATGTTAATAGAACTCTCGATTTCTTTTTAAAACAATATAGCAAATCAATTCTTTTTTTTTAAAACATATTTATATATATAAAAAAAGGCTGACTGATTTCACATGGCAGTAAGCTGTTTTGCTTAATTCGACCCAATCTGTTGGACCACCCTGGCTACTTGTCGCTTCCTCTCTCGTCCCCCCCACCCCCTTTCACAGTAGCCCCCGACAGATGTGCGAACCAGCAGCTGGACGATGACCGCTCCAGGACATTCACGTTGCCTTCGCGCGCCAAAGCTACAGTGACCACCGGAGTAAATGGAACACCCGCCGAGTTTGTAAAACTCACGAGTGCCGGTTTCTGTAAAGCCACTGTACGTTTAAAAAAAATTAGTGTATATACAACCATCGTATAAAGAGATAAATAAAAAAAAAACAAAAAAAATGTGCACCCTGTACGACACGTACAGTTTTACAAATTAAATCTTTTTTTTCTCAATAAAAAATATAATTATTTCAAGTTCTCAGGGTAACTCTGCTACATCAAGGAGCTGCATTCCCACACAGTTTCTTCCCCACTCCACTCCCCGATTGACGTCTCCTTTTCAATAGCTGAGAGGGCTGAAACGTACGTTTTTAATTTCCAGCTCCAGCTGTTTTACTCTGACCTCCTTCTGTGCCAGCTGCTCCCGTAGCCTTCGAATCTCCTCCTGCTGTCGGTAAAACATCTGCAGAAGCTGGGCGGGAAGGAAAAACAGAAATCGTATCGGAAACAAAAACACGTTTTTACTTTAAAGCAAAAAGCACCTTTCACTTTGACTGAAACTTTCGAAGGCTTTCGCCCAGGAAAAAGCCAAAGTGGGTCCACGCAGCAAAGGGTGATTCGTAAAAGTGACGCCCACGGGGGTGAAAGGGGCAAGTGGGAGCGTGGCGATGAAACCGGCTGAAGGGCAGAGAACAGCGCTCTGGTGGATAGTGTTTTTTCAGACTGGAGGCAAGACCAGCACTCCCAGGGGTTTTTTTTTCAAATGGTCGGGTAAATGCAGCACAATTTCAAAGTGGGTGCAGAGGGTAGTGCCCTCTGAGCCAATAGTTGCAGCTTCGAGTTCCACCCAGATGGTCAAGGAAGGTGCATTCGTAATGTGGTCAGGTAGATTGAGTGTCAACCCGCAAATCCTTCCAAACACGCCAATGGCTGGCGGTAAGAGTGGGAGAGACTCCTGTCAGCCACACTTGATGTGGAGTAGCGCCCACTCAAACCATAAGCCGCCTGGCGACAGACTACCCACCCATTCTGGAAATAATAGGTGGGGAGTCTGTCGCCAGTATGCCTTAGGGGAGGGGGAGGGAAGGGATGGCATGGAATGTGGAAATATAAAGAGAGCAGGAATAAACTTCAGGAGGGTACAGACAGACTGGCGGAACAGGGAGACTGATGGTACATGAAATTTAACAAAGAGAAGTATAACGTGGTGCACTTTGGAAGGACGAGGAAAGGGAATTTGCACTCAATTTTAAAAGGGGTGCAGGAAAGGAGAGGGCCAGGGAGTTCAAATGTACAATTCCGTTAGATTGGCAGGATTCTGTGCTTTATAAATAAGACGCATAGAGTTAAAAAAAAAATGTTAAACTGCTGGAGGACACTGATTAGACTCAGCCAGTCTATTTTTTAATTTAATTCATGGGATGTTGGTCTTTCTGGCCAGGCCATCCCCTAATTACCCTTGAGAAGGTGGTGGTGAGCTGCTTTCCTGAACCGCAGCAGCCCATTTGGTGTAGGTACTCCCACAGTGCTGTTAGCACAGGAGTTCCAGGATTTTGATTCTAACCAGTCCTGGGCACCACAGTTTGGTAAGAATCTCAGGGTGCTGGAAATAGGCCAACTAGAGGTGAGGCTATCTTGGATTTGGTGCTGGTAAATGAGCCAGACCAGGTGCTAGACTTGGAAGTTGGTGTGCATTTTGGTGATAGTGACCACAATTCGGTTATGTTCACCTTAGTGATGGAAAGGGATAGGCATGAACCTCGGGTCAGTAGTTTTAGCTGGGGGAAGGGTAATTATGAGGTTATTAGGAGAGAATTAGGAAGCATAGGTTGGACTAGGAGACTACAGGGTCTGGGAACGTCTGAAATGTGGAGTTTTTTCAAGGAGCAGCTACTGCGAGTCCTTGATATCTATGTCCCTGTCAGGCAAGGAGGAAATGGTCGAGCTAGGGAACCGTGGTGCACTGAAAAAGTTGATTCGCTGGTTAAAAAGAAAAAGGAGGCTTATGTCCAGATGAGACTTGAGGGCTCAGGTAGTGCACTAGAAAGCTTTAGATTGGCTAGGAGGGAGTTAAAGAGTGAGTTAAGAAGGGCTAAAAGAGGACATGAGAAGACTTTGGCTGATAGGATTAAGGAGAATCCTAGGGCGTTCTATAGATATGTTAAGAACAGAAGATTGGTTAGGGCAAGATTAGGGGCAGTTAGAGAGAGCAGTGGGAAGTTATGTGTGGAACCGGAAGAGATTGGAGAGGCATTGAACCAATATTTATCTTCGGTATTCACGCAGGGGGACATAAATGTAGCTGTGGAGAACACTGGGTTACAGGGTTGTACACTGGACAGTATTGCAGTTGATAAGGAGGATGTGCTAGATATTCTTGAGGGTTTGAAAATAGATAAGTCCCCTGGGCCGGACAGGATTTATCCTAGGATTCTCTGGGAGGCAAGAGAGGCGATTGCAGAGCCTCTGGCTCTGATCTTCAGGTCGTCGTTGGTCACAGGTATAGTGCCAGAAGATTGGAGGATAGCGAATGATAGCGAAGGGGAACAGAGACTTCCCCGGGAATTATAGACCGGTGAGTCTTACTTCTGTTGTGGGCAAGGTTTTAGAAAAACTTATTAGGGATAGGATTTATAGTTATTTAGAGAGTAATGAATTGATTGGAGATAGTCAGCACGGTTTTGTGGAGGGTAGGTCATGCCTTACTAACCTTATTGAGTTCTTTGAGAAAGTGACCAAGGAGGTGGATGGGGGTAAGGCAGTTGACGTGGTATATATGGACTTTAGTAAGGCATTTGATAAGGTTCACCATGGAAGGCTTCTGCAGAAAATGCAGATGTATGGGATTGAGGGTGATTTAGGTAATTGGATCAGGAATTGGCTAGCAGATAGGAGACAGAGGGTGGTGGTTGATGGTAAGTACTCGTCATGGAGTTCAGTTACAAGTGGTGTGCCTCAGGGATCTGTTTTGGGGCCACTGCTGTTTGTAATTTTTATAAATGATCTGGATGAGGGTATAGTTGGGTGGATTAGTAAATTTGCGGATGACACCAAAGTCGGAGGTGTGGTAGATAGTGAGGAAGGGTGTCTTAGTTTACAGGGAGACTTGGACAGGTTGCAGAGCTGGGCCGAGAGGTGGTGGATGGAGTTTAATGCGGAGAAGTGTGAGGTAATTCACTTTGGCAGGAATAACAGATGTGTAGAGTATAGGGCTAAAGGTAGGACTCTGAATAGTATGGATGAACAGAGGGATCTAGGTGTATGTGTACATAGATCCCTGAAAGTTGGGAATCAAGTAGATAAGGTTGTTAGGAAGGCATACGGTGTCTTGGCGTTTATTGGTAGGGGGACTGAATTTAGGAGCCGCAGCTTCATGTTGCAACTGTACAAAACTCTGGTGCGGCCGCACTTGGAGTATTGTGTGCAGTTCTGGTCCCCACATTATAGGAAGGATGTGGAGGCTTTGGAGAGGGTGCAGAGGAGGTTTACCAGGATGTTGCCTGGTATGGAGGGGAGGTCCTATGAGGAGAGACTGAGGGATTTGAGGTTGTTTTCGTTAGAAAGAAGGCGACTAAGAGGGGACCTTATTGAAACATATCAGATGATTAGAGGTTTAGATAGGGTGGACAGTGGTAGCCTTTTTCCTCGGATGGAGAAAGCTAGCACGAGGGGGCATAGCTTTAAATTAAGGGGTGGCAGTTATAGGACGGATGTCAGGGGTAGGTTCTTTACCCAGAGGGTGGTGAGGGATTGGAATGCCCTGCCTGCTGCAGTTGTAAATGCGCCTAGTTTGGGGGCGTTTAAGAGATCCGTGGATAGGTTTATGGATGGAAAGGGTTTGGTTTAGGTCAGAGGGTCATTGCTTTTTAACTGGTCGGCGCAACATCGTGGGCCGAAGGGCCTGTTCTGCGCTGTAATGTTCTATGTTCTATGTTATGAAAGAGATTTACTGGGAGGTTGAGAGGGTTGGTTGGCCCAGTTGGTTAGATGGGTAGTGTGTAGTTCAGGGAAAAAGTCAGCAGCGCAGATTTGATTCCTTTTCCAGCTGAAGGGGGCTTTGGGAGTGACTCCCCGTCCTGTCTCTGAGAGTGGGAGGCAAACAGCAAACCACCACCGACAAAAATAAAACTGCCAGAGGGCGGCAGAGTGGTTGGCACTGCTGTCTCACAGCTCCAGGGGCCTGGGTTCGGAGTCCTGGCTTGGGTGACTGCCTATATGGAGGCTGCGCGTTTCCCCCCCCCGTTTCTGCGTGGGTTTCCTCAGGGTGCCCCAGTTTCCCCCCACACTGCGGGGTAGATTGATTGGCCATGCTAAATTGCCTCTTGGCGTCCCGGGATGCGTAGGTTAGCAGGATTAGAAGGGTAAATGGGTGGAATCACGGGGATAGAGCCTGGGTGGGATTGTTGTCGGTGCAGGCTCGATGGGCCGAATGGCCTCCTCTGACAATGTTGGGATCCTGTGAGATCCAGCTCTCCAGTAAATGGGATTCTATGAAATGGTTCAAGGCCATGAATCAACTCAGTATCAGCCAATGAGCTGCCTACATGCAGAACCTGAATGAACAAACCAATTAGAAGGGACTTCAGTTATCTACAGAGACCGGAGAAACAGAGGAATGTACGAGGACATTTAACAGAAATATTCAAAATACGAGGGGTGTTGACATGAGTATCCAGTGGCTGGAAGGTTAGCAACCAAAACACACAGATTTATAGCAATTGGCAAAAGAGCCAGAGGTGACACAGGGGGTAAAAACATTACATAGCGACTTGTCACAATCTGGAACTGCTCCCAAAAGGGTGATGGACGTAAATTCAATTGTAACTTTCAAAAGGGAATTGGATAAATCTTTGAAAAGGAAAGAAATCCCAGGCTATGGGAAAGGAGCAAGGAAAGTGGGATAAATTGGATAGCCGTTTCCTGTGTTAAAAAAAACTGATATTCAATCTCTTCAGCTGCTGGGTGCTGGGACAGCGGAACTGAATCCGTCAATCGAATCTGATCTGAGGAAAGAGCCAAGGGCACAGTGGTTAGCACTGCTGCCTCACAGCACCAGGGGTCCGGGTTCGATTCCCGGCTTGTCTGCATGGAGTTTGCACGTTCTCCCCATGAGTTCCCTCCAATTTCCTCCCAAAGATGTGTAGGTTAGGTGGATTGGCCCCCAGGCCAAATTGTCTCTTGGTGCCCCAAGATGGGGGGAGGGAGGGGGGAGGATTAGTGGCGTAACAAAGATAGAGCAGGGGAGTGGTCCTGGGCAGGATAGTCGGTGCAGACTCAATGGGCAGAATGGCCTCGCCTGCACTGTAGGGATTCTAAACGGGAAAGGATTGCAGATGTCTGAAGGCACATGATTGAGGGGGAAAAAATATCTGATGCAGATTGATTTTGGTGTGAATAAAGGATAGCAGTGAGACGGGATAGTATGGTGTAGGTCCAGTGTAAAGAATCAGAGGAGCACATTGCTATTTCATCGTACCTCATTCTCTGTTTTGGGAACTGGGCACTCTGACAGATCGTAACCATTGGTCATGAAACTCTTTTTCGGCTCCTGTATTTTCTCCATGTTCCTTTGTTCCTGTTTCTCTGGCAACGTGTTCACTGTCACTTGATCTTTCTTGATGTGACTCGGTGCTTCCCGCAGCTGAGGCCCTTTCCTCAGAGGGGAAGGCTGTGGGTTGTTACAGCCGGGCTTCAGGGATATGAATATGGGATCTGAAACAGTGAAAGGATGGTGGTGGGGGGAGGAGGAAACATCGTGAAACCACAGGGGAAACCATTAATGAGTTAGGATGACAAATTCTGAGCTAAAAATGGTGACAAGAAGATCATTTGTGCATCAGCTGTAACTCATGTGCGACTCTGAATCAGAAGATTATTAGGAGAGGCGATGGCATTGTGGGATCGTCACTGGACTAACAATCCAGAGACCCAGGGTAATTTTCCAGGGGATCCGGGTTCGAATCCCACCATGGCAGATGATAAAATTTGAAATAAAAAAAATCTGGAATTAAAAGTCTACTGATGACCACGAAACCATTATCGTAAAACCCATCTAGTTCATTAACATCCTTTAGGGAAGGAAATCTGCCGTCCTTACCTGGTCTGGCCTACATGTGACTCCAGACCCACAGCAAGGCGGTGGACTCTTAACTGGCCCCTCGAGGGCAATTGTGGGCAATAAATGCTCACATCCAACTAATCTTTTTAAGAAGTGTCACTTCAGTTGAAATCTAGGTTAGCTTTGTTCAGTGCCGTGCTGAGGACCTGCTGTACTGTTGGAAGCGCTGTCTTTCAGAATTGACGTCTAGCTAAGGTCCTGTCTGCCCTGTAATGGATCAGCAGGGTTTTCCCTAGTGCCTGTCCAGTATTCATCCTTCAACCAATATCACTAAAACAGAAATAAGAGCAGAGAATGCTGGAAAACTCAGCAAGTCTAGCAGCGTCTGTGGAGAGAGAAACCCAGTTAATGTTGAGCTCACTACGAACGCTCTTCCCCATGGAAGCAGACAAACTTCTCATTATTTGCTATGCTTTTTGCCACGGAGATATGCAGAGATGACACACCTGCGTGTGAATAAGAACATAAGAACATAAGAAATAGGAGCAGGAGTAGGCCATCTAGCCCTTCGAGCCTGCCCCGCCATTCAATAAGATCATGGCTGATCTGTCGTGGCTCAGTTCCACATTCCCGCCCTCTCCCCATAACCCTTAATCCCCTTGCTTATCAAAAACCCATCAACCCGCGTCTTAAAAATATTTAGCGAGGCAGCCTCCACCACTTCAACGGGCAGAGAATTCCAGAGATTCACCACCCTTTGAGTGAAGAAGTTCCTCCTCAACTCCGTTCTAAACCGCCCCCCCTTTATCTTGAGGCTGTGCCCCCTAGTCCTACTGTCCTTTCTGAGCGGGAAGAGTCTCTCCACCTCTATCCTATCCATCCCATTCATCATCTTATACGTCTCAATGAGATCTCCCCTCATTCTTCTAAACTCTAACGAGTACAAGCCTAGTTTATTCAGCCTCTCCTCATAGCTCAACCCCCTCAACTCCAGCAACAGGAGTTTTATTCAATGCTTTAAGATGTCTGCTCCCATTCTTTTAGTAGCTTATCCCAGTTAAGTTTCTTTTCTGAAGTGATCACACACAGGCTTAACTAACCGCGCACAGAAAATGGATACCAGACACAAACAGTGTACGATTAAACATTACAATTATCATGTTGCTGTTTGGGGGATCTTGCTGTGTGCTAATTCACTGTTGAGTTGCATTGAATCATAAGAATCCCTACAAGGCAGAAGGTGGCTATTTGGCCCATCAAGTCTGCACTGACCACAATCGCACCTATGCCCTAGCCCCATAACCCCATGCATTTACCCTAGCTAGTCCCCCTGATATTAAGGGGCAGTTTAGCATAGTCAGACTACCTAACCCACACATCACAGAAATCCCACAGTACAGAAAGAGGCCCTTCGGCCCATCAAGTCCGCATCAACCACAATCCCACCCAGGCCCCACCCCTATATCCCTACATATTTTACCCACTAATCCCTCTAACCTAGGCATCTCAGGACACTAAGGGGCAATTTTGGCATGGCCAATCAACCTAACCCGCACATCTTTGGACTGTGGGAGGAAACCGGCGCACCCGGAGGAAACCCATGCAGACGTGGGGAGAATGTGCAAACTGTGCACAGACAGTGACTCAAGCCGGGAATCGAACCCAGGTCCCTGGAGCTGTGAGGCAGCAGTGCTAACCACCGTGCCACGTGCCACCTTGCATCGTAATTTCCTGCAGTGACTGCAGTTCCAAAGTACTTCCCTTTTGTTCCATTCTTTATTTTCTTTCCTCTTCTCCCCGACATCCAATTCTTCCTTGATGCAATTTGCAAACCACATTAGTAATTTCAAGTCAACAGCACCTTTTACAAGTTTTGTGCTCAGTACCTCTCAATAAACGCTCACAATTTCTCGCGCACCTGGGTGAGTGTCACTGGTGCTCGGAATGGTCAGTAGATCAGATACAAGAGGGAGGGGGAACCAACACTGGCCAAGTCTATCAATGTCACTTGGTCACTCAGTTCCGAGCTCTGCATTATTTATCAGCCCTCAGATCTCCCTCAAGATATTGATAAAAGAAAAAAAAAGACTTGCATTGATATAGCACCTTTCACAATTCCTAGGACATCCCAAAGCACTTTGCAGCCAATGAAGAATAGTGTGCGGTGTAATGAAGGAAATAAGACAGTCATTTTTGTACAGCAAGCTCCCACTAACAGCAATGTGATAATGATCAGTTAGTCTAGATTTTGTGATGTTGATTGAGGGATAAATATTGACCAGCAAGCTGGAGCCAACTTCCCAGCTCTTCTTTGAAATAGTGACCTTTTACACCTCCTGAGGTTTGACATCTCAGCTGAAAGACGGCACCTGTGACAGTGCAGCACTCCCAGGCTGGACAGCAAATGCACTGGTGACAACAAAATTGCAGCAACAATCATGTACTGCGTGTCTGATCCCAGAATTGAGGTAGAACGTCATCCATGGCTGTACTGAATGGTAGAGCAGGCTCGAATGGCCTACTGCTTGTCCTACGCTAACTCTCCAGCCGGGTCACCCATAACACCAGGTAGTCGGTTTGTTTTATACCCACACAATCTTTTTCTCACTTTTCCTTAATGGAGATTAACGTCGAGCTGCCTGTAAAACCAGCCTCGTACCCAATCCTAGGCTTCTACCTATTTATCTATCCTTTTAGGGCAAGGATAGAGACATTTTTGAACAGTAAAGGAATTAAGGGTTATGGTGAGCGGGCGGCTGGAGCTGAGTCATGGCCAATGACTTTGATGGTTCTGGAATATCAATGGCGGCCATTGGCGAACCGTCTCTGCCACTGGAACATGTGCTGCAGGGGGAGCGGGAAGTCCCGGCCAGAGTCTTTCTCCTGAACTGTTAAAAATGTTCTGCGTAGTTCTACTTTTAATTGTAACAGCTCGATAAGCAGATAAGATGAGCCATGATCTTATTGAATGGCGGAGCAGGTCCGAGAGGCCAGATGGCCAACTCCTGCTCTTTATTGTTCTTCTGATGCCCGGAGAATTAGATTAATATTAACCCCATTGTCTCTCTACAATGTCCTGCACAAGCAGTATTAAAATCCATTTCATTAAAGATGGATAGATTGTTAATTCAGTCATGAGCTAATCCAGAAAAACGTGCCTTTTAACAACAATTCTGTAAAGGAATAAGGGTGTAAAACAAAAGGGTTTCTGGTAAGGTTCATACAAGTACAGTATGTATAAGACAGACCTTTATTGACTCCATTTAGCCATTCTTGGGCAGTCATTGCTGGCTGTGCTCCTGCTGTCATTGGATAGATATCATCCTGGTATGATTCAGACTGCAAGACATATAGGAACAAAGCGTCATCTGATTGGCTGCAGGGTGCATCAGCGTCATTTACCCACATAACAATTCCTTAAAATTTTTAGGCCTGTTTTAGTATGCTGTACGTTTCAAGTCAAACTGTACCCATTACAGCCTCCCACTTTCCACCCTAGATCTGGGTCCACCCTGAACTTTGCTGCTCCATCTCCCAGCATGCATTGAGTCCCATTTACCCATCAGCACCCGGGCTCGCTGACTGAGACTGGCACCAGGTCTGGTCAGGCCTTGATTTGCAAATTCTTATCTGATTTTCAAATCCCTCCATAGCCTCGTCATTCCTTCTTTTCGTCTTCTCCGGGGCTCCTTCAGTTCTAAACCCTGATTTCATTCAATGACCAATGGCAGCCGTGCCACCTGGGTCCTAAGCTCTGGAATTCTCTTCCTAAACCTCTCCCCATCTCTCTCACTCTCATTTATGTCACTATTTTAGGCCAGCATTTATTGCCCATCCTTTTGAGAAGATGGTGGTGAGCCACCTTCTTAAAACACTGCAGTCCTTGAAGAGTAGGGCCACCCACAGTGCTGTTAGGGAGGGAGTTCCAGGATTTTGAAGGAACTACATTTCCTAGTTAAGGTGGCGAGGGGAACTTGCAGCTGGTGGTGTTCCAATGTCTCTGCCGCTCTTGTCCTTCCAGATGGTAGCAGTCATGGGCGTGGAAGGTGCCACCTAAGGAAGGTTCCTGCTCTGCATATTGTAGATGGCACACACTGCTACCAATGCACATCGGTGGTGGGTGGAATCAATGTTGGTAGATGTGGTGCCAATCAAGCAGGACTGCTTTGTCTTGGTTGGTGTTGAGTCTCTTGAGTGTTGTTGGAGCTGCACCCATCTATGCAAAGGGAGCGTGTTCCATCACACTCCTGACTTGTGCCTGGTAGATGGTTGACAGGCTTTGGGGAGTCAGGAGGTGAGTTACTTGCTACAGAATTCCCAGCCTCTGAATTGCTCTTGTAGCCACTGCGTTTATTTGGCTGGTCCAGTTGAGTTTCTGGTCAGTGGTAACCCCCAGGATGTTGACAGTGGGAGAGTCAGTGATGGTAATGTGGTTGAATATCAAGGGGTGATGGTTATATCCTCTCTTGCTGGAGAAGATCACCGCCTGGCACTGCAGTGGCGCAAATGTTACTTGCCACTTGTCAGCCCAACGGGATATTGGCCAGGACATGGACTGTTTCAGTATGTGAGGAGTTGCAAATGGTGCTGAACATTGTGCAATGATCAGCGAATATCCCTACTTCTAACCTTGTGATGGAGGGAAGGCCATTGATGAAGCAGCTGAATAACATTGGGCCTAGGTCGCTAACACTGAGAAACTCCTGCAGTGAAGTCCTGGAGCTGAGATGTTTGACTTGCAACCACCACAAAATCATCTTCCTTTGTGTCAGGTGTGGTTTCAGCCAGCAGAGGGCGACCCTCCCCAAGTTTCTCTAGGGCTCCTTGATGCCACACTCAGTTGAATGCGGCCTTGATGTCAACGGCTGTCACTCTCACCTCACCTCTGGAATTCAGCTCTATTGTCCGTGTTTGAACCAAGGCTGGAATGAGGTCAGGAGCAGAGTGACCCTGGCAAAACCCAAACTGGGTGTCACTGAGCTGGTTATTGCTGAGCAGATGCTGCTTGATAGTACTGTCAATGACCCCTTCCATCTCGTCACTGATGATCGATATGAAGAGAGATTGAGGAGATTGGGCCTGTACTCCGAGTTTAGAAGGATGAGGGGGGATCTTATAGACACTTACAAGGTAATGAAGGGGATCGATAGGGTAGAGGTAGAGAGATTCTTCCCGCTTAGAAAGGACAGCAGGACTAGAGGGCACAGCCTCAAGATAAGGGGGGGGTGGGGGGGGCAGTTTAGATCAAAGTTGAGGAGGAACTTCTTCACTTACAGGGTAGTGAATCTCTGGAATTCTCTGCCCGTTGAAGTGGTGGAGGTTACCTCGCTAAATATATTTAAGTCACGGGTAGATAGGTTTCTGATAGACAGGGGAATTAAGGGTTATGGGGAGAAAACGGGAAAGTAGAACTGATCCACTTCAGATCAGCCATGATCTTATTGAATGGCAGGGCAGGCTCAAAGGGCTAGATGGCCTACTCCTGCTCCTATTTCTTATGTTCCTATATCGAGAGTAGACTGATTGGGTGGTGATTGGCCATGTTGGATTTGTCCGACATTTCGTGTACAGGACATACCTGGGCAATTTGCCACATCGTTGGGTAGATGCCAGTGTTGTATCTGTGCCTGGAGCAGCCTGGCTGGGGGCATGACGAGTTCTGGAACACAAGTCTTCAGGGCTATTGTCGGAATATTGTCAGGGCCTTTGAAATATCCAGAGCCTTCAGCTGTTTCTGAACATAATGAGGAGTAAATCGAATTGGCTGAAGATTGGCATCTGAGATGCTCTGGAGGAGGCTGAGATGGATCATCCACTTCTCGCTGAGGATTGTTGCAAATTTTTTTTTATTGATTTGTGGGATATGGGCATCGCTGGTTGGGCCAGCATTTATTGCCCATTCCTAGTTGCCCCTTGGAGGGCAGTTGAGAGTCAACCACATTGCTGTGGCTCTGGAATCACATGTAGGCCAGACCAGGTAAGGATGGCAGATTTCCTTCCCTAAAGGGCATTAGTGAACCAGATGGGTTTTTCTGACAATCGACAATGGTTTCATCACCAGCAATAGATTCTTAATTCTAGATTTTTTTAAAAATGAATTTAAATTTCACCATCAGCCATGGTGGGATTCGAACCCAGGTCCCCGGAACATTAGCTGAGTTTCTGGATTAATAGTCTAGCGATAATACCACTAGGCCGTTGCTTTCCCACTATGCTCCAGCCTTATCTTTTGCACTGATGTGCTGGGCTCCTCTTCCATTGAGGATGGGGATATTTGTGGAACCTCCTCCACCACCATTCATGGCTGGATGTGGCAGGACTGCAGAGCTTAGACCAAAGATTTGGTCAACAGCTCTAAGATCTCCTTATGTGATAGGACACCATAGTTTTCCTGACAGTCGCTATTCTGAAGCACCTTGCTGCTCAGGTGAGACAAAGAGGGGTGGGAGGAAGTGGACCATAAATGCTAGCATGGAGCAGTTGGACCGAATGGCCCGTTTCTCTAATTCTATGTATCTTTACTTACCCGTCGAGGCACAATCATCGAGACAGGCTCAATAAGGCTCTTGATTGTCACCAACTTGTAGAACCTGAAAACTTCACAGATAGAGACATCCAGGCCCCTCTTTGGCATGATACCTGCAAATTAAAAATAATAACAAACTTTGAACCCAATGTCTTTGAAGTTTGGTATTGAGACTTTTTACTACTGTCATTCACACTCCAGCCAAGAAGCTCAAGCAGTGAGGACTGCAGGGGTGGGGAAGGGGGCACGGGGGTGGGGAAGGGGGTGAAGGGATGGGGAAGGGGGTGTGGGAATGGGGAAGGGGATGTGGAAATGGGGAAGGGGATGTGGGAATGGGGAAGGGGGTGTGGGAATGGGGAAGGGGATGTGGGAATGGGGAAGGGGTTGTGGGAATGGGGAAGGGGATGTGGGAATGGGGAAGGGGTTGGAAAGTTAATATTCCTTCTTTGCCAATGAGTATTTGGTCAGCAGATCGTTCTGATCCGTGCAGTGTGTAGAGATAAATAAGAGAGCAGTTTGCGTTCGAACCTCAGAGAGACTCTGTCAATTTAACTTGTTAAGATTTGTGGACAAGTCTGTAATTACCAAAACTACAGCTGGTATCTAATGGGAAGAGTTTGCACTTTTGGGAAGAGCAGGGGAAACAGGCAGGGGTGGGGGTGTGCAGGAGGGGCTGGGAGCAATTGCAATCACAGAGGTACCATCTCCACATGAAAAGAAGTGATTTCTAAAACCCCAACCTGCTCAGACCATGGGGCAAATTCTCCCATCCCGTCCGCCACTGGAATCGGGCGAGGGAGTGGACCATGGAAAAGGTTCATTGACCTCGGGTGGGATATTCCGGTTTTGGGGCGAGAGCGGCTGGAAAAATCCCACCCCACAAGTTACCCTTTGTTCCAACCTCACTGGGAGCAGGCACGTGAACGATTCCACTTTTAAAAAAATAATCTGCTACCGAAAAGAAATGAAGTAATATCTGTATGACATTCTTAAATGCCTCAATTAAACCTGCCTCCAACACAGACAGTACATTCCAGATTCTAACCACTCGCTGTGGTTCTATGTCAACGTCTCTACGTCAATTCCAACACCAATCTGCTTATCGAGCTGTCACAATTAAAAGTAGAACCATACAGAACATTTTTAACAGTTCAGGAGAAAGACTCTGGCCGGGACTTCCCGCTCCCCCTGCAGCACATGTTCCAGTGGCAGAGACGGTTCGCCAATGGCCGCCATTGATATTCCAGAACCATCAAAGACATTGGCCATTTAACTTGCTTGCCGCTGCACTGCTGGGGTGCCCACGGCCAGGGGGCGTGGGGTGGGGAGCGCATGGGGGGGCAGTGGTGACCTTTGGTGGAACCAGAAGATTCTGCTGGAGGGTAAGATCTGAAAATCCCAGCCTACGTCATCCTTCAGCCAAGTGGACATACCCATTCCTTTCTGGGGTAACGAAGAGCGGAAATCCATCAGGAAATGCAGGTAAGGTTTCTCGGAGCTCAGTTCGTAGTACCTGATGTTCCCTTCACCCTGTCAATGTGCAAGAACAAAATTAGGCAACGAGGTCTAATCACTGCAAGCTTCGATACAGCAGACAAGACCCTGGTCCTTGGTGGACACGAACAGCATGGGAACAATCATTTGCTTTAACCAGGGCGTACGCATCCATCAGACCGAGGTGAGACCCGCAATGTGGTGGGTGGCACGCTGGCACAGTGGTTAGCACTGCGGCCTCACAGCACCAGGTTTGATTCCTGGCTCGGATCACTATCAATGAGGAATTTGCACATTCTCTCTGTGTCTGCGGTGCTCCGGTTTCCCCCCACAGTCCAAAAGATATGCGGGTTTGGTTGATTGGCCACGCTAAATTGACCGCAGTGTCAGGGGGATTAGCAGGGTCTATAAGTGGGGGTTACGGGGATCGAGCCTGGGAGGGATTATGCTGCGTGCAGACTCGATGGGCCGAATGACCACCTCCTGCACTGTAGCTACACTAGCTTTCTACCCCCAAGGTTGAGTCAGTCGACTGCAGGTTTGAGAAATGTTGTAGAACCCGAGGGGATCAGTCTAACTCCATCCTGCCACAGGTGCCGTCTTTCAACTGATACAATAAATAAGGATCCCTCCCCACCCTCCCACACTCTCCCCTCTTGGGCAGGGTGGAAAGGAAAATGAGATAAATAATAGGAACTGCCGTAGGGAAGGTGTGAGAATCCAATGGATATTGATAAAGGATGTAGGGAGTACACAGCAGAGCAGCGTTGGACCAAGGGGTTCAAGTAACAAACACCAGCGCAGAATTGACGGTCTCTTCCTGCACCAGAGTAAATAACTCTTCACGTTGGGCACTTGTGTCTCTCCCATGCTTGTCACACTGAAACGCTAAGCGGTGCTGGCAGTGTGGAAAACTTTCTTCTACAAAAGGACAGTCAATGCCAGTCCACTGTTAACTCCAAAGCTGAGAGTGATCAGAACGGATACGGGGGGCAAAAGGTGGGAATATGTTTATTTATTAGTGTCACAAGTGGGTTCCTCTGCCATTCAGTTCATGGCTGATCTGTATCTTAACCCCACGTAGCCACCTTAATAGTCCAACCTTTGATGCCCGTGTCCAATAAAAAGAAAGTCTATCACCAGTTTTGAGATTGTGTGGTTCTCCCGACTTTCGCTGCGGTTTGTATTAAAATGACCTCCTTTGTTTCCTGGAGAAATTCCAGCGAGCAGCAGCAATGATTGGAATCTTGGCCAAAGTGGAATGGGTTGATTTAAGTTGAGCATTTACAGTGGAGGAATATTGTCTGCTGCAATTCGGAATGGGGTTGACTTTGGTCACCAACCAAAGGACCAAGCTGAAAATTTGGTGCACAGGGTTATAGATCCCCCGCCCACCTCTCTCTCTCTCTCTCTTTGCCGTTCCCCATCCCTATTTAGATGGGATCACGGGTTCTACAAAAATTCCCTTTGCCAGATTATACACCACAGGCTCTGGGAGAATGGACCTAACGAGGCAACATCATCCCTGGAAATGTACCTTCAGTAACTAAGATCTTACCTTTCCTGCCAAGTAAAGCATCTGCGTGTCAGCGTCATAGAATGGAAAAAGCACTCCCAAGGATCCGTCCAAATCCTCCTCTCGTAAAGGCACAGATAGATCATCCTGAAATATTATTAAAAAAGAGAAGATGCATTAACGCCATGTGAAAAAATGTAATTTTTAAAAATTCTTTCACAGGATGTGGGCACAGTTGGCATTTGTTGCCCGTCTTTCAATGCCCTAGAACTGCCAACAAAGAGTCATCCAGACTCGAAACGTTGGCTCTATTCTCTCTCCACAGATGTTGTCAGACCTGCTGAGATTTCCCAGCATTTTCTGTTGCAGTGATTTGCTTTTAACTTTATCTCTTTGAACTGAGTGTCTCGCTCAGTCATTTCAGGGGGCAGTTAAGAGTCAATCACATCGCTGTGGGTCTGGAGTCACGTGTAGGCCAGACCGGGTAAGGGTGGCAGATTTCCTTCCCTAAAGGGCGTTAGTGAACCAGATGGGGTTTTTCCAACAATCGATGATAGTTTCATGGTCAGCAAGATCTCTCACTATCGAGTTATTCATTGAATTTAAATTCTACTACTTGCTGTGGTGGGATTTGAACCTGTGTCCCCAAAATGTTAACCCGGACCTCTGGCCAGGGATTTAACTGCATTGGTCACATAAACAGTGTGGCTACAGGAGCAGGTTGAAGGCTGGGAATTTTGCGATGAGTCACTCACTTCCTACATCTGTCTCCACCATCTACAAGGCACAAATGGGACAGCGCAGTGGCACAGTAGTTAGCATTGCTACCTCAGAGCGCCAGGGACCCGGGTTCAATTCCAACCTTGGGTCACTGCGCGGAGCCTGCACCATCTCACAGTATCTGCATGGGTTTTCTCCGGGTGCTCTGGTTTCCTCCCACAGTTTAAAAATGTGCGGGTTTGGTCGATTGGCCATGCTAGATTGCCCCTTAGTGTCAGTGAAACTAGTAGGGTAACTGAGAGTTCCAGGAATAGGGACTGGGTAAGATTGTGGTTGGCAACGACTAAATGGGCTGAATAGCCTCCTTCTGTACTATAAGGATTCTATGACTCTATGAAATCAGGAGCGTGATGGAATACTCTTCACTTGCCTGGATGAGTGTTTGCTCCAACAACACTCAAAAAGTCCAACAACATCCAGGACAAAGCATCCCACTTCACCTGTGCCCCATCCATCACCAATGCACTATGACAGCAGTGTGAAGCAGCTACAAGGTGCACTGTGGCAGTGCCCAGTTAACTGGGGGGGGGGGGCAGTGGCAATGAGTACTGATATCAAAAAGTCACACTTGACCAACCCTACAGAAGTCGATGGAGTGGCACATGGGAAGAAATAATCCAGAAGTGGCAACACAAGTGAAATTTTGGAAGAGAACTTTATATATTACCATATATTACACTCAGGGCAAAGTTAAGAAGAACTCCCCACCACAAGTTTATTTTTATCGACAAACCACGGGAAATTAGATTGTTGCTAAAATAAAGTGGAAGCAGTGAAAAGTGACCAATTTTATATTGGTGGCTGAGGTCAAAAATCAAAGGATATCATTAACAGGGAGTTTTTTGGACTGGAAACATGTGGTGTAATGTTCCATAAGGATGTTTATTTCCCGTATTTCTGGATTCATAAATTCAAGGAACAACGTCAACATTTGCTGATGATACCAGATGGGTTTGTGAAGAGGGCGACACGTTGGCACTGTGGTTAGCACTGCTGCCTCACAGCGCCAAGAGCTCGGGTTCAATTCCCGGCATGGGTCACTGCCTGTGTGGAGTCTGCATGTTCTCCCCGTCTCTGCGTGGGTTTCCTACGGGCGCTCCAATTTCCTCTCACGCTCCAAAGATGTTTGGGTTAGGTTGATTGGCCGTGCTAAATTGCCCCTTAGTGTCAAGAGGACTATCAGGGTAAATGGGGTTACAGGAGTAGGGCTTGGGTGGGATTGTGGTCAGCACAGACTCGATGGGCCAGATGGCCTCCTTCAGTCCTGTAGGGATTCTAAGAGATGGATACGTGGATGGGTGGAAAACGTAGTGAAAAGTATTGAAGGAGTTATGTTCACCATGTGTGAAGCCTTGGTTAGACTACACTGGGAAGACTGTGTATGGTTCAGTAAATGTCGGCCTTGCCACATGCACATGTCCCGAGAATGATTTGCGAATTTATTTATTTAACAGGAAAGATGTGGTGTAGATCCAGTTGAGCGTTCTGCAGGGATGTAAGATCTTAAATGTTGAAAAGAGTCCAGGAGACAAACCTACTTTCACCAGAACCGAGAAGATCGAGCTGCGACTTGTCTCTATTTTCAGTCGTTCAAGCAGCACAGTGACACTGCCTCCAAGTGACCAATATTTATCCCTCGGCAAAATAATAGATGACCTGACCAGGGCTGTTAGTGGGATCTTGCTGTGTGCACGTTGGCTGTCGCCTTTGCTGCAACAGTGACTACCACTTCATAAAGTATTTCATTGGCTACAGAGCATTTGGGACTCCTTGAAATTTTGGAAAGTGCTATGCTAACAGTCGTTAAGAGGGGCTTTGTGTCAAAGATCTTCAGGCAATTTAGAGTGTGCACCCAGATTAAGGTGCCTGAAGGGTTAGTTATTTCCCCTGCGGCTGGAAGTCACTCACTGTGAAGGTTTAAAGGAGACGTACGAGGCAAGCTTTTTTTACACTGAGGGTGGTCGTTGCCGGGGGAGGCAGTGGAAGCAGGTACGATCGTGACTTTTAAGGAACGTCTTGACAAATACATGAATAGGATGGGAATCGAGGGACATGGTCCCCGGAGGGGGTTTTAGTTCAAACGGGCAGCATGGTCGGTGCAGGCTTGGAGGGCCGAAGGGCCTGTTCCTGTGCTGTAATTTTCTTTGTTCTTTGTTCCGTCCCCTCTCCCTTCCACTTGTGTGTGTGTGTGTGTGTGTGTGTGTGTGTGTGTGTGGGGGGGGGGGGGGGGGGGGGAGGGGTGCCAGGACACAAAGCAGAGAGACGGGGTCACATCAGACTCAGCGTGGTGACGACGACTTACCTTGTTGTTCAGTGAGAGAAAGCAAGAGAACTCTATCATTAATCCACAACATGGTGGCACTGTGGTTAGCACTGCTGCCTCACGGCATCAGGGACCCGGGTTCAATTCCAGCCTTGGGTCACTGTCTGCGTGTGGAGTTTGCATGTTCTCCCCATGTCTGCGTGGGGCTGCTCCGGTTTCCTCCCGCACTCCAAAAGTCGTGCAGATTAAGAAGATTGGCCATTGGGAATATGGCAGGGGTTTGGACCTGAGCAAAATGCTTTTTCAGAGAGAAAGTGCAGACTCAATGGGCCAAATGTTCACCTTTTGCACTTTAGGGGATTTTACAGTTCTGTGGGAACTGGTTAGGCCCAGCATTTATTACCCATCCCTAATGAGAAGGTGGTGGTGAGCTGCCTTCTTAAACCGCAGCAGTCCATTGGTGTGGGCACGGTGCTGTTAGGGAGGGAGTTCCGCGTATATGACCCAGCGACAGTGAAGGAACATAAGAACATAAGAAATAGGAGCAGGAGTAGGCCATCTAGCCCTTCGAGCCTGCCCCGCCATTCAATAAGATCATGGCTGATCTGTCGTGGCTCAGTTCCACATTCCCGCCCTCTCCCCATAACCCTTAATCCCCTCTCTTATCAAAAACCCATCAACCCGCATCTTAAAAATATACGCATTTCCAAATCAGGATGGTAAGTGTGTCTTGGAGGGGGAACTTGCAGATGGCGGGATTCCCAGGTATCTGCTGCCCTTGTCCTCCTAGACAATAGAGGTCATGGGCTTGGAAACATTACAACAAAATAAATAGAGCTGGATTGTTTCTCATTGCCAGCGGGAACACCTCAATTTAAGATCATTAAGGTGTTTTTTTATAGGGAGATAATGAAACGGACGGATCATGGCATTTCTTACCAGAGATAGGAGAGGAACCGAGCAGTTCCAGACTGCAACCTAAAGGGGGCAGTCATTCCCCAACTCCGTAGCTACAACACCAGTCAGCAACACCGTGAGTGACTGGACAACGTGTTAGATCAATAAAACATACATTCCGGAGATTCTGACTAAATGTGGAAAAGCTCGCGGGCTACAATTAGCTTCTGTAATCTCTTAGGCACAAGTGGAAAATCTTTCTTTTTAGGAATACGTCAAATTGACCAACGGAGAGGTTGTTTTGCAAATTCCTGTCGCTTAAGGTTCATTGTTGAAGGTGCGGCCTTCAAGTCAATCTGAGGCCCATCAGTTCAGGCATATCAGACTCTGGAGGCACGTTAACCAAGAGAGAGAACAGATTCTGTCAGTGTCAACATTTCTCTGTCACAGGAACATTACCAAAACCAGATTAAAACATTCACCGTTTGTGCTTCTTGCTTTGGCAAAACCTGGACGCCTTGTTTGCCAACACGATAGTGATGATTACTCAGCAACAGGGGGAGGCGATGGCCTAGTGGTATTATCGTTAGACTATTAATCCAGAAACTCAGCTAATGTTCTGGGGACCCGGGTTCGAATCCCGGGTGGAATTTGAATTCAATAAAAAGTATCTGGAATTAAGAATCTGCTGATGAGCGTGAAACCATTGTCGGAGAAACCCATCTGGCTCACTAATGTCCTTTAAGGAAGGAAATCTGCCTCCCTTACCTGGTCTGGCCTACATCTGACCTCCAGAACATAAGAAATAGGAGCAGGAGTAGGCCATCTAGCCCTTCGAGCCTGCCCCGCCATTCAATAAGATCACGGCTGATCTGAAGTGGATCAGTTCCACTTTCCCGCTTTCTCCCCATAACCCTTAATTTCCCTGTCTATCAAAAACCTATCTACCCGTGACTTAAATATATTCAGCGAGGTAGCCTCCATCACCCTTTGAGTGAAGAAGTTCCTCCTCAACTCTGATCTAAACTGTCCCCCCCCATCTTGAGGCTGTGCCCTCTAGTCCTGCTGTCCTTTCCAAGCGGAAAGAATCTCTTGACCTCTACCCTATCCATCCCATTCATTATCTTATACACAGAGACACAGCAATGTGGTTTGGCTCAGAAATGGGGTGGGCCAGTCACTCTGTTGTAGCAGTCAGGCCTTGCCACTTAAAGACCAAAGCAATACGAGCTTTGTGAAAGCACTCACCTGATCCCAGAGGACAATTTGCCGATTGTTCCACTTGGAGAAGCCAGCAGACATCACCATGTTCAAATTGCCGAGGTACAGGACTTTATTGGCCCTGTGCGACTTGGAGTTGGTTTCCTGCAAGCCAGAAGGGAGCAACAGCCAGGTGTGAGCTCAAACTGACGGAAGACATAGCAACGCAGCAATAAACCATCAGAACACGGATCAGAACACTGGGCTCGATCACTGGACAGGTTAATGGCCAGGTAAAACATGTACAGTAAAACAAGCACACAGATAGACCACCTTTGAAAGAACCAGGTAAGGTATATTATATTGTTGAAAGAATTGCTCTTCCCAAATGCTGCTTTCACCTTAGGCAATCGAGTGTTGAGTTAAATCGTGCATCGTCTCAACCTGGTGGTGTCGTATCATCCATGATTGAATGGAGGAGCAGACTCGATGGGCCTAATTAAGAACGTAAGAAATAGGAGCAGGAGTAGGCCATCTAGCCCTTCGAGCCTGCCCCGCCATTCAATAAGATCATGGCTGATCAGAAGTGGATCAGTTCCACTTTCCTGTTTTCTCCCCATAACCCTTAATTCCCCTTGTTTCTCAAAAACCTATCTACCCGTGTCTTAAATATATTTAGCCTCCACCACTTCAATGGGCAGAGAATTCCAGAGATTCACCACCCTTTGAGTGAAGAAGTTCCTCCTCAACTCTGATCTAAACCGCCCCCCTTATTTTGAGGCTGTGCCCTCTAGTCCTGCTATCCTTTCTAAGCGGGAAGAATCTCTCTACCTCTACCCTATCCATCCCCTTCATTATCTTACACGTCTCTATAAGATTCCCCCTCATCCTTCTAAACTCCAACGAGTACAGACCCAGTCTATTCAGCCTCCCTTCATAGTCCAACCCCCTCATCTCCGGTATCAACCTAGTGAACCTCTTCTGCACTCTCTTCAAGGCCAAAATATCCTTGCGCAAGTGCGGCGACCAGAACTGAACACAGTACTCCAGCTATTCTGCTCCTATGTCTTATGGTCTTATGGTATTGTCATTGGGTTAGTAATGCAGAGACCCAGGCTAAATGCTCATGGATCCCGGTTCGAATCCCACCAGGGCAGATGGTGAAATCTGAATTCAATAAAAATCTAGAATTAAGAATCTGCTGATGACCATGAAATGTCTATTGTCGTAAAAACACATTGGATTTGACTAATGTCCTTTAGGGAAGGAAATCTGCCATCCTTATCCTTATCTTAGGTTAGGGTTGTTTTCACTGGAGTTCAGGTGAGTGAGGGGGAATCTTAGAGAGAATTATAAAATTCTAGAAGAACTAGACAAGGTAGATGCAGGGAGGATGTTCCCGATGGTGGGGAGAGTCCAGAACCAGTGGTCACAGTCTGAGGATTCAGGGTAGACCTTTTAGGACGGAGACGAGGAGACATTTCTTCACCCAGAGAGTGGTGAGCCTGTGGAATTCATTACCACAGGAAGTAGTTGATGCCAAAACATTGAATGTGTTCAAGAGGCAGCAACTGGGGCAAATGGGGTCAAAGGTGATGGGGAGAAAGCAGGATTAGGCTATCGAATTGGATGATCAGCCATGATCGTAATGAATGGTGGAGCAGGCTCGGAGGGCCGAATGGCCTCGTCCTGCTCCTATCTTTGTTATTTCTATGTTTCTATTGGAAGATGACCGGTGGAGATCCACACTCCCCACCCCCCGCCCCCCACACCCCTGGTGTCCTGGCCAATAAGCAGCCCACAAGCCAAGTCTCCAATCACAGATTGACTGATGGTTGTCAGGTTGCTGCCTGTGGGAGCTTTCTGTGCACAAACTGGCTCCTGCCTTTCCTGCTTTGCAAACAGTGACTGCACTTCAGAAGGTGTTTCATTGGCTGCAAAGCTCTTTGTGACACCCCTCTGCAAGTGGAAGGTGCTATATCAATGCACCTGTCTGCTGCACTTCTAACCCTGCGCTCTGCACTAACCTGTAACACCTTTCCTGTGTGACTGTCGATGATTCGCATCTTCTTATCTTTGCAGGAGGTCACCAAGCGACTGCCGTTCGTGTTGAATGACATGGAGAGCACAACATCCTTGTGGCAATCCAGGATTTTTACCGGATTCTGAATCAGTCTCTCTCCTGAATTCAGGTTCCAGATCATAACCTGGAACAAAAGACAAAGGAAATGTGATGAACCCAGTGTGTTTTACAGCCCCTTAGTCATTCAGGAGCATTCCTAGGAAACTTCAGAGTTTTACTGCACAGAAAAAGGCCATTCGGCCCAGGCTGTCTATGCTAGCTCTTTGATGCAGAGATGGCTCTCAGTCATTCCCAGGAACTCTATGACTGCTTCACCCATTATACAACTGCTCCCTCTGGTGTCCAATTCAGAAAATACATTAAATATTTCCTGGGACAAATCAAATCTTAAATTAGTGCAAATAGATTGAGAGAGAAGGCAGGGAGAGAGAGAGAGAGAGAAAGAGAGAGACAGGCAGAGAGAAATTGAGAGAGACAGGCAGAGAGAAAGCGAGAGAGACAGGCAGAGAGAAAGTGAGAGAGACAGACAGAGAGAAAGTGAGAGAGACAGACAGGGAGAGACAGAGACAGTGAGAGAGACAGGCAACGAGAGAGTGAGAGAGCGAGACAGACAGGCAGGAAGAGAGAGAGAGATAGGTAGGAGGCGAGAGAGAGAGAGATAGGCAGGGAGAGAGAGAGTGAGCGAGAGACAGGCTGGAGAAATGTCAGACCTGCTGAGATTTTTTAGCATTTTCTGTTTTTGTTGCGAATTACAGTCTAGATTGGTGACTTGCTGATGGATTGTCAGAGAAATGTTCTCCCTTACCCTGTAATCGTATCCAGCGCTGAATAAAATATCTTTGGCTGTTGGATGCCATTCTATCAATCCCACCCGTCTGGAGTGAGCCTGGAGGTCCAGCTTTGAATTTGTTATATTTTTCACGACTCCGCATTTCGGGATTTCCCATATTTTAATCTGTTTGGTGAAAGAATTGAGAAGAACTTTCAAAAAAGGTGATCAGATTTGTCAAACGGCTGTGAGGCTGGATGGAACAGGAGACAGAGCGGGAGAGGGACCAGGCCAAAAAGGGGCTTCTCAACAAGGCTGAGAGTTTTTAAATCGAGGAATTACTGATATCGATCAATGTGCGGAGGGGTGACGGCTAAATGGGACTTGATTCCTGGAAGGATACGGGAACAGCGGACAAACTAGATGAGTTGAAGTTTACAGGGGGAATATTCAAACAGTCTTCGCAGATGATCTGGAGATGGATAATATGACGATAACAACATTGCCCCTCAAGACTTCCTTTATTATCCATAGAGGTTTCAACTGTTCCAATGTTTCCTCAATCCTCTTCGTACGTCTTAGAATCATAGAACCCTACAGCGCAGAAAGAGGCCCTTCGGCCCATCGAGTCTGCACCGAACACAATCCCACCCAGGCCCTACCCCCATATACTATACCCACTAATCCTTCTAATTTACGCATCCCTGGACACCAAGGGGCAATTTCTTAGCCTGGCCAATCAACCCAACCCACACATCTTTGGACTGTGGGAGTACCCGGGGGCAACCCACGCAGACACGAGGAGAATGTGCAAACTCCACACAGACAGTGACCCGAGCCAGGAATTGAACCCAGGACCCTGGAGCTGTGAAGCAGCAGTGCTAACCACTGTGCTACCGTGCCATCTGTCTTGTTGCCTTCCTCTGCACCTTTGCCAATGCATGTAATGTCTTACAATCTAAATGTGGATATTGAAACAACTCCTCCGAGGCTGGTATCCCTTCACCAAATGTAGATTTATTTACATTGTCATAGAATCATAGAATCCCTAGTTGCATTTGGCCCATCGAGCCTGTGCTGACAACAATCCCATCCAGGTCCTATCCCCGTTACCCCATGTATTTACCCTAGCTAGCCCACCCTGGCATTAAGGGGCAACTTAGCATGGCCAATCCACCTAACCTGCACATCTTCAGAGTGTGGGAGGAAAGCAGAGCACCTGAAGGAAACCCACGCAGACACAGGGAGAACGTGCAGGCTCCATGCAATCAGTGAACCGAGGCCAGAATTGAACCCGCTGTGAGGTAGCAGTGCTAACCACTGTGCCACCGTGCCACCCAAGTCAGCAACACTTAGATAGGTACTTCCTTATAAACTCGGAGTGCCGGTAACCCTGATGCTCCACATGATGTACACAAACAGGGTCCCCCGAGCGAACAAGCCACTACTGTACTAATCAGGGAGCTCGTGTTCTAAGAGGTCCATATCGTGGGCCTCGCTCACTGCAGATATCATTTCAACAAGACTTTCGTGTGGAACTTTGTAAAAAATCTTCCAGAAGTGCAAGTGAACGAATCAAGAATGGCCCTACTATCGATTGCATTGGTTAACTTTGTCTGGCAGGAAGAAATTGGGTGGAAATCTGAGAAATGTGTGGCTTACTGTGCTATCCTCAGAGCTCGAAGCAATGACGTAGTCATCAAACGGACTCCACTTGATATCCAGCACATTTGCTCTGTGACCGCACACCTTTGGCTGCAGAGGATCGATCTTCCCCGTCTATTAACAGAACAATACTTGTGTTAAAACATTTTGCCATCGAAAGCCTGGAGATGGTCACGCAGACCCAGCAGAATAAGGTCACAATGCGCCGCGACCTGGAAACAGGGGGATTAAAAGGCAGAAATAAGTAGGTTCAGAGACTTTGAGGGAGGTTTCAGAGCATTCAGCCACTGGTGTACAGCCTCCTGTAATGACAGGCTGAAATGCTTGGGTTAAAGCAGACACAGGTCATTACGGGGAATCAATAGGAGGTTATCTCTAATCCAGATTACAAGGTCTGCTTCCTGTAGATGCTGTAAATACTCAGTAATCAGGCAATTTGCTTCCACTTCTGACACCGACCTCAGGGGCGTGAGCTGCATCGGGATATTTACAAGGAATAAAAATGAGCTTCTGAAGCAAACACGCTACCATGGAACTTGCATTTACATAGCACCTTACGCAACCATTAAAGTGAAACGTTATTTATCGGTGTCACAAAAAGGCTAACCTTAACACTGCAATGAAGTTACCATGTGTAATAAGCCCTCGGAGGCAAAAGTCCCTTAGCAAAAGGGGGTTAGCTTATGAGGAGAGATTGAGTAGATTGGGTCTGTACTCGTTGGAGTTTAGAAGGTTGAGGGGAGATCTTACAGAGACGTATAAGATAATGAAGGGGCTAGACAGGGTAGAAGCGGCGAGGTTAGAGTGGAAACAAGAACTAGAGGGCACAACCTCAAATTAAGGGGGAGTCAACTGAGAACAGAGTTGAGGAGGAACTTCTTCTCCCAGAGGGTAGTGAATCTCTGGAATTCTCTGCCCGTTGAAGCAGTGGAGGCTGCCTCGTTAAATGTGTTTAAGTCACAGATAGATAGATTTTTAACCAATAAGGGAATTAAGGGAGCAGGCGGGTAAGTGGAACTGAACCACTATCAGATCAGCCATGATCTTATTGAATGGCGGGGCAGGCTCGAGGGGCCAGATGGCCTACTCCTGCTCCTATTTCTTATGTTCTTATGCATGGTGCTCACCCCTTTTACCCATTCGTTTATTATTTCACGGGTTGCGGGCACCGCTGCCTAGGCTGGCATTCTTTACTGCCTGTCCCTAATCGCCCTCCAGGCTCGTTGGCTACATGGTTTAGCTAAACGGGCTGACGCTCCACATGGGAGGGGCGTGGGGTGGTAGTCCTCCTTTGAGAGCCCCATGCCCTTCCAAAGGTCAGACGTCTCCCCACAAAGATGCTGCCTGACTCTCTTGAGTATTCACAGTGAGAAGTCTGACAACACCAGGTTCACCCAGTCCAACGCCGGCATCTCCACATCACTCTCTCGAGTATTGACAGCACTTTCCCATTGCTATCTCCATTTTCCAACATCCGCACGGCTTTTCGGCCAGGATTTAGTAAGTTGCCCAGATCTGTTGCCTGCTTCACTCCATTCTGGAGGCCTCGAGTCTCTCTCTCTATCTCTACAATTGCAGAGGTTGCCATCAGTGGCAATTTCCTCTGAGTGCCCAAATCTATAGATTTAGCCCTCAGTCAAAGACAAATCAGATGTCAAACCATCAGAGAAAAACTGTGAAGCAACATGTAGAATGGAAACATAAAGACAACAATTCAAAGTCATCTCCAAAGTAATGATTTCCATTTCCTCAGTATTGCTTCCAGCGTGTTGGTTCAACACATTTGCCTGTCAACTCTTGTTTGAAGTATAGACATTAAACCTTCATTTTAAACCTAATGTTAAGTTTTTTTAAAAACTATGTGTAACCAAGTCAACCACGAAACGGATGCTTTGATACCTTAACGTTGGAATATAAAATAAGAATTGTCTCCTTACGACTATAAATCAAAGAGCAAAGAGTCTTCAAGTCTTGACATGGTGGCGCAGGGGTTAGCACCACCGTGTCTCCTCCTGCAGTGTAGGATTCCATGATCCTCCTCAAAGGCCATCACTGACTGACCGCTATCGAGGCTCTCCCACTGACTCAGGTCCTCCAAAAATAACTCCCGCATTCGTCTGAAATCTCATAGTCCCTACTGGGACACACTACACACCTTACACACCAGTGACAGCCCCACCTTTCCATTGTTCACCTCCGAGGTTGAATGCTAACACAGAATCATAGAAAAACTACAGTACCAACAGGCCCTTGGGCCCACAAGTTGCGCCAATCTTATCTCTACCTACTAGGCTTGCCTATAATGCCCAATCCTATTAAGTCCCACGTACTCATCCAGAAGTCTCTTAAAAGACTCTATTGAATTTGCCTCCACCACCACCGATGGCAGCCGATTCCACTCACCCAGCACCCTCTGAGTGAAAAACTTACCCCTGACATCTCCTCTGTACCTACTCCCCAGCACCTTAAACCTGTGTCCTCTTGTGACAGCCATTTCAGCCCTGGGAAAAAGCCTCTGAGAATCCACCCAATACCTCTCAACATCTTATACACCTCTATCAGGTCGCCTCTCATCCTTCGTCTCTCTAAGGAGAAAAGACCGAGCTCCCTCAACCTATCCTCATAAGGCATGCCACCCAATCCAGGTAACATCCTTGTAAATCTCCTCTGCACCCTTTCTATGGCTTCCACATCCTTCCTGTAATGAGGTGACCAGAACTGAGCACAGTACTCCAAGTGGGGTCTGACCAAGGTCAACATCACCAACTGTTGTTTGGCAACTGACCCGAGTGGTGAAGCCCCTCGAGAAAATCAGGAAAACCCATTCCCTGCTCGAAGACAGGGGCTGGGAAGATGTGACCACTCTGGTCCACAGGTGGAACATGAGGAACAGCTCGAATCTTGGGATGTCCAGGGAAGACCAGCCACACCCTGAGCCCCTGCCCTGGGAGATCCAATCCTGGTGGCACCTCAGCCATTCACATTGCCTCGCTCAAGCCATTGGATGGATTGTTAACTCGGAAGTGGGGCTGTAACTGTTTCTGTCATTCAAATAAAAGACCTAATAAATCCAATCGGAAATTCAGGAGATACAGGGAATGCTGAGAATGCGAAACTTGGGAGCACTCGAGGCAAATCTAGATCCATTTAAACACATGAGGAAGAAAGGGTTAGAAAGAGGGAATGATATGTGGATAGGCTGAGAGAAAAGGGAAGGGAGGGAACTCATCTGGATACTGGCATGGACCAGATGGGCCAAATGGCCTCTTTCGCTGCAGAATCAACACAGATATAACAAAATAAATTATGGAAACCCAGACCGTGGTGTTTTCACCTGGACTTCCCTGACTACTGACCACATTTCTTTTTGCGAATGGAGAGTTAATCAGATCATAAGATTCATAGAATAGTAATGTGCCTCCAATAGTGATGTTTTATTATTGTGCTCTCACAGAATCCCTACAGTGCAGAAGGAGGCCATTCGGCCCATCGAGTTTGCACCCAGGCCCTGTCCCTGTAGCCCCACATATTTACCCTAACTAGTCCCTCTGACAATTAGCACGACCAATTCACCTAACCTGCACATCTTTGGACAGTGGGCGGAAACTGGAGCACCCGGAGGAAACCCACATAGACACGGGGAGAACGTGCAAACCCCACACCTCAGCTGGGAATCGAACCCAGGTCCCTGGCGCGGTGAGGCAGCAGTGCTAACCGCTGTGTCACTGTGCTGCCAACTAATATAGGAAAGAAAACACTTAGAAATTAGAGGAAGGATAAGATGAGGGAAAAGGCAATGCTTACTGGAACCAGGATGTTAAAACAATCAGCGATTAACCAATCAGAAACATGTCCTCCATTTTCAGGTCAAAAGGTTGAAGTTCATACCTGGCCAATGGGTATGATGTAGAAAGCTCCGCCTCCCGCGCACTCAGTCACTACAGCGATGAACTTTGGGTTGACAGAACAGAAATAGTTGTCTTGAACGCTCTTGGTAATAGGTACTCCGTCGTAGCAATTCTCCTTCGTGGCTGCTTTGCCATACACGTGACGGAACTTCGAGCTGCGATACAGAGGCCGCCATGACATCTGGGAGGACAGAAGACAAAACCCGTGTCACAAGAAGCAGAAGCACCGCGGCAACGTATATTTATAAAGCGCCCACAATGTCGCTCGGGCGGCACAGTGGTTAGCACGGCTGCCTCACAGCGCCAGGGGCCCGGGTTCGATTCCTGGCTTGGGTCACCGCCTGTGCGGAGTTTGCATGTTCTCACCGTGTCTGCGTGGGTTTCCTCGGATGCTCCGGTTTCCTCCCGCACTCCAAAGATGGTTAGGTGGATTTGCCACGCCAGAAGTGCAGTGTTACAGCGATAGGGGGAGGGACGGGCAGGGGAGTGGAATGGGAACGGGCCCCCCCCCCAACTTTGATTCATTGAGTTTATAAATTCAAATGGTCTGGAGGCTTGTCAAATCTCCCAGATCTGGTTCTGGCCACATTTCAAGGAGCTTTGGATTTGGTTTTGGTGAAGTTGAAATCATTGTATTCTGTACCATACAGAGAAAATCCTTTTGTCCCATGCTCTTGAAGATTTTTCCTTCCTTAACTTAGTGGCATAACACTGCCAATATCAATTAAACACAGGACAATAGCTTGAAAGGGACCTGGAAGCAGATTCCGGACTAACTTTTAGAAAGGGACTGGACACAAACTCAAAAAAAATGGAATTTGCAAATCCCTCCAGGGCCTCAACTTTCCCAATTACGATTCTATCTCAACAACCTCCTCCAGAGTCTCTGTACTCCTCCAACCCTAGCCTCTCGCTCAGACCCAATCCTTCTACCATCTCTCCAACGGGTAGGCGATGGCCCAGTGATATGATTTGATTTGCCACGTGTATTAGTATACAGTGAACAATTTTGTTTATTGCATGCTATACAGACAAAGCATACCTTTCATAGAGAAGGAAAGGGGTGGGTGCAGAATGCAGTGTTACAGTTATAGCTAGGGTGTAGAAAAAAGGTTAACTTAATGCGAGGTAGGTCCATTCAAAAGTAGCAGGGAAGAAGCTGTTCTCGAGTCGTTTGGTGCTTAACGTCAGACTTTTGTATCTGTTTCCGAATGGAAGGTGGTGGAGAGACAGAATGTGAGTGGTGTTAACGCTAGACTATTAATCCAGAAACTCAGCTAACACCCTGGGGACCCAGGTTCAAATCCCACCACGACAGCAGATGGAGTTTGAATTCAATGAAAAATATCTGGAATTAAGAATCTACTGATGACCATGAAACTGTTGTCGATTGTTGGAAAAACCCATTCGGTTCCTTTAGGGAAGGAAATCTGCCGTCCTTACCCAGTCTGGCTTGCACGTGACTCCAGATCTAAACAATACAGTCAACTCTCAACCACCAACAAAAGATGGGCAATAAATACTGACCAGCCAGCAACGCCTATGCCCCATGAATAAGTAAATAAAACATCCCTCAGCATTGATCAACGGTCATGCCCACAGCTTCCACTCTGGATCCTAAACTCTGGAAAACTCTCCCTAGACCCCTTTTCCCTCCTCTGCGGCTCTGCTTAAGACCCACCTCTTTGACCAAGTTTTTGGTCAACTGTCCAAGTATCTCCTATCAGTGTGAAAATTGGCTTGATAATTCACTCCAGTGAAGCACCTTGGAGCTTCTTCACCACCCTGGAGGTGCTACACAAATGCATGATGTTGTTAGATTCCAGCCATCTATCAGGAAAAGAAATCTCTAGTCTCCGTACGGAATGAGTTCGACCCAAATTACAGGTCACCGCTGGTCACTGACTCTTTAAGACCCATTTTGAAATGATGTGATAGAATGGAGAAAATAAAGGCATTTATTCTGGAAAAATAGGACTTGGCCCCATGACGAAACAGCTTGGCAAATCTCCTATTGTTCGAGAAGGAAGAACAGTTGGTCTTGTGTTGGGTCTTATCACACAGTGCAAAACAATGATGCATTTTGATGAGATTGGCATCATTCCACCCCTTACGAACAGAAGTGTTTGCCGAGTACTTCACCAAGCAGGATGGCCTTTTGAAGAGTTAAAATCAAACAGAAATTTCATCTCGGAGGCAGGCAAAGAGAGGCCAAGGCAGAGAGGGACTGAGGCAGAGGTCGAGGCTGAGAGGGGCTGGGGCCAAGAGGGGCCAAGGTAGGGGCAGAGAGAGAGGAGGAGGTAGAGACGGAGAGACAGAACGAGGCAGAGACAGAGAGACAAAACAGGGCAGAGAGACAGAACGAGGCAGAGAGAGAGAATGAGGCACAGACAGAGAAACAGAACAGGGCAGCAACAGAGAGACAGAACGAGGCAGAGACAGAGAATGAGGCAGAGACACAGAGGGAGAGAATGAGACAGCGACAGAGAAAGAGAACAAGGCAGTGACGGAAAGAGAGAATGAGGCAGCGACAGAGAGAGGGAGAATGAGGCAGAGGCTGAGAGAGAGAGAGAGAACGAGGCAGAAACCAAGAGAGAGAGAAAGAGGCAGAGACTGAGAGAATAAGTCTGGGACAGGGAGAAAGAGAGCCAGAGAGGCAAAGAGGAATTGAGAAAGAGGGAATAAGAAAGTAGGAATAAGAGAGCGAGAGAGAAAAAAGAGAGAAAGAAAAAAACGTGCATATATGTAACAGTCATAACAGTCTCAAGACCTCATAAAGCACTCACAGTTTAGGAAGTACTTTTTGAAATAGACAGACTCCCAATATGATTCCTCAAGTTTTAACTCTGTCATGGCTGGAGATTCCCAGGAGGACAGCAGAAACACTGTAAGGATCTTTGGGATGTTCTCAAAAGCATCTCGGAAAACAGGTGAGACATTCCCACTGGCCCACGGGAGGACCTTGTGACCCTCCAGAAGGGACGAGGCTCATTCGCGAAGGCACCAAACACATTGAGGGAATTCATTACGAGGCGACGTCATTATGACCCACCTCCCCAACCCTTCAAACACCACCTGCCCCGAATGTGAGAGAGTCTGCAACTGCGCAATGGACTCGTAAACCATCTCAGAATAAGCCACTGATCTGGACTGGAAACAGGTCAGCCTCCACCCTGACGGACTGCCTAACAGGAGTCCAATTCCTGTAAAATCTTGACTCAAAGCAATGACCCATTTCAGCCTATTGGTATATTTGCACAAATAATGCTATTTGGACCAGAGAAATATAACTTGGTTCCCTCTTGATAGAAAGTTCACTTCATTCTCTTGGTCCAAATGACTCAATCTTTTCACATTAGTGTGTGACTCTGGAAGATCCTCTTGGAGAATTACACTTCCTCGGCAAAACATCATCCTGGAATTAGACGCCTTACTCAAATTACCCTCTTCACGTATATGCAGTTTGCTATGACGTGCCCCTGACCTGTACACACACCACCAGCTGTGAGAACGCTTCACAGTAACAATGAGGTAGCCTTGTTCTTCTGAACTGCTGTCACTGTCGTGGTGTCAAAACTGCTGTGACCAGTTCGCGCACAGCAAGCTCCCACAGATAGCAATATGCCTGCCAACACCTTTATGCTGCCTGCCTCCTAGTGTTTCCGTCTAAAGAATTTTTGCATTTATATACTAACACAAACTCACAAACTTTACACAAACTGACAATGTTCCAAAACGCTTTGCAGCCAGGGAGGTACTCTCTCGGAGTGTGGTCGCTGCTGGGATGTAGGAGATGAGACGACGAGGTGATGACCAGATAATCTGCTGTTAATAAAAAGAGTGCGAGCGAGAGAGCAGGGGAGGGAAGGCAGTGGCATAGTGGATTAGTAATCCACAGACCCAGGGTAAAGCGCTAAGGGTTCTGACCCAGGTTCAAATCCCACCAGGTAAAATTTGAATTCAACAAAAATCTGGAATTAAGAATCTACTGATGACCATTGTCGATTGTCAGAAAAAACCCATCTGGTGCACGAATGTCCCGTTAGAGAAGGAAATCTGCTGTCCTTATCTGGTCTGGCCTACATGTGACTCCAGGGCCACAGCAATGTGGCTGACTCTTAAATGCCCCCTCAGGGATGGGCAATAAAGTGACGCCCTGCATCCCATGAACAAATAAAAATAAATATTGGCCGATACATCAGGGAGAACACCCCTGCCCTCTGAATACGGAGTCTCACACGTCCACAGAAGAGGGCTGATGAGGTATCTCATCTGAAAGATGGCACCTCCAACTGTGTCGCACTCCCATGGTGCTGGGCTGAGACTGTGAACCAAGAACGCTGCTCTGATGCAAGCGCTACCCACCCTTTCACAGCCAACACCTAAAAAGGAAGTAGTTTTAAGTCCAATTTGATGTTTAAAAGGAAGCAAACTCCGTGCATTGAGTCACACACAGCTTTGTTAAACATGGATCGAAACTACCAAATGCAGCATAAAGCTTACATTGACATTACTGTAACTGGCTCCCTTCAACTGACAACACATTTATACATCTCCACTCCCATGTGGTTATGAAGCTGCCGGAAGTCCAAAGATCAGTGCAGTCGAGCTCTGCACTGTATCACACCCTTCCATTTCAATTCTTTTTTGATTCTATCACGGATGTAGGTGTCTCTGGTTAAGCCAGAAGTTATTCCTAATTGCCCCTTGAGAAGTTGGTGGTGAGCTGAATCGCTGCATGCTCATTTATTTATTATTGTCACAAGTAGGCTTACATTAACACTGCAAATGAAGTTACTGTGAAAATCCCCCAGTCGCCACACTCCGGCACCTGTTCGGATACACTGAGGGAGAACTTAGCATGGCCAATGTACCTAACCGGAGCACCCGGAGGAAACCCATGTAGACACGGGGAGAATGTGCAGGCTCCGCACAGACCAAAGCAGGGAATTGAACCCAGGTCCCTGGCGCTGTGAGGCAGCAGTGCTAACCACTGTGCCACCATGTTGCTGCTGTCCCTGTGGTATAGGTACACCACAATGCTATTAGGGAGGGAATTTCAGGATTTTGACCCAGCAACAGTGAAGAAATGGCCGATATATTTGCAAGTCAGGATGCTGAGTGACTTGGAGGGGAACCTCCAGGTGATGCTGTTCTCAGGTATCTGCTGGCCTCGTCCTTCGAGGTGGTGGTGGTCGTGGCTTTGGAAGGTGCTGGCAAAGGAGCCTTGAGTGAGTTCCTGCAGTGCACCTTGTAGATGGTACACACTGCTGCCACTGTGTGTCAGTGATGGAGGAAGCGAATGTTTAACGTGGTGATGGATGCGATGTCAGTCTAGCGGGCTGCTTTGTTAAGGGTGGTTCTACGCTTAAATTAGAAAGTCATCATTTTTGGCATGGCAACAAAACAGCATTAGCTCAGACAGTCAGAGAATGGGTTGGCGTTTCAATGTGTGCAATTAGAGCAGTTTAATTTTTAAAAACCAGACGGAGATGATATAAAATCAAGAATGTGACATCTGTCGCAAAGTTGCACTCAACACATCAAAGGAAGGTGGCTCCGATAATGATCTTGCTAATTTACCGAATTAAAATTGCTCCTTTTAGTCCTGAGATGTAATTTGTACTTTAAACACATTAACCTTAATTATCACATATTACATCGCATCAACTCGCTCAGTATCTAAAGCTGCCAGAATCTTATATTCTCAAAACAAACCAACTATTAATAATGGAGTGGTTGGAGAGAGGACATTGCTTTGCTAAACATGGACTCAGTGTGATTTCATGCTATTCCCTCCTGGAGGCCTGGTACAAAGTACAATATGACATAAATCTTTGAGTATAAGTGGTGGAGGATTTTCCACAATACGGGTGTGGGGACTGTCTCCTTGTGCTACAATAAGATCACAGAATTCCTATCCCCCACAATGGCCAATACACCCAACCTGCACATCTTTGGAGTGTGGGAGGAAACTGGAGCACCTGGAAAAACCCACGCAGATATGGGGAGAATGTGCAAACCTCACACAGACAGTGACCCAAGCCGGGAATCGAACCCAGGTCCCTGACTTTGTGAGGCAGCAGTGCTGACCACCGTGCCACCCATATAGTGGGGAATAAAGCACAGAGCTGGCCACACAGTTTCCCAAAGCATGTTTCTGATCATAAGGTCATTACAGGAGGTGGCACAGTGGTTAGCACTGAAGCCTCATCGCGCTGGGGACCCGGGTTCGATTCTCGGCTTGGGTTACTGTCTGTATGAAGTTTGCACATTCTCCCCATGTCTGAGTGGGTTTCCTGCGGGTGCTCTGGTTTCCTCCCACAGTCTGAAAGACGTGCTGGTTAGGGTGCATTGACCCGAACAGAGTGTGGCGACGAGGGGAATTTCACAGTAACTTCATTGCAGTGTTAATGTGAGCCTTACTTGTGACTGATAAATAATCAATAAATAAGATAGGAGAAAAACTCCAAACTCAGGTCAACTACAATTTTGCATTTATATAGCACCTTATCCCAAGGTTACTCGAACTTGAGCGCACAACCTCAGGGTGAAGGGATGCTCCTTTAAAACTGAAAGGAGGAGAAATTTCTTCAGCCAGAGGATGGTGAATATGTGGAACTCATTGCCGCAGAGGAAGCCAGGTCATTGAGTGTCTTTAAGGCAGAGATAGATAGGTTCTTGATCAATAAGGGGATCAGGGGTTATAGGGAGAAGGTAGGAGAATGGGGATGAGAATCATATCAGCAGGACTGAATGGCAGAGCAGGTTCGATGGGTTGAATGGCCTAATTCTGCTCCTACATCTTACAGAATCACAGAGGTTTACAGCATGGAAAGAGGCCCTTCAGCCCAACTTGTCCATACTGCCCTTTTTTTTAAAAAACTGCTAAGCTAATCCCAGTTGTCCGCATTTGGCCCATATCCCTCTATACCCATCGTACCCATGTGACTATCTAAACGCTTTTTAAAAGACAAAATTGTATCCACCTCTACGACTACCTCTGGCAGCTTGTTCCAGACACTCACCACCCTTTGTGTGATAAAATTGCCCCTTTGGATCCTTTTGTATCTCTCCCCTCTCACCTTAAACCCATGCCCTCTAGTTTTAGACTCCCCTATCTTTGGGAAAAGAAATTGACTATCTATATTGTCTATGCCCCTCATTATTTTATAGACCTCTATAAGGTCACCCCTCAGTCTCCTACGGTCCAGAGAAAAAAGTCCCAGTCTATCCAACCTCTCCTTACAACTCAAACCATCAAGTCCCGGTAGCATCCTAATAAATCTTTGGTCTTATGGTGCTCACAGGAGCAGAATGAGTCAGAGACACATAGAGATATTAGGCCACATGGTCAGAAACTTGGTCACAGAGATAAGAAGCAGAGTAAAAGATGAGAGATTTGAACCACAGGGGTGTAGAAGAGATGATACATTCTCATCCTCTGCTCCCCTCTCTGAGCCCTGTCTCTCTGCTGCCTCGATGACCCCATACATCTGAGGGAGTGGGTCACCCAGACCTGAAACGTGAGCTCAGGTTCCACCTCCCCGCAGTGGCCAGCCGACTGCCGAGCCTCCCCGGCAGTTTCTGTCTCAGTAACTCGACAAACCAAGTGGAGAGTCAATTGTTTGCACATCAAACAGGCAGCAGAGGCAGAGCTCAGCTGATCTACAAAACGGGCTGGTGCAGAAAGGAAAGAGGGGGGTCCAATTTCATTAAAGGGACAAGTACAGAGAGGAGCGGAAGGGGGGGGGCACAGGGGTGCGGAGGCTGGAAGTCAAAAATATCCTGGGACCAGGGCTCATGAATAGAATCTGGTGAACTGGGGCGACGACAATAATCTCTCCCTCAATGCCAACAAAACAAAGGAGATTGTCATCAACTTCAGAAAGTGGAGTGGAGGACGTGCCCCTGACTACATTAAATGGGGATGAAGTAGAAATGGTTGAAAGCTTCAAGTTTTTAGGTGTCCAGGTCACCAACAACCTGGTCCCCCCATGCTGACACTATAAGAAAGCCCACCAGCACCTCTACTTTCTCAGAAGACTGAGGGAATCTGGTATATCAGATACAACTCTCACAAACTTTTACTAATGTTGTATGTAGCTTGGAATGACTCCTGCTCTGTCCAAGACAACAGAAATCTACAAAGGGTCGTGAACAAAACCCAGTCCATCACTCAAACCAGCCTCCCATCCATTGACTCTGTCCACATTTCCCACTGCCTCAGAAAAGCAGCCAGCATAATTAAGGACCCCCCACGCATCTCGGACATTCTCTTTTCCACCTTCTTCCATCAGGAAAAAGATACAAAAGATATCGGGCGGCACGGCACCACAGTGGTTAGCACTGCTGCTCCACAGCTCCAGGGTCCTGGGTTCGATTCCTGGCTCAGGTCACTGTCTGTGTGGAGTTTGCACATTCTCCTCATGTCTGCATGGGTTTCCTCCGGGTACTCCGGTTTCCTCCCACAGTCCAAAGATGTGCGGGTTAGGTTGATTGGCCATGCTAAGAAATTGCCCCCTTAGCGTCCAGGGATGCGGAGGTTAGAGGGATTAGTGGGTATAATATGTAGGGATATGGGGGTAGGGCCTGGGTGGGATTGTGTTCGGTGCAGACTCGATGGGCTGAAGGGCCTCTTTCTGCACTGCAGGGTTCTATAGTACAAAAGTCTGAGTTCACGTAACAACCGACTCAAGAACAGCTTCTTCCCTGCTGCTGTCAGACTTTTGAATGGACCTACCTCGCATTAAGTTGATCTTTCTCTTACACTCTAGCTGTGACTGTAACACTGCAGTCTGCACTCTCTCCTTTCCTTCTCTATGAACGGTATGCTTTGTCTGTATAGCGCGCGAGAAACAACACTTTTCACTGTATCCCAATACATGTGACAATAATAAATCAAATCAAATCAAAATGTTAAAAAGTGTTGCCAGTTCTCTGAACACAAACTGTGTACGAGGACGGGTTTGAACAGAATGAACACCAGGGGGAGGTGGAGATTCAAGACAAAGGATGATTTCAGATTTGCAAACAATCCTTCTGCTGAATTTGAGGGTAGAATTCAAGATTGTGCATTATCTCTGGGATTGTCCTGGCTGGACGGGTGGGAGGTGGGAGGTGGGGGGGGAGGTGGAAACGTCACAACACAAAACAAATGTCATCTTACTCTGGAGATCTAAATCTGAAACCGTGAAACCAGCAAAAAGAGAAGGCAACATGGTACTCACCCTTCCTGCCTCTCTGAGTCAAGACTTTAAAAGAGGGAAAACAAAATATTCAGACAAAACATTTAGCCCAGGCACAGCTCCCATTTCACTCTCCCCCCCAGCCCACGGCCAAGAGTCATCGCTGGGTGTCTCTTCCACAAAGCAGTCCACTCAACAGAGAGATCAGCTAAAGCAGGCAGGTTAGATCACACACCACGAGAGTGAAGCCTTGCTTGCCTTTTCGACTGGGTGGGGTCCAAATTCTCCGTCACTCCGGTGGACTAAGCCATTGGAGGTTTTGGGCTGAACTCTCAATTTGCCTGAGGGCAAAAATGTGCTCAATGCATCTCTCCTTCAGCCACCTCCCCCCACTGTACCACTCGAGGGATCGGGTCAGGTGGGTTGTTTGGAGTTCGCACACTCCCTCGAAGCTTTGACTTCACCTCTGCACGCTCCCTATGGAGCTTCTCATCGAGTTCAACACTTCTCCAAAGAAACCCTCTCCATTTTGGTCCGTCACAAGCCAGGACCTTGCACAGGTCAGTGAAGACGTTCGACCTGTTCAGGGAAGCTTTCAGGCCAGAGAACCATAGGATCCCTACAGTGCAAAAGGAGGCCATTCAGCCCATCGGGTCTGCACCAACACAATCCCACCTATCCCCATTACCCTATAATCTCATGCATGGTTAGCTCTGCTGACACCAAAGGGGCAATTTAGCACGGCTAATGTACCAAACCTGCACAGGAAGAACAAAGAACAATACAGCACAGGAAACAGGCCCTTCGGCCCTCCAAGCCTGCGCCGCTCATTGGTCCAACTAGACCACTCTTCTGCATCCCTCCATTCCCGGTCTGCTCATGTGACTATCCAGATAAGTCTTAAACGATCCCAGCGTGTCCGCCTCCACCACCCCGCTCGGCAGCGCATTCCAGGCCCCCACCACCCTCTGTGTAAAATACGTCCCTCTGACATCTGAGTTAAGCCTCGCCCCCCCCCCACCTCACCTTGAACCTGTGACCCCTCGTGTTTGTCATCTTTTGGACTGTGGGAGGAAACCCCACCCAGACACGAGGAGAATGTGCAACCTCCACACAGACAGTGGCCTAGGCTGGGAATCAAACCTGGGTCCCTGGCGCAGTGAGGCAGCCGTGCTAACCACTGCGCCGCCTACTCCTTAACTACCAGTTCCATAAAACATCTGGCACTGAGGATTCCCAGGCATTCTTTTACCCTAACAGTGCCCAGAAACATATCCACTTTATTTGTACAAAGTACATATCCGGTGTCAAGTCAGCTCACATAAGATTTCAACGAGCAATGCATCAAGCCCTAACATGCCACAAGACAAAAATGATGCACAGAACATTTTGTACATTAATTGAGATCAGAATTACTTGACAATGGCAATAAGTTCAGGTTGTTGGAGTTAGGAGCATTGTAAACAGATGTCCCCCCAATAGTGATGTTTTACTATTGTGGTCTCAGAATTATGGAATCCCTATAGTGTAGAAGGAGGCCATTCAGCCCATCAAGCCTGCACCAAACACATTCCCACCAAGGCCCGATTCCCATAACCTCACATATTTACCCTGCTGGTCCCCCTGACACTAAGGTCAATTTAGCATAGCCAATCAACCTGACCCACACATCTTTGGGCTGTGGGAGGAAACCAGACCACCTGGAGGAAACCCACGCAGACACGGGGAGAATGTGCAAACTCCACACAGACAGTGACCTGAGGCTGGAATTGAACCTGGATCCCTGGTACTGTGAGGCAGCAGCGCTAACCACTGTGCTGTCCCTCTCAATGTGAAAGAGGCAAGATTCACTTGTATCAAGCACAAACACTAGGCCGGCAGTTCTAGAGCAGCACTCCCACGGTACTGCACTGACAGAGATGCTGTCTTTCGGATGATCTGATCATTTCTCAGCCTTTTGGTTAACATCAAGCGTCAGATGAAGCCCGAGTTGGGGGTGGGGGGGGGGACAATGCCTCATCTTTTCAGCTTGGATCTTGTTTGTCTCTATTTTGGGGACCATGAACTGGATCCAATTTGAATTGGAACTGGTTTCTGCAGCAAGCAAGGAGATGGATTAAGGGCTTGCCCTGTCCATTCTGGCTTTGTAACTTGAAGAAAGCAGTCACAAACTTTTAAAAAATATTTTTAAAAAGATGTCCGGGTGGAACATAAGGTCCCACGGCACTACTTTGAAAAGCAAGGTTACTGTCCCCAGGTGGTCTGGCCAATGTCTATCCCTCACCAAGGCACCACTAAAATAATTGACTAATAGACCATCGCTGTTTGTGGGATCTTGCTGTGTGTAAATTGGTTGCCGCGTTTCTGACATTATGACACTTCAAAAAGTATTTCGTTGGCCATGGAGGATTTGAGTTGTCTTGAAGTCATGGAAGGTGCTACGCTAACAGTCGTCAACAGGGGTTTGAGTCAAAAATCTTCAGACCATGAAGAGTTTGCAATTAGATTAAGGTGCCTGAAGGTTTATTACTTCTATTTATGGCTGGAACTCACTCACCACCCCATCTCCCTTCATCTGGGGATCAGAGAGATGGGGTCAGATCAGACTCAACGTGATGGCTACTTCTTACTCTCTGTATTGCTCAGTGAAGGAAAGCAAGGGAACTCTAGCAGTAACCCACAGCAGAGTGGCACAGTGGTTAGCACTGCTGCCTCACAGCGCTGGGGCCCGGGTTCGATTCCCAGCCTGGGTCACTGTCTATGTGGAGTTTGCACATTCTCCCCGTGTCTGCGTGGGTTTCCTCTCCCAGTCCAAAAAGATGTACAGGTTAGATGGATTAGCCATGCTAAATTGCCCCTTAGTGTCCCAAGATGTGTAGGTTTGATAGATCGGCCAGGCCAAATTGCCCCTTAAAATCAGAGGGACTAGCAGGGTATGTGGGGTTACGGGGATAGGGCCTGGGTGGGATTGTTGTCAGTACAGGTTTGATGGGCTGAATGGCCTCCTTTTGCATTTTAGAGATTCTGTGATTGTAGTCATATACTGTGCATGGACCAGAAGGAGCCACTCTTGACTTGTTGATGTCCAACTGCAACACAATAGAATAGAGGAACCCTCATCCTGACCAGGGAGGTGGTGGCATAGTGCTAATGTCATTAGTAAGCCAAAGGTCCTTACTAACACTCTGGGGACAGGGGTTCAAATCCCACTGTGGCAGCACGAGTTAAATAGCAATACATCAAAGTGACAAATCAAGATACTGGTTAAACATTTGGTCCTGTCTCTGGGATGTTCCCGGCAGCAGAGAGAGTGCAGGGCATGTAAAAACCCTTTTAACATTGGCAAGCCACTCACTGTATGGGACAGTCAATGGCCCACCATTGAAGAAATTGTTTAATTGGATTAAGAATGTCTTCTACAATACAATTTCCTTCTTAGGCAGTGTCCTCTGGATCGGGAGTGACTTGCTTCCATTCCGGTTCAACACATCTTGACGGACAACAAATACTGGCCTTGCCAGTGACACCCACATCCCATGGAAGAATAAACAGAAAGGAAAGTTAAGGTACTGCACTGGAGAGCTATATCTCAACTCCGAGGCACGGACTGCAAAGCAATTGTTCTGTTGACATTGGAATCTTTGATAAATGGTCAGAGAAGGAGGCTGGAGAACGCTGGAATATTTCACTCAGGTAATGACAAAGGTGCATACAATATGTGAAATTGTTACAGGTTGTACTGCCATTTCCTCGGTCTACGTGCTTGGCAGCACTGCTGCCTCACAATGGCAGGGACCCAGGTTCGATTCCCGGCTTGGGTCACTGTCTGTGCAGAGTCTGCACACTCTCCCGGTGTCCGCGTAGATTTCCTCCGGGTGCCCCGGTTTCTTCCCACAATCAGAAAGATGTGCTGGTTAGGTGCATTGGCCATGCTAAATTCACCCTCAGTGTACCCGAACAGGCCCCGGGGTGTGGCAACTAGGGGAATTTCACAGTAACTTCATTACAGTGTTAACGTGAGCCTTACTTGTGACTAACGATTAAACTTTTAACTGTACTTAAATTGCGGCTTCTTGTCGGTTCCTGTCCCGGCAAGTTTTAAGCTCGAGACTGGATAAAACACAGCCCCACTTTTTCTTGTAAATAACTATGCAAGACACCACAAAAGAGAAGGTATGTATTCTGAGAAATGCAACATCTCTTCACCACCCCATCCGTCCCCCTCGCCTTCCCCTCCCTAGGTTAATTGGGCCATTGTTTTCAAATCATGAAGATTACAAACTCTGCCAAATCTTCAACCCTGCGGAGTCTGCATTTGTTCAACAATCCCAGAGGAAACATGTGGAACGCTGAAACCAGAAAGGAATGTTGGCAATGCAGGGCAGATGAGTCAATAGTTGAAAAATCTAACCACATTCGCACTCAGGTAACATCCTTCATTCATTCTATCCAATACTTCATTTCAAAGATTACCGATTTCCTGAAACGACCCATTAACTAGATTGTACATCACTCAGTGTGGGCCACAGTTTAACTCATTCAAAGTTTATTTATTAGTGTCACAAGCTGGCTTACGTTAACACTGCAGTGAAGTTACTGTGAAAATCCCCTAGTCGCCACACTCCGGTGCCCGTTCGGGTACACTGAGGGAGAATTTAGCACGGCCAATGCACCCTAACCGGCACGTCTTTGGACTGTGGGAGGAAACTGGAGCACATGGGGGAAACCCACACAGACACAGGGAGAAAGTGCAGACTCCACGCAGACAGTGACCCAAGCCGGGAATCGAACCCAGTCCCTGGTGCTGTGAGACAGCATGACTAAATGAACTCTTAAGGTGCCTTTTTTTATTCATTTGTGGGACATGGGCATCGCTGACTGGGCCAGCATTTATTGCCCTTCCCTCGTTGCCCTCGAATTGAATGACCTGCTTGGCCATTTCAGAGGGCATTTTAAGATTCAGGCCAGAATTTTACCATCCCACCCGCCACGTGCGAGGGGCGAACCATAGAAAGGTCCGTTGACTCGGGCGGGATTTTATGGCTTCGCTTGTCCCAAAACTGTAAAATCCTGCCCTCAACCACATTGCAACAGCTCTGCAGTCATATACAGTTCAGACCAGGTAAGGATGGCAGATTTCCTACCCTCAAGACATTAGTGACCCAGATGGGTTTTTCCAACAATTGGCAATAGATTCATGGCCATGAGTAGATTCTTAATTCCGGATTTTTTTTATTGAATTCAAATTCCACCATCTGCCACAGCAGGATTCGAACCCGGGACCACAGAACATTAGCTGAGTTTCTGGATTAATAGTTTAATGTTAATACCATTAGGCCATCGCTTCCCTCCTGCTAAGGAAATCTGGCATGTCAGCTACAACTCTCACCAACTTCTACAGATCCGCCATAGAAAGCATTCTTTCTGGTTGTATCACAGCTTGGTCTGGGCTCCTGCTCTGCCCAAGACTGCAAAAAACTACAGGGTCAGACTTTTGAATGGGCCTACCTTGCATTAAGTTGATCTTTTCGTACACCCTAGCTATGACTGTAACACTACATACTGCACTCTCTCATTTCTATGTCTGTGGACGGCATGTTTTGTCTGTGTAGCGCACAAGACACAATACTTTTCACTGTATATTAATACATGTGACAATAATAATGCATGTGACAAATCAAATCCAAGGAAAAAGGTCATGAATGTAGCCCAATCCATCACACAAACCAGCCTCCCATCCACTGACTCTGTCTATACTTCCCACTGCCTCAGCAAAACAACCTGCATTTATTGCAAGTCAGGAGGAATGTTTGGAATTGACATAGAAACATAGGAACTGGAGGCAGCCTTTGATCCCATTACCTCAAGTGCTCTTTCCAGCCCCTCTTGAATACATTTGTATTGTATTTAGTTTGTTTCTGAGAACTATCTTTGAGATCTGGTTCGGCGCTGAATGCAAGTTCTAGAGCTTTGTTTTAAGCATGCACACTTCCTTTTGTAAATATCGCACTGACACTTAACACCGATCGTTTGCAAACCCCTAAACACCAAATGTATTTGTCCTCAAACATTCAACTGTCACTTACATGGGATCTAAACAGGAACTGAACCTGCACAGCGAGTAATAGGCCCACCTTGTACATTCAAAACAGCTGAAGTCTCTTTGATTGGAAAAGTAAATAGCAGTGCCCAACTGGGGTGGAAGGTACATTGCCATTCGGGCTTTAGTTACACTGCGGCTCCAACACAAAGTGATTCTGAAGCTTATCAGAAATTAGGAAATAGCTGATTCAGAAAGCTAATAGAACGTTTTTGCTTATTGCCAGGGGAATTGTATATTTGATTTATTATTGTCATGTGTATCAGTAGACAGTGAAAAGTATTGTTTCTTGCACAGACAAAACATACCATTCATAGAGAAGGAAATGAGAGAATGCAGAATGTAGTGTTACAGTCATAGCTAGGGTGTAGAAAAAGATCAAATTAACGCAAGGTAAGTCCATTCAAAAGTCTGACAGCAGCAGGGAAGAAGCTGTTCTTGAGTCGGTTGATCTCAGACTTTTGTATCTTTTTCCCGAAGGAAGAAGGTGGAAGAGAGAATGTCCGGGGTGCGTGGGGTCCTTAATAAAATGGTCTCTCTTGAACAGATCTTAATCATTGCTCTCATTTTCTGCTGTTGCCAGTCGCACCTCTTCCGGACCAATCTGTTTCCCCATTCAGATTTCCCCTTTTCTACATTCTATCTCTGTCCCGTTACACCCACCACCGCCCCCCACCCCCCAACCCCCACCCCCACCCCACCCCCCACCCCACCTCCACACCTTCATTTGTCACAGCTTTGAACTTGTCTGCTGTTTGGCCATTCGCACCCTTTATTCTGACTCTGGACTGCCATTAGCAGCCTTTCCCCTGGTTTCTGTGGCTATAACTCACCTTTCATTCCCTCACCCTGCAGTACAAATATCTCCCACTTTCTGTGCCTTTTAGCTTTGACAAAGGGTCACCTGGACTCGAAACATCAGCTCTTTTCTCTCCTTCCAGAGAAGGAAGGAGGGAAGGAGAGAAAACAGCTGAAGGACCTGCTGAGATTTTCCGGCATTTTTTTCTTTTGGACCAATCTGTTGTTTTATTACCATCCCCCTTACACTATTACCCCTTTATCCCATTTAATCCACGTTCCACTCCACCGCAGCCCCATCTACTCTCCCAGATCCTTTCCTCTTTCTGCCTCTGCGGAGAAGCTACTATCGTTTTCACACACTTTATAAATAACGTTCCACTGTTACCAAATGATGAACCCTCTTGACTCTGTCCTCAGCAAATCCTGGATTTCCTGAGCTTATTAAAGGCCTTGAACCAGGCCCTCTCGTGTTTATGTAGCAGGACGTTAGCTTTTGGCTGGAATTCTCCAGCTGTTCACACCAGGTCCTGCCAGCGGCGCACCCCATGCCGTGAGTTTTCCAGCAGTGTGGGATGCCTTTGTTGGGAATTCCCATTGATGGCTACAGGACCAGCGGATCCCGTCACCAGTGACTGGCATGCAACATCCCGCCACTTGGAAAAACACTGAGGGGAGGCCAGGGAATTTCGCCCTTTATCGCAAGTAAGGCTTACATTAACACTGCAATGAAGTTACTGTGAAACTCCCCTAGTCACCACGCTCCGCTGCCTGTTCAGGTCAATGCACCCAACCAGCATGACTTTCAGATTGTGGGAGGAAACCGGAGCACCCGGAGGAAACCCATGCAGACATGGGGAGAACATGCAAACTCCACATAGACAGCGACCCAAGCCAGGAATCGAACCCGGGTCCCTGACTGTGCCACCACTGGGGAGTACTGGGCGTACTGTGAACAACTCTACTCTCTTAACAAACGATACACTTGTTTTCAGGCAAATGAAACAATGGATTGATTCCTGCAGGGCTAAGAGGATTGTCCTGTGATGAGGAATTGCGTGAACTAGACCAGTGTAACCTCAGATGAATGAGAGGGAACCTTATTGAGATGCAAAGCTCTTAAGAGACATGAGAGAATCTATGTTTGGAGGACACTCCAGCGCAGGACCGAGAGAGAGCTACACTGGCTTTTGCACTGAGGGCCTCTGTAATAACTCTATGGAGATGAAGGTGCTGTCACCAAGTTACTTTATTTACATCTTACACAGCCAGCTCTCCAGTTGCTTGCTGCTGAATGCAGGCTGGGAGTCTGACTCACCTGCTTTAAATAAGGAACATGAGGCTCCCCGGTTTAACCATCTATTAGGACTCATCAGGCAGTTCATACTCTAGCAAGCCAACCCCATTAGTCTGGCTGGAGTCATCACAGACTACCTGCTCTCTCAGGCAGAGGTTAATGGCCCCATTATGTTATTTTGAGAAGAGAAGGGGAGTGAACCCTACTATTCCAATCAATGATTATCCCTGGAATCATGAAGCTCAACGATGCCCAAAGATGCAAGGGTTAGGTGGATTGGCCATGCTAAATTGACCCTAGTATCAGGGGAACCAGCAGGGTAAATATGTGGGGTTATGGGAATAAGACCTGGGTAGGATTGTGGTCAGTGCGGGCTGAATGGCCCCCTTCTGCACTGTTGGGATTCCATGATTCTATGAAAACACAATTTCAAAATTATGCAATCTGGCAAGATTGAAATTGGTACCCGATGCGTTATGCAATCAAGTGACCTAATTCCAGCCTGTTTTCCCAGAGGCTGTGTCACCTTACAGTGACAAAGAAAACAGTAAACCTCGTGACACTGCCAAACCCTCATCAGGTACCAAGCTGGAGGAGCGCACCATTGCAATGGTTATTAAACTGTAACTCAATAAGAACAGCTGTGCGAAAGATAAACCTATCCAAAACAGAGACGGTGGGGTTCCTCTGAACACGTCTTAAGTGCAAGATGACTTTAAGTTTAATGTTTTAAGTTTATTTATTAGTGTCACAAGTAGGGTGACATTAACACTGCAATGAAGTTACTGTGAAAATCCCCTAATCCCCCCTTTAAGGGTCTTGTGGAAGTTTCTGACTTACATGGAGGATTTTTAAACATAAACTTGCAAATGAGACACCTCACAGATGCCCGATTCTTTGGTCATCAGAATCCTGACCTGTATTTTACATTTGTTGAGATGCTGAAGCTACCACAGAAATCATCTCATGAACTTGTATTCATAAAGCACCATTAACACAATAGGCAGGGATTCCCCAACCATGCCCACGGCTGGGATTCTCCAGCTCCGCTGCAGTGAATGGAGTTTTGGCTGAGTGCCGAATTCTCCGTTCTCGCCGACCAGTAAAACGAATGCTTCAGAGGGACGTTACCAAACAACTTCAGGAAATTTGGCATGTTTGCTACGACTCTCACCAACTTTTATAGATGCACCATAGAAAGCATTCTTTCTGGTTGTATCACAGCTTGGTATGGGCTCCTGCTCTGCCCAAGACCGCAATAAATTACAAAAGATTGTGAATGTAGCCCAATCCATCACGCAAACCAACCTCCCATCCATTGACTCTGTCCGCACTTTCCATTGCCTCAGCAAAGCAGCCAACGTTATTAAGCACCCCACGCATCCCGGACATTCTCTCTTCCACCTTCTTCCTTCGGAAAAAAGGATACACGAGTCTATATGATTCCATACCAACTGAGTCAAGAACAGCTTCTTCCCTGCTGCTATCAGAGTTTTGAATGGACCTACCTTGCATCAAGTCGATCTTTCTCTACACCCTAGCTATGAGTAACACTACATTCTGCACCCTCTCCTTTCCTTCCTTTCTGTGTAGCATGCAAGAAATAATACTTCTCACTGTATACTGATACACGTGACAAAAATAAATCAAATCAAATACATTGGTCATTGAGGCATATAGGGAAACATAAGGGCTGATGGCCATAAGCTTGATCAAAGAAGCAGGTTTTAAAGAGTGTCTTATAAGAGGAAAGGGAAGTAGGGAGGCGATAGCAGCACAAAAAACTGCAAAGGGTTATGAATGTAGCCCAGTCCATCACGCAAACCAGCCTCCCATCTATTGACTCTGTCTACACTTCCTGTTGCCTTGGGAAAGCTGCTACTATAATCAAGGACCCCACGCACCCCAGACACTCTCTCTTCCGCCTTCTTCCGTTGGGAAAAAGGATATAAAAGTCTGAGGACACGTACCAACCGACTCAAGAACAGTTTCTTCCCTGCTGCCGTCAGACTTTTGAATAGACCTATCTCATATTAAGCTGAACTTTCTCTACACCCTTGCAAAGACTGTAACACTACATTCTGCTCCCTTTCTTTTCTATGAACGGTAAGCTTTGTCTGTATAGTGCGCAAGAAACAATACTTTTCACTGCATACTAATATATGTGGCAATAATAAATCAAATCAAAGTCTGGCACATAATGTTAATGAGATACATCCCATACACACAGTGGTGTAAGAATGACCCAGACACAGGGTCAGTGTGGTTCTGAGCCATGGTACCATTCTGTAACCCTCCCAATATTAATCTGAACTAAAACTGACAGATCGATGTTTACATGTTTTCAGAGTGTAACTGGATTACGTCCACAGCTGCTCACTGCCTGCAAGGCTTGGTTCGTTTTCTCTTGTTAAGTCAGAAAATTAAATGTGATTCATGCGACAATCAGCAGACACAAATGTTGTGGTGCATTAGCCTCACACACACACACACTGACCGAGCTCAACCTCTGAAGGAACTGGAGAGAGAGAGTATTGGATTTCAGTGCCATCGCTCGTGAACCCTGGACATCAATAGGTGTGAGTACAGTTGCTGTTTGTAAAGCAAGGGAGGGTCACACACAAATTGTGCACCAAAGCTCCCACACATTCATAAAAACACAGAATCCCTACAGTGCAGAAGGAGGCCATCGAGTCTGCACTGACCACAATCCCACCCAGGCCCCATCCCCACACATTTACCCCACTAATCCCTCTAACCTACACATCCCGGACACTAAGGGGCAATTTGCATGGCCAATGCACCTAACCCGCACATCTTTGAACTGTGGGAGGAAACCGGAGCACCCGGAGGAAACCCACGCAGACACGGGGAGAATGTGCAAACTCCACACAGACACAAGGTGGGAATTAAACCCAGGTCCCTGACACTGTGAGGCAGCAGTGCTAACCACTGTGCCAGCCTTAAAATTTACTTACTAATGTCACAAGTAGGCTTACATTAACACTACAATGAAGTTACTGTAAAAATCCCCTAGTCGCCACACTCTGGCACCTTTTCAGATACACCGAGGGAGAATATAGCATGGCCAGCGCACCTAACCAGCACTTAAAGTTTATTTATTAGTGTCACAAGTAGGCTTATGTGAAAACTGCAATGAAGTTACTGTGAAAATTTTCTTTTAGTCTGTGGGAGCAAACCAGAGCACCCTGAGGAACCCATACAGACATGGGGAGAACATGCAAACTCCACACAGGCAGTGTTTGGGGTTGTACCTCATTAACCTTATGTGCACAAGGATCAAAGCCAGGAATCGAACCCAGGTCCCTGGTGCTGTGAGGCAGCAGCGCTAACCACCGTGCCACCCACATGGTTTGGACTATTAGCTTTTGATGTTATTTGAGGAATTAAAGTTGGCCAGGGTCTCAGGTGAACTCCAGCCACCTTCCCTCCTGAATTGTGCTATTCGGCCTTGAACTTTCACCCAGACAGACAGGAAGAGTCCATCAGGAAAACAGGACAACGTATCACTGGGGAGAGTGCAGAGGAGATTCACCAGGATGCTGCCTGGGATGGAAGATTTAAATTACAAAGAGAGGTTGGATAAACTTGGATTGTTCTCACTGAAGCAGAGAGAACTGTAACACTACATTCTGCACTCTCCCGTTTCCTTCTCCATGAATGGTATGCTTTGTCTGTGTAGCGTGCAAGGAAGTACGTTTCACTGTATACCAATACGTGTGACAATAATAAATCAAATCAAATCAAGAAGACTGAGGGGGTGACCTGATTGAGGTGTACAAGATTGTGAGGGGCCGCGGGCAGTGTGGATAGGGAGCAGCCGTTACCCTGAGTTGTAGGGTCAGTTACGAGGGGACATGTGTTCAAGGTGAGGAGGCTGAGGGAGGATGCGAGGAGAAACTTTCTTACCTCCCCGAGGGTGGTAACAGTGCAATAGCACAGTTCAGGAGGGAATGCGCTGCCTGGGAGGGTGGTAGAGGCAGGGTGCCTCACACCCTTTAAAAAGTACCTGAACGAAACACTTGGCATGTGGTAACGTTCAAGAGTAAGCGCTGGTAAAAGAGATTAAACGGGAGGTCAGGTGTTTCTCCACGTGTCGGTGCAGACTCGATGGGCCTTTTCCACGCTGTACGAATCTATGGAACTTGCATCTACATGGCACCTTTAACATAGGGAAGCCTCGCAAGGTCATTTACAGCAGCTTTATCGAGTTATTATCCAGCTTTATCAAGCCACGGTAAGGAAATAAAAACAGAACATGCAGGATAAACTCAGCAGGTCCAGCAGCATCTGTGGAGAATGGAACCGAGCTAATGTTTCGATCCAACCTGACTTATTTTTCACAACAAGGAGATGGTAGGACAAGGGTAAGTCAAAGGTGTAGGATATAAAGGGCATCTTAAAGGAGGGGGAAAAGGCCGAGAGGTTTAGGAAGGGAATTCCAGAGCTAGGGACCGAGGCAACCAAAGGTGCAGCTACTGATGAGGGAGGAATTAAAATTGGGGATTGAGCAAGAGGCCAGAATTGGAGGATGGCCTACTCCTGCTCCTAGTTCTTATGTACAACTGACTCAAGGATAGCTTCTTCCCTGCTGCCATCAGACGTTTGAATAGACCTACCTTGTATAAGGCTGATCTTTCTCTGCACTCTAGCTATGACTGTAACACCTTTCCTGCACACCTTTCCTTCTCAAAGAATGGTATACTTTGCCTGTACAGCGCGCAAGAAGCTGTGTACTACATATTGTCACTGTATACGTGTGACAATAATAAATCAAATCAAACCAAACAGGTGGCACAGGGAGACAGTGGTTGGCGCTGCTGCCTCACAGTGCCAGGGACCCGGTTTCAATTCCCGGCTTGGGTCACTGTCTGTGTGGAGTTTGCACATTCTCCCCGTGTCTGTGCGGGTTCCCTCCGGGTGCTCCGGTCTCCTCCCACATTATGAAAGACGTGCTGGCTAGGGCGCATTGACCCGAACAGGCGCTGGACTGTGGCGACAAGGAGAATTTCACAGTAACTTCATTGCAGTGTTAATGTAAACCTTACTTGTGACTAATAAATAAACTTTAATAAGAAAAAAAACTTCCAAATCAAATCATACGGGGGGGAGAAAGGAATCGAAAGTTATGCTGATTGGGGGTGGGGGGGGAGGTGACAGAGTAGAAGGAGGCTTGACTGGAGTGTGAAGAGCTAGCACAAACCCGGGCCGAATGGCCTGCTTCTGCACTGTGAATGCTGTGCGATTGAGCAAAAGGGCATTGTTGCAGCCGTCAGGTTAATGCCCAAAGGGAGGCCAAGGGTCATTTTTTTAACGAAAGGAAGGAGCTGGCCAGTGCACTTGGAGCTCCGGTTGGTGTGACTTGTACAAAGCTTCGAAAGGTTGAGCAGGGTACAGTACGGTGAAGGTACAAATACGCTGGATGATTCAGTGAAGGGTTCAGCTAGCAGGAAACCTGCAGCTCTGCACCGCGGATAATTTTTTTCATCAGCTGCCAAGCATTTTTTTTTGGGGGGGGTGGTGGGGGCGGGAAGGTCGACAGCTCCAAAAGGTCTGCTCGAAAGCCGCTTGGTCAGAGGCCGGGTCTCAGTCCGTGTACTGGCAACCCATCGCTCGACTGAAAATGACCCCCCCCCCCCCCCCCTCCACCCCCTCCACCCCCCGGCTCACAGGGGCCGCCTGCCTTTGTTCTGAGGACGAAATGATATTCATGTAATCAGATCCACGCACCCATATGCCACACAAAGGGCTGGCAAGCCACAATTACACACTTGTTCAGGCCGCCACTGTTTGGCTGATTTGCATTGGTCGTGGCTGACAGAATTTTAGCCTCACAATGGTCACTATTTGAGAAATGCGGCCGTGGTGGCCTTCACCCACAAACCGGCCCCTTAAAGTCCAGCGACACTCTGCGTTGAGTAGTCTTTATAACCCAGCTTCAGTTACCACACAGGGCCAACAAACCTGCCAGCTTACAGCAAGAAAGAGGACAGAGAGAACCCAGAGATGCCAGATCTTGAGGAAGAGCAATTGACTGCATTCACACAGGATCCCTACAGTGCAGAAGGAGGCCATTCAGCCCATCGAGTTTGCACTGACCACAATCCCGCTCAGGCCCCATTCCCGGAACCCCACATACTCACTCTGCTAATCTCTCTGACACCAGGGTCAATTTAGCATGACCAATCCACCCAACCTGCACATCTTTCGGACTGTGAGAGGACACCAGAGCACCCGGAGGGAACCCACGCAGACATGGGGAGAATGTGCAGACTCCGCACGGACAGTGACCCCAGGCCGGAAATTGAACCTGGATCCCTGGTGCTGTGAGGCAGCAGAGCTAACCACTGTTAGGTTTATATATGGGTTTTGATATTGAGATTGGCAAAATCACGAGGGGGTTGGGACAGAATAGATGGGGAGAAACAGGTCGCAGTGGTGAAAGGATCAAGAGTGAGAGGGCGCAGACTTAAGATAACAGGTGAAATAAGCAGTGGCGACTTGAGAGAAACCTGTGCAGCGAGTGGTTGGGGTTTGGAATTTGTGTGTGTATGGTGAGGGCAGACTCAATCAAGACATTCAAAAAGGAATTAGGAGGTTATTTGTAAAGGAAGGATGTGGAGTGTCACTGAGAGAAGGTGAGGGAGTAGTACTAGGTGAATTGCTTATTCGTAGAGCCAGTACAGACACGACGGGTGAAGGGGCCTCCTGTGCTACAACAATTCTGAAGTGATACAGCACCTTTCATGATCTCATTGCACTTTACAAAAGCACTCTCTCCCTCAATGTCAACAAAACAAAGGAGATTGTCATCGACTTCCACAAGCGTAGTGGAGAACATGCTCCTGTCTACATCAATGGGGGCAAAGTAGAAAGGATCGAGAGCTTCAAGTTTTTAGGTGTCCAGATCACCAACAACCTGTCCTGGTCCCCCCCCCATGCCGGCACTATAGCTAATAAAGCCCACCAACGCCTCTACTTTCTCAGAAGACTAAGGAAATTTGGCATGTCAGCTACGACTCTCACCAGCTTTTACAGATGCAACACAGAATGCTTTCTGGTTGTATCACAGCTTGGTATGGGCTCCGGTTCTGCCCAAGATCACAAGAAACTACAAAAATCGTGAATGTAGCCCAATCCATCACGCAAACCAGCCTCCCATCCATTGACTCTGTCTACACTTCCCACTGCCTCAGAAAAGCAGCCAGTGTAATTAAGGACCCCACTCACGCCGGACATTCTCTCTTCCACCTTCTTCCGTCAGGAAAAAGGTACAAGAGTCTGAGGTCACGTACCAACCGATGCAAGAACAGCTTCTTCCCTGCTGCTGTCAGATTTTTGAATGGACTTACCTCGCTGATCTTTCTCTGCACCTTAGCTATGACTGTAACACTATATTCTGCACTCTATCCTTTCCTTCGCTGTGAACGGTATGCTTTGTCTGGATAGCGCGCAAGAAATGATACTTTTCACTGTACGTTAATACATGCGACAATAAATCAAATCAAATTTTGAGATGCAGGCGCCATTGAGAGAAACATGCTGTCAATTTGTGCGCAGAAGGTTTTAACAAACATGGCGGCGATGACCATCTGTTAAATGTTGATCGAGGGATGAATGTTGGCCAGGACACTGGGGAAAACCCCCTGCTCGTCTTCAAAATAGTGCTGTGCAGTCTGTTACACAGAGTCCCGAGCAGGCGGGACTTTGCTTTTCGAAAGGAAACATGAGGAGCTGTCCTCGGAGTCTTGACAAACATTCATTCCTCTAACAAACATTTAACGGAACGTCTGGCCATTGCCACACCGCGCTCTGCGGAGTCTTTCTGTGCACACGTTGGCGGCTGCATTTCCCCCATTACCACAACCACTACACTTCAGCAAGTAAGTCATCACTTCCCGGATATTCCCTGCTCTCATGCCAGGCTCTCCAAGAAATTAAAGCAAATTTAAATTCCAAAAATAGCTGCCAGAGCCAAAACGGATGCGTTGGATTTTCCGAAGCTCAAAGTATTATTCCTCTGTACACAATCACTCCAGATATGACTCTGTACACAGGAGGATTATTTCCAGCATTGCCACAACAGCGCTCAGCATGCATGGCTACAACAAGATCTGGAAAACATCCAGGCTTGGGTTGACAAGCGGCAAGTAACATTCACGCCTCACAAATATCAGGCAATGACCATCACCAATAAGAGACACTCTATCCATCACCCCTTGACATTCAATGGTGTAACCATCACTCCATGCCCCACTGTCAACATCCTTGGGGTTACCATTGACCAGAAACTCATCTGCACTCACCACATTAACACAGAGGCTACAAGAGCAGGTCAGAGACTAGGAATACTGCAACGAATAACTCACCTCCCTGACTCCCCAAAGCCTGTCCACCATCTACAAGGCACAAGTCAGGAGTGTGAGGGAATACTCCCCACTTGCCTGGATGGGTGCAGCTCCAACAACACTCAAGAAGCTCGACACCATCCAGGACAAAGCAGCCCCGCTTGATTGGCACCACATCCACAAACATCCACTCCCTCCATCTCCAACGCTCAGTAGCAGCAGTGTGTACCATCTACAAGACGCACTGCAGCAATTCAATAAAGATCCTTAGACAGCACCTTCCAAACCCATGACCACTTCCACCTAGAAGGACAAAGGCAGCAGATACATGGGGACACCACCACCTGCAAGTTCCCCTCCCAGCCACTCACCATTCCTTGGCCGTTCCCTGGTCAAAATCTTGGAATTCCCTCCCTAACGGCATTGTGGGTTACCCACAGACATGGACTGCTGCGATTCAAGAAGGCAGCTCGCCACCACCTTATCAAGGGCAACTAGGGATGGGCAATAAATGCTGGCCAACCAGCAGGGCCCATATCCCACAAATGAATAAAAAAAAACAGGATCCAGCACACAACGCTACACAGCACCCAGCACACATGGCTACACAGCACCCAGTACGCATGGCTACACAGCACCCAGCACGCATGGCTACACAGCACCCAGCACGCATGGCTACACAGCACCCAGCACACATGGCTACACAGCACCCAGCACACATGGCTACACAGCACCCAGCACACATGGCTACACAGCACCCAGCACACATGGCTACACAGCACCCAGCACACATGGATACACAGCACCCAGCACACATGGCTACACAGCACCCAGTACACATGGCTACACAGCACCCAGCACACATGGCTACAACAGCACCCAGTACACATGGCTACACAGCACCCAGCACACATGGCTACAACAGCACCCAGTACACATGGCTACACAGCACCCAGCACACATGGCTACACAGCACCCAGCACACATGGCTACACAGCACCCAGTACACATGGCTACACAGCACCCAGCACACATGGCTACACAGCACCCAGCACACATGGCTACACAGCACCCAGCACACATGGCTACACAGCACCCAGCACACATGGCTACAACAGCACCCAGCACACATGGCTACAACAGCACCCAGTACACATGGCTACAACAGCACCCAGTACACATGGCTACACAGCACCCAGCACACATGGCTACACAGCACCCAGCACACATGGCTACAACAGCACCCAGTACACATGGATACAACAGCACCCAGCACACATGGCTACACAGCACCCAGTACACATGGCTACACAGCACCCAGCACACATGGCTACACAGCACCCAGCACACATGGCTACACAGCACCCAGCACACATGGCTACAACAGCACCCAGTACACATGGCTACAACAGCACCCAGTACACATGGCTACACAGCACCCAGCACACATGGCTACACAGCACCCAGTACACATGGATACACAGCACCCAGCACACATGGCTACAACAGCACCCAGTACACATGGCTACAACCGCACCCAGTACACATGGCTACAACAGCACCCAGCACACATGGATACAACAGCACCCAGTACACATGGCTACAACAGCACCCAGTACACATGGATACAACAGCACCCAGCACACATGGATACAACAGCACCCAGTACACATGGCTACAACAGCACCCAGCACACATGGATACAACAGCACCCAGTACACATGGATACAACAGCACCCAGCACACATGGATACAACAGCACCCAGCACACATGGCTACAACAGCACCCAGTACACATGGCTACAACCGCACCCAGTACACATGGATACAACAGCACCCAGCACACATGGATACAACAGCACCCAGCACACATGGCTACAACAGCACCCAGCACACATGGATACAACCGCACCCAGTACACATGGATACAACAGCACCCAGCACACATGGCTACACAGCACCCAGCACACATGGCTACACAGCACCCAGTACACATGGATACAACAGCACCCAGCACACATGGCTACACAGCACCCAGTACACATGGATACACAGCACCCAGTACACATGGCTACAACAGCACCCAGTACACATGGATACAACAGCACCCAGCACACATGGATACAACAGCACCCAGCACACATGGCTACAACAGCACCCAGTACACATGGATACAACCGCACCCAGTACACATGGATACAACAGCACCCAGCACACATGGCTACAACAGCACCCAGTACACATGGATACAACAGCACCCAGCACACATGGCTACACAGCACCCAGTACACATGGATACAACAGCACCCAGCACACATGGATACAACAGCACCCAGTACACACACAAACACAGAGTTAGGACGCAGATAATCAAAACGTATCACAACCAGATGCCTTCGAACAATCAGCAGCTCCACAGCCCTTCAGTGGCTTTGAAATAAAATCTTGTTTTAGCCAGATCCAGGCCCTGCTCCACTCTTCATTGAACTAGGATTAATCCCCTGGTTTAGTGACAATGGTAGAGTGGGAGATGTGTTGGACCTTGAGGTTGCAGGTTGTACTGGAATACAATTCTGCTGTTACTGATGGCCCACAGCGCCTCATCGATCCCGGTCTTGAGTTTCTAGATCTGATTGAAGTCTACCCCATTTAGCATGGTGGAAATGCCACACAATATAATGGGGTGGAGGGATCCTCAACATGGAAACAGGATTTTGTCTCCACAAGGACTGTGTAGTGTCTCTCCTACTGATACTGTTATGGGCAGATGCATTGGCATCATATAGGCTCGTGAGGATGAGGTTAAGTATGTCTTCCCCTCCTGTTGGTTCCCTCACCACCAGCCGCAGTCCCAGTCTGGCAGCAACGTCCTTCAGGACCTGTCCAGCTCGGTCTGTGGTAGTGTGACCGAGACACTCCTGGGCCAGGATTTTCCGCTCCCGTTCCTGTTGGGTCAGCAACGGAAACACGAGAAGGCCAAACACTGCGTGTGCCCTCCCCCCCGTCAGCGATAGGCCACTTTCCCAGACACACAATACCAGGAACCCAACGGTGATAAATTTACAGGTGACGATCGGGCCCGAACGCCAGAACCGACCGCCCCACCCCCAAAAAAAATCCATCCACGGCAGTGTGACGTCAGAATGGCGTGAAGCATGACTGATCTCAGAAGGAGTGCACCCTGGTGGGCAGTACTCCCAGGCAAGGTCGGGGGTGGAGTGGGAGGGAGGGCCATGCCGGGGTAGAGCCAGCTGTGATACATGTATGTTGGAGGTTTGGGGTGTGTACTGCCCCTTTAAGAGTGCAGGTCATGTGACCCCCAGGAAGCGCTAACCTGGGGGTGGGGACGGAGAGGGAGGGGGGGTGGGGAGGGGGAGGGAGGGGGGTGGGGTGGGCAGGGGGAGTGTCACCTGAGGCATCAGCGTCTCCTTAAGGCAATAAAAAGGGGGGAGAAAAAAGAACTCTCTTGAAGAAGGATTTGAGGAAGTCCCTCGGTTACCGGGAACCACTCTAATGGGGCTTTCTAATTAGACTTTCAGCAAACAAACAAACAAACAGTCACCATAGTAACCAGATTTTTATGATTAAAGTGAACCATTTCGACCTAATGAATAGCTCTTATCTAAATGTACCTCCATCGCGCCCAGTAAATAGCTGGTAACTGGAATCAGTTTCACTGCTGGGAAACTCAACAAGTCATAAATCATCACGTCACTTTTCAATTCTCAGTCAAGATCCCACCAGCTGCAACGTACTGACGACCCCCCACCCCCCGATGGTCTGCTGTTTCAGCAACGTGGGTGGGGAACGACGGATAAATTATTGGCCGGGACCCCATGGGATTCCACCCCGGGGTCATTTAAATTTACCCGAGAGCCGGACAGGATCTCACTTCGACGTGTCAGCTGACAAAGAACAAAGAACAGCACAGGAAACAGGCCCTTCGGCCCTCCAAGCCTGTGCCGCGTATCGGTCCAACCAGACCATTCGTTTGTATCCCTCCATTCCCAGGCTGCTCATGTGACTGTCCAGGTAAGTCTTAAACGATGCCAGTGTGTGCGCCTCCACCACCCTACTTGACATAACAGCACCTCAACTCTCCCTCAGCTCTCCCCTCATCTCCCCCCCCACCCACCTCAGCACACTCCCCGGTCTCCTGGCCAATATCTATCCTTCAATCAGTATCACCAAGTCAGATTATCTAGTCATTATCACACACCTGAATCTATGGGAGCTTGCTGTGCACATATTGGCTATTGCGTTTCCTAAACTTCCATGGATGGCACAGTGGGTTAGCGTTGCTGCCTCACATCTCCAGGGATCTGGGTTCGATTCCGGCCTTGGGTGACTGTGTGGAGTTTGCACTTTCTCCACGTGTCAGCGTGGGTTTCCTATGGGTGCTCCGGTTCCCTCCCACATGCCAAAGATGAGCAGGTTAGGTGGATTGGCCATGCTAAATTGCCCCTTGATGCCCCAAGATGTGTGTGTTCATAGAATCCCTACAGTGAGAGAAGAAGGCCATTCGGCCCAACAAGTCTGCACTGACCACAATCCCACCTAGGCCCTATTCCCATAACCCCTCATATTTAGTCTGCTAATCCCCCTGACACTAGTGTTAATTTAGCAATCCACTAACCAGCAAATCTTTGGAGTGTGGGGGGAAACTGGAGTGTATTGGGTGGATTAGCCATGGGCAACGTGGGGTTAGAGGGATAGGGCAAGGGTGTGGGCCTGGGTAAGGTTCAATGGGCCGAATGGTCTCCTTCTGTAGGAGACGTAGGAAACCCACGCTGACATGTGGAGAAGGTGCAAATTCCACATGGTCACCCAAGGCCAGAATCGAACCCTGGAGCTGCGAGACAGCAATGCTAACCACTGTGCCATCTATGGAAGTCTAGGAAATGCAATAGCCAATTTGTGCACAGAAAGCTCCCATAAGTCAGGGGTGTGAAAATGACCAGATAATCTGTCTTTGCGATATTGATTGAGGGATAAATATTGGCTGGTAAGCACTTGGGGGTGTCAGAAAAGCACCATGTATATAAAGAAAAGAAATTCTCAGATAGTTTAATTGGAAGTTTTGAGTTCTTTTCCAGAGGAAATGCGTCTTTGAAGCCGAGAGTTACCTTGTCAAATGTTATTGTTTTATTTCAGGTGGAACATTCCACATCTGTTGCCAGAAGCCGTTTCTGATCTGTTACCAGCCCAGAAACAGATCAAATAACTCTGGCTTGCTATGGTGCTTTTGACACTGCACAGGACCAGAGGCAGCGAGTTCTTTATAACACCATGAGCTGTTGTGATCAGGAAGTTCGCTGCCTGAAAGTGGGGGGTGTTGGAAGCAGATGCAACAGTAAATTTCAAAAGGAAATTGGATAAGCACTTGAAGTGGGGAAACACACAATGCAGTATAGGTGTGAGACTAACTGGGCAACTCCTTCAAACAGCAGGCGCAAGAAGTATTAAAAATAGGAGCAGGAGGAGACATTATGGCTCTTCAAGTCTCCTCCATCATTCAGACCAATCTTAGCCGATCTTGGACATCAGATTTACTTTCCCGCCCGCTCCCATATCCACTTATTCCCCAAAACATCAAATATCTGTCTATTTAACTGTATCCGTGTACCTGGTGGATGGCGTTCTCACATCTCGCAGAGATTGCTGTGGCAGGGTTGTGTGGTGCTGTGGTCACTGTTCTCCTGAAGGCTGGGTAGTTTGCTGCAGACAATGATCTACTTGAGGTTGTGCCGTTGTTTGAAGGCAAGAAGTGGGGGTGTGGAGATGGCCTTGGCGAGATGTTCGTCTTCATTGATGACGTGTTGAAGGCTCCAGAGAAGATGTAGCTTCTCCGCTCCGGGGAAGTACCGGACGATGAAGAGTACTCTGGTACTCTGTCTGCCGTGTCCCATGTTTGTCTTCTGAGGAGGTCGGTGCGGTGGCGCGTTGGAACTGTCAATCGATGAGTCGAGCGCCATATCCTGTTCTTATGAAGGCATCTTTCTGCGTCTGTGAAAGATGCCCACTAGCTTGGCTCAGTGTGGGACGCTGTAGGGCATCTTAAACTGTGAACGAGGGCACACTTCAATAAAGAGCATGCCAGTATTGAAGCATTCAAGCCTACCTCATGGTCCTTTATGAAGGGTGGCACGGTGGTTAGCACTGCTGCCTCACAACGCCAGGAACACAGGTTCGACTCCTGTCTTGGATCTCTGTCTGTGCGGAGTCTGCACATTCTCCCTGTGTCTGCGTGGGTTTCCTCCGGCTGTTCCGGTTTCCCCCCCCACATTCTGAAAGACGTGCTGGTTAGGTGCATTGACCCGAACAGGTGCTGGAGTGTGGCGACTAGGGGAATTTCACAGTAACTTCATTGCAGTGTTAATGTTAGCTTACCTGGGACACTAATAAAGAAACCTTTAATCTCTAGGAGCATACATAATAGGCTCAAACCTCTGTTTTTTGCTGCACAGACACAGTCAAACCTACTCAGCTTTTCCAGCACTTCTTTCCATCTTTAAATATAGAGACCAAAACTTCATACATTATTTTAATGTGGTCTCACCAAAGATCAAATGGTGCATAAAGATCTGTGCTGCATAATTTTAATTGACATATGGTCTTCAGACTCATTCTTTTTTTTTACTTATTAGTGTTACAAGTCGGCTTACATTAACACTGTAATGATGTTTATGTGAAAATCCCTTAGTTGCCACACTCCGGTGCCTATTCGGGTACACTGAGGGAGAATTTAACACAGCCAATGCATCTAACCAGCATGCCTTTCCCATGCTGACACGGTGAGAACATGCAGACTCCACACAGACAGGTGACCCAAGCTGGGAATCGAACCTGGAATCCTTAGCGCTGTGAGGCAGCAGTGCTAACCACCGTGCCGCATTCAGGTACCAAAGATCCAGTTAACAGCTGCAGGCGTCCACAGCCTGACACAGAAGGGGACGCTGCAATGTGGAGAAGAATTAAAAGGTATCGATGCTCCCCGTCCCCACACATGGAGCTGGTGGACGAGGGCCACATTCCCTCGAATTAACAATCGAGCTATAAATCAACAGCAATCGGCCGCTCGCTCTGGAGGCAATGGTATTGTAACTGTAAAACCAGTTCTGGTTTGACATCACAGAACAACGGCAAACAAAATAGATCAGAAGAGCCCGAGGGGATCTCCTTTTGAACTTCGAGATATTTGAGCAACCTACAGAAGAGTGATTTTTAAGTGAACAGATCTGCCAAAATACTAATTGGACAGGAGTTCTGTTCCTGTAGATAAGTGCCCACCCAACAGGCTCTGGTACCCATGGCAGCAACTGACAATTCCTGTCCAAACTCAACACACCCTCTGCCTGTCCACTGACTTCTCCGTCCCTCTCCGCGACGCTCTGCGTGCCGAGAATGTTTACCAGAAAATGTGCTCCAGAATCGGACAGTGTAAGAAATGTCCTTCTGATCCTACAGCAGGAGGATGGCAGCTCCAGCACAAACACAGAAGGAAGACCTTGCATTTGTGAAATGACTTTCACCAACCTCAGGACTGCCCGAAGGGGCTTTTTGTTTTTACAGCCAATGAAGCACTTCCGAGGCAGGAACAGAGAATGCTGGAAAACCTCAGCGGGTCTGACAGCCTCTGCGGAGAGAGAATAGAGCCGACATTTCGAGTCTGGACAAAGGGTCATCCAGACTCAAAACGTTGCCCAGGTTCGAGTCCCACTCCAGTGCTCGAGCACAGAATTCCAGGCTGCCACTCCAGTGAAGTACTGAGGGAGTGCTGCACTGTCCGAGGTGCCGTCTTTTGGATGAATTGGTAAACTGGGCCCCTCTGCTTGGATGGTTATCGAAGATCTCCATTTTGAAGAGGAGCGGGGGAGTTATCCACTTATGTTCCTTGGCCAAACATCGATCCCTCAACCAACGTCAATTTTCACCCAGTTATTAAACATTGCCGTTGTGGGAGCTTGCTGTGCGTAAATTGGTTGCTGCACTTCTTATTTTCCAGCAGGGGCCACAGTCCAGTAAGTACTTCACTGGCTGTAAAGTGCTTTGTGATTGTCAAGGACGCTCTCATTTTCTGTTTGAAGTCACGGCGCAGTGTCAGTTAAATCGTGCAATCCCTTACAGTACAGAGGGAGGTCATTCGGCCCACTGAGACTGCGCCGATTCTCTGAAAGAACATCCCACCCAAGGCCAACCACACCCTCACTGCCCTATGCCCATAGCCCCACACATTTACTGTAGCTAATCCACCTAACCTACACGTCTGCGGACACTAAGTGAGTCACCTGATGAAGGTGCAGTGTTCCGAAAGCTCGTGCTACAAATAAACCTGTTGGACTTTAACCTGGTGCTGTGAGACTACTTACTGTGCCCACCCCCAGCTGGCATCTCCACGTCTATTTTGAAGTCTGGGAGGAAAGCAGAGCACCTGGAGGAAACCCATGCAGACATGGGGGGAATGTGCAAATTCCAGACAGCAGTCATCCAAGGCTGGAATCAAACCCAGGTCCCTGGCACTGCGAGGCAGCAATGCCAACCACTGTGCCATCATGCCACCCATGTCCAATAAATGTTTCTTAAATTAGCTCAGCAGGTATTGGATGGGCATGAAGGACATTTAAATATGCTTCCATTGGCAGAGATGGGTGACAGATGGCAAAAGGACCAGGAGCTCGGGGAGAACTGATCATCCAGAGTGTGTGGTTCACACCTTTTGTATTTCAGGGTGATTAACTCTGTGGCAATTCCCCTCCCGACCAAGGTCCCAGGTTCGATTCCCGGCTTGGATGATTCTGTGGAGTTTGCGCATTCTCCCCGTGTCTGTGCGGGTTTCCTCCAGATGCTCCGGTTTCCTCCCACAAGCCTAAAGATATATGAGTTAGGTGGATTGCTAAATTGCCTCTCGGTGTCCAAAGATGTGTGGGTTAGGTCAATTAGCCACGCTGAATGTGTGGGGTCACGGGATAGGGCGGAGAGGGTGGGCCTGGGGTGGTTGGCCTTGAGTGGGATGCTCTTCCGGAGAGTCGGTGTAGAGTCAGCGGGCCGAGTGGCCTCCCTGGGTACCGCGGGGGCTTGCCTGATTTAACCGATGCTGCAAAAATTCAGACTGGACGCAGATAGACAGGGCCACATCTCAAGAGCAGGTTGTAGAAAGGAATGTGGGCATCAGCTCAACAATGTTTAAATTCTTGTAATTCCGGAGAAATAGTTTGCAAAGTCAACTCAAAAATAATCATCACTGAGATTTGGGTAGGTCTGACGCGATTGATGTGAGCCAGATGGAACTTCCAGCCATCCCCATATCGCGTATCACTGATAACAGTTTCACCCTGTCTCCATTCGATACCCGTGGCTATGACAACAGAACACACCAAACAATAACAAAGCCTTTTTTTTTGCTTGAATTACAATCTTTTGGCCCAATAGGTTCACACAATTTGGAGCATTGCCACACTGTGCCTGGTTTACTTGGCTTGCTTGGCAAGGCAGGGGTGCTTTCTTTTGGGACAGCGCTTTTAAATAGATTTTCTGCCCCTCACTGGAAAAAATAATTTAATCCCGGCTCTGCCACACCTGTCTGTTCCTGAAGGCAGAGTTTGATGCCAAGCGGACCTCTTTCGTGAAGAAATCTATACGATAAAACTTGGAGTTTATTTATCAGTGTCACGAGCAAGGCTTACGTTAACACTGCAATGAAGTGAAAATCCCCTAGTCGCCACATTCTGTTCGGGTACACTGAGGGAGAATTTAGCGCAGCCAATGCACCCTAACCGGCACGTCTTTCCGACTGTGGGAAGGAACCCAAGCAGACACGGGGAGAATGTGCAGCTTCCACGCAGACAGTAACCCAAGCCAGGAACCGAACCTGGGTCCCTGGCGCTGAGAGGCAGCAGTGCTAACCGCTGTGCCACCACGTCAGAGGTCTGACAAGTGCAAACCCTCCCTGCTCCCCTTATCGAAACCTGCGTTTTCCTGAGGAGGCCAAGAGGCAGCAGACGGATCAGTGTTTCCTCTCTCTGTAACCCACTCACAAAGGTGGGAGAGAGAAGAGAGAGAGGGAGGCAGCGCAAACCTACCAGAGTACCGTCAGGGGCTGAAGGGTTAAACTCTGGCGACAGGTTGTGCAGTGTTGGCTCACGCTCCCTTTTGTCTGAAGGGTGATCTGATCGAGCTGTAGAAAGTGATAGAATAGATACGGGAGGAAATGATTTCCTCCGGCAGGGCGATCCAGAACAATGCAAGTTATTATCTCCGAAACACAACGAGTTTGTTCAGGAGCGAATGCACGAGGCACCTTTGAAAGCTTTCACTTCTAGTGCTGAATTTTACAGCCTCCTGCCTTGATGTGGGGGAGGGGGGGGGGGGGGGGGGTCTCGTATAATATACCAGGCTGTGCTCCCCGTCCCTGCCCATCGGGGTCTCCCGCGTTACGGTGAGTGGGTAAGGTGTCAGGGAAGTGACACGGCTCAGGCCACCATCACTGCTATTCACTGTGTGGAGGGGAGGGCATCATAGAATCCTTACAGCACAGAAGGAGGCCATTCAGCCCATCAAGTCTGCGCCTATTCTCTAACAAGAGCATCACATCCAGGCTCTATCTCCATAAACCCACGTATTTTTTTTAGAATCATAGAACCCCCACAGTTCAGAAAGAGGCCATTCAGCCCTTCAAGTCTGCATTGACAACAATTCTGCCCAGGCCCTATCCCGGTAGTCCCATGTATCTACCCTGCCAATCCCCCTGACACTAAGGGTCAATTTAGCACGGCCAATCCACCTAACCCACATATCTTTGGACTGTGGGAGGAAACTGGAGCATTCAGAGGAAACTCTCGCAGACATGGGGAGAACATAGGGGCAAGGTGGGGCCAGGTTTTCACTGTGTGGGCTGCTGACAGGCAACTGACCCTTGTGGCCTCTTCCCCACCCCAAGATAATACTCCCCCTCCCTTTATCCTTCCTCCCCGCCAGTCTCTAAAACCCAATTGCCCTCAATCCCCTTCAAACCTGTCCTTCCCTGGGCTCTGCCAGTAGAGGGGGGTTTGCCAAGCCTCCAGGAGGCAGTTTGGCTAAGAGCTAAATATAATCCAATTGGGTGATGAGTCTTTGCTTCCCAATTGGTGTAGGAAGGCCATATGTCAAAAGGATGGATGTGTTGGCCGACTAATGGTTGGAGGGTGGGGTGGCAAGTCATGGAGGAGGCCTCCAGGAATATAATTAAATCACAGTTGGCCACTCTATGTGCCAGGCAAGCCGGACCAAAAGATTTACCCAAACTCCAAAACCCTCACCTTCCATCTGCCTGCAGTCCCTGCAATGGCCACTGCTCCATGCTGGCGCTGCAGAGCTGCCAGCCAATTGGACTGGCCAACAGCTCCTTGGGATGGGAAACCCTCCCAGATTGGGTTTGGAGGTCCCACTCAGACCCAACTGAGATGGCACCTCAAATAATGTTGCTGCAGGAGAGCCAGGTTTCTGGTTGGCACGGTGCCAATGGATTTTTCAGTTCGGGGAGATGGGCAACATGGTCTCCCCCTCCCCCACCATGTAAAATCCAACCCTTAAGTACTTCCTTGGCGATGACGCAATTTGTGAGGTTCTGTGGTTGTGAAAGGGGGCTATATAAATGCAATCTTCCTTTCTCTTTCACAAAGGTTAGCGAAAATCGCCAACTGTCTCCCCGAAAGGGCAGTGGACGCATCATTGGAAGCTTCCGACTGCCAGTTTAATTGCTTCTCGTTGGGCGAGGGAATCGAGAGATGAAGGATCAGAAAGGCTTGCATTTTCATGATGCCTTTCACAACAACCGCAGGATGTCCCACCCCACCTATCGGTAGTTACCCCGGTAACATAGAACCATGACAGCCAATCAGCGCCTAGCAAGATCCCACGATAGAGAAGAAAAGGCAAATAAATGGAGCTGCGGTATAAATCAGTTAGGGTTAAATGAAATGGCAGAATGAGTCCAAGGGGCTGAATGGCCTCCACCTTCCTAGATGGGGGTCCAGAGGCTAACTACGACCCTCGAGCCAAGATCAAGATTGTGATCCAGCTATTCCAGCCTCCTGGTCTGTTACTCACACCCTACCTTTACCCAACCATCTACATTTACACAACGCCTTTAATTTAGTAAGAGGTTGCAAAGGGGGCTCCATGCAAGCAAATAAACTTTGACACTGAGCCACAAATGGAGATATTAGGACAGGTGACCAAAAGAGACAGAGAGAGACAGAGGTTTATGGAGGAAATCCAGATCCAGGGGCTCAGGGAGCTGAAGGCATGCCCTCTAATGCTGCAGCAATGAAATTTTGTCACATTTTGATTCCAAGAGATCAACACCTTGTCTGCTGGGGCCAGCCTGGAAAAAAACCCAGATTGCCCAGGGCCGGGGTTGGAGAACCACAGAGCCGTGAAAGCTTTGGCTTGGTGGCAACAAGTGGGATTTATCCGGATGAATTCCACAAAGCTACCCTAGAATCCGGATTGAAAGGGGACGGTTAGATGAAAAAGCAAGCCACTTCATTGTTCCAGCTGTGAGGGGAGGCGGGGCAGGGATTTTGGCCCATCCCATGTCGATGATCACATTGCACCATGTGACTTATCACCCGACTTCATGTATCATCTTGTCACGACATCAGCCATCATGCCAAATGGAGCTGCCAGTGGGTCTCGACCCACTGGAATCTGGGTCGGTGACTGCACCGCCTCTTCACAGATCCACGTTCCACCCAATCCACACACTGTCCCAGCGCTTAACCCACACAACCTCGAAAGGCTAAATTTCCTCTGGAGGGCACTGCCTCAAAGGAGCGATGGAAGCAGCTTCCAAAAGGGGATTGGATTTGAACTTGAAAGGGGCAGAAGTCCAAGGTCACGTACCAACCGACTCAAGAACAGCCTCTTCCCTGCTGCCATCAGACTTATGAATGGACCTACCTTACACCAAGTTGATCTTTCTCTACACCCTAGCAATGACTGTAACATTACATTCTGCACTCTCTCCTTTCATAAAATCATAGACTCCCTACAGGGCAGAAGGAGGCCATTTGGCCCATCGAGTCTGAACCGACCACAATCCCACCCAAACCCTATTCCCATAACATTTACCCCACTAATCCCCCTGACACTAGGGTCAATTTAGCATGTCAAATCAACCTAACCTGCACATCTTTGGACTGTGGGAGGAAACCGGAGCACCCGGAGGAAACCCACGCAGACACGGGGAGAGTGTGCAAACTCCACATTGACAGTGACCCGAAGCCAAATTGAACCCAGGTCCCTGGCGCTGTGAGGCAGCAGTGCTAATGTCAGCTATAACTCTCACCAACTTTTACAGATGCACCATAGAAAGCATTCTTTCTCCCATCCATTGACTCTGTCTACACTTCCCGCTGCCTCGGCAAAGCAGCCAGCATAATTAAGGACCCCACGTACCCCAAACATTCTCTCTCCCACTTTGATCCGTCAGGAAAAAGGTATAAAAGCCTGAAGTCACATGCCAACCCACGCAAAAACAGCTTCTTCCCTGCTGCCATCAGACTTTTGAATGGACCTACCTTGCATTAAGTTGATCTTTCTCTACACCCTAGCTATGACTGTAACACTACACTCTGCACGCTCTCCTTTCCTTCCCTATGAACGGTATGCTTTGTCTGTATAGCGCACAGGAAACAATAGTTTTCACTGTATATTAATACATGTGACAATGATAAATCAAATCAAAAAGCAGCACGTAGGAGAGTATCTTGAAGGGGGATCTTCCACCTTCAGCCTCTTCGAGGAGGTCCCTGACCCAGACTCAGGAGTGTGTCTGGAGTTCCATCATTTTCCTTTAACAGTGGATCCGTGATGTCGGGCACCTTTTCAACGTGGAACCTGGGTATGATGGCGGGACACACATCATCAAGCCTGCCTCGCCACGGGAGATGATGCAAAACCTTTGGATGAGTAATTAATTACACTGGGGAAGATGTGCCGTAATATCCCAGCCCCTACCCTCCACCGTGGGACTTGGTCCCGGATCAGATGGGAAAATTCTGCCCGAGTCACGCCATCATCCTCCACTCAATCCTTCACCTGAGGAGATATCTTGTAAAAAGCTAGTTGGGATGACACAAAAACGTTGGTTTTCTGCCGATCAAAAACAAAAGCAAAAAACACTAAAGGTCACAGCCCTAAAAACAGTTCTTTTTCTCTCTCTCTCTCTCTCCACAGATGTTGCCTGACCTGCTAAGCCTTCCAGGAATTTCCGCTTTAAGAAACACATCGCCTTTCAAAAAAGGCCACAAAAAATGATACACGCCCAACCATAAGATATGAGAGCAGAATTAGGCCATTCGGCCCATCGAGTCTGCTCCGCCATGCAATCATGGCTGATATGATTCCCATCCCCATTCTCCTGCCTTCTCCTCCTAACCCTTGGTCTCCTTATTGATCAAGAACCCACCTATCTCTGATAGATAGAAAGCACGAGTGAAACAGAGCGGAAACTTATCGAATTAAAGCAAAGATGAGATCCAGAGCAAACCCAAATTCATGCGAGAGACAGGCTGCGGAGAATATGGTAGGCCGCTGAAGCATGCATAAGGACCAGATTCACCACAAAAAGGGACTGCAAACTTATCGCCACAAACCTTGCAACGTGTCCAAGTTGAGGGAATCCCTGTAACGCAACGCCCGGCCGAGGTTGACTGTAGTTCAGATTAAACCAGTCTTCTACAAAACGTCATCAGCTTCAGAATCCTAAAATGGACAACACAGGATTGTCAAAACGTTTGCCACCAAAAACCTTTGTAGCTAAAACGTGCAAAGTTATTGCTAGGTTATCAGTGACACAAATAGCAGCAGAAGTTCCAAACTCTGTCTCACAAAGTGTGCTACATTACCGGCTCCTTATCATTCCGTGGGTGGGATTTTTCCAATCCTGCCAGTAGGGGACATTGTCACGGGCAGGACGGTCGCATTTGGAGAGTGGCCAAATGTCAACTGAGCGGGGAAAATTCCGACCCGAGTTTAAGTCATTCTGAGCAAAATCTTCCAGCTCTTCACACTGGCAGGAACATCTGGTCCCGATATCAGCACATCCCCATTCCTGGCAACGTGAGGTGGAATGAATGGGAAATTCTCACTTTTGGAGAAGGGGGGGGGGTGCCATAAAGTTTCTGCTGAGACTTATTGATGTGTTAAAATTGAAGTTTTGCGGTGGGATTTGAACATGTGTCTCTTGATTATGAATTCACATTCCCAAACCCTTAGCAGAATATTGGGTATAACCAAACAAAAAACACAGTTCCAGTTAGAGTGGGGTTACAGAGACCATTATAGAGTCCTACTGTGCAGAAGGAGGCCATTTGGCCCATCAAGCTTGCACCAACAACAATCCCACCCAACCCCTATCCCCCTGCATCTACCCAAGTTAGTCCCCCTGACACTAAGAGACTACTTAGCATGGCCAATCCACCTAACCTACACATCTTTAGACTATGGGAGGAAACAAGGAGCACCCAGAGGGGACCCACGCAGATACGGGGAGAAGGTGCGGACTCCACACAGACAGTAACCCAAGCTGGGAATCGAACCCAGCTCCCTGGTGCTGTGAGGCAGGGGTGCTAACCACTGTGCCATCCTGCATGCTTTAGCCAAATTCTTCCTGATCAACTTACAACACATTGCACCACAGTTGTCAGCTAAATTTTGACAGCCAACAATACTGCTGGCTTAATGCTGGAGTATGTAAAAGAATAGTTAGTTATTAAAAAATTAGTTAGCACACTACACTCAATATATTATACTTCCCACGCCAAGTGAAATATATCCTTGGAACAAAATGAGAAAAACAATGCATAACATTAAATATTAGCCGCTGGCCAAAAGCTTTGTTTTAACTGATCTGCCTCCAAGATAAAGCTGCATTAGTTTTCCTTTATGAATGTCAGCATCTGCCACGGCACTCACACAATTTCTAATTTAATTATGATTTTGCACCCCCCCACCTCCCCCTTCCGTTGGGCAGTTTGTAACTTTACTAGATTACCAAGATATTGAGACCTGTTACTGAAATATGAAACCAAGCTCATTTTTAATTGCAATACGATGCATGTCCTTCTGTCACACGGCCAGCTTTTATCCCAGGTATGTGATGCAACACACTACTCACAACTGGTTCCCACATGGCACAGGCAACGTGTTAAAAAATAAATCTAACCCAGCACCGAATGCACCACTTGCCTGTGGCAAAAGTCCACCTTCATTAACGTGGAACTAGTCAGCACCAGACTAAACTACTGCATTTTTAATTACTTTTTACATGGGGTTAGTATCACAGCGGTAGCTTCAGACAGCTGGGCTGCTGCACCTTGGCACCTGTGAGACATGGAGCCCCCTCTATATATTCAGCGCACACTGTGGAGCGCTATGTTGGGATGTGGAGATGCTGGTGTTGGACTGGGGAGGGCACAGTGAGAAGTCTCACAACACCAGGTTAAAGTCCAACAGGTTTATTTGGAATCACGAGCTTTCGGAACGCTGCCCCTTCACAAGGAGAGACTCACCTGATGCAGGAGCAGCACTCCGAAAGCTCGTGACTCCAAACAAACCTGTTGGACTTTAACCTGGTGTTGTGAGTTTTATGTTGACTCATGAGCAACTAAAAACACAAAAGTGCTGGAAATACTCAGCGAGCCTGGTAGCAACTCTAGAGAGAGAAACAGAGCCGACAGAGCGGGATTCTTAAAATTTAAGAAGCAATTAAATTGGGCCATAGCATACAAGACTACAGACCTAGTGCTGGGAAATGGGATGTGGATAGGTGCTTGGTGGCCAGCACTGACACAATGGGCCAAAGGGCCTGCTCCCAGGCTGCAAAATCTACAGCTTTATGATTTTTCAACTCCCCACCAGCGTGGAATTCGGAATTCCTACCCGGACGTTCTTCCAGTCTGTCAGCTTTATCACCCCCCACTCCCGACCACAATGGGCGGAACTGGAAAATCTAGGCCAATGTTTCAGGTGAGTCTTCGTCCGAACCACAGTTCACAGGGTTCTGGTTTTCCACACGGCCTTTTGAAGAGACAAACTATTTGAAAGTGACGCTGCTGCCTACATTGCGGAACGTGGGGAAGTTTCAACAACAACAACAAGCTGCATTCCTATAGCAGCTTCATCCCTAGGGGAGTTGGTCGGGGGGGGTGTTGGGACTGTGGGGGGGATACTTCACAGAGGCAGCAGGAATCACCGACGCAGTGAAGGGGTTAGAAGGAAGAGCGTCCAAAAACCTTTGGTTAAATTGGTGACTCAGACAACAACAGCCTGCATTCACGTAACACCTTTCCATTTGTAAAACATTCCAAAACTCACAGGATTTTTATCAAACGGGAATTTGACACAGGAGGCTCGCCCTTTATGTCTTACTCTCCCAACCAGTCAAACTGAGTACGTCACAGTTATCCGCCAGCGTGGACAGAGAGGATGGGAGGGTGGGATTGGCAGAGAGAAAAACCAGTCTGAAATTGGTCAGCACAAATCTGGAAGAACCGGATCTCCCTCAGAATCATCTTCCACTGGTTTTAATTTTCTTTCACGCGTTGGGTGGATTGGCTATGTTCAATCGCCCCTTTAGTGTCTCCAAACACGTAGATTAGATGGGATTAGCCATGGTAAATGTGTGGGGTTACAGGGATAGGGCAGGGGAGAGGGCCTGGGTAAACTACCCTGTCAGAGAGTTGGCACAGAATTGATGGGCCAAATATTTAAAGTTTATTTATTAGTGTCACAAGTAGGCTTACATTAACACCGCTTACTGCGAAAACCCGAGTCACCACGCGCCAGCACCTGTTCGCGTAGACCGAGGGAGAATTTAGCATGGTCAATCAACCTAATCTGCACATCTTTAGAGAGTGGGAGGAAACCCACGCAGACACGGGGAGAACATGCAAACTCCGCACAGACAGTGACCCAAGCCGGGAATCGAACCCGGATCCCTGGCTCTGTGAGGCAGCAGTGCTAACCACTGTGCCACAGTGCTGCCCCATGGTCCCTTCTGCACTGGAGGGATGCTATGATTGACAACTAGTTGTGGAAGTGGTTTTCTCAGTGCCATGTTGCCTTAAACATCTGGTCCTTTTTAGTCTCGTTACAAATATGTAAAATAACAAAACAAAATCACATCTTTCTGCTATATGTCAGCCTGAGAAATGGATACACAAACCGCAGGGAGTTAGTCTTCTTTGACCTCCGCTGTTAACCGGGGAGGTGGTTCAGGGAAGGGAAGATAACAGATGGCAGCTTGTAAAAAAACTCAGCAGCACCCAAAGTATGTGAGAGTTGAGGTAACCATTAGCTTGGCAAATAAGTGGGATTATGTTTCTTGTAAAATGTCCAGGCCGTTACTTATCGTCCGTGAATTCACTTAGTGGTTCTGCTATGTTCGTTCAACTGATGGGCTTCTTGTTAAAAAAAAACTCTTGAAGTTGTGCTGTTGATGTTTGTTGGATCTTTTTAGAACACATCTTGGTGATGAACCTTATTTGTCACCCAGTCTCCATGCTCCTCAACTCCTCACCGGATAAGTACAGCTTGGTCTGACTCAGTGACGATCTGTTTAAGCCTAAACTTATCTTCGACCCCACATCCTATGCTCCCAGTGTGCTCACTTCCACCTCTCCCGTTACGCTTGTGTAGCGGGGAGTTGGACCATTTCACCCTTCGGAAAACTCAACTCCTCCTGGCTCCCAGTCCTGAGCAACGTTAGAGGGCAGCTCATGTCCTCTCTCACCAACTTTTACAGATGCACCATAGAAAGCATTCTTTCTGGTTGTATCACAGCTTGGTATGGGCTTCTGCTCTGCCCAAGACCACAAGGAACTACAAAGATCGTGAATGTAGCCCAATCCATTACTCAAACCAGCCTCCCATCCATTGACTCTGTCTATACTTCCCGCTGCCTCGGGAAAAGCAGCCAGCATAATTAAGGACCCCACACATCCCGGACATTCTCTCTTCCACCTTCTTCCGTCGGGAAAAAGATACAAAAGTCTGAGGTCACGTACCAACCGACTCAAGAACAGCTTCTTCCCTGCTGCCATCAGACTTTTGAATGGACTTTGCTCGCACTAAGTTGATCTTTCTCTACACCCTCGCTATGACTGTAACACTACATTCTGCACTCTCTCCTTTCCTTCTCTATGAACGGTATGCTTTGTCTGTATAGCACGCAAGAAACAATACTTTTCACTGTATACAAATACATGTGACAATAATAAATCAAATCAAATTAGAAGGGAGTGCAGCGAAGGTTTACCAGGCTGATTCCTGGGATGGCAGGTCTGTCATATGAGGAGAGACTAAATTGGTTAGGATTATATTCACTGGAGTTTGGACGAGTGAGAGGGGATCTGATAGAAACGTATAAAATTCTAACAGGGTTAGACAGGGTAGATTCAGAAAGAATGTTCCTGACGGTAGGGCAACGAAGGGTCACAGTTTGAGGTTAAGGGGTAAACGTTTTAGAACTGAGGTGAGGAGAAATTTCTTCACCCAGTGGGTGGTGAATGTGTGGAATTCACTATCACAGAAAGTAGTTGAGGTCAAAATGTTGTGTGATTTTTGATTTGACTTGATTTATTATTGTCACATGTATTAACATACAGTAAAAAGTATTGTTTCTTGCACACTATACAGACAAAGCATACCATTCATAGAGAAGGAGAGAGTGCAGAATGTAGTGTTACAGTCACAGCTAGGGTGTAGAGAAAGGTCAGCTTAATGCGAGGTAGGTCCATTCAAAAGCCTGACAGCAGCAGGGAAGAAACCGTTCTTGAGTCGGTTGGTACGTGACCTCAGACTTTTGTATCTTTTTCCCCATGGAAGAAGCTGGAAGAGAGAATGTCCGAGGTGCGTGGGAATTAGATATACCTCTTGGAGCTAAAGGGTAGAAGGGAGATGAGGGGAAGGGAGGGTCAGGATATTGAATTCGATGATCAGCCATGATCAAAATGAATAGTGGGGCAGGCTTGAATGGCTGATTGGCCTCCTTCTGCTTCTAGTTTCTATGAAGGAGGGAGATTGCAACAAGAAAACGGCTGGAGAAGGTTTACATCAACCCAGGCTTGCCGCTACACGAGGGCCTTCCCGATCCACCTGCTGCTTGCCTCCCATCACTCCAGTCTGGACCGTTAAGACTAAATCCAGTTAATACGGTGAGCCTTAACCAGTAACATTGCAACTACCACAAAGTAATACACTGACTCCTTCTGGGTCGGCAAGGAGTGTCATCAAAAAGAAACTGCTTTGATTATTGCGCAAAATGGGAACTTGAAACCAAACAGCAAGACAGATTGTAAGGAACACGTTCAATTCTTGCACATTTTTTTGAACTGGAAGCTAGGGAAGGCAATAGTTCCTCATTGCATTCTCCATGGCAACACCTCACCCAATCAGGGTCAGCTTGTTCTCGCTGGAATGGCAGAGGGTGCGGGGCGACTTGATAGAAGTCTACAAGATTATAAGGCACACGGACAGAAGCTTTTTCCAAGGGTGGAAGAATCAATTACTAGGGGGGGGGGCGTAGGTTTAAGTTGTGAGGGGCAAGGTTTAAAGGAGATGTACAAGGCAAGTTTTTTTTACACAGAGAGTGGTGGGTGCCTGGAACTCGCTGTCAGGGGAAGTAGTGGAAGCAGATACGATGGTGACTTTTAAGGAGCGTCTTGACAAATACTTGAATAGGATGGGAATAGAGGGATATGGTCCCCGGAAGGGTAGGAGGTTTTAGTACTGTCAGGGCAGCATGGTCAGTGGAGACTTGGAGGGCCAAAGGGCCTGTTCCTGTGCTGTAATTTTCATTGTTCTTCGCCAACCAATCAGCACCCTTTTCTCCAGCAACATAAACTGTTCTGATGGTTTGAAATTTGGCATTTTTGTATTTGTCCTGATGAGTGCAAGATGTAAAATTTCAGCAGCATATCTCTCTTGACAGCAGCATTCGAGAATGTTAGACTGGTCGTGTCCTCACCTGACCCTGAATATCACACCACCATAGTGGGTCAGATCTCAAGCAGTGATGAGACGGAGTACAGGAAAGAGATAGAGAACTGGTGCAATGACAATAATCTCTCCCTCAATGTCAGTAAAACAAAAGAGATAGTCTTTGACTTCAGGAAGCGTAGTGGAGAATGTGTTCCTGTCTACATCAATGGTGATGAAGTGGAAATGGTCAAGAGCTTCAAGTTTCTTGGTGTTCAGATCACCAACAACCTATCCCGGTCTCTCCACGCCAATGCTATAGTTAAGAAAGCCCGCCAACACCTGTATATTCTCAGGAGGCTCAGAAAATTTGGCACGTTCGCCATGACTCTCACCAACTTTTACTGATGCACCGTGGAAAGTATCCTTTCCAGACGTATCACAGCTTGGAATGGTTCCCGCTCTGAGCAAGAAAACTACAAAGAGTTGTGAACATAGCCCAGTCCATCACTCAAACCAGCTTCCCATCCAGTGTCTCCCTCTGGACTTCCCGCTACCTCGGAAAAAGACCCCATGCACCCCAGACATTCTCTCTTCCGCCTTCTTCCTTTGGGAAAACGCACAACCGTCTGAGAACACATCCCAACCAACTCAAGAACAGCTTCTTCCCTGCAGCCTCCAGACTTTTGAATGGACCTATTATATATTAAACTGATCTCTCTCTTCACCCAGCTGTAACTGTAACACTATATCCTGCACTCTCTCCTTTCCTTCTCTATGAACGGTATGCACTGTCTGTGTATTGCGCAAGAAACGATACTTTTCACTGTATACTAATACACGTGACAATAACAAATCAAACCAGCCCAGTGGATGAACAGTAGTTAAAGGCACAAAAATCCTGGTTGTTCGGTTGTCTTTCCCTGCTCCAAGGTAACTCACGCTGGTTGGAACATAACAGACAGCAGCTAGTTTATGATGAATCAAGGATCAGCCCTAATCCAGGTGGTTCAATAGGGTACAAGGCTGTACATTGATATTAGGTGTCAAGGTTCCATAGAAAACACTCTCGTTTTTCAAGGCAGACAATTGAGAGTTCCCTTCCCACTCTCAGGACAAAAGGATGATGTATTGACGTTCTCAGTACAGTACTGTTACTATTCAATTTCCAACCCTCCAACATGACAGCTTCTCAGGTACAGAAACACTTCAGATGAATGGAACAGGACTTAGGGCTGCTAAACGTTGAACCAAGACCCTTCTGGGTGGATGCAGAAATCCCCTGGCCAATATTTCATGCAAACAAATTAACTTGGAGCAAGAGTAGGCCATTCAGTCCCTCGATCCTGATTCAATAAGATCACGGCAGATCTGACTGTGGCTTTAACCCCACATTCTGCCTAACCACTTTGATGCCCTTGTTACACAAGAATCTATCTCCCTTGAAAATATTTAATGACCCTGTCCCCATCGTTCTAGGGTTCAAAGACTCACGACTCACAGGGAGAAAGTTCTTCTCATCTCACCTCAGTCTTAAGACGGGAGGCCCCTTGCTTCTTAAACTGTTTTGCCAAGTTCTAGTCTCTCCCACAACGGGAAACATCCTCTCAGCATCCATCCTGTCAAGTCCCCTCAGAACCTTGTATGTTTCTATCAGATCGGCTCTCGTTTTCCAAAATTCCAACACCTACAGGCCCAGCTTGTCCATCCTTTCCTCACAGGATAAACGCTTCATCCTAGGAATTAGTCAAATGAACCTTCCAATGCACTTGCAACTTTTCTTAAATAAGGGGGGCAGAACAGTACACAGTATTCCAGAGAGGCAGCACAGTGGTTAGCACCGCTGCCTCACAGCGCCAGGGACCCCGGGTTCGACTGCCAGCTCGGGTCACCAGAGTCCGCACATTCTCCCTTTGTCTGCAGTGATTTTGTGCTCTGGGTTCCTCCCACAATCCAACAAACGTGCTGGTTAGGTACATTGGCCGTGCTAAATTTTCCCTCTGTGTTCCCAAACAGGCACTGGAGTGTGACAACTAGGGGATTTTCACGGTAACTTCATTGCAGTGTTAATGTAGGCATACTTGTGACACTAATAAAATAAACTTTTTTAAAAACAAATGCAGTCTCATCAATTTTTAAAGTTTGTTTATTAGTCACAAGTGGTCTTACATTAACCGAAAGAGAAAATGCTTTGACAAAGGGTCATCTGGACTCGAATTGTCAGCTCTTTTTTCTCCTTACAGATGCTGCCAGACCTGCTGAGATTTTCCAGTGTTTTCTCTTTGGTTTCAGATTCCAGCATCTGCAGTAACTTGCTTTTATCTAGGCTTACATTAACACTGCAATGAAGTTACTGTGAAAACCCCCTAGTCGCCACACTCCAGCGTGTGTTCGGGTACACGGAAAGAGAATTTTAATGGCCAACGCACCCTAACCAGCACGTCTTTCGGATTCTGAGGAGGAACCGGAGCACCCGGAGGAAACCCATGCAGACGCAGGGGAAACATGCAGACTCCGCACAGACAGTGACCCAAGCCGGGAACCTGGCGCTGTGAGGCAGCAGTGCTAACCACTGTGCCAGTCCAGAATTTTGAAGAAGAGTGGGTGAGTTATCCTTGGTGCTCTTGCCAAATGTTTACTCTTCAACCCTCATCACCAAAACAATTGATCTGCTCATCATCACATCGCTGTTTGTGGGATCTTGCTCTGTGTGTCTGTGTGTGTGTGTGTGTGTGTGTGTATTGGCTGCTTTGCTTTCTATGTTACCCTTGAAAAGTACTTCACTGAGTGTGAAGCACTTTGGGAGATTGAGGTGATGGAGAGCAGGATAGAAACCTTTCTTTGACCCGTGTAGTTGGGAGTGCCAGCAAGCACAGCTGGTACTGCGATCCACAAACTAATTTTTAAAAACACTATAATACATTAAAGTAAACCTCTCCAGGTCCACATGCGATCACATTAATTTTTATATTGGATTACTAAACGGCGAAACCTATCCCCTGATCCATCTGCTCCCGTTGCCCTTCAGGGTCACACTGAGTGACAAATGAGTTGGTGAGTCTATCACAGCTGTTACACTGCAACATGCACCGCTTGTGAGACTGGGTTAGGCTTCAGCTGGATGGCAATACAGAATTATCCAGCACAGAAGGAGACCACTCAGTCAGGTCTGTGCCTGCTCTCTGTCAGGAACTGGGAGCAGAAGTCGGCAAATTTGGCTCTTCGAGCCTGCTCCGCCATTCAACCAGCTGATCTCTCCCTGCTCTCAAATCCACCTTCCCACCTGTTCCCTCTACTCCTTTTCTTTATTATAAATGAGAGCGGCACGGTGGTTAGCACGGCTGCCTCACAGCGCCAGGGATTCAGGTTCGATTCCCAGACTGGGTCACCGTCTGTGCAGAGTTTGCACGTTCTCCCCGTGTCTGTGTGGGTTTCCTCCTGGTGCTCTGGTTTCCTCCCACAGTCCAAAAGACGGGCTGGTTAGGGTGCATTGGCCGTGTTAAATTCTCCCTCAGTGTACCCAAACAGGCGCCAGAGTGTGGCGACTAGGGGATTTTCACAGTGACTTCATTGCAGTGTTAATGTTAGCCTACTTGTGAGACTAATAAATAAATAAATCTATCTCCTTCTTGAAACCATTCAATGATACAGACTCCACCGCACTCTGGGTCAGTGATTCCACAAATCCACCACCCTCTGCAAAGAGTAGTTCCTCCTTATCTCAGCTTTAAATCTACCGTCTCTCAACCTGTACCTGCGACCTCTTGTTCCAGATTGCCCCATAAGGGGAAACATTTGGTCCACATTTACTTTATCAATCCCTTTTAAACTTTTACATACCTCGATCAGACCCCCTCTCGAGCATTCGATTAGTGCTACTCACTGCTTCATCCACACAGCCCCACAAATCCTGCCCCTACTTACCCACTTCCCTTTTGAAACTTGAATCTGCTTCCTTTCCAACAGGGCAATACAAATCTTAGCAACTCACTGCATCAGAGCTCTGACAATGGGTCATCCAGCCTTGAAACACAGTCTCTCCCTCCACAGATGCCGACAGACCTGCTGTTATTTTCCAGCATTTCCTGTTTTTGTGTCACTGAGGAAGCCATGGCTGCTTCCAGGAGGACATTCTCCAGAATCCCAGAAGTGCAGGCATTCCGGACCATCCCGGGGGGGACAGGGGAGTGGTGTTATTAAGTGTGGGAGCGACAGGGAGAGGGCAACAGGAGTTCGGATGCAAAGGCAAGAGGGAGGGTGGTTCCCCTTCTCCAACGTCAGCACAGATAACTAAGATCTTGATCAGTGAGGTAAGATTTGGTGCTTGTCTAAAAGGAGCCCCGACAACTTTAGAGACGGAATTCCAGAGTTTAATACCTGGTCACCAATGGTGGAGTAAAAGAAACACATCTTGGTGTGGGCTCCTGCTCTGTCCAAGACCACAAGGATCTACAAAAGGTTGTGAACGCAGCCCAATCCATCACACAAACCAGCCTCCCATCCATTGACTCTATCTACACTTCGGAAAAGCAGCCAGCATAATTAAGGACCGCACGCACCGTGGACATCCTCTCTTTCATTTCTTCCATCGGAAAAAAGCTACAAAAGTCTGAGGTCATGTACCAACCAACTCAAGAACAGCTTCTTCCCTGCTGCCATCAGACTTTTGAATGGAGCTACCTTGCATTAAAGTGATCTTTCTCTACATCCTAGCTATGACTGTAACTCTACATTATGCACTCTTCTGCCTTCTCTATGAACGGTATGTTTTACTTTTCATTGTACGTTAATACATGTGACAATAATAAATCAAATCAACTCAAAGATGATTAGGGACCAGAATTAGAGCAGCACGGTGGTCTTGAGGGAAGTGGGATGGGAGGAGATTACAGAAATAAGGAGGGACAGGCCATGGAGGATTTGAAAATAAGGATGAGCAGTTTAAAATTGAGGTGTAACTCAACAGGAAGCCAATGTAGGTCACCAAGCAGAGATGGTGATCAGTAAACAGAATTCAGTGCAAGTTTTGATCCATCTCCATTCCATTCTGCTGTCCATATTTCTAAAATCATAATTCACCAGTTTGCAGACACAAACAGGAGTTCGAGGAGGTAGAGAAACAAGAACCATAAAGAAAAATCCCTGGACAAAATCTAGTGGAAAATGGCACTTGAATAGTTGGATGGTTTGTCATTGACTAGAGAAGATGCAATGGGCCAAAGAGCCTTTTTCTGTGTTGTAGCCTTTTTGTGTAGCTCTGTCTGTGCCTCTAGACTTTTTATCTATTTTAGACATTTCTAATCTTCACTGGAACACACAGACTGAAATAACACAAAATGCCACTCTTATCAAAAACATGCCTTTACACCATTCCTCAATTCATCTCAAACTTTGCATATGGGTGGGATTCGAATGTTTGACAGTAACAGAAAACAGAATTGTGAACTATTCCAGACACTGGTCGTACATGTTGCAACCACATTCCATACATCTAATGGACTTATTTGCAAAGGAGACAATCCAATGCATTTATACAACTTGGAATGATTAACTGGACAAAAACAGTCAAAGCCGACCTACCTGTACACAACCTCCCTGCGGCCATTTAAATCCTAGTGCTAATCACAAGCTGCTCGTACAGTTACCCTTCCCAGAGCAATTACCACAAACCGACTAATGGAAAACTAAGCCATGGACCCATCCCCACCCCAGCCTGACAACCCCATCACTAACCTTTCCATTAAACTGCAGAACAGAATCTTCTGACTTAATGAAAACGTTGGCAGTTCACGTCCGTCACTAGAACAACAGAGCAAGCATCTGGGCTGAGTGTATTCTGACTGGGTTAAATTGCTGGTTAAACTCTGAACACCCATGTCCTATCTCCGTTTTCGTCTGGGTGTGTCCATATCTCCAGTACAGTACTGCCAGTCGGGGGTTGATACGGTGTGCTTGGGTGTTGGTTAATCTATAACAAGAGCTGATTATCTGGCTCGCAGCACGGATGATGGGGAAACAGCAAAAATTAGAATATAGTCATTAGACTTCACATTCTAATTGGCTCCCTGGTGTTTAAAAATCTGCGTGCTAAAGATAAGCAGCATTATAGGTGGCTGTGTTGGGCAGCATGGTGGCACAGTGGTTGGCACTGCTCCCTCACAGCTCCAGGGACCCGGGTTTGATTCCCGGCTCGGGTCACTGTCTGTGCGAAGTTTGCACATTCTCCCTGTCTCTGCGTGGGTTTCCTCTGGGTTCTCCGGTTACCTTCCACAGACCAAAAAACGTGCTGGTTAGGGTGCATTGGCCGTGTTAAATTCTCCCTCAGTGTACCCAAACAGGCGCCCGAGTATGGCGACTAGGGGATTTTCACAATAACTGCATTGCAGTGTTAATGTAAGCCTACTTGTGACACTAATAAATAAACTTAAAGATATGCCCCTAATTTTAAGATCATAACACTATGAAAGCAATAATGTCTTGCGTCCATTATGGATATGTTCTGGTATAGTTTCCAGCGCTAATTTCCTCCCCAGAACAGTCATGTCCTCTCAGCCGTATGGGTAAATGTTACATCCCTCCATCGCCCATGTGTAAAATTCAGGCATTAATGCACCGACATCTCGCTGTTTAAATTACCAAGCCTGGGTCTGGGTTTTTCCACCAACAACCCAGCTCATCAAAGTCAAAATAAGAGAACAAAGGGACAGAAAATAACACAAAGGCAGGAGGAAGGAAGAAGGGAAGGAGGCAAAAGAAGGAGCAGAGGAGGTGGGTGAGGGAATGGAAGGAAGGAGAGGAGGATGGAGGAGAAGAGGTAGTGTGACCAAAAATACTTGAGAATTCACATGCCAAAAACCTTCTGTTATCTCACAGACTAGCTGCAAATACCAACCCCATTTCGACAATATGCAACTCACCACTAACAGACGGACGGCTTATTGCAAATATGCCAAGGCTGATCCTGAAGATGCAAAATTACTTGAAATGTCAATCCTGTGATCCTACAGCACAGAGACAGGACACTGTGTGTACATCTATAACTGTGAGTCCGCCATCCTCCCTAACTCTACTTCACCAACCCCCAACAAAAGACAAAACAAAAACCTGAAAGGAACCCTGTCAAATCAAAGCAAAATATCATTTGGGGGCTTGAGGAAGCACTCCAGACACCCCTACCGTCCTCCTCCCCCCACTGGTGGCAGAAGGGTTTATATTCTTTTGAGGTCAAACAACAAACAGGTAGATACATTACCACATCGCAGGTTGGTATGGGCTCCTGCTCAGTCCAAGACCACAAGAAACTACAAAGGGTTGTGAATGTAGTCCAGTCCATCGCACTAAGCAGCCTCCCATCCTTTGAGTCCATCTACACTTCCCGCTGCCTCAGCAAAGCAGCCAGCATAATTAAGGACCCCAATGCATCCCAGACATTCTCTCTTCCACCTTCTTCCGTCAGGAAAAAGTTACAAAAGCCTGAGATCATGCACCAACCGACTCAAGAACAGCTTCTTCCCTGCTGCTGTCAGACTTTTGACCTTATATTGAGCTGACCTTTCTCTACACCCTATCTCTCACTGCAACACTACGTTCTGCACCCTCTCCTTTCCTTCTCCCCTGTGCACTCTATGAACGGTACGTTCTGCCTGCATCGTGCTCAAATAAGAATACTTTTCACAGTGTCCCAATACATGTGACAAAAGTAAATCAAATCAAAGTAACAGCCCTTTAAAGAGGCACTGTAACAAAAACAAACCTGAAAGGAAATTTATGAAATCAAATTAAAATTTAGTTTTGGGGGCCAATGGAACTCCAGTTCCTGCAGTACCCACTGACCATGGAAGGTCCCTTGGGTTAACAGACCTTCCAATTAAGTCCTAATTTGATGTCAATTATTCAATAGAAGTCACTGATATATAAAGGGGGCCACTAGATTGTTGGTGGAGAATTGTGTGTGGGGAGTTGGATCAAAGAAATAAAGGTATTTTTAGGAAGAAGTAGAACTTGTGTCTCCTTTACTCTACAGTAACTGTAAGGCTCAAACGGTGGTGATAGGGGATGGTTGTTGGTTCCAAGTGATGGGCTGTGAGTTACAACATTTTTGGTGAAAACAAAAAGACTTTGCTGAGATTCTAAATCAACAAGGGACTGAGCTGGTGATAACAAAATGGCTGTACCCAGAATAAGTGTCAGGGTATGACTATCTGTTGTTATTTTCAGAAACAGAACCTTTATCTCCAATGGAGAAGTGGAGTATGGTAACTGCTTTGGGGCAAAGGAAACAAGGTATGGCATTGGCTCTTTCTTCTATAGAAGTAAAATCAGATGTTTTCTGAACTGGAGTTGGCATGTTTGAACTTGAGAATGGGTTAGCAAACCTTCTCCTAACAGTCTTAAGTATACTAGTGGTTGTTGCATTCTCCCTTTTCAAGGACCCAGATTAGAACAGTCAGTCTGTGTTCTAAGTACTAAATGAAATAATGCCCCTCACATTCCATATTAATATAACTAACACATTCCAATAGAGATCCTGTATTGGACACCAATGGAATATCAGGCTGGAGACACCAATGTTTTGCACTTGAAACATTGAAAATCGGTGCAAGGGTTGGCCCTTTGAGCCTGCTCCATCATCCAATATGATTTTGGTTGATGCACTTTCAGTATCCCTTTCCTGCTTTTCTCTCCATACCCCTTGATCCCTTTAGCCACTAGGGCCATGTCCAGCTCCCTCGTGAACGTAGCTAACAAACTCTCTCCCCAATAGCTTTGTGGTAAAGTATTCCATAGTCTCTCAACTGGGTGAAGACGATCTTCCTCATCTGAGTCCTGAATGCCTCAGCCCTTATTCTTAAACTGTGACCCCTTGTTCTGGACTTCCCCCAACATTCTTCTCACATCCAGCCTGTCCAGTCCCATCAGGATTTTGTTTGAGATCTGCTCTCATTCATTTAAAATTCCAGTGTGTATAAACCCAGTTGATCCAGTCCACTTCCACCCTCAAGCCTGTTCATTTCCAGCTTTTGTATGGAAATTATTTGTTGCCCTCATAAAATGATATCAATTGAAGCTCCAAGTGTTCTTTTATAACCTCTTATCTACGTAAAAGCCTGATGTGGCTTGTGCTGTGACACAGTTCAAGGTTCTGCTTACATTCATTACAATGGCAGCTTATAAACAACAGGGACTTTGTTACCTGGTTGTAGCTTGGTCTCGGGGAGGGGCTTAGCTAAGCTTTTCATCAGAATAGTCCAACTCCATTTCCAAATAAAAACATCATCAAAACATATTTCCATGAAGTATGGAGGAGGATCTATAAACCCTGGTGAGAAAGAAACAACATTCTTTTGGACTGATAAAGCACAGGGGGGCCATTTGGCCCACTATACCTGTGCCAGCTCTTTGACAGAGCAACCCAATTGGTCTCACCCCCTCCCTCTGCCCCTGCTTCTCCCTTGCCTTTCTCAGGCAGCGCCTTCCAGATCACAACTGTGTAAACTCCCCTTATCGCCTCCTAGTTCCGTTGCCAATTATCTTGTTGCCAACTCACTTCCATGGAAACTGTTTCTGCTTATCAAAGCCCCAATTAATTTCACATTGGGGTCTGACTGGGAGTTGGACCATGGCAGCAGAGGTCACCACATTAGATGTGATCAAAGCTCGGCCTCCTGGTTCTCTTTATGAAGTCATCTCCAGTGTTAATGCTTTGCAAAACCTAATCAAAACAAAGTAAGATCCAGTCCTGTTTTCCAGGATTGGTTCCTCTGAGTGATCCATTGTTCTGATTTTATACCTTCTGCTATCAATGTTGTGTTGATATTGGCCCAGGCAGCTTGAACCTGAGGTCCTCTCATTATTGTCTGAGGAGATTGGGTTGCAGGACATTTCAGTTCTCAGAAATGTACATTACCAAAATATTTAACTGGGGAATCAACATAGATCAATGAGCAAACTCCCTTGGAGGGGGTCCAGAGGAGGCTCAAGAATGCTCCCAGGAATGAAGGTTCCTCAAATGAGTGAGGAATCTAGGTCCATACTCGATGGGGGTGGGGGGGGATCTAATTGTAACTTGCAGAATGCTGAGGCCTAGATAATGGATGTAGAGAGGATGTTTCCACAAGTGGGACAGACAAGAACTTGAGGGCACAACCTCAGTGAAGGGAAGCTCCTTTAAAACAGACGAGGAGGAATTTCTTCTACCAGAATGGTGAATCTGTGGAACTCTTTGCCGCAGAAGGCTGTGGAGGCCAAATCAATGAGTGCCTTTAAGACAAGTTCTTGATCAATAAGGGGATCATGGGTTACAGGGAGAAAGCAGGACACTAGGGATGACAATTATATCAGCCATGATTGAATGGTGGAGCAGACTCGATGGGCTGAATGGTCTAATATTGCTTCTATGCCTTATGGGTTTTGAGGTGTGATTTATGGACACAAGCTGCAGTCATTTGGAAGAATTCAAGGTTAGAAAAAACAGCAGGATAGCCAGAATAAATACCTCAAGTTTAGAGGTAACAAAAACATTGATGGGGTATTCAAGAAAATTGGATTACACAGGGGTATATGGCAACATTCAGTCCAACCAGTCTGTCACTGTTCAATCTTGTCCTCTTTCCTGATCTAAATCTACCATTGTGACCCACTCTTGCCTCATTGTCTCGCTTCCCCTTAATTACATTTATTATTCACTTTAACCACCCCCTGTGGGAGTGGGTTCCACATTCTGTGGGTAAAGTTTCTTAATTCCTCATTGGCTATCCTGTATTGATGGCCTCTGGTTATGCTTTCCCTCAAGAGGAAATGTTCTGTGGATCCACAATATCAAAACCTTTCTGAATTTTAAAGATCGATCTCAGGACCCCCCTCGGCCTTTGTTCCAATGGAACAAGGAACCCAGCCTGTTGATCCTTTCCTGATACACAAACTAAGGTGCACTGGAAAGGATTTCAACTCTCCGCCTGTGTTAGCCTCAGTAGAAGATGTGATTCATGGAAGACATTCTGTAGGATGCAACTGGATCAAAGACCAGCTAGAAATCCAGATATAACTTGATTAATGCTTTATAACTCGAGAATTCACATGGGGGCAAAAATAAAAATCCACGTGGGTTTTGGAGATGCTGACATTGCATCATAAACAGGCAGACTTGTTTATGCAGAAAAGATGTTGAGTTATTGGAGCTTTCATATGGAGACACAAACCTAGACTTAGAAATGTCATTAAGACACATACACAAGGTAACAACTTGTGTTGGATAATTTCCTATATTTAAGATGCTATGTTAATGCCAGTTGAGTTAGGAAATTATTAGCAAGAACATAAATCAAGGACCCCCACGCATTCCAGACACTTTTCTGCCAGGAAAAAGATGCAAAAGTCTGAGGTCACGTACCAACCAATTAAAGGACAGCTTCTTCCTTACCACCATCAGATTTCTGAATGGACCTAACTTGCATTAAGTAAATATTTCTTTAAATCCTAGCTACAGGTAGGTGTGGTGGCAGTGGTTAGCACTACTGCCTCAGTGCCAGAGACCCAAGTTTGATTTCCAGGTTGGGTCACTCAGGAGTTTGTATGTTTTTTCCCCATGTCTGAGTTTCCTCCAGGTACTCTGGCTTTCTTCCACAGTCCGAAAGATGTGCTGTTTAGGTGTTACCAATGCTAAATTCTCCCTTGGTGTACCCAAACAGGTGCCAAAGTGTGGCAATTAAGGGATTTTCAGTTACTTCTCTGCAGTGTTAAGCCTCCTTGTGGCACTAATAAATTTTTAAATTTTATTAGTTTAAAACTTTAAACTTCATGACATCCTGCACTCTCTCCTTTCCTGCCCTATGAACAGTAGGCTTTGTCTGTATAGCATGCAAGTAATACTTTTCACTTTACACTAAATTCTGACCATTGATTTATTTTTTCACTGATCCCAATATTTCTTGAGCACTATACAAACAAAGCATAGTTTGTAGAGAAGGAAACAAGTGCAGAATGTAGCTAGTCATAGCTAGGGTGTAGCGAAAGATCAACTTAGTGCGAGGTAGGTCCAGTCAAAAGTCTGACAGCAACAGGGAGGAAGCTGGTTATTCTTGAGTCAGTTGGTACGTGACCTCGGACTTTTGTATCTTTCCCAACAGAAGAAGGTGGAAGATGGTATGTCCGAGGTGCGTGGGATCCTTGATTATGCTGCTGCTTTGCTGATGCAGTGGGAAGTATAGATCCACAATTGATGTGGGAGGCTGGTTTGATAATAAATCAAGATAATGGGTATTTATGGATTAAATTATTTAATGATTATATTGCACCCATTTAGTAGACTAGTAGTCATCAGCAATCCTGCACTTTCTTCCTAAAAATCTAAATTTTAATCAAAAACATTTTACTTAGTCCTTACCCCACTAAAGGCAACTCTTTCACTTTGCATTTCAAATGAAAAGGAACCAACTTTTGGCACTACTACTGTTCATTACTTTTTCCAACTAGCATGGGAGATGCAAAGTTACTGATAAAAAAATAGACAACTGCCCCAGAACAAAGCTATTCTGACCAGACTATCCTACCTGCACCATTTTGAGAAAATGAAAACACACCAAGAGGCAATCCAGCTAAATAAATGAGTGATTGTGGTGTAGTGGTAATTTTGCAGGCTAATAATCCAGAGGTGATAGGGACATGAGTTCAAATCCCATCATGGCAGCTGGTGGAATTTGCATTTAGTGAATTCTAGAAATAGAATGGTCTCCATGATTTATCACTTATTGTAAAAGAAAACTTAGTTTATTTGAGTCACATGTAGTCTTAAACACACATTGCAATGAAGTTATTGTGAAAATCCCCTAGTTGCTGCACTCTGGTGCCCACTTTGGGTTACACTGGGAGAATTTGGCACAGCCAATGCACCAACAGTGTGTTTTTGGACTGTGGGAGGAAACCCACACAGACATAGGGAGAACATTCAGACACTCAGTGACCCAAGCTGGGAATTGACCCTAGTCCCTGGCACTGAGGCAGCAGTGCTAACCACTGTGCCATTGCTTGTTTTGGGGAAGGAAATCTGCATCTAGACTGGCCTTATATACACACACCTCCAGATATACAGCAATGTGGTTGATTCTTAACTGGTCTCCAAAATGACCCAGCAAGCAACTCTGTTCAAGGGCAGTTAGGGATTGGTAACACATTTCCTTGCAAATGGATTAAGAACTCATTTATTTAAATCAACAGCTGTAAGTTAAATGTTGATACAATTCCAATTAAAGCTTGCATGTGAAAACACCCAGAAGTGAAAGATATGGGTCAATATAGAACTTGCCCATAACTGCTCATCTCTGGAGACGGTAGCTAATCAGAAGCATGTTATACTTGGCACTGGGACCATTGTGTCTGGGTGATAACCAGACAAAACATTGCATTTGAAGACTCCAAAACCATTTCCTTTAACACCGCCTGTTCTGGAGGAAGTTTTACTTAGCTGATGGATATACTTTGTAGAAGCATCAAGAATTTAGCCAAAACTCAAGTTGATGGTGAAAATTAGATTTTACTGTCCAGTTTGTTTCATACACTCAATTGGCAATAAGAAATAAAGCTTTAAAAAGGAAGTGAGCGTGCAAGGAAATGAGATTAGCAAACCTCTTGTCCCTAAAACAACTACAATCTGAACAAATGTTTGTGTTCTGCATTTCCTGCAGAGTACTCATTACCAGAGAAGTCGAGGAACAATGTTAGCTGCATAAGCATCAATCATGACTTTGAGGAAGTTTTTGACCTGGTTTTTCTGGTGATTTTGAAATGATTAAAAAAGAAACTGTTCACAAAAAAAAATTCTGCTGATTTTGCTAATGTGTAAAGACCCATTGGTTTTGTTCAATGGCATAGATACAGGTTTTGCATTGACATAGCACCTTTTTAAGAAAGATGTGCATTTCTATAGGTCTATCACAGCCTCTGGAAGTTCTGAAGAGTTCAGCATCCAAAGAAGCACTTTTGAAATGTAATCACAATTGTAGAAAGGTAACAAATTCTCCCACATACTTGAGTATGACCAAAGGCAAGGACCAAAGGGGTAGAGTTGCCAGATCTGCTGGATTGGTTTTATCATGTTTTCAAATGTTTTTGCATTGCTCAGGCTGTTTGCCACCACCCAGAACATTCATGTAGGAACATGTATGAATATTGAACACTGAGAACTTGTCAGAAGGTGCTGGCTAATGTAAAGGGCACACACCAGGTTCCAGTCTGAACCCCTCCCCTGACCCTGTCTTGTGTTGCACAGTGGAGGATGAAATGAGATAAATAGATAGAAAGAATTCTAGCAAAACAACTGTTCTGCAGTGCATTCACTCCTCCCAAATCCATAGAGAGTTAGTGGATATTACATCCACACAGTGGCACAGACTTCTGTTCAGTGCTGCAGAACAGTCAAGTTTCGCTTGGATGTAACTGCTCTAGGGCCAAAGTGAGTGGACAAAATAGTTTGGAATTGGGGTTACCAATGCTTGAGTCTCCAAGAATTAAAGGACTTGCTCCAGAGTATAGCTGTGTGTACAGCTTGGGGGCAGTCAAGGTGACCTGAGGTCTCCCCAGGCAGTGGGGAACCCCCTCAGTGTTAGAATCAGCAGGCCCTGAATTGGCCACTTGACTGTTGGCCTCCAGTCAGGTGGGCTTCCCCCATCATGGAGTGGCAGCAGGAGTGCAACATGCATTCCACCCTCTGCCTTCCTTCACTATCTTGCAGGCCCCAGCTGAGAAAATTAATCCCATGTTGAGCAGCTGGTGGTGGTTTTTTTGTAATTAGATTTCTGACAAGATCCTAGCATTGCAGACTGGAGGGATTGAGTGGCCTCTCTCCATCCCAATATTCCTAAAGCCAGGAGCTTCTAATTTTAGAATTCCAACAGAACTAGAACAAAATACTCTGAAACCGTATTGCAAAATGAGAGGTTTCTTCTTAGGAATCTGAGTCAAAAAGGCTGTGAACCTTTTCCAAGAATTGTCTTTTCTCCAGAGTATACAGCAAGCTGGTGTGGGCCTATGTCCCAGGCAGACTGACAACCAGAATGCGTGTCAGAGGTCACAGGTCATGGCACTTGCACACAAACTAGCCAGCTTCCCTGACATCTGTCAACCCCCAAATGCCCACCATTCATCAGACTGACTTTACACTTGGACCCCAGCTCTCAGCAACAAGGTCACTGACATTAGTGGATTTACACTGGCCATTGTTTTAATGAACTTCTGCTCCTCCTCCCCAGTACCACCAACATACCAAGAATTTGAGGTCTTCAGTGATCAAGGTAGATGAGGTAAGCATACATAGATTCACAGTTTTACAGCATGGAAACAGGTCCTTCAGCCCAACTTATCCATGCTGCCCCTTTTAACCCCTCAGCTAATCCCAATTGCCCATTGTTTAGCTCATATCCCTCTATACCCATCTTGCCCATGTAACTGTCTAAATGCTTCTTAAAAGGCAAAATTGTACTTGCCTCCACTACCTTGTTCCAGACACATTGTCAGTGGGGGGGAGAAAATTGCCCCTCTGGATCCTTTTTGTATCTCTCCCCCCACCTTAAACCTAAGCCCTCTAGTTTTAGCCTCCTACCTTTGGGAAAAGATGTTAACTATCTAGCTGATCTGTGCTCATTATTTTATAGACCTCAATAAAATCACCAGCCCCCTACACACCAGGGGAAAAAATGCCCAGTTTATCCAGCCTCTCCTTGTAACATAAACTGACAAGTCCCATAACATCCTGGCGAATCTTTTCTGCACTCTTAATATCCTTTCTACAATAGGGTGACCAGAACTGTGCACAGTATTCCAAGTGTGGCCTTAACAAGGTCTTGTACAACTTCAAGATGTCCCAACTCCTATATTCAATGTTCTGACCAATGAAACCAAGTATGCTGTAAGCCCCCTTCACCACTCTGTCCACTTGTGACTCCACTTTCAAGGAGCTATGAACCAATACCCTGAGATCTTTGTTCTCTAACTCTCCCTAATGCTCTACCATTAAGTCCTGCCCTGGTTTGATCCATCAAAATGTATCACCTCGCATTTATTTAAATTAAACTCCATCTGCTTTCATCAGCCCACTGGCCCTGAATTTGTGTAGTGCAACATGTTGCAAGGGGGTTCCATTTAGTTAGACTTGTACCTGCACTCTTCAACACATCATTTTGGTCATGGAGGTTTACAGCATAGAAATGAACCCTTTGGCCCAACTTGTCCATGTTGCCCTTATATTTAAAAACCCCTGAGCTAATCAACCAGGAGCATGTGCTGCTAATGAGGTGTCTAGGGCAATGGCACATCTGGGGCCTCAGTGAAAAGTGGGATACACAGCCTGGGAATTCTCCAACCTTGCCCATGACTGGGATTCTCCAGTCCTGTTGCAGTGAACAGTTCAGCTGAGCACCAAATTCTCCATTCTTGGTGGTGGGGTGGACAGGGATTGGAGAATTCTGGCCACAGTCACTCCCTCCGTAACCAATAAAATTTAAGGTTCAGGGAAGAAACACAAGAATGGAGAAAGCGATCTCGATTAGAGACAAATTGGGTACAGCAAGGGGAAAAAGAGGAGTTTGGCAAGCAGTTTTTTTTCAGTATCAATAGTGAGATGACGGCACAATGACACCACTCAAAGGATAATCCAGGAATGTGGGCTCAAATCCTACCATGGTTTTGGAAGGGGTCCAGAGGAGGTTCACAAGAATGATCCCAGGAATGAAAAGTTCCTCATCTGAGGAGCAGTTGGGGAGTCTGGGTCCATACTCAAAGTTCAGAAGGATGAGGAGGGATCTAATTAATTCTTATAGAATACTGGTAGGCCTGGATAGAGCGGACATGGAGAGAATGCTTTCACTTAGTATAGGAGAAACTAGAACTTGAGGGCACAACCTCAGTGAAGGGATGTTCCTTTAAAACTGAGATGGAGAATTTCTTTAACCAGAGGAAGATGAATCTGGAGGCCAGGTCGCTGAGTGTCTTTAAGACAGGTTCTTGATCAATAAGGGGATCAGGGTTATGGGATGAGAATCCTATCAGCCATGATTGAATGGCAGAGCAAGCTTGATGGGCTGATGGCCTAATTCTGCTCCTATATCTTATGACAACTGGTGGAGTTTAACTTCAATTAATTAGTTAAATCTGGAATTGGAAGCAAGTCTCAGTAATGGTGACCATGAAAACTATCATTGTCATAAAAATCCATCTAGTTCACTAATGTTCCCTTTTAGGGAAGGAAATCTGCCATTCTTACCCAGTCTGGCTGCCTTGTGACTCCAGCAACACAGCAATTGGCTGACTCTAACATGGCCTGGTGAGTCCCTCAGTCCAAGGGCTAATTAGCGATGGGCAGCAAACACTGTCCTAACCAGCAATGCTCCCATCCCATGGGAGAACAAAAGAGGATCCATGTGAACAGGGTTCTCTTTTGATTTGACACTTTAACCACTCCAATAATTCACAACCTGATGGAATGAGAATCCACACTTGTAACTATTTATTTTCAAGGCAAGCAAGGTTAATTAGCAGTAATTAATAACTATCATGTTATTACTCCTAATTACTCATTATGTTTCTGTGGGAGGGTTTAATGCTTGGTTAACACACAGATCCAGGAAACTTGTTGTGGGAGTTGTGGGTGAGATGTCATTGCCTCAGTGGAGGCATGTCAATTATCCAGCAAATTAGTGATTCACATCTCATGGAACTGCTCTTTCACCACAAATTGGATAATTTGTACATCAATAACACCAAGCATCATTCTCCGGTTTATTCAAGTTCTGGCCCTTCATCAAATCCACTCTCTCTTGGCCAAAGGTTCTCAAACTTTTTGATCAGTGGATGATTTAGAATGGTATCCACAAGTCATGCTGCATTGACCCTTCCTTCCAACTCCACACATTCTCTTACCACTGCAAGAGAAAGTTGATTTGGTTTACTATTGTCACATGAATTAGTATACAGTCAAAAGTATTTTCTTGCATGCTATACAGACAAAACATACTGTTCATTGAGAAGGAGAGGGTGCAGAATGTAGTGTTAGTCATAGCTAGGTTGTAGAGAAAGATCAACTTGATGCAAGGTTAGTCCATTCTAAAGCCTAACAGGGAAGAAACTGTTCACGTTAGTTGGTTCATGACCTCAGACTTGTATCTCTTTCTCCAATGGAAGGAGGGGGGAAAGAGTGTCCAGAGTGCATGGAGTCCTTTAATTATGGCTGCTTTTCCAAGGCAGTAGGAAGTGTTGACAGTCAGTGGATGGGAGACTGGTTTGTGTGATGGATTGGGCTACATTCACAACCTTTTGTAATTCCTTGTGGTCTTGGGCAGAACAGGGTCTCATACCAAGCTGTGATACAACCAGAATGTTTTCTATGGTGCATCTGAAAGTTGAGTCGTAGTTAACATTCCAAATTTCCTTAGTCTTTTGAAAGTAGAGGCATTGGTGGGCTTTCTTAGTGTCAGCACTGGGGACCAGGACAGGTTGTTGATCTGAACACCTAAACTTGAAGCTCTCAACCCTTTGTCTCTGTAGACAGGGGCATGTTCTCCTTTATGCTTCCTGAAGGCAATCTCCTTCATTTTGTTGACATTGAGGGAGCTCATGGGAAGAATGGTGCAGCTTATGATGAGCTAGACAGCTTACCTTGTGTCAAGCTTCACTTGCCAGTTTCTCTTTGTTATCAGCCCAGCCTGTGTCAAGAATCCAGTCTCTTGTTGTTGGGAATAGCAGCTGGTGGTTTCAGAGCATGCCCAAGTCCAGGAAACTGGGACTCCACATGGAGTCGAAGTCCATCAATCTGTTCTCACTGCCAGATTTGCATCTTGGATCAACCTGTGTACACCTGGATGACCCTCCTAGACCACCATCATTGAGAGGCACTGATCCAGAGCTTCAGCATGTTTGCAATTTTATATCAATTATGAAAAACCCCTTGACATTCAATGACATTACTGTCACAGAATCTCCCTCCTATCAACATAGTGGGGGCTACCATTGACCAGAAACTGACATATAAATACTGTGGCCACCAGAGGAGGTCAGAGGCTATGGATCCTGCAGAGTAACTCCCCTTCTGACTCCACCTAAAAATCTGTCCACCATCTACCAGGCACAAGCCAAGAGTGTGATGGAATTCTCTCCTCACCTGGATGCATGTAGCTCCAACAACACTCACAGCTCAATACCATCCAAGACAACACAACCCCACTTATTGGCATCACGTCCATCACCAATGAACAATTGCAGTCTTGTGTACTATCTACAAGATGCACTGCAGGAACTCACCAAGGATCCTTAATCAAAATCTTTCAAAGCCACAACTATTACTATCAAGAAGGGCAACAATAGCAGATTCTCCTCCAAGTCACACACCATCCTGACTTGAATATATCATTGTTCCTTAGCAGTTGCTAGCTCAAAATCCTGCAGCTCCTTCCCAAACAGCATTGTGGGTGTACCTACACCATAAGGACTGCAGCAATTCAAGAAGACAGCTCACCACCACCTTAAGGGCAAGTGGAGTTGCTGGTCTAGGCAATGAAGCCTACACCACTCAAATACGGAAAAAAAGACAAGTACACTGACCAATTTGAAAGCTACTCCAGGAACAGCAGCTGGAGGGATCCAGCTGTGCACTAATGTTATGACTTCCATCTATCACTGAATTGTAACACATTTTTGGAATCATAGCAAGTGAACTCCTTCACCTTATAACCGACATGCTGCAAATACTTTGTCAGCAGGAAGTGAATGCAAACATTAACTCACTATAAAACAGAACAATCTTTATAACAACTTTAATGGGGTGAAACATAAACATGGAAAATAGGAGGAGTAGACCGCTCAGCCCATCAAGCTTGTTCCGTCATTCAACATGATCATGGCTGATCCTCTATCTCAATACAACCCACCCTCTCCTTTTGAATCTCTAAAGAATTTAGAAATCTATTCACTTAAAAGATCTTCAGTGATTTTGGCTTCTATGGCTGCCTCGTGGTAGTGAATCCCACAGGTTCACCACCCTCAAGAGATTTCTCATCATCTCAGTCCTAAATAGCTTACCCGTCAGTCCTGAGGGTGATCACCTTCCCCACCCCGCAACCAGAAGAAACATCATCCCTGCTTCCAGTCTGTCCAGCCTTGTCAGAATTCTCAATTACAGTTCCCCTCATTCTTCTAAATTCCAGTGAGTACAGGTCCAGTTGACCCAATCTTCTCTATAATCCTGTCATCAGTCAGCAAACCTTCACTCCACTCCTCCTGATTTGACTCGCTTTATTATTGTCACATGTATTAACATAGCGAAAATATTGTTTCTTGCGTGCTATGCAAACAAAGCATACCCTTCATCGAGAAGGAGAGGGTGCAGAATGTAGTGTTACAGTCGCAACTAAGGTGTAGAGAAAGATCAACGTAGATGTAGGTCCATTCAAAAGTCTGACAGCAGCAGGGAAGAAGCTGTTCTTGAGTCTGAGGTCGTGGACCAACTGACTCCTGCATCCTTCTCCTGACAGGAAGTGGAAGAAAATGTCCAAAAACTTGATAAACTAGAATATGGGGAGCAGAGCGGTGGAACAGATTGAAGGTCATGGGAAGTGAGGCCAGCTCAGAGCAATCGAATGATCCAGTACAAAAGACCAGGATAAGGTATGTGCAGATGCAGCCCAGGGAGAGTAACACTGGATACATCTGGGAACATAATGGAGTTTTGGACCTCAAGGGTTGATTTACCGTGCTAAATTGACCCTAGTGTCGGAGATTAGCAAGGTAAATATGTGGGATTATGGGAATAGGGTGGTATTTTGTTGCAGACTCGATGGGCTGAATGGCTTCCTGCACTGTAGCAATTCTATGATATGCAATGAGTTGTGGAGAAAACAAGCCCAATTGTCACTGGCCTGGCTGCTGAGAGTGTACTAATAGTCTCAGTTTGACTCCTGCTGTGCTGGCTGGTATCACTACAACATTGGAACAACCCAGCCTGACCTGCGGTGCGACTCCTGTCAATCCCACACTGCAACAAACGTGAAGCAGAGGTCAACACATTGGTCCAGCTGTTCAGGGATCTGTCCATACGCTCTGGGACTGCACTTAACGACATCACGGATCATTTACATCTCACCAGTTTCCATCAAGTACTCCCACACTCCCCAGCTCCTCATTCACTGTGCTGTTTTATGGCTGGGGAGCAGTTACAGCTCCGTCGAGGTTAATAATCCATTCAACGGCTTCAGCTGATACCATACAAATGGTTGTAGGGCCACAAGGACCAGACCCCTCAGGGCAGGGGGTTAGCATGCAGGCAATGATCTGTCTTGAATGGCCACAGTCACAATTTTGAGTGTTCTTCGTGTTGAACTTGTGGAGCCTTTTCCCTGGGCCCCCAGCCTCCAGGCAGGCAGGTGTGGGTTGTAAAGATTTTCCAGGGAAGGTTGAAAGTCAGTCAGTGTTCTTTCAGGAAGATGTATTTGGTTAGCACAATGCCAGGGACCCAGGTTTGATTCCCAGCTTGAGTCACCGGAGTTTGCACATTCTCCCCATGTCTGCATGGGTTTCCTCCAGTTTCTTCCGAAAGACATGCTGGTTAGATGCGTTGGCCATACTAAATTATCCCTCTGTGTGGCCAAACAGGTGCCGGGGTGTGGCGACTAGAGGATTTTCACAGTAATTTCATTGCAGTGTTAATGTAAGCCTAATTGTGACAATAATAAAAACTTAACCTGTTGCCCAAAGGGTCCATATACAGTCAATGATGCCAATGGAAGGGGAAAAGGCAAAACTTCATGTGATCCTCCATTGAAAACATTTCCAATCTGACAGTGTGCCAAATTGATGCCATCAAGGTGGCAACTGAACCCAACCATCAGAATACCAGTCCAAGTATTAAGAGCCCATCATGCTGTGATGCCCTCCAACAGCATCTAGTTAAACAGCAACAGTGCACTTTCCTTCATCGTGAACCACACAATATCCCAGTTCATTGTCCAAGATAATGTATGTAACAATTTGAAGAGAGATGACTTGCATTTATCTAGCACCTTCTCATGCAGCACAGTAGCAGTGATTAGCACTGCTGCTTCACAGCTCCTGGGTTCAATTCCTGGCTCGGGTCACTGTCCATGTAGAGTTTGCACATTCTCCTTGTGTCTGTGTGGGTTTCCTCCCACAGTCCAAAGATGTGCAGGTTAGGTTGATTGGCCATGCTAAGAAATTGCCCCTTAGTGTCCAGGGAAGAGTAGGCTAGAGGTTAGTGGGTATAATATGTAGGGATATGGGGGTAGGGCCTGGGTGGGATTGTGGTCAGTGCAGACTCGATGGGCCTCTTTCCGCACTATTCTATGATGTCCCAATGCCCTCTGCAGCCAATGGGGCATGGCTGTCATGTAATCACTAATACAAAATAGCACAATTTTTCCTTCAATCCATCAATAAGGAGCAATTAGCTGCTGAGAATCAATTAGCCTAATGGTTAAGTGCAGGATATCAGCCATTAAATGCACTCCCCAAAAACAGCAAACAAACTCTTGCTTCCAAAGCATCATGTAACTGGACAATCAAAAAGGAATCTGACTCAATCTCAGCCACCACACGCCCTATCTTTTGCTCCTTGAATCTTCCCAGGTTGCCAGTTTAAACTTCCCATAACCAATCAATGGATCTGGTGAATAAGCTGCTTTGAATGAGCTGTTGCCGCAAGGTTGTAACTGATGGAACACTGCTTCAAAAGTTTGTTTATTAGTCACAAGTAGGCTTACATTCGCATTGCTATGAAGTTACTGTGAAAAATCCCCTAGTCGCCACACTCTGGTGCCAGTACACAGGGAGAATTTAGCACGGCCAATGCACTAACCAATCTGTCTTTCAGACTGTGGGAGGAAACCAGAGCACCTGGAGGAAAAACCACAGCATGCAAACTCCATACAGACAGTGAGCCAAGCCAGGAATTGAACCCACGTCCCTGACAATGAGACTGCAGTGCTAACCACTGCCTGTCCAATTGCTTCCAATTTTTTAAAGATATTTTATGCTATACTCTACAGAACATTCTAAAACCTGTTCTCTGCCAGCTGACAGGTATTTAGACTTCATTGCAGTGTTAATATAAGCCTACTTGTGACATATAAATTTTTTGAAGTTGATCTTTCTCAAAACCCTAGCTATGACTGTAACACTATTCTCTACCCTCTTTTCCTTCTCACCTATGAATGGTACGCTTTGTCTGTATAGTGCGCAAGGAACAATACCTTTCACTGAATCCCAATACAAGATAATAAATCAAATCAAAGCTTCACAATTCCTGCTTTTTGTGCAAAAGATTTACTGAGCGCTTTTTACAAGAAAACCCAAAATTTGTTTGACGGTGACACGCACATTGCAGGATAAAGAATCTCACCACAGTCAACAAATGGTATCTTCTCTGAATGCTGTTGCTCCTTGCACAGTGCAGAGTGTGACACAGTATGTATTTGAATTCATTATCCACAGCTCCACCTGCATCACTCTCACGCAGTAGAGAGACATTAGGGATTCACAGACAAACAGGAGCCGCCAGATTCCAGTTAATTGCGTGAAGCAGCAAAACGCCCAGATTACCCTCGAATGGACTGGAAATCATCCGGGGCCAATCCCATGGGGAATGCTGCCTCAGAGTTCCATTGTGCATCTCTCACCACTTGCTCACATTGCAAAGGAAGGGAAGCCCTGGGCTTGCCTTCTGCAAGTTCGCTGAGTAACACTGGCCTCAAAGAAATTCAGAATTGCTCAATACTGGATTAAGCATAAAATGTCAACTGAAGAATGCTGCAATCTGTCAAGACGTTAATATTAGTTACATGATGGTTGAATGAAAATTTAACCTATACATCCTCTTAAGATGTGGAGATGCCAGCTTTGGACTGGGGCAGGCACAGTAAGAAGCCTCAACGCCAAGTCCAACATGTTTGTTTGAAATCACAAGCTTTCAGAGCACTACTCTACTCAACTTTTTATTTTTATTAGTCACATGTAATGTTTATATTAACACTGCAATGAAATTCCCCTAGTCGCCACAGTCCAGCGCCTGTTCAGGTCAATGTACCTAACCAGCACAACTTTCAGTGTGGGAGGAAGCCCACACAGACACGGGGAGAATGTGCAAACTCCACCCAGAGAATGACCAAGCCAGGAATCGAACCCAGGTCCCTGGCTCCTGGTCCCACTGCAGTGGGTGGAGATTTGGCTAAGCATCAAATTCTCATTTGTAGCAGTAGCAGGGTGTGAACTGCTGGTACGATCATGCCCGTATTGTCTGGAACGTTCCATTGCTCATGCCGGCGGGATCTTCCAGTGCTGCCAATGGCACACTCCAGCTGTGGGCTTCATTATGGCGAAGGGTGCATTCTGAGAAACCCTATTGACAACAGCGAGAGCAGAAGATCTCACCATCAACCAAGGGTGGGATGGGATTGGGCAGCAAATCCCACCCCCTACTATTGGAGGAAGCACAAGAAATTTACTGGGATGATCCCAGGATGGAGGGACTGACGTATGAAGAAAGATTAAACAGATTGGATCTGTACTCCTTGGAATTCAGTTGAATGAGATGGGTATGATTCTAAGTAGGGGAGTTAGGGTAAATGAGGCAATACAATCGTACAATCTTTACAGTGCAGAAGGAGGCCATTTGGCCCATCAAGTCTGCAACCACAATCCCATCCAGGCCCTTTTCCCACATTTACCCTGCTAATCCCCCTGACACCAGTTTAGCACGGCCAATCAGCCTAACCCGCACATCTTTGGGCTGTAGGAGGAAACCGGAGCACCCAGAGGAAACCCACGCAGGCCTGGGGAGAATGTACAAACTCCGCACAGGCAGTGACCCAAGCCAGGAATTGAATCCAGGTCCCCAGCGCTGTGAGGCAGCAATGCTAACCATAGTGCACCCCAAATGATGCACATCCAGTACTCTGCTTAGTACTGATCTCAGGTGGTGAGAAGGGTAGGTTTGAAGGGTTGCTAGCTAAATGTAACTCTATCAAACACCACAAATTTGAAAATAAACACATGATACGCCAAGGTTACTAGCAACAACCCCAATCTCATGGAAGAGTGCAGGACCAGAGGGTATAGTTGCAGAATAAGGGATTGCTCATTTAAGACAGATTTGAGGAAGAATTTCTCCTTGAAGAGAGTGGTGAATCTTTGGAATTCCTTATCCCAGGAAGCTGCGGAGCTCGAGTCCTTGAACATTTTTGAGGCTGAGATCGATTTAGGTTTTTAATCAGTCAGGGGATTAAGGATTACAGAGATCAGGCAAGAAAATGGACCTGAGTGTTAGATCAGCCATGATCTCAGGGGGCAGCAGGTTTGGAGGGCTGAATGGCCCTGTTCCTGATGGCCTAAATTCAGGATCTTACAGTCACTAAGATTAAAAATTACTGAGCCTGTTTTTCCGGTCTGCAGCCTCATTTAACATGGAAAGAGGCCACTCAGCCCATCGTTCCTGTGATGGCTCTTTGAACGATCCATCTCCACTTGCTCTTTACCCTATAGTTCTGTAAATCTTTCCTCTACAAAGTATTTATCCAATATGCTCTTGGAAGATTTGATGATTTATTGTCACATGCATTATCATACAGTGAAAAGTATTGTTTCTTGCGCACTATTCAGATAAAACATTGAGAAGGAAAGGAGAGTGCGCAGAACGTAGTGTTACGGTCACAGCTAGGGCGTAGAGAAAGTTATTGCTGCATTTGTGATAACTGCTCCGTCAGGTAGCGTGTTTCAATGCAAAAATAGAATTTATTTGCATAAAGAACTCTTTATAACAGATCTTAAAGCTGGGCTGTGCTAACTTGTTAGACAATTTTTTTATTTTTTAGAAAAACTATCACGGTGACAAAGAAAACAAATTATTTTATAAAGTAATTGTAGAAAACCATTAAAAATAAAAAATGTATAAAACGGGTTGCAGAGTAAATGTTTCACTGTGTAAATAATTACATTATGTTGCAAAATGCAGCCACCAACTGCACTCTGCAGACAAACACCAGAACTAGGAGGAGTAGGCCACTCTGCCCATCGAGCCTGCTCCACCATTCAATAAGATCATGGCCGATCTGATTGTAACTTCAACCCTACATTCCTGCCAACCCCCAATGACCTTTCCATAGAAACCCCATGGTGCAGAAGGAGGCCATTCAGTGCATCAGGCCTGCACCAACAACAATCCTCACCCAGGCCCTATCCCCATCACCCCACATATTTTCCCCTCTAATCTATGCATCCTAGGAGACTAAGGGACAATTTAGCATAGCCAATCAACCTAACCAGCACGTCTTTCAGACTGTGGCAGGAAACTGGAGCATCCAGAGGAAACCCACGCAGACATGGGGAGAACGTGCAGACTCCACAGTGACCAACGCTGGGGATCGAACTCCGGTCTGATTTCACCCTCTTGCTTAACAGGAAGATATCCCTGAAAATATTCAAAGACTCTGCTTCCACTGCCTTTAGAGAGTTCTGGAGACTCATCATCCTCCAAGAGAAACAATTTCTCCCATCACCATCTTAAATGGCAACCCCTTCACTTTAAGCAGTGACCCCCCCCCCCCTCACCCTGAGACCTAGGTCCTCCAAGAGGAAACATCCACATGTTGTTGGGTTAAGCTCATTAAATTCTCAATCACTGACATACTCTCAGTTATGAGTTTTCTGAAGTAGGGGATAGGGCTGTCTCAGATGATGGGTTCTGTACTTTATTTGCCTCATGGTGTCTTTTCCCCTTAAACCCATCGCATATTTATTTCTGTTTACTTGTGGTTGGGCTAAAGTTAAAGTTTATTTATTAGTCACAAATAAAGCTTGCATTAACACGGCAATGAAGTTACTACAAAAATCCTCCTGGTTGTCACAGTCCGGCGCCTACTCAGGTACACTGAGGGATAATTTAACATACCCAATGCACCCTGAACACGTCATGCAGATTGTGGGAGGAAACCAAAGCTCCCTGAGGAAACCCACGCAGACATGGGGAGAATGTCTGTCTGTATGGAGTCTGCACAGTGACCCAAGCTGGGAATCAAACCCGAATCCCTGGCTGAGGCAGCAGTGCCAGCCACTGTGCCACCATGCCACAGGAGGTGGGATTCAAGTTTGAGTTCTCTAGCAAAGTCCAGACAGAGATTATGCCACCTAATCAGGGGCAGCATAGTGGTTAGCACTGCTGCTTCACCGAGCCAGGGATCTGGGTTCGATTCCCAGCTTGGGTTACTGTCTGTGCAGAGTTTGCACATTCTCCCCAGGTCTGCGTGGGTTTCTGCCCATATTCTGAAAGACGAGCTGGTTAGGTGCATTGACCCGAACAGGTGCCAGAATGTGGTGACTAGGGGAATTTCAGTAACTTTACTGCAGTGTTAATGCAAGCCTGGGGCAATGGGCTGAGGTCACATAACAGATGCAGAGGCTTTGATGAAATTTGAAAATGCCTGAAACCTAATGAAATGTAGCGTTGCCCTGTTAGGTCTTTCTACTCTGAGGGGATACTTTGGATGTTGCTTGACCAAGGTTTTGGCTTTTCTAAGCTCTGTAGATTGCAATGATATCCTGCAGTTCATTATTCCTGAACTGCTCCCCTTGCTGTTATCATCATTTTTTGATCTTGTGGTGACGTTTACCCTGACGGGAGTGATCTGGGGTACATGAGCACAGAGGTGAATTTGCCAGATATCCTGTTATCCTTTGGCAACCAAGGACACCAATTTATTTGCGGTGGTGTGTACGCCCCCCACCCCTCCACATGCTCTTGTGATGGAACCGAGAAGAATCATAGAATCCCTATGGCAGAAGGAGGCCATTTGGTCCATCTACATCAATGGCAATCCCACCCATGTATGGCATGACCCCCTTACCTACCTCCACCCCTGCTACCCAGCACCACCAGGATATACAAAGAACAAAGCACAGGAACAGGCCCTTCAGCCCACCAAGTCTGTGCTGACACAGATGCCTTTCCAATCTCGCTTTCTTGTCTTTACGTGGTCTATATCCCTCTATTCCCTCCCATTCACGTATCTATCCAGATGCCTTTCGAACGTTGTTATAGAATCTGCTTCCATCACCTCCTCCGGCAGCACATTCCAGGCAAATAACCTGCGTAGGTTAGCAGGGTAAATATGTGGAGTGATGGGGATAGACCCTGGGTGGGATTGTCGTTGCTGACCTGATGGGCTGAATGGCCTCTTTCTGCACTGTAGAGTTTTGTGCCAGTGGTTACCACCCCTACCCCCCACTCTTTGTAATCAATGCCTTCCTTTGCATGGGTAATGAAAGGATATTTCAATGAATAATCCAAACCAACTATTGATTTTCTGTATGTATGAAAGTCAATTATTCTGCATGTGCCGGATTTTGGAGGATTGTTGCGTGATGTGTCAAAAATGGAAAACTTCCAAAGAAATATATTAAGAAGAAAACATCCCAGCATTGGACACAATGGGCCGAATGGCCCCCTTCTGTGCTGCACCATTCTATAATTCCTTGGAAACGGAACTTAGAGTGAATCCACATCACTGTCAAGCCCCACCTGTTAGCAGCCATAATGCACTAAGTATGTAGTTGGCAAACAGCACAGAAAGGCTTTTGTCTACAGCCTGACATCTCATTTTGTTTATCACACAATTGCTTGAGAACTGGCCAAGCTGCTGATTTACTATGGGTGCTGGCATCTCTACGTGTGGTTGGCACGGGTAACTGGGTTGTGGGTAAGGGGAAATTGGGCAATCATCTCCACTTCTAGGGCCTATGACATCACCGTAAATTGCATTTATGGCAACGGAACACAGGAGCCAGGAATAAGGTGGAGGTACACTCGACAGAGCAACATTTGGCGGCAGCGGTTAGCACTGCTGTCTCACGGTGCCAGGAACCCAGATTCGATTCCCTGCTTGGGTCACTGTCTGTGCAAGGTCTGCACGATCTCCCAGTGTCTGCGTGGGTTTCCTCCCAGTGCTCCAGTTTCCTCTTGATCTGAAAGATTTGCTGGTTAGATGCATTGGCCATGCAAAATTCTCCCTTAGTGTACCCAAACAGGTGCCAGTGGCGACTTGGATTTTCTCAACTTTATTGCAGTGTTAATGTAAGCTTAATTGTAACATTAATTAACTTTAAACTTTGTCATGTTAATAACCAATGGCTCTTGGCATAATCAGTAGATCCATACAATAGCGACTGGTATAGGAAGGAATTCCATTATTGCAGCCAATTAACATCCAAGGGATGAGCTATGAGGTGTTTCTCTCACTTGGCAACTAATGGGGATAAGAAGGCAAAGAAATTTGCCACTTGGATTCAGAGGGGACAGGAAGAACTTGCATTGCTAAAGTACCCCCTGCCAGCTCAGGACATCTCAAAGCATTGTGGAGTGACAAAGAAATCAGGGCAGCCAATTTAGGCATAGCCAGCTCCCACAAACTGCAATGTACTAACAGCCTGATGGGCCAAATGGCCTCCTTCTGCACTGCAGGTTAAATCCGTTTGATGTTGGATCGTGGCAATAGGTCACCCATCCCGCTCCAGCTAGTTCTGAGGAGTAAATATTGTCTGGGAAAACCAGGAGAACTCCCCAAGCGTGCGCTCCTTGTGGCCAGGGGATCCTCGATGTTCACCTGAGAGGCCACAGAGGACTTCACTTCAACAGTGAATCCAACTGACAGCTGACACCCCCAGGGCAGTGCTGCACTATGTGTCAAGTCTGTGCAATGGAAATCTAACCCACAACGTTCTGTGGTGTGGAGGTGAGAAGGCGATCCACTGAATCACTGGTACCTAGCAGGAAGGTTGAACAAGCTGAGGCTGGTTCCTGGGGAGAGGTTTAGCTCGTAGAGTGTGTTGAAGTTATAAAACGGGGTCAGTAGGGAAATAATTTACACATGTGGCAGAGGCCAGAACCAGGCAAGCTAGTTATTAATAAAGCCAATCATTTCAGGAGAAACTACCAGGGAATGGTTTGTATTGTTGAAGTAAATAACAGACACGCTTAAAAAAGAAACTGTATAAACAGATGAAGGAGAAAAGAATAGATTGATATGTTGATAGGGGAGCTGGACAGAGTGGGAGGAGGCTTATGGGGAGCACAAACACTTGATACGAATCAAATAAAACCAGAAAATGCTGGATAAACTCAGGCCAGGCACTTGTGACTCACATGGACTTGAAACTTCAACTCTCTACAGAAGCTGCCAGACCTGAGGTTTTTAGTTCTACAGTGACCCCAATTTCAAAGGTCACATGCATATCAAGTGAGGGGGAGATAGGGGCCAGCTTACTCCCTACTTTTTGGTCTTGCCCTACTCTGGCTGGATTGTCCATCCCTCACTATTTTGGTTAACAGGAGGTACAATGTTCTCGGGAGGGCAGTCACTACCCCTGGAACTGTGTCCAAGTAGGTACAAACATCACTGGGACAAAAGGCAAGAATGCAATTTTAAGAGACCCAGAACTGGCCAATAGTTAAGACGTGTGTTCTAGCTTACAGCCATAGAAATGATACTGTGTGTGTGAGAGAATTCAGCCCATCTCATCCCTGCTATCCCAAGGACACCTAGATGCCCTTTCTAATCCCACCTTCCAGCACCCAGCCCACACCTCTGTAACTTGTAACACTTAAGTGCACTTACTTATAAAAAGAGCTAAGGGTCTATGCCTCCTCCATCAGCTCAGGCAGTGATTTCCAGACACCCACCACCCACTTGTTTTAAAAAAAAAGCTCTTCCTTTAGGGTGGCACAGTGGTTAGTACTGCTGCCTCACAGCACCAGAGACCTGGGTTTGATTCCCAGCTTGGGTTGCTGTCTGTTGGAGTTTGTACGTTCTCCCCATGTCTGCGTAGGTTTCCTCCAGGTGCTCTGGTTTCCTCCCACAGTCCAAAGATGTGCGGGTTAGGTTGATGGGACATACTAAATCGACCCTTAGTGTCAGGGGGTTTAGCAGGGTAAATACATGGGGTTTCAGGGATAGGGGCTGGGTGGGGTTGTGATCAGCATACTTGATGGGCTGAATGGCTCCCTTCTGCGCTGTAGGGATTCTGATTCTCCTGTCCCATCTAATCCTTCTGCCACTTAGCTTGAATCTGAGCCCTGGTTTTTGAACTCTGCCAAGGGAAAAAAGGTTCCTCTTACCCCTCTTAAATTTGTACACCCCAATCGCCTTTAGCTTTCTCTGTTCAAGGATAACAACCCCAATATCTATTCAATTTCTCCTCGTAGCAACAATTCACCAACCCAAACAAGATGAAGGCAATAAGAGGGAAATACAGCAGGGTCCACAGTCCAAATGAAAAATGGGTGTTTCTCTATGGATACTGTTAATAGTTTCCCTGCACAGTTAGATAATTTTCAATCAATTGTCTGTAAATTGCCTCTGGTTGCCACATTCCGGAACGTGGTGTAATGTTATTCCGATTCTGCTCTCTCACACACACAGGCAGGAACACACTGCGGCTTCCGTTGTGTGGGAGATAGGGTGAGGTCATTCTCACCAACCCCTTGGGAGCTCCCACAGCCCCTACACAACCCGGGAAGGAAAAACAGTGTCACCTCAGCGCCGGTGCACGGCGCTCCCTAGAAACGGATAACCACCAGAGACACAGAGCACGTACAAATGAAACAGAAATGTCAGCTGCGTTATTTATCAGCTGTGGCAGAAGGCAATAAATCAGCACGTTTACTGCTTGCTTAACCGTTTAGCATACATCTGTTTTTATCGGAACAAACAAAATGCTGTTGTATTGTCCCCCAAAGGATTGAGTCCCACTTCAGGGCTTGGTGGCCATATAAAATGCAATCGTAGCGTGGGCAGATAATCCTTCCCAAAATGCCTGTTTGCAGACAGCAAGAGTAGCAGAGTTTCCTGGTCAGCAGGCTGCGTGAGGATATGGCAAACTAAAAATGTGCAGGTTAGGTGGATTGGCCATGCTCCCTCAGTGTCCCACTGTGTGTAGGTCAGAGGGATAAGCAGGGTAAATAGTGTTACTGGGACAGGGCAAGTGTACAATGCACTGTTGGAGAGTTGGTGCAGACTTGATGGCCCGAATGGCCTCCTTCTGCACTGTAGGGATTCTATTCTGTGGAGGCTACCTCGCTAAATATTTTTAAGACGCGGGTTGATGGGTTTTTGATAAGAGAGGGGATTAAGGGTTATGGGGAGAGGGCGGGAATGTGGAACTGAGCCACGACAGATCAGCCATGATCTTATTGAATGGCGGGGCAGGCTCAAAGGGCCAGATGGCCTACTCCTGCTCCTATTTCTTATGTTCTATGATAGCACTGCCAACTATGACCAGTGCCCAATCCAATGGAAGTCCATGGCCACCAATGCCCTCTTAGGGTGAGGTGCCTGGAAGAGGCACAAAGTCACAAAACAGCCTATTTCAGACAGTTGTCCTTCAACAACATAATGAACTGACATTAAATGAAGGAGATAATCATCAACTTCATAAAGAGTAAAGGAGAACATGCCCCATCAATGGGGATAAAGTAGGAAGGGTCAACAGCTTCAAATTTTTAGGGGTCCAGATCAACAACCTGTCCTGGACCACCACCACCTCCCCCTCCCCCCCACCATGCTGACACTCTAGTTACAGTCCACCAACACCTCTACTTTCTCAGACTAAGGAAATCTGGTATGTCAGCTACAACTCCCTCCAACTTTTACAGATGCACCATAGAAAGCATTGTTTCTGGTAGTATCACAGCTTGGTATGGGCTCCTGCTCTGCCCAAGATCACAAGAAACTGCAAAGGGCCATGAAGCAAGCCCAATCCATCGTGCAATCCAGCCTCCTATCCATTGACTCTGTCTATATTTCCTGCTGCCTTGACAAAGCAGCCAGCCTTAAGGACCCCACACACCCTGGATGTTCTCGCTCCCATCTTCCATTGAGGAAAAAGATACAAAAATCTGAGGTCGCATACAACTGACTCAAGAATAGCTCCTTCCCTGCTGCCATCAGACTTTTGAATGGACCTAATTTGATCTTTCTCTACACCCTAGCTACATTCTGCACTCCCTCCTTTCCTTCTCTCTGAACAGCATGTGATGGTGTTCCCATGTGTCTGCCACCCTTGTCCTTCTGTATGGTCGAGGTTATAGATTTGGCAAGGTGCTATCGAAGGAACCTTGGTGAGTCGCTGCACTGCATCTTGTAGATGATGCACGCTGTGAATGTTTGAAATGGTTAGCTTAAGGATAACATTGTGCCTGACTCAAATCTGCCTCGGGGTTAGGCTGCTCTCTACATGTTGTGATGCATTCACTCTATCCAGCCTCTCCCAGGGTCAAAGCATTAGTCATTCAGCTTTCAACCAATTCAATATGAACATACGGTCCAGACAAGTAATTATTTGATATCATTGTTAAATTATGGAATTCAAATACCTATTTTCTCCAATATTAACAAACCCCTATATACAGAATTGTCTATACAAGTTAATTAAACCTCTTGTACAAACTTCCACTCCTTGTTTAACTGAAGAAAATGCTGTCTTCACTTAGCGCAGAATAGCCATGTTGAATTTTACAGTACTCAAAAACTAAACCCATAGTCGCAGTTTCTGCTGCTGCTGAAAGTTGAGCTCATCCATAAACCATCTGCCTGTGTCCAAACCACACCAAGTTCCAGTCACCTATCACCCCTGTGCTCATCGAGCTACGTTCGGCTCATAGTTGAGCAACTCCCTCCATGCTGTTAACCCTCCCTATCTCTGTCATCTCCTCCCATCTTGTGAGATCTTGTGTTCCTCCAAATCTAGTCTTGAGTATCTCCAACTTCAGTCCTCTCCCGTTGGCCATGTCTTCAGCTGCGTTGGCCTCAAGCTCTGGGACTCCCTCGCTCAACACACTCCTCAAGGCACTCCTCATGTGGTTTGGTGATGACTATTGCTTGATAATTGCTACTGTGAGATACCTGGAGATGTTTTACTACGACTCGTATTTAAGCTCTGCACATCCAGCCATGAATGGTGGTGGACAATTAAGCAACTCACTGAAGGTGGAGACTCCACAAATATTTCCATCCTCGACGACAGAGGAGCCCAACACATCAGCGCAGAAGATGAGGCTGAAGCATTTGCAGCAACCTTCAGCCAGAAGTGCCGAGTGGGTGATCCATTCTGGCCTCCTTCAGTGGTCCCCAACATCTTGGATGTCAATCTTCAGGCAATTCGATTCACTCCACGTGATGTCAAGAAACAGCTGAAGACACTGGATATTCCCACAGTTACAGGCCCTGACAATACTACTGAAGACTTGTGCTCCAGAACTTGTCATGCCCCCAGTTAAGCTGTTCCAGTACAGCTATAACATTAGCATCTGCCGGTAATGTGCAAAATTGCCCAATTCTGCCTTGTACACAAAAAGCAGGACAAATCCAACCCGGCCAATTACTGTCCATCAGACGTGATGCAAATAGCACTTAATCAGCAACAATCTGCTCAGTGGCACCCAATTTGGGTTTTGCCAGGGTCACTCAGCTCCTAACCTCATTCCAGTCTTGGTTTAAGCATGGACAAGGGGAGGTGAGAGTGACTGCCCTTGACATCAAGGCAGCAATTGATCAAGTATGGTATCAAGGAGCCCTAGCCAAACTGGAGTCAACGGGAACTGAAGGGAAACCTCTCTTCTCTCCCGGTTGGAGTCATATCTGGCCCAAAGATAGATGGTTGTGGTGGTTGGAGGTCAATTATCTCAGCTCCAAGACATCACTGCAGGAGTTCCTCAAGGTATGTCCTGGGTCCAATCATCTTCAGCTGCTTGTTATCTTAAACTCAGAAGTGGGGATGATTTTGTGATTCTGATTCAATGTTCAGCACCATTCACAACTCCTCAGATACTGAAGCAGTCTTTGTCCAAATGCAGCAAGACTTGGGCAATATCCAGGCTTGGGCTAACAAGTGGCAAGTAACACTTGTCACACGAGTGCCAGGCAATGACCATCTCAAACAAGAGAAGATCAAGCCATCATCCTATGACATTACCACCACAGAATCCCCACTATAAACATCCTGAGGGTTACCATTGACCAAAAACTGAATTGTACGAGCCAGATAAATACCATTGCTACTAGAGCAGGTCAAAGGCTAGGAATCCTGCAGCACGTAACTTCCCAAACCCTGTCCATCATTTACAAGGCACACATCAGGAGTGTGATGGAACACTCCCCACTTGCCTGGATGAGTGCAGCTCCAAACAACACTCAAGAAGCTCATGACCATCCAGGATAAAGCAGCCTGTTTGATTGCTGCCCCTTCCATAAACATTCATTCCCTCCACCACCGACAAACAGTAGCCGCAATGTGTACCATCTACAGGATGCACCGCAGGAACTCACCAAGGTTCCTTTAGGCAGCACCTTCCAAACTCATTACTGCTACCATCTAGAAGGACAAGGGTAACGGAGATCTGAATCTCCTGGAGGTTCTCCTCCAAGTCACTCACCACCCTGATTTGGAAATATATTGCCTTTTGTCACTGGGTCAAAATTCTGAAACTCCCTTCTCAAAAGTGTGGATGTACCTACACCAGAGGGACTACAGCGATTCAAGAAGAAGCTCATTACCACCTTAGGGGTAACTAGGGATGGGCAATAAATGCAACACCTGCATCCCAAGGTATTTTTAAAAAATGTACTTGACTTTCACTTTTTAACATTCCTACATCGCTGTTTCTCTTGCATTTATGTTATATACTGCATTTTACTCCAATCTATTATCTTTTTAAAATCCTCAGTTCTTTTCCATTCATAGAACCTCAAAAAAGCTGGACGTTTGAGATTTGCACTGACATATAGAATAAAAATTGTTGAAAAATTGATTTTTCTCTCTACTGAATAGCAGGATTAAAGGGCATTTTAGTTTATTTTTACCCAAAGTGATTTAATCCTGGCTGGAAGATGAATGGGAATTATCAAGTTCCTCCAGTTTGGCAGGTGCCCATAAGTTTTAAACACAACTTTACAGGGTCCAGTTCCTTTCACTAGGAACATAACCCTGGAGAGATTGTGTTAAAATTTTGTGAACAGACACTGACCAACTTGTAAATGATACAAATACAAAAAAATTACATTTGACATAGCACCTTTCACAACCTCTGTTTTACAACCAGCGAAGTAATTTTGGATTATAGTCACTGCTGTAATGTTGGAAATGTGACCGCTAATTTACTGACAGCAAGATCTTACAAACTACCATTTGCTAAGAATAGATAAGGGGCAGAATTCTCCCAAAAAGTTTCTTTGCCCCAAGGGGGAAAACTAATGTGATTCCAGTTGGGTGGACTGGTGCCAGTTAGCAATTCAAACCACGCTTAGAAATCTTTGGGGTGGGAATGTAAAGATACCGGCAAGACCCCTCCCCTATTCCCTGGCATCAGCACCCATTCTCCCCTTCCGTGCCACCCCACTATGGGACACCAAAGTTTCCTCCTGCCCTCCTCGGGCACCCTCTCCATGCTCCCTCCCCCTTAGCAGCACCCACAGGAGAACAACCCCATGTCCCCCTTGCACTGCCAACCTGGCACCCTGGCAGTGGCATGCTGGCACCACTTGATGGTCAGGGAGCAGTGCCAAGGCACAACACAACCATTCACCTGACCACTGGGGATTTCAATGGCTTGCGCGCTCCCAGAATGATCATCATGCCTAGTTTCCATTTTGTGGAGACCAATGGTTATTCTCGCTGACCCTGAGAGTCAACGACTCCCGGGGGCGGGGAGGATCCCACCTGAAACTGACTAAGCATATTCAAATGTAGATTTAAATACATTAATCTGGTTCCTGCTCTCTCGAGAATCCCGAAGGGGGGGTCTCTTGCTGGGCCTAAATTCGTTAGACCTGTCCCCATGTTTCTCCTCCGCCCCCCTCCACCCCCCCGTGACCTGTGGTGGGGTTAGAATCCAGCCCAAACTTACATGATGCTGACTGAAGAATAAATATTGGATTGGAGAAGTCCCTGCCTATTCAAAGTAGTGCTGTGGGATCTTTCCTGCCCATTTGGATTATCCAAAAGACTTCCTCTCCCTCGCTGCTGCACTTAGTAACGAGGATATCAGCTTCTAGCCCACAGCAGCTCAGAGCAAGAGGAAAATACGAAACAGAAAATATTCAACAAGGCGGGCAGTGTCAGTGGGGAGAAATGATGGAGATGCCACTATTAGACTGGGGTGGACAAGATGAGAGGTCACACGACACCAGGTTAAAGTCCAAAAGGTTTATTTGAAATTACAAAGTTTCAGAGCGTTGTTCCTTCAAGTGAGAAAGAAACCAATTTAATGGGGCTACTAACAAATGTAAATCATCAGGTTAATATCCTTGATTTGCTCTGATTTGTTATTGTTACACGTATTAACATACAGAAAGTATTGTTTTTTGCATGCTATAGGCACAACATTTTGTTCATAGAGAAGGTAATGAGAGTGCAGAGTGTAATGTTACAGCTGGGGTGTAGCAAAAGATCAAATTAATGTGAGGTGGTCCATTCAAAAGTCTGACAGCAGCAGGGAAGAAGCTGTTGTGTCGGTTGGTACGTGACCTCAGACTTTTGTATCTTTTTCCCAACGAAAGAAGGCGGAAGAGAGAATGTCCGGGGTGTGTGGGGTCTTTAATTATGCTGCCTGCTTCGCCAAGGTAACGGGAAGTGTAGATAGAGTCAATGGATGGGAGGCTGGTTTGCGTGATGGACTGGGCTACATTCTCAACCTTTTGCAGTTTCTTGCAGTCTTGGGCAGAGTAGGAGCCCAGACCAAGCTGTGATACAACCAGAAAGAATGTGTTCCATGGTGCACCTGATGTCGTCTTCAAAGCATCAGTAAAGGAAATACTACACAATTTGGATCAAGCATTGATTAGACATTGTTCTTTGGTATTATGTTTTTCAATCGATGTGTTTGAATTGATGAAGGAGTTCCCCAAGCAGGGGGAGCAACCTACAAGTTAGAGATCAGTCAATTGGGAGCAAAATTGGGTGACATTTTTGTTTCTAAAGGAGAATGGAACTCAGAATCTCTTTCCTCCTTACTCCCCCAACTACCACATGCCCCTCTCCCCCATCCTGTCTTAGTAATATGATACATTTTCTTGTGAGGCAAGGATTCATAGCCTCCTACAGCACAGGAGGAGGCGGCCTTTTGGCCCATCAAGCCTGCACAGACAATCCCTGCCAGGCTCTATCCCCATTACCCCACACATTTACCCTGCTAGTTCCCCCTCACACTAAGGGGCAATTTAGCATGGCCAATGCACCGAACCCGCACATTTTTTTGGACTGTGGGAGGAAACCGGAGCGCCCAGAAGAAACCCACACAGACATGGGGAGAACGTGCAGACTCCTCACAGCCAGTGAGTGACCCGCGGCCAGAGTTAAGCCCAGCGCCCTGGTGCTATGAGGCAGCAGTGATAATGACTGTGTCCCTGTGCTGCTTCAAGCCATCCCTCACCCACCCCAAAAAGTGGATGTGGAGAGGGGGCAATTAAATTTCAAAACTGAGTTACGATGATACATTTCCTTATTAGGCAAGGTGCATCAGGAGGAAGGTTAAAACCAAGTCAGAAAATGTATAACGAGGTCAAACAGTTAAAAGCAAAATTCAGTGAATGCTGGAAACTTGAAATGAAAAAGACTGGAAGAAACAGGAAGGGGACACTGGAGCCCAAAACACAAGAAAACAAGTGCTGGAAATACCCAGCAGATAAAACCAGCCTCCCATCACTGACTCTGTCTACACTTCCCACTGCCTCGGTAAAGCAGCCGGCATAATCAAGGACCCCACATCCCGGACATTCTCTCTTCCACTTCCTTCCGTCAGGAAAAAGATACAAAAGTCTGAAGTCACATACCAACCAACTCAAGAACAGCTTCTTCCCTGCTACTGTCAGACTTTTGAATGGACCTTCCTCGCATTAAATTTCTCTACACTCTTGCTATGACTGTAACACTACATTCTGCAGTCTCTCCTTTCTGCCTCTATGAACAGTATGCCTTGTCTGTATAGCGTGCAAGAAACAATACTTCTCATTATATCCCAATACATGTGACGATAATAAATCAAATCAAAGGTCTGGCAGCATTTGTGGAGAGGGGAACAGAGTTAACATTTTGAATCCGATATGAATCTCTGAGCCGCAGCTCAGAACTTAAAAGTCACTTTCAACTTGAGACATGGAAATGTAGGGATTAGGATCAGAAGCAGATAAATTCAGCTCTTTGAGCTCTCCACCATTCAATCAGATCATGGCTCATTTTTCCCTGCTCTCAAATCCACCTGTTCCCTACATCCCCTTTTATCCCTTTTTTATTCTTGAAATTCCTAATAACGAAACGTTAACTCTGATCTGCTGAATGTTTCCAGCACTTTGCTGTTCTTGGGGCGACACGGTGGCACAGTGGTTAGCAATGCTGCCCCACAGCAGCAGGAATCCGGGTTCAAATCCCGGCTGGGGTCACCGTCTGTGTGGAGGCTGCACGTTCTCTCCATGTCTGCGTGGGTTTCCTCCACAGTCCAAAGAGGTGCAGGTTAGCCGGATTAGCCATGATAAATTGCCCCTTAGGGTCGCGGGTATTGGCAGGGTAAGTATGTGGGGTTACGGGATGGGATTGTTGTCAGTGCAGACTCTGTAGGCCAAATAGCCACCTTTTGCATTGTAGATTCAAAGATTCTTATTTTAGTCTCAAATGGTCTCTTCTGTTCATGTCTAAGATCTCCCTCAGAGAGGGCAAGAGATTTGACCACTCAAATGTTAAGTTCAGTCATCACATTATCCTCAAGGTTACTCTGTAAATAACACATTATTGTTCCAATGGAACTAGCATTAAGTAGTATTAAAACAGAGTGGACAAACTTTCACAGCTGCTTTGTTCAGGCCAGCTTCCAAAGTAACAGGTTGGCTAACAGTGGCTGGATTTCTCCAATCTCGCCTGCGACTGGGATTCTCCAGTCCTGCTGTTGAGAATGGAGATTTGACTGAGCGCCAAATTCTCCATCCTCGTTGGTGGAACGATGAATCTCAGAGAATTCCGGCCTGTGTCTGGTAGGCCTTGTGGTGCATCCATAGTGCCTTCGCTCCCTCAGCCAGAAGCTCTAGGTTCAAATCCCACTCCAGGACTTGATGGCTTACAGGGATTGTTTAAAATGGAGCGAAACATGCCCGATGACAAGTGCGATGAGCAGGTGGATTTCCTGGTGGGTGGGACCGCAGAAGGCAATGGCAAACCTCTGCGATATCTGTCAAGCATAATCATGGACCAATCCAATGAAAGTCCATTAACGCCAACATCGTCTTGAGGGCTGGAGGAAGAGGGACAGAGCCTGCCATGAATTTGAGCTGTCCCTGCAGCTTTAATTCAGCTTAATACTAATTCTGTTCACTAGGTTGCTGGAAGTGTAAATGGATAAATGTGGACTGAGTGCTAAAGGACATCTGTACGAAAGCAAACAGAAAAATTGGGAAACAAAACACAGCAAAAGTGGCAGCGCAGTAAAGAGCTTGAATCTGACGTCAAATCAGAAACAGGAGGAGGAATAATGGGTGGAGTTTTACAGCTCCCCAGCTGGCAGGATTTTCCATTCCTGCTGAAGTCAATAGACTTTGCTACATTTTCCAGCTCCACCCTCTCCCACTGCAACAGGGCTGTAAAACCTCACAATGAGAGGGATACATTGGAGTAAACGATAGAAAAGTGAGAAAAAAAATACAAAAAATGTAAAATTTGCCACCTTTTAAAATCTCTCTGGAAAACCTGAGTGGATAAGACTTCACATTAAAACTGTTATCTTTCAGTGCTGAAGGATTTGATTAGCAATACTTAACACATTGATACAGAGGCATCGATGTTGATAATGGCCACAGTTAACTTCAGCTTAACGAGCAAATAACAGACAATTAGGAAAATTCACACATGAACCAAATCGAGAAGGACAAGGGTGAGCTGCTGTCTTTGTGAAGCTAATAATGGAGAGGTACAAACTCTGGGATATTCCCGTTTAACCCAAGACTGAAGCTCTCAAACACACAAGCAGCCTTGTTATTCACCTGCCATTTTAAACCAGAAAAAAACTACATTACAATTACTTTTCTAAGCCTCATTAATCATAGTTTTATTCTCATCATTTACCCTCCCCAACCCCTGCACCAACTCCACCCTCCACCCCACTGCCCCCAATTAAGTTATTAATGAATATTAAGCATGAAATAGTATCCCAGGGCAGCATGATGGCACTGCTGCCTCATAGCACCAGAGACCTGCGTTCGATTCCCAGCTCAGGTCACCATCTGTGCACAGTCTGCACGTTCTCCCTGTGTCTGCATGGGTTTCCTCCGGGTGCTCCAGTTTCCTCCCACAGTCTGAAAGACGTGCTGGTTAGGTGCACTGGCCGTGCTAAATTCTCACTCAGTGTACCAGAACAGGCGCTGGAGTGTGGCAATTTTCACAGTAACTTCATTGCAGTGTTAATGTAAGCCCACTTGTGACACTAATAAACAAACCTAGTGAGAGAGCTTCCTGGGTTTATTATCTTCTTTTCACCTCAGATTTTTTATTCATTCATTCACGGGATGTGGACATTACTGACAAGACCAACATATATTGCCTATCCCTAGTTCCCTTAAGGTGGTGGTGAGCTGCCTTCTTGAACCTCTACTGTCCATGTTATACGTACACCCAGAGTGCTATTGGGGTGGAGGTGGGGAGGGGAAGTTCCAGGATTTGGGCCCAGCAACAGTGAGGGAACGGCAACATATTTGCAAGTCAGGATGGTGAGAGACTTGGAGGGGAACCTCCAGTTGGTGGTACTCCCAGGTATCTGCTGCCCTCGTCCTTCTAGGTAGGAGTGGTCGCAGATTTGGAAGGTGCAGTCAGAGCTTTGGCGAGTTGAATCCAAAACGGAATAGTCTTATGTTAACAAATAGGTTTAACTTAAATCTAAAGGATGGAAATTTAGAATATGCATTCTAAACTAATTCCCACAATTATTACACACCACCAAAAATTGTTTTTTCATTGTCTTTGAACACTTTTTAAAATATTGGAAATAGGGACAAATAGATTGAACAGCGTGGGCAGGAGGTCACGTGAGGTAAGAAGGCTGGACTAAGATGCAGGAGTAGGCCTTTCAAGCCTGTGCCACCATTTTGTGGTCTCAACTCTACCTTCCTGTCTCCCATAACCCTCGATTTCCCCTGTCAAATTTCTATCTAATTCAGCCTTGTATAAATTCCAACATCCAGCCTCCTCTGCTTTGTAGATGAAGAGACTTCCAAGGACTAATCACCCAGAGAAATATATTCTCATATCCATCGTAAAAGGCATTTTGGTAAGGTGCCACATCACGTGGATGTAAATAGTTGAGGCGCCAGCACTGATCCCTATGGCACTCCTAGTTTGCCAACACAAAAATAGTCCATTCCTCTCCACACTCTGCTTCCTGTTAGCTAGCCAGTCCTCTTATTCATGCTAATATGTTATTCCCTTTCATCTCGTTCTCTTATCTTGTGTGGAACTGGATCAAATGCCTTTAAAAATTCAATTACTTAAATTCTCATTCAAATCATTAATATAATTCTGTGGGCATGATTAGTAAGTTTGCAAATGACCCCAAAATTGGTGGCATAGTGGACGGTAAAGAGCGTTAGCTAGGATTGCAACGGGACCTTGATCGATTGGGCCAGTGGGCTGACGAATGGAGGTGGAATTTAATTTGGGTAAATGTGAGGTGATGCATTTTGGTAACTCAAATTGGGGTAGGACTTACTCGGTTATGGTAGGGCGTTGGGAAGAGTTACAGAACAAAGAGATCTAAGGGTACAGGTTCATAGCTCCTTGAAAGTGGAGTCACAGGTGGACAGAGTGGTGAAGAAGGCATTCGGCATGCTTGGTTTCACTGGCCAGAACGTTGAATAAAGGAGTTGCAACGCCTTGTTGAAGTTGTACAAGACATTGGTAAGGCCACACTTGGAATACTTTGTACAATTCTGGTCACCCTATTATAGAAAGAGGTCTATTTAACTAGAAAGAGTGCAGAAAAGATTTACTAGGATGCTACCAGAACTTGATGGATTGAGTGATGAGGAGAGGCTGGGTAGACTGGGACTTTTTTCTCTGGAGTGTAGAAGGCTGAGGGGTGATATTACAGCAGTCTATAAAATAGAGGGGCAGAGGTCAGCAAGATAGACTATCTTTTCCCAAAGGTAGGGAAGCATGGGTTTACGGTGAGAGGGGAGAGATAAAGGGTCCAGAGGAGAAATTCTTTCACTGAAGGTAGAACGAGCTGCCAGAGGCAGTAGTAGAGGCAAGCACAATTTTGTTTTTTAACAAGTGTTTAGACAGTTACATGGGTACAGAGGGATACATGCAATTGGGACTAGCTTAGTGGTAAAAACTGGGTGACATGGCAACTTGGGCTGAAGGGTCTGTTTCCATGCTCTCAAGCTCTGACTCTATATACCCCATGTTTACAGGTTCCCCTTTATCCTTGCTTGCTATTTCCTTAAAAAGTCCAATGAAATAGTTAAAGGCAATTTATCTTTCATAAAACCATGCTGGCTCTGCCTGATCATTGTGATATTCTAAGTATCTTGCTATAACCTTCTTAATAATAGATTCTAGCATTTTCCTTGTGACAGACATTAGATTAACTGACCTGCATGTTCCTGCTTTTGTGAATGAAGGTGTTAGAATTGCTACTTTCCAATCCACAGGGACCTTTCCAGAATGGAAGAAATTTTGGAAAATTACAATCAATGGTTCCACTATTTCTTCTTTTAAAATACCAGAAGGTAGGCCATTTGGGCTTGAAGGCTTGTCAGGTGGAAACTCTAACCTTTGGCTAGGTGATATGTACATACAAGAGAAGTCATTTAACGTGATTGCACTGGGCTAAAAAAAAAAGTGGAACAACAAGATATGGAGATGTATGTTAATCCATGAGATCAGGAGGTAAATGGGACTTAGGATACTTTATCATGTGTCTATATCTCGCAGCCTGGTGTTTATTCCTTGGGCGCAGTCTATAGGTTAGATCCTGAAAGGGCACCCATTGTTCAGATGACCCAAGTAATCTCGTTAGCATTTGACCAAACTGCGTAAATAAAAGTGCATGAATTTCCATAAATCGGTATAAGTAATTGGAGCCCCAGGAAATGACAGACCCCCAACATTATACTGATCAAAGTGTTTAAGTCATACATCTTGCAAACACCGTTTACAGCTTGGCTGAAAACCTGAAAGCAGAAAAGCAAGTTAGAATGACTAACCCCGAGACCAAAGAAACCGAGTTCAGGTTTCACTGCTTTTTAACAAGAACATTGCGCTTAAAAGACCAAACACACTGGCTGTGTTTCCTGCCACACTCTGGTGTCAATATGAAGGGACCCCAGCCCCTCTTGTCCTACCGAGGAAGTGAGAGTAGAGGATACTTGAGTTTGAGGATCAGTGCCAATTCCACTCGCACACAGGATTTGACAGAGTTTGAGATGATCAAGTCAAGGTGGGCATGCTGTTTCCATCTCAGTGGCTCAGTTGGTAACGTTTTTGACTCCGAAAGGTTGTCAGTTCAAGCCCCATGCTAGATACGTGAGCACCTAACCCAGGCCGGAATTCACCGATCGCGCACGTCCTGCGACCTCCGCCAGCGAGAGTAGAGAATTTGGCGTTCAGTCAACATTCCATTCGCTGCAGCGGGACTGGAGAATCCCAGGCATGGGCGAGGTCAGAAAATTCCAGCCCTCGTCTGCTCCCACTAGACCTGCATAGAGGGTGTGCTACGTTGTTGGAGGTGTCATCTTTTAAGATGAGATATTAAACTGAGGTCTCATCTGCCTCCTTAAGTGGATATAAATAAAAATCTCATCAACACTATTTCGAAGAGGAGGAAGGGATTTCCCCGGTGACCAGGTTAAAATTTATCCCTGGGCCAACATCACTAAAACAAACTATCTGGTCATTGTAACATTGCTATTGGTGAGATCTTGCTGTGCATAAATGGGCTGCTGTGTTTCCTACATTACAGCAGTGGCTACACTTTGAAAAGCACATGGTTGGCTGCAGCTTTGAGCCATCATGCAGTCAGAAAGACCCAGGAGAAATTCCTTTCACATACTGGTAACTAACTCTCACCCAACATTGAGGAGACTTTTACACCACATGACTGTGGGCATCTCTGGACTTGGAAATCCAATGACCATTCCTTCGCTGGGTCTAAATCCTGGAAATCCCTTCCCAACACCAGATGGCTGCAAAAGATCAAGAAAAAGGCTCACCACCTCAAGGGGAAGTAGAAATGGCCAATTAATGCTCTCCGTGCCAGTAACGATTGCATCCCATAACCATCATTTTTTTTTAAACACTTTTGCATGAGGGGTTGTCACTTGGCCCAGATACAATGGTCCCAACGTGGACAGGCTGAGAAACAGAAGGCAGAAATGCCAAGACCTTAATTGTTTGGGAGAGAGAATAGAGCCAATATTTCGAGTCGGAATGACTCATCTTGACGAAGGGTCATCCAAACTCAATGTTGGCTCTATTCTCTTTCCACAGAAGCTGTCAGACCTGCTGAGATTTTCCAGCATTTTCTGTTTCAGATTCCAGCATCCGCAGTAAATTGCTTTTACATCAATCGCTTGGATTGAGTTTATATCAGACAGTATAAAAAGTGTACAATTGGATTACAAGATAATCTTGCAATGCTGCCCATCTAGCTCCTTAAGACGGACTTTGCCAATCGAGTTATGTTGGGGGGGGGGGGGGGCGTTCCTGTCTGAGTACAGGCTCCAGTCTATAGACACTGCTGGAAGATAACAAATCAAGGCCCAGCTTGTTCATCTTCCATCATCCTGGTCATCACATGATACAGCAAAAATGGTTTCTGCTGACTAATCATAGTAATCAGGCTCTAATCATTAGTCTGCAACAGACCCAGACATGGGGCCAACTTTCCCCCTTATTATTTTGCCCATTTGTCTGATCTGCATATGAACAGTTCAAAGGCTTCTGGAATGGTCTTTAGTTTCAGTCCTGTACATTAAGCAAAATATGATGATCACCCGAGAGCAACAGGACAGACAGCTGATTAGAAGCCTTCACTGTGTCCTTTGGGAGCATTGCAGCAGCCTCGATTTCTGAAGTAGCCCAGCACAGTCTCCGAGGCAGACCCGACTGTGAGCTCTGGGAGGTTAACCCCTCGCAGCTGGGATTATAGCAACACTTTGTAATTTCAAAACACCGGGTTATTTTTAAAAACGGAGTCAAACAATGTGTGACATTGCAGCGAGCCCTTCGATTCAAAAAGGGGATGCCTTACTTTCCACATGTACACTTTCCCTAATAGTTGCTCACAACCGTTGACTCTGCCTACACTCCCCACGGCTTCGGAAAAGCAGCCAGTATAATCAAGGACCCAGACATTCTCTCCTTCACCTTCTCCTGTCAGGTAAAAGATACAGAAGTCTGAGGTCACGCACCAACTGAGTCAAGAACAGCTTCTTCCCTGCTTTGAGTGGACCTACCTCGCATTAAGTTGATCTTTCTCTACACCCTAGCTATGATTGTAACACTACATTCTGCACTCTCTCCTTTCCTTCTCTATGAACAGTATGCTTTGTCTATATCGCGTGCAAGAAACAATAGTTTGCTAAAATGTGACAATAAAACAAATCAAGAGATAAAGGGTATTTACAGATAAATATTAAAAATAATTTACTAAATCAAATTAATAACATCTTGTATTTATTATGGAGTCCTACAGTGCAGAAGGAGGCCATTCAGCCCATTGAGTCTGCACCACCACAATCCCAGCCAGGCCCTATCCCCAAGCATTTATTCTAGCTAGTCCCCTGACACTAAAGGGGCAATTTAGCATAGCCAATCCACCTAACCTGCACATCTTTGGACTGTGGGAGGAAATCGGAGCACCCGGAGGAAACACACACACACGGTGAGAATATGTAAACTCCACACAGACAGTGACCCAAGCCAGGAATCGAACCCAGGTTTCCTCCCACAGTCCAGAGGTGTGTGGGTTAGGTGGATTGGCCATGTTAAATTGCCCCTTAGTGTCAGGGGGACCAGCTAGAGTAAATGGTAAATGTAGGTTATGGGGATAGGACCTGGATTGGGTTGTGGTCGGTGCAGACTTAATTGCCAAGCCAGTAATTGAACCTGGGTCCCTGGTGCTGAGAAGCAGCCGTGCTAATCACTGTGCTATCGTGCCGCCCCACTGCTACCCCTCAGCGCCAGGGACCTGGGTTCAACTCTAACCTTGGGTCACAGTCTGTGCAGAGTCTGCACATTCTCCCCGTGTCTGCATGGGTTTCCTCCCACTGTCTGAAAAAATGTGCTGGTCAGGTGCATTGGCCATATTAGATTATCCCTCAGTGTGTGCCGGAATGTAGCAACCAGGGGATTTTCACAATAACTTCATTGCGGTGTTAATATTGGCCTCCTTGTTACACCAAGAAATAAACTTGTCTCCCAGTCTGTTAAATGTACTTATTCTTAAGAGTTGTCGTTCCCCAATGCAGGCAGTAAGATAACACCACAGTTAAATAGCACTACCAAAACTAGACCGAGCAACCTGCATTCACTCAATGGCAGCAGAGACCCAGTGTCTCTCGATGTGTTGCCAGTGCTCAAGGTTGTCCTTGAAAATGGAATGGCCGTGTCAGTGTGCCAACACTGTGCCACGGGCAGGAATGGGGAGGCATGGCTGGCTTCAGTATCAGAGTTGCAGCCAGCCCCACCCGCTGCTCACAAACTCAATAGTGTCTGATGTACGGAACAAAGCGTTCTCGATTTTTCCCAGCCTAGCTCGAGGGAACTCGGCACTGTACCACTTAAACTGAGAGCAAAAAGAAAGGAAGGACTTGCACCTGTATGTAGGGCGTTAGCTACAGTTCAGTGGCCTGCACTCTTGCCTCTTGGACAGAAGGTTTTGGTTCAAGTCCAGCTTCAGGACTCCTGCTCAATATCTCGGCTGACCCCCCCAGTTCCGGTTCTGAGAGTGCTGCACCATCAGAGGATGCTGTTGTTTGGACGAGGCTTATTTTAAATGGAAACCTAGCAAGAATTTGGGTAAATGTAAAAGAATCCTTTTTAAAAATTTGTTTATTTGTCATATGTAGGTTTACATTAACAACACAATGAAGTTACTGTGAAAATCCCCTAGTTACCACACTCCGGCACCTGTTCAGGTACACAGAGGGAGAGTTTAGCGTGGCCAGTGCACCTAGCTAGCACATCTTTCAGATTGTGGGAAGAAACCAGAGCACCCAGGGGAAACCCACGCAAGACATGGAGAGAACATGCAAACCACACAGACAGTGACCCAAGCCAGGAATCGAACCTGGGCCCTTGGCGCTGTGAGGCAGCAGTGCTAACCCACTGTGCCACCGCGTCACCCTTGGCCCTTCAGTGGAGAAGACTGAGGAGTTCTCCCTGCTGATATTTGACCCGTTATATAAATCACAAAACTACATCCTCTGATCATTATCACATTGCTGATTGTGGGAGCTTGCTGTGCACAAGTTGACTGCCGTGTTTCTGAAATTACAACAGTGAGCACCCTTCAAAAAGGAACTTTGTTGGCACCATTGCAATGCAGGAAGGAAAGCAATCAATTTGCTCACGGCAAGCTCCCACATCAGCAATGAGATAATGACCAGATCGTTTGGATTGTGGGATAAATTTTGAACAGGAAACCAGAGAGGACCCGCCTGCTATTCAAAATGGTGGCCTGTCCATCCACCTGGGGGAGGGCAGATGGAGGCCTGAGTTTAGCACCTCATCTATCAAGGTGACACCATTGATAGCGTGACGCTCCCTTGGTACTGACCCACCGACAGCGCGGCGCTCCCTCGGTACTGCACTGGGAATGCCAACAGACTGGATTTTTACTCAATCTCTGGAATGCACCCTGCACCCACAGCCAAAAGGTAAGAAAGTGTACCACCAACTGAGGCATGAGGGGATGGGTGGGCATCGGGATTTGGTGTGAGGGGAGATACCCTCCGAGGGGACTGGGGGGGTGGGGAGTGAAGGATCACTGTTGCTTCCATTGCATCCAAATTTTAAAAAAAAACAATTTTGTATCAACATTCTTTCAAAGAAAGCTAAGACGGTGTGGGTTCAATTCCAGCCCCTGGCCTGTGTGGAGTTTGCACATTCTCCCCATGTCAGCGTGGGTTTCCTCCGGGTGCTCTGGTTTCCTCCCCCAATACAAAGGTGTGTTGGTTAATTGATTGGCCATGCTAAATTACCCCTTAGTGTCAGGGGAGTGGCAGGGTAAGTGTGTGGGGTTGTAGGATGGGGCCTGGGTGGGATTGTGGTTGGTGTGGACTCCATGGGCCGAATGGCCTCGTGCTACGCTGTGTAGGCTTAGAATATATTCTAATCTAAGGTAGAACATATGATTTTGCAGTAATGGACATCTGGGGGTTAATGCTGCAGGGAACCTTTTTTGCAATTACATTTTAGATGGTTTTCCCAACACAGCTTTACAATTAAGAATGTGCGTTATTACCCTTTATTCTGGATATTGTGGGGAATTTTCCCACCAGCACAGAGAGGGGAGACTAATGGGTTAATTCACTCGTGGTCAAATATATAGAATCCATTCACTTTTCCCCAACATTCCCTGACACTCACTCCCTCTGCGTTGGGAGTTCAGTTCCACAGGGAGAGGGGCCACACCCCAAAGCTCAGGCCTCAGCACAGGGCTCTTTTAGCACCCACCTGCCAGCTATGCGACTGTGGCTACATCACAGCACAGCCCTACCCCCACCTTCATCCACGCACCTCCTGGGGGAGTGCCCAGGTGGCAACCAGGACTATCAACCACAGCAATTTTTGAACTCCCAACGTGGGATCGCCAACGCAAGCCTGCCCCAGATTAGAAAACACAGGATACGGAATAACTTGCATCTGTATAGCGCCTGGAGCACAGTGTAAACATTCCTAGGCACCTCACGGAGACATTATCAGACACCACAACAAGAACAGAAAATGCTGGAAAATCTGGCGAGAGCTGTGGGAGAGAGAACATTTTGAGTCGGAATGAAGGGTCATCTACTGAGATTTTCCAACATTTTCTGTTTTGTTTTCAGATTCCAGCATCTGCAGCATTTCACTTATTGGACACCGAAAGGAGATATTAGGACAGATGACCAAAAGTTTGATCACAGAGGCAGATTTTATGGAGCATCCGAAGTGGTAGAAGGTGTTAAAGGAATTCCAGAGTTTAGGGCCTAGGTCACTGAAGGCCTGTCCACCAACGATGGAGTGAAAGGACTGGAGGGGGGAGAGGGATTTGCACAAGAGGTTAGACTTGAAGCCAGATTTCAGAGGGATGTAGGGTTGGAGAAGCTTGCAGGGATAGGGAGGGGTCATCCCAGGGGTTTAGCTACTCCGAGGAAACTTCCTAAACCAGCAGAAGGACATCAGCTCAGACACTCTTTTTTGCACTAACTTCTACCTGTTGAATCAGGAATCCCCAAATCAACACAGGGCAGATGCCACACTCCCCCTTGGACCAAGGGAGAGGGGAGGGTGGTGGCAAGTCTGAACCTGAGGAAACGGGGCCCAAGTTTTGAAAGAAAATGATCACCTTTAAGTAAAAGGGAGGGTGGAACGGATCAGTCAACAGACAAAAAAAAATCAGATGGAAAAGGATTTCCCCGTTTTCACAAGAGTTTGGGGAGCTGGTGGCCTTTTGGGTTCAAGATGCTTTTTAGAGACGATCCCTTATTCCGAGGCTGAAAATAGCGACTGTTTTAGAGCGAGTGGTAATTTTTTGCCCTCCCTTACACCATCATGTTTTTAAACGCTGTTGTTCTGATCAAAATGCAACGGAGGGGAGAGCGCTAATTAGCCTTATTTAGCCTACAGAATGTTTGCAACCAGTCACACCTCTGAACAATATATATTTCTAAATGTATTTAAGAACTAACACCTCAAAGGGAAGGTGACTGAGAAACAGGTGAGGTCTCTGCTTACACTCCATGACCATGTTTTTCCCTCTTACCTTCCAAGGCACTCCCTGCAGGTTTGACACAGCAGGTAAAGAGGCAACTGCTCTGCTTCCTCTCCCTCTCTCTCGTTCTGTTTCAAAGAATTATTGTTCCCGTTCCTTGCTATTCCCGCACAATGTGTCCCGACTTTAAACCCTGCAGCCGTGAGCCACCCTCGCTCTCTGTCTCTCTCTCTCTCTCCCCAGAAGGTTCAATGTTCATTCATAAAACATGCCGGCAGTGCCAGGCAGGACCGGGAGGGAGGGAGGGAGGGAGAGAGAGGGGTGTGGAACACACAGAGGGGGGTTGGTTTAAAGGGAGAGATTTAAAGGGAGTAAGGACACACACAGGAGAGGGAGAAATACACACACACACACAGAAGGAGAATTAGGCACACAGAGGAGAGGGAGAAGGGGGGGGAAGAGAGACACACAGACGAGAGGGGGAGAGAGAGACACGCACAGGAGAAGGAGAGACAGACACACGCACACAGAGGGGGAGAGAGAGACACACACAGAGGGAGAGAGAGAGACACACGCAGAGGAGAGGGAGAGAGAGACACACACAGACACAGAGGAGAGAGAGACACAGACACAGAGGAGAGAGACACACACACACAGACAGAGGAGAGAGACACACACACACAGACACAGAGGAGAGAGACACACACACACACAGACAGAGGAGAGAGAGACACACACAGGAGAGAGACACATAGACACAGGAGAGAGGGGGAGAGAGACACACACAAGGGAGGAGGGTGAGACACACAGAAGGGAAGAGAGACACACACTCAGGGGAGAGAGAGGGACACACGCTCAAGGGAGAGGGAGAGAGATACGCAGAAGGGAGTCACACACAGGAGAGGGCTGAGACTGAGGGGCAGCAAATGACAATGAGAGAGTGATCCTCTCGCCTTTGTGCTGACTAGATTGGAGTGAGTTGGGAAAAGCGAGTGTCTTGCAGTAAGGAGATTTAAGAAGGCGGAGTCTCTCTCTCTCTCTCTAACACACACAGCAGCTGCAGTATTCTCAGTCTGTGTCTACACACAACAGGAGCGACAGGGTGCGGCAAATCTCCTGCCTCTCTGTTTATATAGATTTTTAACAAATCTTTGCACACCTAAAATCCCGACATTTCACACAAGGTAACTCCCGTCAACATGAGCTTTCGCCTTCCGGGAGCAATAATTCATCCACACACCAGCATCCCTTTTTGTCACTGAATCAGTCTTTGCCCTCTCACAGATTTCCCCCTTTATGTGGATCCGCAATTGCTTTTAAGCCGCTCATCATCTCTCAACATAGCAATAGTTTGATTCTAGATTCCGCTCACCCCCCCCCCCCCCAAAAAAATCTTTTATTCGTAACATTTTTTTATATAAAGTAGACTTGGAAGTTGAAAATTAATAGAAAGTGCCCTGATAATTCAACTTGTCTTACAGCGCTTTAAGGGGGACGTTTTATTTGGCCGCAGAGAGCAGGCCATTCGGCCCAGCTGGACGGTACTGGCATGTTGAGCTTCATTGTGGATGAAAATCCCCACCAGGTGCCAGAGAATGATCCTTCTGTGTACTTGCCAGGCCTGAACAATCAGCAAGACATGGCTTCTCTAGAATGCAACTGACATCAAATATTTATTTTTGAGAAGTAGGAATGAGTTCAAAGGCTGGGGAGTGACATGTTGAGCCTCTAATAGACAAGTTTGACAGAAGAAGCAACCTGGTGATCCTATATGAAATCCTGAGGGGGTCTGGACAGGTTGGAAGTGGAGAAGAATCATAGAATCCCTACAGTGTAGAAAGAGGCCGTTCGGCCCATCGAGACTGTGCCCACCCAGTGCACTACCCTCATCTCTACACATTTACCCACTAATCCCTCTAACCTACACATCTCAGGACACTAAGGGGCAATTTTAGCACAGCCAATCAACCTAACCCGCACATCTTTTGGAGTGTGGGAGGAAACTGGAGCACCCGGAGGAAACCCACGCAGACACAAGGAGAACATGCAAATTCCACACAGACAGTGACCAGAGCCAGGAATCGAACCCAGGTCCCTGGAGCTGTGAAGTAGCAGTGCTAACCCACTGTGCTACCATGCAGCCTGATGTTTCCTTTTGTGGGAGAGTCTAGAACTGGGTCACCTTAAAAATAAGGGGTCACCCATTTAGATGAGGATGGAGGGTAGCACAGTGGTTAGCACTGCTGCCTCACAGTGCCAGGGACCTGGGTACAAAGAACAAGAAAAGTACAGCACAGGAACAGGCCCTTCAGCCCTCCAAGCCTGCACTGACCACGCTGCCCGACTGAACTAAAATCCCAAAGAACAAAGAAAATCACAAAAGGTTCAATCCCAAACTTGGGTGATTGTCTGTGTGGAGTCTGCATGTTCTCCCCGTGTCTGTGTGGGTTTCCTCCGGGTGCTCCAGTTTCCTCCCACAGTCCAAAGACATTCTGGTTAGGTGGACCAGCCATGCTAAATTGTCCTTTATATGAAAGCAAAATACTGCGGATACTGAAATCTGAAACAAAAACAGAAAATGCTGGAAAATCTCAGCAGATCTGACATCTGTGGAGAGAGAATAGAGCCAACATTTTGAATCTGGATGACCCTTCATCAACTCTGATTAAGGGTCATCCAGGCTCAAAACATAGGCTCATTCTCTCTCCACAGATGTTAGCAGATCTTAGTTAGTAATTGATTAAACTAATTAGGGCATAGCTGAGAATGTGATAAGAATCTTGGAGTCCCGATATCCATAATCAGGACTGATGATCATATGGTTTTAAAATCCCATTTGTCCTGAATTTACTTTAACTGCTCCCACTTCCCCCCTCTCTCTCTCCACATGGTCTCTCTCTCCATCCAGACTATCCCTCTCTCTCTCTCTCTCTCTCTCTCCCCCCCAAACTGTTCCACACACTTTCCAAACTGTTCCCACTGTGAACGGTACACTTGTTGATACTCAGTGCAGTACTGTAGGGTTCAAATCCCACCATTGCAGAAATTTAAATTCACTAAAAACCTGGAATTAGACCATAAGACATAGGAGCAGAATTAGGCCATTCGGCCCATCGAGTCTGCTCCACAGTTCAATCCTGGCTGTTTTTTTTTTCTCATCCTCATTCTCCTGCCTTTTCCCCATAACCCTTGATCCCCTAATTGATCAAGAACCTACCTATCTCTGTTTTAAAGACACTCAGTGACCTGACTTCCACAGCCTTCTGTGGCAAACAGTTCCACAGATTCACCATTCTCTCTGGCTGAAGAAATTTCTTCTCGTCTGTGTATTAAAGGAGCTTCCCTTCACTCTGCGGTTGTGCCCTTGAGTTCTAGTCTCTCTCCCACTAGTGGAAACATGATCTATGAGATGATTGTCATAAAAGCCCATCTGGTTCACTAATGTCCTTTAGGGAAGGAAATCTGCCATCCTTACCTGGTCTGGCCTGTGTGAGTCCAGAGCCACAGCAACGTGCTTGACTATTAAATCCCCTCAGATAGAAAATAAACGCTGGCCCCAGCCAGCGATGCCCGCATCCCATGAATAAATATAAAAAAAAATGTAACGGACTTTAACAAATCTTAACAATGTAATTAACAAGACATTAACACAGTATTGAGGGAGTGCTGTAGCCTTAGAGGTGCCGTTTTTCTGGTGAGGCATTAAACTGCGGTCCCACCTGCTCAGTTTGATGTCAAAGAATCAAAATCTGGGGATGAACAAAGGAAGTCATCCCCGGGATCAATATTTAATCTCGAACGGATTATCTGGTCCTTTGCACGTTGTGGGATCTTGCTGTGCCCAAATGAGTTGCCATGTTTGGAAATACAGCACGGTGGCACAGTGGTTCGCACTGCTGCCGGGAACCCAGGTTCAATTCCGGCCTCGGGTCACTGTCTGTCTGGAGTCTGCACATTCTCCCCATGTCTGCGTGGGTTTCCTCCGGTTTCCTCCCACACTCCAAAGATGTGCGGGTTAGGCAGATTGGCCATGCTAAATTTACCCTTAGTGTCAGGGGGCCTAGCTAGGGTAAACGCATGGGATTATGGGGCTATGGGCCCAGCTGGGATTGTGGTCGGTGCAGACGCGATGGGCCGAATGGCCTCCTTCTGCACTGTAGGAATCGCTGATCCTCCATTACAACAGTAACTACACTGCAACAGAGTTCCTCTTTGGCTGTCAAGTGCCCCGAGAGGCCCAAGGTGGCGAAAGGTGCTATATAAATGCAACTCTTTCCTCTTTGGTTTGTAATGTTTGACGAGGAAATGTTCCTGGACAATAGTGCAGCCTTCCCTTTGCTGACTTTCTCTCCCAAATCCACAAACACTGAAGCCAAATTCAGCAAAGCGCCTCACTATCCCGTGTGTGTCAGATGATAATAGATTGGAGAGTGGAATTTTTGTCTCCCTGGAATATTTCGATGCATTTTGCAGTCAGCGAGTTGTTTGGAACTGCAGCAGCTGTTCTTGTGTCGGCAGGCGTGTGGCGAGGTCATCACAGATTGGAGCAGAGAACTTCTGTTTGGCCCAGATCCAAACCACGTGGTGCATTTATCCATCGCCTGCCTCTAGTGTCCTTTTAAGATCTGAGATGATGCTGCTGCAACAACAACCTGAATTCCTATAGCACCTTTAGTGCCTAGCTTAGCAGAATTGTTGCTGCATATTACAAAAACTGATATGGAAACGCTGGAGAATCATTGAATCCCTACAGTGCAGAAGAAGGCCATTTGGCCCATCAAGTCTGCACTGGCAACTATCTCACCCAGGCCCTATTCCCATGCATTTACCCTGCTAATCCTCCAACACCAGGAGGCAATTTAACACAGTCAATCCACCTAACCTGCACATCTTTGGACTGTGGGAGGAAACCCACACAGACATGGACAGAACGTGCAGACTCTGCACAGACAGTAACCCAAGGCCAGATTTGAACCCGGGTCCTTGTGAGGCAGCAGTGCTAACCACTGTGGCATTGTGCTGCCCTGGTTGTTAAAAAAAATTGAAGGGGTGGCACAGTAGTTAGTCACTGCTGCCTCATGGCTCAAACCCAAGTTCGATTCCCAGATTGGGTTACTGAAGTATTAAGTAGAATTCAGAGACGCACGTGGAAGGAGAAAGATATGATGATAGAGCAAAAGAATTTTCATTGATAGGGTGGCACAGTGGTTCGCACTGCTGCCTCACAGAGCCAGGGACCCGGGCTCAGTCCCAGCCTCAGGTCACCGTTTGTATGGAGTCTGCACATTCTGCCTGTGTCTGTGTGGGTTTCCTCCGGGTGTTCCGGTTTCCTCCCACAATCCAAAGATATGCGGTGGATTGGCCATGCTAAATTGACCTTAAGTATCAGAGGGATTAACAGGGTAAATGTGCGGGGTTACAGAAGTAAGGCCTGGATGGGATTACAGTCAGGACAGACTTGATGGGTCGAATGGCCTCCTTTTGTACTATAGGGATTCTATGATTCTAAATAGATAAGGCGGGGAACTTGTGTGGAGCACAAATACTAATACAGACCTAACATTGAATGCAGGAGTGGGACATCTTATTGAAGTTGTACAAGACATTGGTAAGGCCACACTTGGAATACTGTGTGCAGTTCTGGTCACCCTATTATAAAAAGGATATTATTAAACTAGAAAGAGTGCAGAAAAGATTTACTAGGATTTATGGGCCTTGATGGTTTGAGTTATAAGGAGAGGTTGGATAGACTGGGACTTTTTTCTCTGGAACGTAGGAGGCTGAGGGGTGATCTTATAGAGGTTTACAAAGTAATGAGGGACATAGATCAGCTAGATAGTCAATATCTTTTCCCAAAGATAGGGGAGTCTAAAACTAGAGGGCATACAGAGAGATACAGAGGGGCAACATTTTCACACAGAGGGTGGTGAGTGTTTGGAACAAGCTGTCAGAGGTGGTAGTAGTAGATAAGGGTACAATTTAAAAAGCGTTTAGACAGTTACATGGGTAGGATGGGTACAGAGGGGTGTGGGCCAAATGTGGGCAATTGGGACTAGCTTATGGGTTTAAAATAGAGGGCAGCACAGACAAGTTGGGCCAAAGGGCCTGTTTCCATGCTGTAAATCTCTATGATGTAAGGATTGAATGGCCTGTTTGGCGCTGTAAGTGCAAAGCAATACATTGAATCTACAAGCAGAAATGAAATACATCATTGGAACAGACTTAATGGTAGAGTTGGCAGACAGGGTAAGCCAGACAAGTACACACATGGAGATACAAACACTGGGCTGTAGCACAGGAGAGGGTGTTCTGTCAGCTTCCTTCATATAAATGGGGCTGCTGCTGATTGTCTTATCTGAGTGGGTTCAGTAACTGATGTTTGATAAAGCTAATGTTTATTTTTAATTTTGCAACAGATAGCCATGTTATTTTTACACAATGCTTAAAACGAATCTTGTCGAACAACATGAGCTTGGCAAAAACGTTGTGAGTGGCCTGGTGTCCCACCGCAGAGTAAACAAGCCCTACTCCCCAGTCGCACAGGCATAGCTTGTTCCATAGTTTTGCCATCAGGATAATGAGCCAGTTTTAACATGCCGCAGACAAGAAGCTGGATCTGCCCATTTTAATCTCTATAGGGCTTCCTATGCAATGAGTCCTTGTGGGAAACAATAAAGCAAGCAAGTAGTATGTGCTCCCCAAGAGGACACCACCAGAAGATTAATTAATCATGAATTACAGAGACTATTTTTGCACAGAAACAGGCCATTTAGAATCATAGAACCCCTAAGGTGCCATTCAGCCCATCGAGTCTGCACTGACCGAGCATCTTACCCAGGTCCTATTTACCCTGCCAATTCCCCTAAACTACACATCTTGGGACACCAAAGGGCAATTTAGCATGGCCAATCCACCTAATCTGCTCATCTTTGGAGTGTGGGAGGAAACCTGAGTATGCAGAGGGAAGCCCACGCAGACACGGTGAGAATGTGCAGACTCCATACAGATAGTGAATCGAGGCCAGAATTAAATCCGGGTCCCTGGCGCTGTGAAACAGCAGTGCTAACCATTGTGCCACCTATCCCTGATGTCTTTTCTCCACACAAGTACCCCCTCTAACTATTTATTTCATTCTTGTTCCTTCCATTCCATTCTCCCTCACGTGTTTATCTGGTGCATGTTACAATTGACTCAGAGATTCCGAGTTGACATGGTAACATGCATGTTATAGCCTGGAGCTATGGATACTGATCGCAGAGACATTAACGTCCTTTCCATCACATGGCTGACCAGGAATCTCTCCCACCCTTACCGCCTATCATTGGTGCATATTGGTAGGATTTGCAGGTTAACACTCAGCCTGTTGGCTGCGTTATTATTTTTTATTCATCCATGGGGCATGGGGGTCGCTGGCTGGGCCAGCGTTTATTGCCCGTCCCTAGTTGCCTGAGGGCAGTTGAGAGTCAACCACGTTGCTGTGGCTCTGAAATCACATGTAGGCCAGACCAGGTAAGGACGGCAGATTTCCTTCCCTGAAGGACATTAGTGAACCAGATGGGTTTTTCTAACAATTGTCAATGGTTTTATTAATTTTTATTATTTTTATTATGTTTTTCTCCTTACTGGGTAAGGAGAATATCACAGCTGTACTGCGGAAGGACACTTCAGAGGGTTCAGGCACCGAGGTGCAGTAACAGTAAGGTTATTTTTGAAAATATAACAGAAATGTTAGAGTTGTATGAGACACACAAATTTGTTTTTCATCGAGTTATAGCTGAGATGGAACATATCTGTGGTCAAACTTAGCTTCAATCCACCCTTTCATGATATTTGTCATAAGTCACATTTTGGACAGCATTAAACATGGCTCAGTGGGAACCAGCATAGATTGGGTGGGCTGAATGGTCTTTCCTTTGCTTTATATTCCATGCAATTTTGTTTAAAACTGCAATCCAGAGCATGTTTTGCTATGGATGGAGGCAGAAACAGATGGCACGGCAGCACAGTGGGTTAGCACTGCTGCCTCGCAGCGCAGGGGACCCGGGTTCAATTCTCAGCTTGGTTGACTGCCTGTGTGGAATCTGCACATTCTCTCCGTGTCTGGGTGGGTTTCCTCTGGATGCTCCGGTTTTCTCCCACACTCCAAAGATGTACAGGTTAGGAGAATTGGCCATGTTAAATTGCTCCTAAGTCTCCAAAGATGTGCAGGTCAGCTGGATTGGACATGCTAAATTACCCCATAGTGTCCCAAGATGTGTAGGTTAGGGATTAGTGAGCTAAATATGTGGGAATAGGGCGTGGGTGGGCCTGGGTAAGATGTTCAGACAGAGAGTCAGTGCAGACACAGCTACCATGGAGGGATTTGAACCCATATCCCAAGAGCATTAACCTGGGCCACAGGATTGTTAATCCGGTGATACTATTACTGCACCTCCATCTCCCCAGTTGGGCTGGAGGATATCGCAGAGATATCAGTGCACAGAGACCATGGCCATGTGTGGCACGGCGGCACAGTGGTTAGCGTTGCTGCCTCACAGCGCTAAGGGCCCAGGTTCGATTCTCGGCTTGGGTCATTGTCTGTGCGGAGTCTGTACATTCTCCCCGTGTCTGCGTGGGTTTCCTCTGGGTGCTTCGGTTTCCACCCACTGTCTGAAAGACGTGCTGGTTAGGTTCACTGACTGTGCTAAATTCTCCCTCAGTCATCCAAACAGGCGCTGGTGTGTGGGTGACTAGGGGATTTTCACAGTAACTTCATTGCAGTGTTGACTAAGAAAGCAATTAAAGAAAGGAAAAATAGAGTATGAAGCTAAACTAGCTCTAAATATAAAAAATGATAGTAAAAGTTTTTACAAACATATAAAGAAGAAGAGACTGGCTGGAGTGAATGTTGGACCCTTGGAGGGCAAGAGGGGGGATTTAGCGGTGGGTGACAAGGAAATGGCTGAGGCTTTAAATAAGTTTTTTGTGTCGGTCTTCACAGAGGAGGACACAAATAGCTTGCCGGATATTAAAGATAGAAGGATGGTAGGAGATGAGGTCCTTAATGCAATTACTGTCACTAGAGAGGTAGTACTTAATAGACTAGCGGGACTGAAGGTAGACAAGTCCCCAGGACCGGATGGAATGCATCCCAGGGTTCTGAAAGAAATGGCAGAGGTGATAGTGGATGCCTTAGTAATTATCTATCAAAATCCACTGGACTCTGGGGAAGTGCCGGAAGATTGGAAAACGGCTAATGTTATGCCACTGTTTAAAAAAGATAGCAGACAAAAGGCAGGGAATTATAGGCTAGTTAGTTTAACGTCCGTAGTTGGAAAAATGCTAGAATCCGTCATCAAAGAAGAAATAGCGAGACACCTAGAAAAGAACGGTTTGATCACGCAGATGCAGCACAGATTCGTGAAGGGGAAGTCGTGTTTAACGAATTTATTGGATTTCTGAGGATGTGACTAGTGCGGCAGACAGAGGGGAACCAGTGGACGTGGTGTTTTTAGATTTCCAAAAGGCGTTTGATAAAGTGCCTCACAAAAGGTTGCTGCAAAGGGTTAGGGTGCATGGAGTTGGGGGCAAGGTGTTAGCATGGATTGAGGATTGGTTGTCTGACAGGAAGCAGAGAGTTGGAATCAATGGATGCTATTCTGGTTGGCGGTTGGTGACTAGTGGAGTGCTGCAGGGATCGGTGCTGGGGCCTCAGCTATTTACCATTTACATAGATGATCTGGAGGAGGGGGCTGAGTGTAGGGTAATGAAATTTTCTGATGACACGAAGTTGAGTGGGAAAGCAAATTGCATGGAGGGTGTGGAAAGTCTGCAGAGGGATCTGGATAGGCTGAGTGAGTGAGCAAGGACCTGGCAGATGGAGTACAATGTTAGCAAACGTGACGTTATCCACTTTGGTAGAAATAATAGTGGGAGGGATTATTATTTAAAGGGCAAAAAGCTGCAGCATGCTACGGTGCAGAGGGACCTGGGGATCCTTGTGTACGAATCGCAAAAACCCAGTCTGCAGGTGCAGCAGGTGATCAAGAAGGCGAATGGGATGCTGGCCTTTATAGCGAGGGGGATAGAATATAAAAGCAGGAAGGTCTTGCTGCAACTGTACAGGGCACTGGTGAGGCCGCAGCTGGAGAACTGTGTGCAGTTTTGGTCGCCACATTTGCGGAAGGATATATTGGCCTTGGAGGGAGTGCAGAGGAGGTTCACTAGGCTGATACCGTAGATGAGGGGGTTGGCCTATGAGGAGAGATTGAATAGACAGGGTCTGTACTTGTTAGAGTTTAGAAGGCTGAGGGGGGATCTTATAGAGACATATAAGATAATGAAGGGGCTAGATAGGGTAGAGGTAGAGACATTCTTTCCGCTTAGAAAGGATAGCAGGACTAGAGGGCACAGCCTCAAAATAAGGGCAGGAGTAGCTTAGATCGGAGTTGAGGAGGAACTTCTTCACTCAAAGGGTGGTGAATCTCTGGAATTCTCTGCCCGTTGAAGTGGTGGAGGCTACCTCGTTCAATATATTTAAGTCACGGGTAGATAGATTTCTGATCAACAAGGGAATTAAGGGTTATGGGGAGAAAGCAGGAAAGTGGAACTGATCCACTTCAGATCAGCCATAATCTTATTGAATGGTGGGGCAGGCTCGAAGGGCTAGATGGCCGACTCCTGCTCCTATTTCTTATGTTCTTATGTTCTTAATGCAAGTCTATTTGTGATGCTAATAAATAAACTAAACTGGAAGGAGTTGAAAATGAGGATGAGAATTTTAAAGTCAAGGCATTGCTCAACAAAGTAATACACTGCTCTAAAAGCTTCAGAAAAGGAAGAACAAATAGGACTGGAAAAGACTTTTTTAATGAAATGGACAAAACAAATCTATCCACCTGGAAATGGTGAGACCTGCCTTGCAAATTAATAGACGATGTCTAACTGTGGACCCCATAAAATTTCCACCTTTGCCCTCTGACGGAGTCCCACACGTTTATAAAATTGTGTTGCAAGGTTCACCTTTGAATGTCTCTTATCGATTCACACCCATACCTTTCACACAATCCTCTTCACTATCCGCACAAAATCTCCACCCCGATTACACAATCTGGAAGTTTCTAATGGGTTGGTTGTGAGTCATTCATTCACCATCACTTAGCCATTTGAAGAGTAGATTAACTAATAAGGATTTTTAAATCCATTCTTAGAAAGGGGGTACCACTGGATAGGACAGCGTTTATTGCCCATTCCCAATTATCCTTCAGGTTGTTGGGGTGAGCTGCCTTCTTGAATCACAGTAAGAAGTCTCGCAACAGAATCTTTTAACCTGGTGTTGTGAGACTTCTTACTGTGCTTACCCCAGTCCAACGCCGGCATCTCCACTTCTTGAATCGCTGCAGTCCATGTGGTGCAGGCCCAGCGACACAGTGGCAAACGCTGCTACCTCGCAGCATCAGGGACCCAGGTTCAACTCCAGCCTCGGTTGACTGTCTGTGTGGAGTTTGCGCTTTCTCCCCCGTGCCCGCGCAGGTTTCTCCCAGGTGCTCCAGTTTCCTCCTGCAGTCCAAATGTGTGCTGGATGGGTGGATTAGGTGTGCTAAATTGTCCCAAGTGTCCAAAGATGTGTGGGATAGGGGGATTAATGGAGTAAGTACATGGGTTTATGGGGATAAAGCCTTTGTAAGATACCCTGTCAGAGAGTCGGTGTAGGCTTGATGGGCCGAATGGCCACCTTCTGCACTGCAGGGATTAAATGAGATGTCAAGATTTTGAAAAAAGAGGTTACCGGAGGGTCTGTTAAAAGTTTATATCTTCAACGCTCAGTATGCAAATCAGCTCTTGCAATTTCATGAATAATTAATCAAATTTTTATTATTAATTTAACGCATTCGATTCTCATGCCACAAGAAAGAGGGGGAGAGAATAATTTACCCCTCGCTCCCTTGTATCCCATTGAAATATATGCATTAAAGCACAAAAGGTTCATCAAATTCTTACCCATGTACCTGTTCAAATCACAGAATCTTTCAGTGCAGCGGGATCCTCATGTCCCATTGTGCCTATAGCATCTCTTTCTAAGAGCTATCTAATTATCACTAACCCTGCAAATTCTTTCCCTTCAAGTACTTACCTGATTTCTTTTTTAGGGAGTTACTATTGAATCTGCTTCCATCACCCTTTCAGACAATGCATTCCAGATCGTAAGGAATCACTGTGTGGAAAAAAAAAATCTCCTCGTAACACTGCTCTTTTGCAAATTGTCCTGAACTACCCTTCCACCAATTCTGCTTATGCATTAAATCCTTTCATGATTCTGAAATATGTGCATTAAATATCCGCTTAGCCCTCTCTACTCTGAAGAGAACAGTTCCAACTTCCCCACGTCTCCTCCCCACAGAACTGAAGTTATTCTCCACAAGTACCACTCGAGCAAATCCCCTCTACTCTCTCACAGGCCTCGACTTCCTTCTTGAAGTGCGGTGCTCCGAACTGGCCATAAGCCTCCAGGTTGGGCTCTAATCCGTAAGGACATCAGAAATGGGAGTAGGGGAGGCCCCTCGAGCCTGCTCTGCCATTGAATAAGATTGTAGCTAATCCATTACTGGCCTTAACCCCATTATCCTGCCTTCCCACAATAACCCTTGACCCCTTTGTCATTACAGGTGGCACAATGGTTAGCACTTCTGTCGCACAGCATCTGACCATAAGACCACAAGACATAGGAGCAGAACTAGGCCACTTGCCCCTTCGAGTCTGCTTTTTTCATCCTCATTCTCCTGCCGTTTCCCCAATACTCATAATCCTCTTATTAATCAAGAACCTATCCACCTCTGTCTTAAAGACACCCAGTGACCTGGTCTCCACAGCCAGGGACCCGGATTCAATTCCTGGCTTCGAGCACTGTCTGTGTGGAGTTTACACGTTCTCCCCGTGTCTGCATGGATTTCTTCCGGGTGCTCCGGTTTCCTCCCACATTCCAAAAGACGTGCTGGTTAGGTGCATTGGCCATGCTAAATTCTCCCTCAGTGTACCCGAACAGGTGCAGGAGTGGGACGACTAGGAGTAACTTCATGGTAATTTCATTGTAGTGTTAACGTAAGCCTAAACTAATAAATAAACTCAAAAATCTTAACTCAACCTTGACTTTCCTCTCTCACTCCTACTCTACACATTTGGATTGCACCTAGAAAAACACTAAATAACACGGATTTTAACCATTAAAATTAACCATTAAAATTTAGTTGATAACCCTCTGTAATATTGGGGGGAAAGCCTCAATCCAATATAAAGTTGGACGTTTTTATTTCTATGAACGATGTCTCCCCTTTTTGGCAAAAATATAATTTATGTCCAAGCACATACTCAATTGTAACTTGCTTGCTAAACCCATGAGACCTCAGCCAGTTACACGGTGTTGGTGGCACTCATGGTTCTGTGTTTAGCCATTCTGATTAGATAATCTGGGGCTGCTTTAACATCGCACTTTAAGTGTAGACAAATCAAACACAGACAAAGAAGTGATAAGCTTTGGAGCTGCCTCCTTGTATTGAAGGACAGGCTGCAATTTGAATGCTGGGGACATTGAATCAATATTTTCTGCGTTTCAGTTTCTCTGTTTGTACTGTTGCCAGATACGGTCTCTGTGGGTTTTTTTAAGCACTCCCACTTTTGCGACGTGCAAAGTTCCTACACCGACTGATAGAGGATGCAATTGCTGGTCTACGTTGAATAAGTAATTTATGCAGTTGTGCCATTTTGACTTAGAGAAACCCTAGAGTACAGAAGGAGGCCATTCGGCCCATCGAGTCTACCCTGACCACAATCCCACCCAGGCTCTATCCCTGTTACCCCCCCCCCCCATATTTACCCCACTAATCCCTCTAACCTACGCATCCCAGGACACTAATGGACAATTTAGCATGGTGAACATACCTAACCTGCACACCTTTGGATTGTGGGATGAAACCAGAGCACCAGGAGGAAACCAACGCAGACACGGGGAGAATGTGCAAACTCCACACAGACAGTGACCCAAGACGGGAATTGAACCAGGGTCCCTGATGCTGTGAGGCAGCAGTGCTAACCACTGTGCTGTGACTTGAATACAAATTGTTGAGGTTGTCACCTCAGTTGACCCTGATGTCTACTCTGCATCTGGAATGTAGCTTGCTCTTTCGCTTATCAAAGTAAAGGATAACAAGGAGCACCAAGAAAGTTCGACTAAATCTTAATGAATCACTGATTAGGCTCCATCTGGAGCACTGTGGCCACAGTTCTGGGCATCACACTTTAGGAGAGATGTCAAGGCCTTGGCAAGTACCCCAAAGTACATTATGAAACCCAATGGATAGTCAGTGTCTTTCCCCAAAGGTAGGGGAGTCTAAAACTAGAGGGGCATAGGTTTAAGGTGAGAGGGGAGTGATACAAAAGTGTCCAGAGGGGCAATTTTTTCACAGAGGGTAGTGAGTGTCTGGAACAAGCTGTCTGAGGCAGCAGTAGAGGCGGGTACAATTTTGTCTCTAAAAAAGCATTTAGACAGTTACATGGGTAATGACCTGGCCTCCCATGACTTGTCCATGCCACCCTTCTTTGCCTTCTGCGGCAAAGAATTCTACAGATTCACCACTCTCTGGCTGAAGAAATTCCTCCTCATCTCTGTAGAAATTCCCTGTCATCTACACAACCATAAACCTCCGTAGTTCTGAAGTTCTTCAGATCTCTGCCTAACCTTCTCTGCTCTAAGGAAGGACAAGCTCAGCTTCTCCAGTCTCTCCACATTAACTGAAGTCCCCCATCCCTGTTGCCATTCTAGTGAATGTGCCCTTAATCTTTTGATGTTGATTGCAAGAGGAATCTGAGAAGGAAACTAATTATTCTGAAAGTAAGCATGGGAAAGCGGCCAATGGTATTGTTTGTGCCTGCTGATGGTTTTTGATGGATTTGTGTACTTTACTGATTGGGTTCCACACAAAAAAAAAGTCTTGCTCACTCTTGGGACCCTGCATTATGATTGAACATAAGTACAAAGGGGGAATCTGTTCCCATATTGGACACACTACGTAGGGAGGGTGTGTTCACATTATTGGACACAGTACACAGGGAGAATCTGTTCCTATTCTTGAACACGGTACATAGGGAGGGCCTGTTCCCATTGTTGGACACACAGTACACAGGGAGAATCTGTTCTTATTGTTGGACATGAGAGAAGCCAGACATCTCAAAGGTTATGGGGAGAAAGCAGAATTAGGCTATTGGCAATCAACCATGTTTGTGGTGAATGGCGGAGGAGGTTCGAAGGGCCAAATGGCCTCCTCCTGCTCCTGTCTTCTATGTTTCTGTGAAATCTGGTATATGTATTAACAGATGAAGTGTTGACCGTCTCAAGAATCCAGACCAGCAATATACGCCCTTTGTCTAAACCAAGGTGAAGAAGTGGAAGTCATGTCGCATGTTGACACATCCCAAACTCCTGCCTCCACCAAACTGCTAGTACCTGTAATATTACCTCGTGAAGCTAATCCACCATCTTCCATCAACAGAACAGCAATAGAACCAGAACTCAGGCCTGGTTTAAGTTGCCTGGCCCTGATCGATACTGCTGGTACTGGAATATCTGTACCAGTTACTGCTGCAAGACTCAGTCATCCCTACATTCTTCTCCCATTGTGATAGTCAGTGGCACTGAAAAAGTGGACAAATCCACATTTAACTTCAACCTACAAACTGCTCTGCAGGAATACACCTTCGGACTTCTGACTCTGAACCCTGGAATCACGTGAAATAATAACTCTTATTTTGTCTGTGGGCTTTGCCCTGAATCCCTTCTCTTATCCTATCACTCTTTCATTGTATGAATGCCAAAAGTGGGAGGGGGTGGGGGGGACATTGCGAACCCTCTTCCCACATTTTGTGTTTGCATAAAATAAACTAACCCTCTGATCTTACTATATCTCAGGTTTGCTGTGGGCTTAATCGTAGAAGTTTAGACCCATTCCAAAACTGAAGGATTGGGGCGATTGCACCATTTCTTGATCTTATTAAGTAGCAGAGCAGGCTCAAAGGGCTGAATGGCCTACTGCTGTTCCTATTCCTTCTGGTCTTACGGCTTATAAAGTGGGATCAAAAATCAAAAACACCTTTCTGTTAACGGAGTGAGCGGTGATGGGAAAAATAGAGGCGGTTTGAATTAAACCCCACCTGTCCCCAGCATGAGAAAGAAATGAGAGAATCAGAAAGAAAAGCTTGCATTTCTGTAGCGCCTTTGCCAACCTCAGGACATTCCAAAGTTCTTGACACAAAGTACTTTTGGAGTTTTGTCACTGTTGTAGAAAATATGGCAGATATTTGCACAGAATGAAATCCCACATTTGGCAGCGAGATAATAATCAGATTATTGGTGTTTTTGTAAGTAATGTTTCTGAATCACTACAACAACATGAAGCTCTTGACCATTTCCACTTAACCCCTTTTAATTTTCTATTGTCTCCCCTTCTTCTTCCTCCAAGAGTGGATCATTTCACACTTCACTCTATCGAATGTCAGTCCTCCGCTCATTCCACCACCCTGCCTACATCCTCTTAAAATTCCCCCTCACAGTTCACAACGTATCAGTCATGTATCCTTTATCTGAAACCCTTTGGGCCAAATTACATTTTGGTTTTTAGAAGTTTTCATATCTACTGTCTATCCAGTAGGCCCGAAGCCTCTCTAGTAAAGTAAAAGGCAACTTGTTGTAGCTTCAACAGTGAATGATTTATTAATATAGTATATATACAAAGAAAAGGGTCTGACAGAACTAATACACAGTCTAATGTCTCCTCCTCTGACTCCATCTGAGATCGTCCATGTTCTGGGATGTGCCCCCTCGCTCCTGATTGGCTCAGCTTCCCTCGTAGCATTGCCATAGGGTCTGGCCTGATCACATGACCCTCAAAAGCTCACACCATTCCCCCCCTCCCACCCCCCCCCCCAAAAAGAGGCCAGGCAGACTTACATTACAGTAGTCTAGGTTAGCTATAGTCTACAATTAAAGTTTATTCGTGCCATAAGTAGGCTTACATTAACATCGCAATGAAGTTACTACGTAAATCCTCTAGTCGCCACACTCCGGCATCTGTTTGGGTACAATGAGGGAGAATTTAGCACGGTCAATGCACCCCTAACCGACACGTCTTTCGGACTGTGGGAGGAAACCGGAGCACCCGGAGGAAACCCACGCAGACATGGGGAGAACGTTCAGACTCCCCACAGACCCAAGCTGGGAATCGAACCCGGGTCCCTGGCATTGTGAGGCAGCTGTGCTAATCACTGTGCCACCGTGCCATCCTTGTTACTCCACTTGCCAACTCTCACATATCTTACTTCTTACCTGTGAAAACATATTACACCTGCAGTATAATATATTGCTTTATTAACATACAAAGTAACTGCATGGCTCTTCAAATAAAAGTTTGGTTAGTACGTGTTCCGCTTTCCGATAAAGGATATCCAACCTGTACTTCAGGTTTAGTGGCATCTGCAAAAATTGAAATTATTCCCTTTACACCCAAGTCGAGGTCATTAACATACATCAGTGCAGGGAAATTGGGACAGGGCAGCACTCCCTCAGCACTGACGGGATCATCAGTATACATCTTTGTGCTCATAGGTCTCTGGAGTGGGGCTTGAACCCACACCCTTCTATGTCAGAACAGAGTGTGCTTCCCATTGACTGAGCCAGATTGGCAAAAAGCTAGGGTGTAGGCCAGCATGGGTTGCTGCATAATCGGGGAGGCTGAGAATGGAGCTGAACACCAAGAAATCATCAGCAAACCAAAGATCCTTAGACAGCACCTTCCAAACCCCCGATCACTTCCATCAAGAAGGACAAGAGCAGCAGATACATGGGAACACCACCATCCCCTCCAAACAGCTCACCATCCTGACTTGGAAATAGATTGGCCATTCCTTCGTAGTCGCTGGGTCAAAATCCTGGAATTCCCTCCCTAATGGTATTGTGGGTCAACCCACAACACACAGACTGTAGTGATTCAAGAAGGCAGCTCACCACCACCTTCTCAAGGGCAACTGGGGATGGGCAATAAATGCTGGCCCAGCCAGTGACAACCATGTTTCAACTGGTAGTTGATGCCAACACATTGAATGTATTCAAGAGGCAGCTGGATATAGCACTTGGGGCAAAGGGGATCGAAGGTTATGGGGAGAAAGCAGGATCAGGCTATTGAGTTGGATGACCAGCCACGATCGTGATGAATGGCGGAGCAGGCTCGAAGGGCCAAATGGCCTCCTCCTGCTCCTATCTTCTATGTTTCTATGAATGAATAAAAATCAAACACAGGCAGCCAATCCATAAATTGAAGGGAAGGTCATCAATGAAGTAACTAAAAATAGCTCAGCCACAAATGATCTCCTTCCCATAGCTGTGATCACAATTCTGGTGCGACAGTTAGACTTATAACTGGATGATGTGTTTGGAGAAAGCAGGAGTTTGGGAGGGTGTTGGGAAGACAGACAGACTGGACCTCGATTCAGTCATGTGATCAATACTCACGGCTCATTAACAAATGTAAAAACGGTTGAATGGTGACAAGTAAACAGTGACATTTTTTAGTTCGAATTTGAATTAAATTTGAATTTAATTTGAATTAGTCTGAAAAAGTGGTCACCTGACACTGGAGGCTAGCAAACAGCGCCACACAGTGGTTTCCTGTTGGAAATTCTACGATTGGGGTTGACAGTCTCAGCTGTACAGAAGGCACCAAAGGCAAGGTTCTTACACTGCGGGGACCAGGCTGACGTTAATGCTTGTGGTTGGGGTCTTGGGATGGGGAGGGTAGAGTGGTCTCATTTGGAAGGTTGGGTTTAAGTCCCACTGCAGAGGACTTGAGCATAACTTGGCACTCCCAGTGCAAGTGGGAGTACTATCTCCACTCACATTGAATGCATCTTTTAGACTTGAATAGCAGGTTAGCTGTAAAGACTCACATTCTAATCAGTAATCTGTAAACTGTGTGTGTGCCTTTTATCTGCTCTGTTTGAGGCCAGAACTCTCCACTCACCCGATGAAGGGGCAAACCCCAAAAGCTTGTGGGTTTACTATCAAATAAACCTGCTGGACTTTAACCTGGTGTTGTGAGACTTCTTACTGTGTTTACCCCAGTCCAACGCTGGCATCTCCACATCTTTCAGTAGTGCCACCATACAGATGAACTATCAAACTGAGGCCCTGTTTACCCTCACTAGTGGACATAAAAGATCCTGCGGTACTATTTTGAAGCAGAATAAGGGAGTTCTCCCTCACGTCCCGACCAATATTTATTCCTCAAATCACTATAAGTATTGACCACTATCACATTGCTGTTTCTGGAATCTTGCTGTGCGTAAATTAATATTGCATTTCCTACATTACAACAGTGATTACATTTCAAAAGCAGCTCATCAGATGTAAAGCTCTTCGAGGAGTCTGGACTTCTCAAAGGTGTTACGTCAATGCAAATCTTTCTAATTTAGTCAGGGTCTCTGTGGAGAAGTACCAAAGGGTCAGGGAATTATGTGGGTAAGTCACTCAAGAAAGATTTTCTTGGGATTCCTGTCATCATGATAATGTGTCTGACTAATAACACTGTTAAAACACAAGCATGTAGCAAATTCCACCTCAATGTCCTCTTCATTCACGATAACCTGCTAGTTTACATCGGAGAGACTGGGTGACCGCTTTGCAGTCCGTCCGCAAACAGGACCCAGACCTTCCTGTCGCTCAGCCACTTCAACAACCACCCTGCCCTCCTGCCCACATGTCCGTCTTTGGCCTTTTGCAATGCTCTAGTGAACCCCAACGCAAACTGGTTCGTGACCAGAACTCTCCACTCACCTGACGAAGGGGCAAACTCCCCAAAGCTGGTGGGTTTACTATCAAATAAACTTGTTGGACTTTAACCTGGCGTTGTGAGACTTCTCACTGTGCAAACAGCATCTCATCTTCCGAATGAGCACTTTACAGCCTTCCAGACTGAACATAGAGTTCAACAACTGCAGAGCGCGATCTCTCCCTTCCACCTTCCACCCATTTCCATTTATTTTATTTCATTTCTCCTTTTCATCTCACTCATCCATTTTTATCACTTTTTATTCTTAATTTTATTTTTCTACTTCTTAAATCTCGCTCTCCACATCACACCACCCTCTCCCCGTCGACCAAACACCAACCCTTGAGACCAACAGCCACATTCCTCAGGTAGTCCCGTAGCAAAGTGTACCTTTGTTCTGCCGTTCACACATTCCGATCACTTAATGGATGCTCTTAGCACCTTCCTCAGCCTTTATCATCACCATTAACGCTCTCTTACAGCTCCCCACCCTGACTCCTGCCCTCCTAGCGTAAATCTTGTCTGATTTTCTTTGCTTTCAGCCCTGACGAAGGCTCATCCAGACTCGAAACGTTGGCTCTATTCTCTCTCCACAGATGCTGTCAGACCTGCTGTGATTTTCCACCGTTTTCTGTTTTGGCGACCGGTTTACTGTCTACAGAGTGTTTGTCAACCCATCTTCCAAGTAATAGGAACAACTCCAAAACCATCATAATTAATTGACTTCTGATCATAAGGAAAGGTCAATGGATCAAACACTGAGGAGCATACAGGCACAAAGATTGTACCAGCTACCACCTAAAGAATAGAATTCTCGGGCGGAATTTTCTTAACCTGCTTGCCTTGGCAATTGTAGCAAGCGGCACAGGACCGTACAAAGGTCCATTGGCCTCGGGCAGGATTTTCCAGTCTTGGGGTGGACGGGGCTGGAAAACCCCCACCCTTGGTTTACATACCCTCAACACAGAAGGTAGTGGTAATGTCAGTAGAATGGCAAACCAGAGGCCCAGACTAATGCTCAAATCCAAAGATGTGCGGATTAGGTGGATTGGCCATACTAAATTGCCCCTTAGTGTCAGGGGGACTAGCTAGGGTAAATGCGTGGGGCTACAGGGATAGGGCCTGGGTGTGGGATTGTGGTCCATGCAGACTCGATGAGCTGAATGAGCTCCTTGTAGGGGTTCTATGAAATCCCAGCACAGTAGCTGGTGGAATTTAAATCCAATTACTAAAATCTGGAATATAAAGTTAATCTCTCAGTGATAGTGACCATGAAAATATCATCTCCTGTTATAAAAACCCACCTGGTTTCTTATTGGAAATCTGCCGTCCTTATCCAGTCTGGCCTACACGTGACTCCAGACCCACAGCAATGTGGTTGACTCTCAACTGCCCCTCTGACATGGCCGAACACTCAAGGGCAAATAAGGATAGTTAACAAATACTGACTTTTGAGTGATTCTCACACCTCAAAAAATAATAAAAGAAAATGCCAGTTAGCTGAAATCGCAGTTTAACAGACAAGAAAGTTATCACAATAAAGAGACGTTGGATAACTTCTTTGAAGTAGCTTTGTAAGTTTTAATCTTTTTCGCTGAGGAACTTAGATTGAGCAGTGTATTCCCAGTAAACAAGGTTCAACTTTTTAATGCCTTTTTTTTAGAAAGGACTGAAGAGAAATTTCACAAAGATTCTGCTGTTTGTTGGATATTATTTTCTGTAAAATTCAGCTCAGTAATCTGCAACAAATTTCCAGCACCACACAAACTATTTTATCGTGTTTATTTGTCCCGCGTCCAAAATATACACATGTATAAAATTGACACAAAGCATTCTGCGATAAAGACTGGACAGATTTACTGATATAGTGAACACTGTACCTGCTTCCTCAGTGTGATGTATGTGATGTCAAAAAATGCCGCGTTATGAAGGGATTGAAGGATTCTTTTTTCTATAAACTTGTGTGTTTTGAGTAGAATTGTAATTAACGTGAGTTTTCATCATGTATCTTCCCTCATCCTCCAGCCATTAGTAAACTATAATGGGCGGTGAATATAGCCCAATCCATCACACAAACCAGCCTCCCATCCATTGACTCTCTCCATGCTTCCCACTGCCTTGGCAAAGCAGCCAGCATAATTAAGGACCCCACGCACCCCGGACATTCTCTCTTCCACCTTCTTCCATCAGGAAAAAGATACAAAAGCCTGAGGTCACTAACAAGCGACTCAAGAACAGCTTCTTCCCTGCTTTTGAATGGACCTACCTTGCACTAAGTTGATCTTTCTCTACACCCTGGCTATGACTGTAACATCATATTCTGCACCCTGTCTATGAATGGTATGCTTTTTCTGTATAGCGTGCAAGAAACAATACTTTTCACTGTATACTAATACATGTGACAATAATAAATCAAATCATTAGTTGGCCAACACATCAATCCTTGTGACTTATCGCCTTCCTACATTAATTGGAAAGCAAAAAGGCTCATTACCAACTGGATAATGCTTGAATATCAGCCTCTCCCCCACTTTCATTTTCAATATTTTTATACCGGGCAGAAAAAATTTCAAATTACTATTACACATCTTTTTAAACGTCCTTATGATTTTTCTCCAGGGTCGTACACAGCAGTGTCCTGTCGATTGATTGTCTAATCTTGAAGACGATGAGATGAATTTTAACGGAACGCCTACCCCAGAATTGCTCGTAAACCAGAATTCTCCATTGGCCTCGGGCAGAATATTATAAACCTTGCCCAAGCGAGGTTGTAAACTAGCAGCCTATTGGTCAACTGGGGTGGAGGTGGGGAAGGGTAGTAGAAGCAAGAGGGGGAATAGAGCTTAGGGTGGGTGTTGGGTTGGGTTGGATCGGTTGGGAAGGAGTTTGCTTGTGTATCCCCGCGTTGGGCTCAGTCTGGGTGTTTAATTGGTGACACTGAAGTGCTTTTTTTTTCTTCTAATTCTTTCAGAGTAACGGTCAGGGTAAAACTGGCCAAACAATCCAAAGTGAGCTATTTAAACCGCTTCTAAGAGACGGTTCTCAAGCCAACGTGATTGTCCGGGGATGTTAGTGCTTCTGGATAATTGCTGGGTAAACCCTTATGTGGGAACGTCCTAGAGGGAATCTCCAGCGTATCACTGGGGTCCCCCACAAACGTGATGCTGTGGAACAGGGAAGTTATGGGCCACTGTGTGTGCGATCATTATAATTAAGGGTGTCAAACACAGATACACAGCAGAGTATCAATCTCGCCTCAGGTGGTGCACCTGGTGCTGAGAAATGGGGTTTTAATTTCTGTGGCAATTTTGTGTGGTTGAAATGCTCATAAATATTTGAGGGATTCCATGATTCTATGATACATGAGACAGCAAAGTGGTGGACTCTCAACTGCCCTCTCAAATGGCCTAGCAAGCCACTCAGACCAAGGACAACTAAGGGTGGTCAATAAATGCTGGAAACACAGTAAGAAGTCTCACAACACCAGGTTAAAGTCCAATAGGCTTATTTGGTAGTAAACACCACTAGCTTTCGGAGTGCTGCTCCTTCGGCAGGTGAGTGGGGAGTTCTGATCACAAACAGGGTATATAAAGGCACAAATAAACTTTTTTAAAAAATGCTGGCCCAGCCAGCGATGTTCATGTCCCACAAATGAATTTTAGACAATTGAGTTTTACAATATGAGTGAAACACTGCACAGTTCAGGACCTGCAGGACATCTTACACCAATTAAAACTTAGCGTGACACACGCATGACAAAGTTCAGAACATATATCATATTTTGCTTTAAAAATCCAAGTTTTTTTTATACCAGGTTTCATTGGCTGTGTAGCAAAGATGCAAGAGAGATAGCTGGCAGAGTGCCTCATTAAACACATCCCCCTCCTCTTGATGATGAAGGTAAGCTGTGTAACCTTTGTACAAATATATTTGTCTAATCAGCTCTCAAAATTATTCTCCAGGAATAGAAATGTCTAATTTAGATATATTGCCATTGAAATCTATCGTCTGACTGTGAAGCCACAGGACACAAATTTGGATAAGTGCCAGAAAAATCCAATATTATTTATTTGTAGTATAATGGCCAAATAATTTTTTTATTTATTCATGGGAGATGGGCATCGCTGGCTGAGCCAGCATTTGTTGCCCACCCTTAGTTGCCCTTGGCCTGAATGGCTTGCCAGGCCATTTCAGAAGGCAGTTGAGAGTCAACTGCCTTGCTGTGGCTCTGGAGTCACATGTATCATAGAATCCCTACAGAGCAGAAGGAGGCCATTCGGCCCATCAAGTCTGCACCTACCACAATCCCACCCAGGTCCTATTTCCACAACCAACTCATATTTACCCTGCTAATTCCCCCTGCCACTGATGTTAATTTCACATGACCAATCAACCTAACCTCTACATCTTTGGACTGTGGGAGGAAACCCACACTAGCATGGGGAGAGCGTCCAAACTCCACACAGACAGTGACCCGAGGCCAGAATTGAACCTGAGTCCCTGGCAATGTGAGGCAGCAGTGCTAACTATGGTGCCATCGTGTCACCCCACGTGGGGCCAGACTGGGTAAGGATGACAGATTTCCTTCCGTAAAGGACATTATTGAACCAGATAGGTTTTTTCCAACAATGGTTTCATGGTCAACAGTAGATTCTTAATTCCAGATATTTTTTTCTTGAAATCAAATTCCACCATCTGCCATGATGGGATTCGAACCCAGGTCCCCAGATCATTAGCTGAGTTTCTGGATTAATGGTCTAGCAATAATACCATGAGGCCATTGCCTCCCCTAATTGGCTTGTGAACATTTGAGCAGTGCCCTCAATCACAAGTGTGAGACGACTCAGGAGTGGCAGATTGGAGGTCATCTCTCAAGTTTTCCCACCTTCATCTCCGTCTATCTGCTCGCCCACACAAAGTGTCTGAGATCAAGCAACCAACACCAATAACAGAGACCCATCAAAAAGGTAAAACTCTCTGGTATCTGGGGCAGCACAGTGGTTAGTGCTGCTGCCTCACAGCTCCCGGGACTGGGGTTCAATTCCCAGTTTGGGTCACTGTCCGTGTGGAGTTTGCACGTTCTCTGCTTGGGTTTCCCGCTGGGTGCTCTGGTTTCCTCCCACAGTCGAAAGATGTGCCAGTTAGGTGGATTGGCTATGCTAAATTAGTTACGGTGTCAGGGGGAATTAGCAGGGTAAATGTGAAGGGTGACAGAAATAGGGCCTGGGTGGGACAGTGTTCGACGCAGATTTGATGGGCTGAGTGGCCTCCTTCTGCACTGTAGGGATTCTATGATCTGATTGGTAGGAGGTTTCAATAATGAAACATTCAGATTAGTAGTGGACTGTATTAGATAATAATTTCCTCATATTTCAATGTTGCGAATGGTGGAATATTTGTAACTGCATGAGGCAGATTCTGATTTGATCTGTTGGTTGTGCAATTGCTTAGTTCTGTCTATCACTTGCTGCTAATGATGTTTGGCTTGCAAGTTGTCCTGTGTTGTAGCTTCACCAGGTTGGCACCTCGTTTATCTGTAAGCCCGGTGCTACTGGAATGTCCTCCCGCAATCTTGGGGCAGAAGTCTCCCATTTTGAGACTAAGTGCGGTGATGGGCAGCTCCAGTGGCACCTTTCCCATTGGCCACAATGATGGGATCCTGCACAGACTGTGCATTCAGAACCTTATTAATATGCACAGGCCTGTTTGCCTCTGCATCACATAAACACAGTAAGAAGTCTCACAACACCAGGTGACAGTCCAACAGGTTTATTTAGTAGTAAACGCCATTAGATTTCAGGGTTTGCCCCTTCGTCAGGTGAAGTCATGCCATTAAAATTTTGGCCATAGTCCTGTTCCCGGCAGTGATGAGAAATACCGATACGAGTTAGAAACTTCTCCACAGTAAAATAGTGTGGTAATTATTTTTTATTCACTCTTTCAAGGGATGTGGGCCTTGCTGGCTAGACCAGCATGTATTGCCCATCCCTAATTGCCCTTGAGAAGGTGGTGCTGAGCTGCCTTCTCGAATTTGCTGCAGTCCACATGGTGTAGGTACACCCATACTGCTATTAGGGAGGGAGCTCCAGGATTTTGACCCAACAACAGTGAAGAAATGGCAAATATATTTCCGAGTCAGATGGTGAGAGACTTGGAGAGGAACCTGCAGGAGGTGGTGTTCCCATGTATCTGTTGGCCCCGTCCTTCTAGGATTCAGAGGTCACAGGCTCGGAAGGTGCTATCGAAGCAGCTCTGGTGGATTGCTGCAGTGCATCTTGGAGATGGTGCACACTGCTGCCAGTATGTATTTGTGGGTGGAGTGGGGGGGGCGCGGGGAGTGAGGGGCAATGGGACGCCATCAAGTAGGCTGCTTTGTCCAAGATGTCAATGTTAACAAAACGAAGAAAATTGTCATCGTCTTCAGGAAGAGTAAAGGAGAACATGCCCCTCTCTATACCAACAGGGACAAAGAAGACAAGAAAGGGTCAAGACCTTCAAGTTTTTAGGTGTCCAGATCACCAACACCCTGACCTGGTCCCCCCATACCGACACTATAGTTAAGAAAGCCCCACCAATACCTCTATTTTCTCAGAAGACTAAGGAAATTTGGCATGTCAGCTACAACTCTCACCAACTTTTACAGGTGCACCCACAAAAAGCATTCTTTCTGGTTGTATCACAGCTTGGTCTGGGCTCCTGCTCTGCCCAAGAACGCAATCAACTCCAAAAGGTCATGAAGGTAGCCCAATCCATCACGCAAACCAGCCTCCCATCCATTGACACTGTCTACACTTCCCGCTGCTTCAGCAAAGCAGCCAGCATAATTAAGGACCCCACGCACTGAATGTTCTCACTTCCGTCAAGAAAAAAGGTACAAAATTCTGAGGACACGTATCAACCGACTCAAGAACAGTTTCTTCCCTGCTGCTGTCAGATATTTGAATGGACTTACCTTATACTAAATTGATCTTTCGCTGCACCTTAGCTGTGACTGTAACACCAATTCTGCACTCTCTCCTTTCCTCCTCTATGAACAGTATGCTTTGTCGGTATAGCACGCAAGAAATAATACTTTTCACTGGATGTTAATACATGTGACAATAATAAATCAAATCAAAAGAATAGTGTTGCAATAATACAGATGAATGAACGGTTAAACTTTTAATATCGCTTTTTTAAAAAAATTCTTGTACATAGGGACACTGCTGCCCTCTTTAATGAGGACTTAAATTAACCCAATATACCGGGGTTGGTTTTGGGATTAAATTTCTGTCCCATAGGTGGACAAGTACTTACAAATAGGTTTATACAATGAATATCCTAACATTAACCTACAAGATATTCTGTATTTACAATTTATTTGGTGAGTGCTAAGTTGGGCTAAAATCAGGTGTCAAAATGATAAATATTCCTCATGTATTAACAGGTGGTTCATATCGTCTACACTCCTTTCATCTCTCAGGATTGGTTTCACCCAGTTCAGATTGGGTGAAACATCCCTTCTGTCTTTATGTGGAAGAGTACTCGAGCAGAATTGCTCAAGATCCAAGCAAACCTGACTCCAAAAGGAGCCGAGATAGTTCAGGAGTGGGCAGCCTGGTCTCGTTCACGGGATGTCCGATGTGAGAACTGGAGAAAGATGCAGGTTTCACCCCTTTTGCTGAGCCTTGGGGAGAGGTTGCCTCGGTTTGGGGTGAAGTATTCCAAGCTTCACCACTCTCCGTCGGGGCTCCGTTACACCCGAGATGGGAATTGTGATACTGACAATGAAGAACACAAGAAAAGGTATTTCACACAGTGAAATCAAACGTCCCTCATGCACGCTCTCCTGTAAATGAAGGAAACGTGTCTAGCTATTCCTGTTGTTGGAAGTCTCGAGTGTTGGAGCACCTTCTTGAAGGAGCATCATCAGGACTTTGGGGTGTCCCCTGCCGGAAGATCAGATGTTGGTGCTCCAGAACGATTCCTCTCAGTTTCATCCTCGTCCTCGCTGACACCATCAATGGAGACCTTCTGCTCCACTTTCTCTTTCACGTACGCTTCCCGTATACTCTCCAGCTCGCTCAGCTCAGCCTTCAGCTTCTCCAGGTGCACCGCCCGTCGGTTTTGAAGCAACTTCAGGGGAAAGGGGTTCATTTCGACAAACGCGATGTTCATCAGCCTCCTGCAGAATGCCAAAAAAACAATCGCTGGTCACTTGAGAAGATTGAGGAAGGGAAGAACTTGCATTAATATCACACCTTTCACGATCGTGAGCTTCTGAAAGCCAACGTGGTACTTTTTTGTTTTGCAGTGTAGTCACTGATGTAAGGTGGGAAATGCAGCAGCCAATTTCTGCACAGCAAGATCCCACAAATTGTATAATGACTAGAATCATCTGCTTTTGCAATGTTGGCTGGAACACGAACTGCTGGCCAAGACACCATAGAATTCTTACAGTGCAGGGGAGGCCATTCAGCCCATCGAGTCTGCACCGACTCGAACAGAGCATCTTACCCAGGGCCTCTCCCCTGCCCCGTCTCTGTAACCCTACACGTTTCCCATGGCTAATCTGCCTAACCTACACATTTTGGGACACTAAGGGGCAATTTAGCATGGCCAATCCATCTAACCCACACATCTTTGGAGTGTGGGAGGAAATCGGAGCACCCGGAGGAAACCCACACAGACACGGGGAGAATGTGCAGACTTCATACAGATAGTGACCCGAGGTGGGAATTGAACCCGGATCCTTGGCGCCGTGAGGCAGCAGTGCTAACCACTGCACTCTTTTAAAATAGTGCCGTGCGGTCTTTCACATCCTTTGGAGAGGGTCGAGGAGACAAGGACATAAGGACACAAGGACACAAAATGCTGCAAAAAGCCAGTAGGACTGGCAGCATCTGTGGAGAAAGAATATAGAGTTAATGTTTCGAGTCCGTGTGACTCTTCATCAGGTGGCACGATGGTTAGCACTGCTGCCTCACAGCGCCAGGGACCTGGGTTCAACTCCCGACATGAGTCACTGTCTATGTGGAGTCTGCACATTCTCCCCATGTCTGCTTGGGTTTCCTCCGGGTGCTCCAGTTTCCTCCCATAGTACAAAGATGTGCAAGTTAAGTGCATTGGCCGTGCTAAATTACCCCTTACTGTCCCGGGATGAGCAGGTTAGAGGGATTAGCAGGGTAAATATGTGGGGTTACGGGGTTGGGGTCCGGGTGGGATTGTAGTCGGTGCAGACTCGATGGACCAATTGGCCTCCTGCTACACTGTAGGTATTCTATTCTATTCTAATCCCTACAGTGTGGAAGGGGGCCATTCGGCCCATCGAGACTGCACTAACTCTGTGAAAGGCTGTGGAAGATCATTGAGCACATTCAGGACAAGACAACAATAGATTTCTGAAGGCTAATGACACTGGGGTAATGCGGGAAAGTTTTTTTGGCAGGTGATCAAACATGGTCTAATTGAATGATGGAGCTTGCTCGATGGGCTGAATGGCCTACTCCTGTTCCTTAGTCTGTAAGTACCTACATTGCTAAATTATGCACTATTTTGTTAAAATTCTTACCAAAGTCAGATCTTACCTTCCCTCAGAAATATTTTGCGTCAAGCATCCAAGGTAGTCATAAATGGCCAGGTTATCACTAAGATTCAGAAGTTCCTCCTCGTTGTATTTGAAAATTGCGAGTGCGTAGCGGAATATTACCTGCAACACAAAGTGGGGGACATGCTGCAGTTTCCATCTTTCTGCCTTTATCACCTCCACACAAGGCCCGATGGTTAACTGTCAAACCCAACTATTTCATCCATTTGAAAGCCTTGCACTGTGGCCAATGCCTTGGGATCAGTGACCTGTCAGAACCCTATGAACTTTTCAACTGTGGTGGAATCAAACAGCAAGGTGGAGGCCATTTGGCCCAACATACCTGTACTGGCTCTTTGAACAAGCTACCCAATTCATCTCACCGTCTCCCCTCCCACTTCTCTATGGCCCCACATCTTTCTCTTTTTCAAGTGTATATCTGATTCCCCTTTTGAATGTCCTTATCAAGTCTGTTCCCACCGAAATCTTAGACCGTGTGCTCCACATCATAGCTCACTGGATTATGTACCGTTGTCCCGATGACACTTCCGGTCTTTGGTCAATTATCTTCAGAATTCCACTCGCTTTACTGACTTTGCTGCCAGTTTGGTCACATCAACCTATCACTTTCAACTCTCGATCTCATTTAACTGTCCATGCTTTCAACAAATCAGCAGCCAGCACGGACACAATGGGCTGAATGGCCTCCTCCTGTGTGATATCATTCTGTGATATTTCAGCTGACTATCCCGCTCCGTAATCTCACGGATCTAGAGCCAACTGCAGTGTCGCTCCTAGTTCAAATCATCTAACTCTGATGTTAACCTCCAGACAAGAAACCCTAACATAATCCTGCTTCCTGGTCGTTATAGAATCATGGAAGGAGGCCATTCGGCCCATCTTGCTTCTGCCAGGTCTCTGAAGGAACAATTCACCAAGTGCCACTCCACTGCCTTCTCCCCCGTAGTTCTGCTTTACAGATAAATATCTCATTCTAGCTGGAATGTCTCAGTGGACCTCATCTCTCCAACACTTTCAGGGATCACATTCCAGATCCTAACTGCTCATGGCTTGAAAAGCTTTCTCCTCATGTCACCATGGCTTCTTTTACCAATTATCTTAAGTCTTTGCCCTCTGGTTCTCGATTTTTTTCCACCAATGGGAAAAATTTCTCTACATTGAGGTGTTCAAAATCATGAGGGATTTGGACAGAATCAATCAAATCTCATCTCAGCCTTCTCTTCTCCAAGGAAAATTTCCCCAATCTTTCTACATAACTTTCTACGCCCATGGAATCATTTTTATGAATCTTTTCCACACTTTCTCCACTCTCTCACATCTTTTCTGACCTGTGGTTCCCAGAACTGGAACCATTATTCCAGCTGAGGTAAACAAGAGTTTCATCCAGATTTATCATAACCTCCTTACTCCTGTACTTTATCCCTCTATTGAATAAGCTTAGGATACTATATGCTCTATTCACCACTCTCTCAGCCTGACCCGCCATCTTCAATGATTTCTGCACATAGCTACCCAGGACCCTCACTACTCCTGTACCTCCAAAATCTTTATATTGTCTCTCCATGTTCTTCAGACTAAAATGTATCACTTCCCCCATCTCTGCAATAAATTTAGTATGGGGTGGTACAGTGGCACAGCGGTTAACACAGCTTGCCTCATGCGTCAAGGGCACAGGTTCAATTCCCAGCTTGGGTCACTGTCTGTGTGAAGTCTGCACATTCTCCCCATGTCTGCGTGGGTTTCCTCCAGGTGCCCCGGTTTCCTCCCACAATCCAAAGGGCGTGCTGGTTAGGTGCATTGGCCATGCTAAACTCTCCCTCAGTGTACCCAAACAGGCGCCGGAGTATTGCAACTAGGGGATTTTCACAGTAACTTCATTGCAATGTTAATGTAAGCCTACCTATGATACTAATAAATAAACTTAAAAAAAAATTTATAATATGCCACTTGTCCACCCATCTGCCAACCTGTGTCCTTTTAAAGTTCTACACTATCTGCCTCACAATTTCACAATGCTCTCAGCTTTTGTACCATTCACAAACTTTGAAACTGTGCCTGTTTGCTAAGGTCTAAGTCATTAATATAACAGAAAGAACAGGGGTCCTAACATCTTTACCAAACTTTCCTCCAATTTGGAAAACTAACCACTACACTGTGGGAGGCGATGGCCTAGTGGTATTATCACTAGGCTATTAATCCAGAAACTCAGCCAATGTTCTGGGGCTCCGGGTTCGAATCCCGCCACGGCAGATGGTGGAATTTGAATTCAGTAAAAGAAATCTGGAATTAAGAATCTACTGATGACCATGAAACCATTGTCGGAAAAAACCCATCTGGTTCACGAATGTCCTTTAGGGAAGGGAAATCTGATGTCCTTAGCTGGTCTGGCCTACATGTGACTCCAGAGCCACAGCAATGTGGTTGACTCTCAATTGCCCCTCTAAGGGCAACTAGAGATGGGTAATAAATGCTGGCCCAGCCAGTGATGCCCATGTCCCATGAACGAATGAATCCGGTCACTCAAGAAAATTCCATACCTGTTATTTTCCTTTTGCATTTTCCTCCTTTCTAACCCCAATTTGTTGTTTCTTTTCTTTTGTTAATATTCATACATTTTAATTATACATTAATTATAGCTTTAGCAGAGCAGGAGAACAGAGAGTACGACGTCAAGACCTCACTGGTACCTTTGTTCCCTCATACAGGAATGCGTCCCAGACTCGGAGGAGGATGCTACTCTGAAGACTGTCGACAAAGACAACCAGGAACCAGTTAAAGGTGATGTAAGAGAGATCCACGTTATGCAGATCAAAGTGAGACATGAGCCTGGGTAGCTTCTCCGACAGTAAATCCTTAAATACTCTCTGGTCGACCTGTAACGAGATAAACCTAGAATTAAAGACCATCCTCTTTCCAATTCACAATTGCTGACATAATTCACTCTGCTCCATTATCTTTCATATACGGACATAGTTAATTTGTTCCAGGCACTGGCCAACACAAGACAGGCCACTCACTAACAATGAACAGGCTCAGCATAAATTAATATTAAATAGAATTACACTGAATTTTATCAGCACAAAAATACTTCTTCAAAAGCATTCACTCATGGAATGTGGGTACGGCTGGCTGGGGGAGCACTTGTTGCCATTGATGAACTTGAACTGAGCGGCTCACCATTCCAGAGGCAGTCAACCAACCGCTGGGGGTCAGGAGTAATATGTAAGACCAGGTCAGGACAGCAGATTTCCTTCCCTAAAGGACGTTAGTGAACCAGATGGGTTTTTTTTACAATAATCAACAATGGTTTCACGATCATCATTAGGCTTTTAATTCCAAATTTTTTTTTAATCGAATTCAAATTTCACCATCAGCCATGGTGGGATTTGAATCCCAGTCCCCAGGGATCTCTGGATTACTATTCCAAAAATTCCACCACGCCATTCCTCCCCAGAGTTCAAGCACCAACATGGCCCAACTGGATTATGCCAACTGGAAGCAACAAGTCACTTCCCATTCCACTTTATCTCATCCCATCAGTGTATCCTGCGATTCCTTTCTCTCTCATGTGTTTATCCCCCAAAATCATAGAATCCCTGCAGGACAGGAGGAGATCACTTGGCCCATCAAGGCTGCACTGATGGGCCAAATGGCCGCCTTCTGTACTGTAGGGATTCAATAAACTACAACCAAGCGGATTTACCCATTATCCAACCCCTCAGTGTGCTCTGGCTGAAAGACCTTATGATGTGGGTATGCCGGCGTTGGACTGGCATAAACACAGTAAAAAGTCTGACAACACCAGGTTTTAGTCCAACTGATTTATTTGATAATAGACTCACAAGCTTTCGGGTTAGCCCCTTCGTCAGGTGAATGGAGAGTTCTGGCCTCAGACAGAGCATATAAAGCACAGACAGTTTAGAGATTACTGATTAGAATGCGAATCCTTACACCTAACCTGCTGGTCTTGAACAGCAGGTTAGGTGTAAGAATTCGCATTCTAATCAGTAATCTCTAAACTGCCTGTGCTTTATATGCTCTGTCTGAGGCCAGAACTCTCCATTCACCTGACGAAGGGGCTAACCCGAAAGCTTGTGAGTCTATTATCAAATAAATCGGTTGGACTAAAACCTGGTGTTGTCAGACTTTTTACTGTGAAAGACCTTAGACAGTGGCCTTTCCCCAATGCACCCAAGCTTCATTATAAAGCTTATTTATTAGTGTCACATGTAGGCTTACATTAACACTGCGATGAAGTTACTGTGAAAATCCCCTAGTTGCCACACTCCAGCACCTGTTCAGGTACACAGAGAGAATTTAGCATGGCCAATTCCCCTAGCCAGCATGCCTTTCTGACTGTGGGAGGAAACCGGAGCACCCGGAGGAAACCCATGCAGGCACAGAGAATATGCAGAGTCCACACAGTCATTCACCCAAGCTGGGAATTGAACCCTGGTCCCTGGCACTGTGAGGCAGCAGTGCTAACCACTGTGCTACCACGCTGCCGCACCCCCATGCATACATTCCTGGACCTTGGCTTGTGCCAGTCTACAACACTCAGTGATGGACACCACTTTGCCCTGGAAGACTTTAATGGTGATTGATCTTTCAGAGAGCATCATTACTCCATTTATCTAGCTTATAACTTGAAGAACTCACTCCAGACTAGATCCTCACAACTATCTGTACAGATAGAATGTGCACCCTCTACATCACGGAAACAGGCATTCTTTATTCGTGCTCCGAGTACTTACCTGTGACAATATATTAACATCCTAAAAGGTGCAACTCCTCTCCCTCCCCCAAAAATGTTCCAATACATGTGAAGAATGGATTTAATTGACCAGAGAGCCACAGGTCCTCACCTGGGAGCCAGTCAAGGTCTTGCTGTAGTAATCCTCCGGCATAATGCAGTCAATGATGGCCACCAGACACCAGAAAGCATCCTCCTCTTCCCGCAGGATCAACAGCGCAATGGCCGCCAGCCTGTGAAAAGTCAATATTACTAAACAAGCAGTCTCCTTCCTCCCAGCGATTCCCCCTCTTTTCCCTCCTGGAGTTTGGAACAGGCCCAGAGCAACAGCACAGCACCAATAAATTGCATTAACATAGAACATTACAGCGCAGTACAGGCCCTTCGGCCCTCGATGTTGCGCCGACCAGTGGAACCAATCTAATGACCCTCTAACCTAAACTATCCCAATGTTATCCATAAGTATTGGAATAGGCATGGTGCCTCTAATGTAATAAAATTCACCAAAGATCCTTGGACACCACCTTCCAAACCCACGACAACTTCTATCTAGAAGGATAAGGACAGCAGACACAAGGGAACGCCACCACCTGCAAGTTCCCCTCCAAGTCACTCACCATCCTGGCTTGGAAATTATTCACTGAGCCTTCACAGTCGCTGGGTCTAACTCCTGGAATTCTCTCCCTCACGGCAGTGTGGGTCAACCCACAGCACATGGACTGCAACGATTCAAGAAGGCAGCTCACCACCACCTTCTCAACTAGGGATGGACAATAAATGCTGGCCCAGCCAGCGATGCCCATGTCCCATAAATGAATAAAAATAAAGCATGCTAAAGTGCTTCACAGGAAGAATGACAAAACAATGGTTTTGACACTGAGACACATAAGGAGACATTAGCACAGCTGATAAGAAGCTCAGTCAGAGCAGTTGACTTTAAGGAGTCTTTTAAAAAAGATAAGTTTGAGTGGTAGAGGGGAAGAGAGGTTTAGGGAGGGAATTCTAGAGGTTAGAACCTCAGGTGCTGTATGCCCACTTCCACTTAACGAATAAAATAAAACCTTGGCCAGGAACAGGCTAACCAGGAGATCAGCCAGCTTTTCTCTAAACTACAGAGCTACATAAATAAGTGATGAGAGGTGAATTGCTCACGCAGTGTGTTGGTAACATCACAAAGGCCAGAATGGTCTCCTTCTGCCCTACAACCAGTTAAAGAATCCAAATAATCTTGAGTAAGATTATGAGTGTAGCAGGCTCCCTTACCAGTATGGGGATTGACCCTGTGACCTTAGTGTTATTTGCATTATACGCTAACCAACTGGTCTCAAAAGTCACTACTGGTCTCGCTTTTGATATAACAAAAATCAACAAATTGTAAAGTTCTGAAATGAGAGGGGGCAACAATCCCTAGTGGGTCACTGTAACAAAGAAATCTAAACTTCAAAGCAACCTTATAAAATCATTTTAAAAAATTGAGGATAAAAATTGGCAGGTCCTGTTGCAACTGTACAGAACCTTAGTGAGACCTCATTTGGAATACTGTGTACAACTCTGGTCCCCACACTACCAGAAAGATGCAGAGGCTTTGGAGAGGGTACAGAAGAGATTTACCAGGGTATTACCTGGCAATGGAGGGCATTAGCTATGAGGAGAGGTGAGATAAACTTGCTTTGTTCGCACTGGAACGATGGAGATTGAGGGGCAAACTGATAGAGATTTACAAGAATATGAGTGGCATGGACAGAGTGGATAGTCAGACGCTCTTTCCTAGGGTAGAAAAATCAAGTACCAGGGGACATAGGTTTAAGGTGCATGGGGAAAAGTTTAGAGGAGATGTGTAAGGCAAGTTTTTTTTATACGGAGGGTGGTGAATGTCTGGAACCTGCTGCCTGGGGAGATGGTGGGAGCAGATACAATAGCGGCATTTAAGAAGCAACTAGATAAATACATGAATAGGACGGGAATGGAAGGATATGGACTCGGTTTTAGTTTAGGCAGACATTATGATCAGTATAGGTTTGGACGGTCGAAGGGCCTGTGCTGTACTGTTCATTGTTTTTATCGATATCAGGGGTGATGATCCACTGCAACACTCGCAGTGTCCGCTGGGTGGGAAAGGCTGGAATACCCATGAGCATAGCTGTCTATCTCTCCAAGGCCATTCAGCCACAAACGTAGCTGCTCACAGAGCCAGACAGTCGGGTCAGTCTGCCCCCTCGACCATCCCCTCCCTGCATGTACCTCTTACTGGCTACCTTGGACAGGTTAGTAACAGACTCATGGGCAGGTTCTCCTCCTTCCTTCCCTTCCCTCTGCACCTGATGACCAAAGATCAAGAGGGTGGGGCTAAAGTGCAATCAGAGGTTGAGGAACCGCCCTTTCAAGTAACGAAAAAGAGGCTGCCCCGCCTCGGGCAATCTACATCAGTGTGGTATGCAGATTCCCTGGGTCGCAGTAAAGACTCGCAGCCCTGGGAGTCAGTGAATTACACAAAGCTACAATTGCAATTGTAGACAACATCCTCCACACCAGGAGAAAAGGAGGACTCCCACATAGACTGCCCCCTACTGGGGACCTCTCCCATTGCCAGGTGGTGGAACAGAATGCCAAGGCGTGTCCTGACAGTGAGGGTATGTGTGCAGCAGCAAGCCCTACTGGAAACCCCTCCCGCCAAGCCAAATGCAAAGGCGCACAGTGTGAGTCTCTCTTTACAAATGCTCGAGATACTGAAATCAATCAAAGACCTTCACCTGTGTATTCTTAACTTCGATAGTACAACGAAGATACCATTAGTATACCAAGTCCCTAACACGAGTCATTATATACCCAATCTTGGACGGGGAGGGGACGGAGTTGGGAGATGGGGCGGGGGGGGGCGGGTTGGGGGTTGGGGGGCCCTCTCCCTGTCCTTATCCCAGAAGCTGCATCAATTGCGGCATCAGCACTCCCATCTCAGAGGCAGAAGGTTTAGACTCCGGTTGAAACTCGCAATGCCACACACTGAAGGGAGTGCTGCACTGTCAGAGGTGCCATCTCACAGCTGAGACATTAAACCAAGGCCCTGTTTACCCTCTCAGGTGGATGTAAAAGATCCCTGACCACAGTGAAGAGAGTTCTCCCTCATGTCTTGGCCAATATTAATCCCTTGAGCAATATCACTTGAACAAAAAAAAACACAATATCACTGTTTGCGGTGTGCAAATTGACATTTTTCCTGCAGAACAACACACCTCAAAAGTATTCCACTGCCAGTGCTTTGAGATGTTCTGAGTTGGTGTAAGGTGCTATAGAAATGCAATTTCCTCCTTTCACACAGTAGATTGCATTTGGATTTGAATCCATCCCAGTCTGAGGCATGGCTCCAACTTGTTGCGTTGCCCAATCTGCTGTTTATCCCTCTCCCACAGCCGGGAGAGAGACAGAGACCGAGGACACTGATCCCACCCACTGGCTTCATTCCCAAGAAACCATCTCAGCGCAAACGTGCTGGTACAGGCGCTGAGCTCTTCGGTCTGGGATTGAGGGAGGAAGCTCCCTGATCCTGACAGTCTGTAGACCCAGCTGGCAACGTGCCCAGAGAAAGCCCGTCAGTCTCAGCAATCACCATAAACCGGGAATTCAAATCACACAAATTATTCCTGATAAATAATGCTTCCTGTTGGAATAACAGGTAGGAGCTGTTCAAACAGGTCTGCACAACGTGTTGTTCAGAACCAGCCATGCTGATCAAATACCGTGACGAGGGTGGGGTGGTGTTGGGGAAAGAGGATACACACTTGTGTCAGGTTTCTACATGTACTTTTTCCACATTCCATCCCACACCAAGTCTCGTTCGCACATCACGCCTGATCTCGTTGACATACCGCCGGCAGGGATGGCATCAAGCAGCCCACCCAATGGTGGCCCTTACATGGACAAGTAATTCCCATTTAAGGGCCTCATCCAGCTGCCCCTGGCGAGCGGCCATCTCCACGGGTGGGGAAGGGATCTCTCCTTAACAAACCCATTGGAGATCCAGGAAAGGAGGGCTCCCAGGGTCCCCAAACGTCCTTGCAGTTGCTTCCCCACCTCCCGCCCAATACTGGCCTCTCAAAGACCACCCGTCCCCCTCCATTGCCTGGGCCTGCCAACCAGCGACTCCACCAAACACTGACCCGTTCACTCCAATCGAATATTGCACAACCTCTGTGCCAAAGTGGAGAGCTGCCAACCTCTGAATGGGCTGGGGCATCTCCTGTTACTATGAGGCAGAAATGGGCAACACGGTGGCACAGTGGTTAGCGCCGCTGCCTCTCAGCGCCAGGGACCCGGGTTCGATTCCTGGCCCGAGTCACTGTCTGTGTGGAGTCTGCACCGTGTTTACGTGGGTTTCCTTCAGGTGCTCTGATTTCCTCCCACAGTCCAAAGATGTGCGGTTGATTGGCCATGCTAAATTGCCCCTTAGCATCAGGAGAATTAGGGTCTGGGTGGGATTGTTCTCAGTACAGGCCCGATGGACTGAATGGCCTCCTTCTGCATTGTAAGGATTCTGAGATTCCAAAAAATCCCACCTTCAGCCGATTAACGGTCAAGTTCATTTTGGACATTTTAGCCAGCGTGGGACGAGGAACCTGGTGCCTGTAAAATTGAGCCCGTTATCTCCAGGTCACCAAACCGGGCCTCTGGATTACGGCCAGCCCAGTAACAAACCATGGGCCGGATTGTCATGGTCTTGAATTGGGTTGGCAGGGCGAAGCCAGCGTCCCGTGTGCCAGTCTGCCACCTCCATGACCAACGCTGTCAACCTCAGCTGGGGTGAGGTGGAGGAACTGGCCAAGTGAAGTCAGCCTCGTTAGTAATTGGACACATTTGTGCGATTAATGAGCCCGGGAGGGCTTGGTGTGGCCAATGGGAGATGTGAACAGCTCTATCCTATCAGGAGTAGGGTGGCAGCAGGGAAGGAGGTTAGCCTTAATTCAAAAACGAGTCCAAGTTTTGACCAAGGTCTATCGCGCAGTAATGACATTTTAACAACGCCAACCTTTGCCTGTCCCTATCCCGAATTCCAGCAATCCATCCGTAAGACTATAAGACACAGGAGCAGTATTAGGCCACTCAGCCCATCGAGCTGGCCGGTGCATCTCTGTCTGGGTGCCTGTGTGTACAGAAGTGGGGTTAAGGAGGGGTACCTGTTCAGTCCTTGGCAGTAGCCGATTTCGGGGTTTTGCCACGAGTAGGCCAGTAGTACGCGGCGCAGCTTCTGAACCATCCTGGAGGTCGGGGAGTTGAACAGCCTGTTGTTGGTCAGAGTCCTGTCGAGATCCAACTCGATCTGTTTGGACGCCGCCCGGTCCTTGTTCTTACACAGCCTCAGCAGCTCCTGGTAACGTTTCGAGCCGTACCGCTCTCGAATGTGCCGAACCCACCGGTTGATGCACCATTTCCAGACTTGCTGCCGGTACTCCTTGGGGACGCCATTGCGGATCATGTTCTTTAATTCTGGCGATGGCAGGAGCTCACTGGCACTCCTGCCCGACAGGTGGTTTGCCCACTTAACCTGGATGGCTTTCTCCTGGCCTTCCTGATTGGCTATCAGCTGCATGGATTTCCGCTCGAGCGCCTGGATTTTGGCCAATAGGATCTTGTCCTGCACCGGCGAAGACACTATCTTGAAGCCATATTCATCGTACTCACTGGAACAGGGAGAAAGAAACAGAGATCACTGATGTATATAGCCACAAATTAGGAGAAGATGATCATAGAATCCCCACAGCGCAGAAGGAAGCCATTCAGCCCATCAAGTCAACACCAACTCTCCAACAGAGCATCTTACCCTGGCCCACCTCCTGCCCTATCCCTGTAATCCCACATATTTACCCCACTAATCCTCCTAACCAGCACATCATTAAATACTAAGGGGCAACTCAGCATGGCCAAGTCCACTAACCTACACATCTTTGGATATTAAGGGCAATTTAGCATGGCCAATCCTATTAATCTATACATCTTTGGATACTAAGGGGTAATTTAGCATGGCCAAACCACCTAACCTACACATCTTTGGACACTAAGGGGCAATTTAGCATGGCCAAGTCCTCTAACCTACACATTTTTGGACACTAAGGGGCAATTTAGCATGGCCAAACCACCTAACCTACACATCTTTGGACACTAAGGGGCAATTTAGCATGGCCAAACCACCTAACCTACACATCTTTGGGCACTAAGGGACAATTTAGCATGGCCAATCCTCTTAACCTGCATATTATTGGACCAAAAACATTTTTTCAGTTCTGGTGATGTACCATCTTCAGCATCAGTTGTAGCTCGGACAGTAACACAGTTTCACCTCAGAGATAGAACATTGCTGCTTCAAGTCCCACCCCAATAGGATTGAGCACAACATTCCAGAGCAACACTGCCAGTGCCGGACTGAGGGACTGCTGGACTGACGGAGTGCTGCACAGTCGGAGGTGCTGTGTCTCGAAGACACGTTGGACCTTGAAAAGACTTCACGTTAATATATCAAAGAACAGCAGGGGAGATTACACTAAACAATGTTTATCCCTCAACCAATATCTTAAGGGGGAACTTTATCTGGTCATCATCACGTTGGACCTTGCTGTGTGCAATCGAGTGGTGTGGAGTAACTATGGGTCAATAACTTGCTTGTTGATTTTACAGTTGTTCAGGGGTTAATTGTTGTGATTGAATTTTCCAGTTGTTAATTGTGTTGACCAGAATCATCTGGTTACAGTGGCACAGTGGTTAGCACTGCTGCCTCACAGTGCCAGGAACCCGGGTTCAATTCCAGCCTTGGGTCAGTGTCTGTGTGGAGTCTGCACATTCTGCCCGTGTCTGCGTGGGTTTACTCCCACAGTCCAAAGGTGTGTGGCTTAGGTGGATTGGCCATGGTAAATGGGGATTAACAGGGTAAACATGGGTTAGGGGAAGAGGGCCTGGGTGGGATTGTGGTCGATGGGCCGAATGGCCTCCTTCTGTACTGTTTGGATTCTGTGATTGTACCCTCAAGGGGAGTATAAACGAAACTGTAATGATCGTATCTTTGAGCAGGACTTGGCTTGCTCATTATTTCTCCCTTGCTCATGCCGAGATAAACTTCAATCTTCCACATATCACTGTCCCAGGTGCTGCAAAACTCTGCAACGCCATAGTTCCCACAACAGTCACAGAACTTCCAACGTACTGTGTTGGCTGTAAGGTGCTTTAGAACACCCTGAGATCATGAAGCATAATGCAAATCCTCCTTTACTTTATTACTTGGTGTCACAAGTAGGTTTACATTAACACTGCAATAAAGTTACTGTGAAAATCTCCTAGTCGCCGCACTCCGGCGCCTGTTCACGTACACGGAGGGAGAATTTAGCATGGCCAATGCAGCTAGCCAGCACGTCTTTCAGACTGTGGGAGGAAACTGGAGCACCCGGAAGAAACCCACGCAGACACGGGGAGAATGTGCAGAGTCCACGCAGACGGTGACCCAAGCCGGGAATTGAACCCGGGTCCCTGACGCTGTGAGGCAGCAGCGCTAACCACTGTGCTGTCCTTCTTCCTGCAATTGATAATTTCCCCCCCAAATTTTAATAGTTAAAAGCGGAAAATTGTTCAATAATAAAACAAGGAATGTGTTTAAAATTAATAACCAGCCATTGTCCCAGCTCCTCAGCTTCAGAATTATAGAATCCTACTCTAATCCTGCATTAGAGGCATTTCAGCCCATCGAATCTACATCGCGCATGCAAGGCACTGACCTGTCCACCTAATGCCACTTGCCAGCACTTGGCACATAGCCCTGAATGTTATGGTGTGCCAAGTGCACATCCAGGTACTTTTTAATGGATGTGAGGCATCCTGCCTCCACCATCCTCCCAGGCAGCGCATTCCAGACCCTCACCACCCTCTGAATAAAAAAGATTTTCCTCAAATCCCCTCTAAACCTCCCACCTCTCACTCTTAACTTGCAAACTGACTCTTCAGCAAAGGGGAACAGCTGCCTCTATCCATCCTGTCCATGCCCCTCATAATCTTGAACATCCCAATCACGTCACCCCTCAGTCTTCTCTGCTCCAGCAGAGAACATTTGAGCTTTATCTCAAATAATAATTTTTGGTTTCAAATTAAATACAATTTCATCCTTTTTCCCATTTTCCTTAGTAGGAAGAAGAAATAGTCCTTATTCCCATTCAAGTTTTTAGGTGTCCAGATCACCAACAACCTGTCCTGGTTCCCCCATGCCGACACTATAGTTAAGAAAGCCCACCAACGTCTCTACTTTCTCAGAGGAAATTTGGCATGTCAGCTACAACTCTCACCAGCTTTTACAGGTGCCCCATAGAAAGCATCCTTTCTGGTTGTATCACAGCTTGGTATGGGCTCCAGCTCTGCCCAAGATCGCAAGGAACTACAAAAGTTCATGAACGTAGCCCAATCCACCACGCAAACCAGCCTCCCATTCATTGACTCTGCCTACACTTCCTGCTGCCTTACATAATTAAGGACCCCACGCACCCCGGACATTCTCTCTTTCATCTTATTCCTTTGGGAAAAAGATACAAAAAGTCTGAGGTCACGTACCAACCAACTCAAAAACAGTTTTTTCTCTGCTGCTGTCAGACTTTTGAGTGGACCCACCCCGCATTAAGATGATCTTTCGCTACACCCTAGCGATGACTGTAACACTACATTCTGCACTCTCTCGTTTCCTTCTCTATGAATAGTATGTTTTGTCTCTATAGCGCACAAGAAACAAGACTTTTCACTGTATGTTAATACAGACAATAATAAATAAAGATCAAATCAAAATTTCCAGTGTTTTTTTTATTCTTTCATGGGATGTGAGGGTCACTGAGAAGGGCAGCATTTGTTGCCCATTGCCAAGGTAGTGGCAGGGTGGGCTAGGGTGGGATGCAAGAGGGAAGAGATACTGGCATTATGATAATATAACTGGATTAGTATTCCTGAGGCCCAGGCTAATGGTCTGGAGACATGGGTTCAAGTCCCACCAGAATGCCAGTGGAATTTAAATTGAATTAAATAATACATCTGAAGTCAGGCTCAGTAATGGTGGCCATGAAAGTATCTCTGATTGTTGTAAAAACCCATCTGGTTCACTAATGTCCTTTGGGGAAGGAAATCTGCTGTCCTTACCCGGTCTGGCCTACATGTGACTCCAAGAGCCACAGCAATGTGGTTGAATCATGTGGGTTGTGGGTCAATCCTCAGCACATGGACCGCAGCCATTCAAGAAGGCAGCTCACCACCAACTTCTCAAGGGCAACTAGGGAGGGGCAATAAATGCTGGCCAGCCAGCGATGTTCCACGAACGAATAAAAAATATCTTAACTACCCTCTGAAATGGCCCAGCGAGCCACTCAGTTCAAGGGCAATTAGGGATAGGCAACAAATGCTGGCCTTGCCAACGTTGCCCACATCTTATGGAAGAATGAACACACACACACACACACACACGGTAGTCCTTTGTAACAAAGGAGAGATATTCCAAATTAAGCTGCACCATCTTGTTCTTCACTCACTTGAAAAATCCACCAACTTGGTTGCCAGGTTTAGCTTTGACCTCCCATTTTGACTGGTCAGCAATGATCTGTTTGACCACCTGCTGCTGAGTCTCCTCCTGCTTGCTGGCATTGTCCTGGAGCTTACGGATCATCGACAAGTACTTGCTCTCAATCTGGCAGCATTTGGCCTCCAAAGCAGCACACTGCAGAGAGAGAGAAGAAAAGCCTCGAAACGTCAAAAGAAAAATAAACAGCTGGCACGCCTGACTCGCTGACAGCTTTAGTCCAGGCAGAAAGTAAACGTTCAGCGCTGGCAGCCTGAGAGACGCAGGGTCTGAATTGAGGAAGTACGGGCAAAATGCACGTTCTCCTCGTGTCTGCATGGGTTTCCCCCGGGTGCTCCAGTTTCCTCCAAAAGACATGCTGGTTAGGTGCATTGACCATGCTAAATTCTCCCTCAGTGTACCCGAACAGGCACTGGAGCATGGCGACAAGGGGAATTTCACAGTAACTTCATTGCAGTGTTAATGTAACCCTACTTGTGTCATTAATAAATAAACTTTAAGTAGTTCCGAATTTATTTTTAAACAGCTAGTTAGAGTAAGTTGGAACACGCTGCCTGGAAGATGTTGGAAGCAGATTGAACAGTAACTTGAGAAGGAAGAGTGGGATGAATATTTGAAAAGGTAAAATTTTCAGGGCTAAAGGGGAGAGTGCAGCAGAGGGGCAATAAGGCAGTCAGGGCAACACGATGGCACAGTGGTTAGCTCCGCTGCCTCTCAGAGTCAGGGATCTGGGTTCGATTCCAGCCTCGGGTCACCATCTGTGTGGAGTCTGCACGTTCTCCCCGTGTCTGCATGGGTTTCCTCAGGGGTGCTCCAGTTTCCTCCCACACTCCAAGATATGCAGGTTATACGCATTGGCTGTGCTAAGTCACCTCTTAGTGTTCAAAAGGTGTGTAGATTAGATGGTCACATCAGCTTTTACACAAGGATTGGTGTCAGTCTGTTGCAAATCACTGAATTATTTATCACAATAAGGATGGGTGTAATATCAGAGGGGAAAATTAAAAAGTTCATTCCACACAGCATGGGGAGGGTTGCAAACTTTCAGACGATCTGACAATGCAAAGGGCTGTGAGACCATGACTAATGCTGCTTTAAACTGTCCTTCAATTTGCAGACAAATGAGGTTATTATCTTTTATAAATACAGGAAATTTGATGTTTAAACAGGAACCATTAATGGAAAAAAAGCATTGAATTCTTTACTAACTAATTGCCCCAAATATGTGTACAAAAATTTGACAAGGGGGCGACACAGTGGCACAGTGGTTAGCACTGCTGCCTCACAGCACCAGCAACCCGGGTTCAATTCCCAGCTTGGGTTACTGTCTGTGCAGAATTTGCACATTCTCCCCATGTCTGCGTGGGTTTCCTCTGGGTGCTCCAGTTTCCTTTCACAGTCCAAAGATGTGCGGGTTAGATGGGTTGGCCATGGTAAATTGCCCCTTAGTGTCGCAAGATGTGTAAATTAGTGGGGTACGTGCACAGGGTTATGGGATAAGTCTGGAGATGGGTATGGGTAAGATGTTCTTTCAGAGAGTCAGTGCAGACCTGATGGGCTGAAAGGCCTCCTTCTGCACTGCAGGGATTCTACGATGTGGAAATAACGATTTGAGAGTTGAGTCAGAAATTCCTTCCATTAACTTCAGTAACCGTGGGAGGTGTGACGCAGAGAAGGTTGAAGGAATATGGATGTGATTTGTAAAAAAACAATTACTATTTATTCTGACCAGCCGTACTGCGTCAGATGCACTCTTTGCGGGATCAGCTGGCATTTTGAATGCATCAGATGCAATGGAAAGAATTTGCTCACCACCAGGGGGACAGCAGCTCTCTCTCACACACACACACTTCATTTAACACAGCTCCCTCTCTCACACTCCCCTCAGAACCCACTGCAGTTTACTCAACAAGGATCAAGACAAAACTAAGGGAAAGAGTTGTGAGTTAATTGTTAAATTAGCAGCACAATTTCCCAGAGGAAAAGCTGTAACTAGTGGACTGCCACAGCAATCAGGAGTGGGGTCTCTATTATTGTAACTATTTACAATCTATATCAATGACTTGGATCGGCCGTTGCTAATGTAAGTGGTTAAAGAGGAGGCTACAAAGGAACATGTTTTTTTTTCATTAGTGTCACAAGTAAGCTTACATTAACACTGCAATGAAGTTACTGTGAAAATCCCCTAGTCGCCACACTCAGGCGCCTGTTTGGGTACACTGAGGGAGAATGTAGCACGGCCAATGCACCTAACCAGCACGTCTTTCGGACCGTAGGAGGAAACCAGAGCACCTGGGGGAAACCCACGCAGACACAGGGAGAATGTACAAACTCCGCACAAACAGTGACCCAAGCTGGGAATCGAACCCAGGTCCCCGGCACTGCGAGGCAGCAGTGATAACCATTGTGACACCGTACTGTCCCAGGTTAAGCGAGCGGACAGAAAAAGCTGATGTAACATAATATCAGAAAATATGATGTTGTCCACTTTGATCAGAAGGAGAGGAAAATCGAATATTATTTAAATGGAGAGAATCTGCAGAATGCAGTGGTACATCTGGGTGTCCTTGTGTATGAATCACAAAAAGTTAGTATCCAGGTAAAGGAATTAATTAGGAAGGCAAATGGAATGTTGGTCTTTATTGCTAAAAGTAGGGAGGTCTTGCTGCAACTGGAGAGGGCTCTAGTGACACCATATTCCCAGATGGCCATCAGCTGCTCTCTCCCTTTGAGGTGGGGGAGAGCTGACCGATGCTGATTTAACTTGAGGGTCAGCACACCTCAGGCGAGGGGCAAGACTGAGGAGGCGGGGCAAGGCGTGAATAATCTCAGCCAGTATGGGAATTGAACCTGTGCTGTTGGCAGCGCTCTGCATCACTATCCAGCCATCCATCCAACTGAGCTAAAAGACCCCCCAAGAAGTGAACAGGACGCCTGACTTAGTCTGAAAGGCTCATCTGGGATTTGAATCCGGGACCTGCCACATATTTGAGGTCTGAATTTACCAAAGCAAGAATCACACCCCTCGCCCAATGAACCATAGATCATAGAACCCTACAGTGCAGAAAGAGGCCCTTCAGCCCATCGAGTCTGCCCCAAACACAATCCCACCCAGGCCCTACCCCACTTCCCTACATATTATACCCACTAATCCTTTTAAGCTACACACCCCTGGACACTAAGGGTCAATTTAGCATGGCCAGTCAATCTAACCCGCACATCTTTGGACTGTCGGAGGAAACCCACGCAGACATGAGGAGAATGTGCAATCTCCACACAGACAGTGACCCGAACCAGGAATCGAACCCAGGACCCTGGAGCTGTGAAGCAGCAGTGCTAACCACTGTGCAAGCATGCTGCCCAGTGAGAACACAAACCAGTGAGACTACACCTGGACCACTGTCTACGGTTTTGGTCACCTTACTTAAGGGAGGATATACTTGCCTTGTAAGAAGTTCAGAGAATTCTCTTTAGGCTAATTCTGGAGTGGTCTGTGGTAGAGGGAAATATTGCACAAGTTGCCACACTGGAGTTTAGAAGAATGAGGTGTGACCTTCCTGAAACACAAAGGAGTCTGAGGGACCCGCACAGGGTGGATGTGAGACAACGATTCCTCCTCATGGGAGAAGTGGGATAGGTTTAGATGGAACTGACAACAGTTCCACCTAACCCTATCCCCATAACCCCACTAATCCCCCTAACCTAAGCATCCCAGGACCTAAACAGACAATTTAGCGTAGCCAATGTATCTAACCCAATGCATCTTTGGACTGTGGGAGGAAGCCAGAGTACACGGAGGAAACACATGCAGACACAAGGAGAATGTACAAACAGTGACCCAAGCCGGGAATTGAACCTGGGTCCCTGGAGCTGGGAGGCAGCAGTGCTAACCATTGTGCCACCGCGCTGCCCCGGTATTAGTTCTGTCCGAGGGTCACTAGTCTTTCGAGTTCTCTTCCCTAAAGAGCAGTGGAAGCTGGGTCGTTGAAAATATTCAAAACTGATTCTTTAATCTACAAGATAGTCACGGGTTATGGGAGACAGGCAGAAAATTGCCCACAATCAGATCAGTCATGACCTTGCCGAACGATGGAGCAGGCTCGAGGGGCCAAATGGCCTAATCCTGACCCTGTTTGTAACGATCCCAGCTCAAATACTTTATTCATTCTGAAGGATGTGGATGTCAGGGTCCAATCCAGCAGCCTGTTCCTCATTAACCCCCCCATCTTCCCCTCGAGAAGGTGACAGTGAGTAGCCTTCCTGAGCTGCTACAGTCTGTGTGGTGGAAGTTGCCTCACGGCACTGTCAGGGAGGGAATCCCGGTCGCAGTGTCAACCATGACCATCCCATACCTTCATTTCCAGAGCCTTCTCCCGATCAGCAGTGGCCTGCCAAAGCTTGGTAACCTGGTAGATCTCCGAGTTTAAGAACTTGTTTTGGGTTTTGTAAGCGTCTTGATCATCCTGTCAAATAAAGAAGGTCAAACAGGTGAACTTCACAGTTAACAATGGTTAAGTGTTTTTTAAAAGTGGATTTGAAGAAATGTGACGGTAATTTCAAAAACTATGGTTTCTTAAAAGAAAAAGATTTTATAAATCATCAAATAAGCATCGATACAGATTCTCCAATTCTTACACCTTATGTTTAAACCGGTTCCTGCTGTTCTTTCCCCTCAAATTCACAACTATTTTCAAACTAAACTAAATCTTCTTTCAATAAACCCAATGGTTTGGAATATGCGAGAGAGTGAGGTCTCCATTTGCATTCTGCCTTTCAATAGGTAAAGGACTTCAACCTGCATTTATATAGATAGGGTGGGCACGGCGACACAGTGGTTAGCACTGCTGCCTCACAGCGCCAGGGACCTGGGTTCAATTCCTGGCTTGGGTCACTGTCTGTGTGGAGTTTGCACATTCTCCCCATGTCTGTGTGGGTTTCCTCCAGGTGCTCTGATTTCCTCCCACAGTCCAAAGATGTGTGGGTTAGGTTGATTTGCCATCCTAAATTGTCCCTTGGTATCAGGTAGACTAGCTAGGGTAAATGGATGCAGCTATGGGGATAGGGCCTGTCTGGGACTGTGGTCAGTGCAGACTCAATGGGCTGAATGGCCTTCTTCTGCATTGTAGGATTCTATGATTCTCTGATCTATATAGCAGCGCCTTTCATGTAATAAAACATCCCAAGCCACTTCACAGGGACAGCTGTGGTGTAGTTGCATTGTCACTGGACTAGTTACCCAGAGACCGAGGTTCAAGCTCTACAGGGGCAGATGGTAAAATTTGAATTCAATAAAAATCTGGAATTAAAAGTCAAATAATTAATATGCTTCCATTGTCAATTGTCAGAAAAGCCCATCTGGTTCACTAATGTCCTTTAGGGAAGGAAATCTGTCTTCCGTACCGGGTCTGGCCTACATGTATGAATGGGTAATAAATGCTGGACCCAGCCGGCGATGGCCTCAACCCATGACCAAACTGACACCGAGCCATGCCAGGACATGTTAATGGTCAGAAGCTCAATCACAGAGGGAGGCATTCCAGGAAAGGAGAGGTTTGGGGAAGTGGGAATTTCAGAGCTTAACAGCTAAAGACTCAAACACCAAAGCGATGGAAATTGTGGATGCGTAAGGAATCTCTATTGGCCCAAGGTGGTCACAGAGTTAGGAAAAATCAAGGCCACAGCTGGGCTGTTGCCACACATATGAAATCATAGAATCCCTACAGTGCAGAAGGAGGCCATTCGGCCCACTGATCCTGCACCGACCACAATCCCACCCAGGCCCTATAACCCCATGCATTTACCCTAGCTATTCCCACCATTCCCCTAAGGGCCAATCCACCTAACCAGAACATCTTTGGATTGTGGGAGGAAATCGGAGCACCCGGAGGAAAGCCACACAGACACGAGGGAGAACGTGCAAACTCCGCAAGGACAGTGATCCAAGCCGGGGATTGAACTCGAGTTCCTGGCGCTGTGAGGCAGCAGTGCTAATCACTGTGCCACCGTGCCGCCCCTTTTTAAAGTTTATTTATTAGTGTCACGAGCAGGCTTACATTCACACTGCAATGAAGTTACTGTGAAAATCCCCTAGTTGCCACACTCTGGCGCCTGTTTAGATACACTCAAGAGAGAAATTGGCCAACTGGGGGGAGCTCAGAAATTCTGGTGGGCTGGAAGAGATGGTGAAGATAAAGGAGGATAATGAACTTGGACTCCATCACTTTTACCCGTTGTGTTAAATAATCCATCAAATTTTAGCTATGACAGCACAAAAGTTAATTTGTTAATTGCTTCACTATTGCTGGCCATGCTTCTGCTACCTGGGCCCTACGTGCCAGAATTTCCTCTCTAAACCTCCCGCATATCGTTCTTACCCCTCCTTTGATGCGTTCCTTAAAACTGCCCTTTTGGCCAATCTTTTGGTCCCCAGTTCACCTTGTTTTTTTTTATTATTCATTCTTGGGACATGGGCGTCGCTGGCTGGCCAGAATTTATTGCCCATCCCTAGTTGCCCCTCAGAAGGTGTTGGTGAGCTGCCTTCTTGAATTGTTGCAATCGATGTGGTGTGGGTTGATCCATAATACCGTTAGGGAGGAAATTCCAGGATTTTGACTCAACGACTGTGAAGTAACGATAACATATTTCCAAGTCAGGATGGTGAATGGTTTGGAGGGGAACTTGCAGGCGGTGACGTACCCATTTATCTGCTGCCCTTGTCCTTCTAGATGGAAATGTTCATGGGTTTAGAAGGCTTTGTCTAAGGATCTTTAGCGAATTGCTGCAGTGCATCTTGTAGATAGTACACACTGCTGCTACTGAGTGCTGGTGTTGGCAGGATTTAATGTTTGTAGATGTGGTGCCAAACAAGCTTTGTCCTGGATGGAATTGAGCTTCTTGAGTGTTGTTGGAACTGCACCCATCCAGACAAGTGGGGAGTATTCCATCACACTCCTAATCTGTGCCTTGTAGATGGTGGAGGGGCTCTGGGGAGTCAGGAGGTGAGTTACTCACTGCAGTATTCCTAGTCTCTGACCTGCTCTTGTAGCCACTGTGTTAATGTGGTGAGTCCCGTTGAGTTTCTGGTCAATGGTAACCCCAAGGATGTTGACAGTGGGGGATTCAGTGATGGTTACACCATTGAATGTAAAGGAGCGATTGTTGGAGTATCTCTTATTGGTGATGGTCATTGCCTGGCATTTGTGTAGCGTGAATGTTACTTGTCACTTGTCAACCCAAGCCTGGATATTGTTCAGATCTTGTTGCATTTGAAGATGGACTGCTTCAGTATCTGAGGAGTTGCGGATGGTGTTGAACATTGTGCAATCATTGACAAACATCCCCACTTCTGACCTTATGATGGAGGGAAGTTCGTTGATGAAGCAGCTGAAGATTATTGGGGCCTAGGACACTACCCGGAGGGACTCCTGCAGAGATGTCCTGGAGCTGAGATGACTGACCCCCATCATTACAACCATCTTCCTACGTACCAAGTAGACTCCAACCAACAGGGAGTTTGCCCCCTGATACCCACTGATTCCAATTTCTCTAGGGCTCCTTGACGCCAAACTCTGTCGAATGCAGCCTTGATGTCAAGGGCTGTCACTCTCACCTCACCTCTAGAATTCAGCTCTTTTGTCCATGTTTGAACCAAGGCTGTAATGAGATCAGGAGCTGAGTGACCCTGGCGAAACCCAAACTGGGTCACTGGGCGTTGTGCACCCTGGTGTCAGATTTTGGTGGGTCAATAACTCCTGCTAAGTGCTCTGCGATGTTTTATAGTAGGAAATAGTCTGAAAGTGAGAAACAGGCCCTCTCAAGAGCAAAGTTAAGAAACACTTCTGCGCACGAGGGGTGGTAGAAGATTGGAAAATCCTCCGCAAACAATACAAGATCTATTGTCCATTTTAAATCCAACACTGAAAGGTTTTATCAGCCAAACCTGAGATGTGTGCCAAAGACGGGGTGTGTGGAGTTAGGGGGCTGGTTAGCTACAATCTCATGGAGTGGCAAACAGGCTCCAAGGGGCAAACAGCTTCCTCCTGTCCCTACACAGATATAAGTTTGTGTTATCATGACACATAGGAGCAAAATTAGGCCACTCAGCCCATCGAGTCTGCACTACCATGGCTGATATTTTTCTCATCCCCATTCTCCTGTCTTTTCCCCATAACCCCTGATTCTCTTATTAATCAAGAACCTCTCTATCTCTGTCTTAAAGACACTCCATGACCCGGCTTCCTCAGCCTTCCGCAGCAAAGAGTCCCACAGATTCACCACCCTCTGGCTGAAGAAATTCCTCCTCATCTCTGTTTTAAAGGATCGTCCCTTTAGCCTGAGGTTGTGCCCTCTGGTTCTAGTTTTTCCTACTAATGGAAACGTCCTCTCCACGTCCACTCTATCCAAACCTCGCCGTATCCTGTAAGTTTCAATAAGATCCTTCTAAACCCCAACGAGTACAGACCCAGAGTCCCCAACCATTCCTCATACGACAAGCTCTTCATTCCAGGGATCATTCTTGTGAACCTCCTCTGGATCCTTTCCAACACCAGCACATCCTTCCTTAGATATGAGGCCCAAAACTGCTCACAATACCCCAAATGGGGTCTGACCAGAGCCTTATACAGCCTCAGAAGTACATCCCTGCTCTTGTATTCTAGCTCTTTCGACATCATCATCAGAAAATCAAATTACCTTGAGCTGCGCAATTCTCTCCTCCAGTTTTCTCATGGTCTCTGCGGTGAGTTTATCACGGTTTTCTGGGAGGCAGTTTTCGTTGGCCATCTGTTCGGAGAGTTTCAAGATGACCTCCTGCTTGGCGTGGTTCTTCTCCATCAGCAGCAGGACATGTTGCTTCAACTCATCGGTGAGGTTCGTCTGTAGCCGCAGCCTCAGCTCCAGCTCCTGCTTCTCCTTCTCCAGCAGGCTGACCTGCTTTTCCAGCTCCCCGATCTGCCGGACTTTGTGCCGCACCAGCTCCAGGCGGGTGGACTCATCGGCGGAGAGGTACGAGGCACAGGCTCTCTTCTCCTGCTGTGCCGCCTCGAGGGCCCTGTGCAAGAGCTTGACCAATTCCTGCCACCAACAAAATCGGCAAAGGTCAAACGGTCAATCTAACAATTCGTTTTAAAGCAAATCTTGCAATCCCACCTCAAGAAGTGTGAAAAAAATCAAAATGATCAAAGTTCTAGAGAGAGTGCAGAGAAGGTCTACCAGGATGATACACAGAGTCAGAGATTTCCAGCACGAAAACAGACCCTTCAGCCCAACTTGTCCATGCCAACCACATTTACTAAACTGAACTAGTCCCTTTTGCCCGTGTTTGGCCCATATTCCTCTAAACACAATCAAGGACCCCACGCACCCCGGACATTCTCTCTTCCACCTTCTTCCATCGGGAAAAAGATACCAAACTCTGCGGTCACGTACCAACCAACTCAAGAACGGCTTCTTCCCTGCTGCTGTCAGACTTTTGAATGGACCTACCGTGTATTAAGTTGATCTTTCTCTACACCTTAGCTATGACTGTAACACTACATTCTGCACTCTCTCCTTTCCTTCTCTATGAACGGTACGTTTTCTCTGTGTAGCGCGCAAGAAACAATACTTTTCACTGTCTGCTGATACGTGTGATAATAATAAATCAAATCAAAATCAAATGAAACCTTTCCCTATCCGTGTACCTGTCCAAATGTCTTTTAAATGTCGTAACTGTACCCACCTCTACCACCTCCTCTGGCAGCTCATCCATACACTTCAGCCTGTGTGTGAAAAAGTTGCCCCCTCAGGCCCCTTTTAAATCTTTCCTTTCACTCACACTAAAGAATTTTAATTCTGTGGAGAAATTCAGGATTTGGAAATGATTGATACTGCTGTGGGCTGGAGTTCCAATTTAACGCACACAGGCCCCTTCGGACGAATAATAGCTCAGACTAGTACCACTGCAGACCAGCTCAGATCAATACCAGTCACTACCCCAGTTCTACTGGATTTTTCTCCTGAATGAGGATCTAGAATTGATTTCCTTCCAGCAGAGAAGGCAGCTGATCATTAATCTCGGGAGTTCTCTCCCCCACTGACCCACTGCTCCCCACAGATAACAACCCCCCGAGAGAAGTAATTTCTTCTTGTCTCCATCTGAAATGGGAGACCCTTTCATTTGTAACTGTATGCCCAAGTTCTAGGTTCCCCTGTGAGGGGAAACATCCTGTCAGCACCTTGCCAAGACCCTCAGACTCTGATCTGTTTCAAATCAGTTGGAACGCCGTGGCTAACAGGAGCAGGTGATATTATAGGATTACAGAATCCCTACAGCGCAGAAGGTGGACATTCAGCCCACGTAAGTGCCTTTTCCATTCCTACCAATCTAATAAAACTGGCAAATGCTTGAATCAGAGAATCCCTACAGCGCAGAAGGAGGCAGTTTGGTCCATCAAGTTTACAACGATAACAATCCCAGCCAGGCCCTATCCCCGTAACCCCATGTATTTACCCTTGCTGGTCCCACTGACACTAATGGTCAATTTTAGCATGGCCAATCCTCCTAACCTGCTCATCTTTAGACTGCATGACCCAGGCCAGAAACTTTCCAAAACGCCTCTGGAGGGAGAGAGAGAGAGAGACAGAGGCTCTGCCTGCCTCCACCTGCTTCTAACAGTAACTCGCAGACCGCAGAATTTCCAACTCCAGGGAGAGGGGAAAACAAGAGACACTGCTTTCTGTCTGTAGTCCACACAGCATCTGTGGGGGAAAAAAAAATTCCCCACGCAGCACCTGTCAGTCATGCTCCACCCAGCAATTCCAAAAGGATCATCAAACCCCAGGACACTGCATCAGCCCAGATTAAAAATAAACATAAAGGTCCATTATATTGCTTCAGGAACAGTTAAAGGGACACTGGCTGCAGATAGAATGGTGCCAATAAAATGCTAGGAACTGCTTGAAAAAGCTACAAAGAAACATGATTAAAATATCACAGAATCTCTATAGTACAGAAGGAGGTCATTCAGCCCATCAAACCTGCACCGACAGCAATCCCACCCCATCCCTGTAACCACACATATTTATCCAGCTACTCCCCCAAAAACTAGGGGTAATTTAGCATGGCCAATCTACCTAAACAGCACATCTTTCGGACAGTGGGAGGAAACCAGAGCACCCAGAGGAAACCCAGCCAGATACGGGTAGAATGTGCAAACTCCACACAAACAGTGACCCAAGCTGGGAATCGAACCTGGGCCCCTGGCGCTGTGAGACAGCAGTGCTAACCACTGTGCCACCCACAAATATATTTCTTAAAGGCACGGTACTGTCAGATAGGAGTAAGCCCCTCATCCATCAGACTTGCTCCACCTTTCAACAATGGCCAACTCTCTACCCCAGTTTCCCTTTGCCAATCGCCACCTGTCAGTCAGTCTTGAACACACTCTGCAGTCGAGGAGCCTCCTTAGGCAGGACACATGGCAGACAGCACACTGCGCTGTTTCGTGTAGATTTAGGACTGTGAGGGTGCAGGGGATGAAAAGTGGTTTCACTTCCACCTCACTCTAGTGACATGATGCATTGGGTAGAAAGTGCTGACGTTGTGCAAATGGGGCCCTGACTTGGTATAAAACATCCAACTAAGGTAGAGATTGTGATGCGGTTGTAATATCACTGGACTAATAATCCAGAGGTCCCAGCGAGTGCTCTGGGGACACGGCAGCTGGTAGTTGGTGAAATTTAAAGTCAATTAATAAAATCTGGAATTGAACCTTACAACAATAATGATAACCGTGACAATATCATTGATAGTTGCAAAAACCCATCTGGTTCACTAATAATCTTTAAGAAAGGAAATCACAGAATTCCTACAGTGCAGGAGAAGGCCATTCGGGCCATCAAGGCTGCACCAGACTTGGATAGCTAGCTATGACTGTAACACTACATTCTACACCATGTCCTTTCCTTCTCTATGAAAGGTATGCTTTGTCTGTATAGCGTGCAAGAAACAATACTTTGCACCGTATACTAATACATGCGACAATAATGAATCAAACCAAATTAAACCTTTCCCAGCCACATACCTGTCCAAATGTATTTTATATGCTGTAACTGTACCCCACTCTCCGACAGAGCATCATACCCAGGTCCACTCCAGCTCTATATCCATTCCCATTGAACCCCATAACTATCTTGGGACATTAAGGGGCAATTTAGCATGGCCAATCACTTAGCCTGCACAACTTTGGAAACTAAGGAGCAACTTAACACAGCCAATTAACCTAGCCCACACATCATTGGACTGTCGGAGGAAACCCACACAGACACAGGGAGAACGTGCAAACTCCACACAGACAGTGGCCTGAGGCCGGAATTGAACCCGGGTCCCTGGCGCTGTGAGCTGCAGTGCTAACCACTGCGCCGCCCATAGATTTAGTTATTACGTCAGAGTGTTTCATGGGAACTTGCGGGGAGCAAACTGGCTCCACATTTTCTGTGTTCCAAAGCGACTCAATTTTAAACTTTGATTCTCGACTCTACGTAAAAGCAAGGTCTTTCTTTCAATGCTCTTAGAGAACCTGACAAACCATCCAAAGGTGATGGGAAAAGATTGCAGTGGTATGGGCAAAGGGAGGGGCAGTGGGGGGGGGGGGGGGGGGGGGGCAAAGGGAGGGGCAGTGGGGGCAAATTGAATCACTGTTCGAAGGACAAAATCTCGATGGGCCAAACAGCATCCTTCTGTACTGTACGAATCAATGATTCTATAACCTTTAGGAAATACAACTCAGATATGCTTTATTCCAACCTCAGTGACCTTGTACAAAACACTCCTACCAAGAGGCAGGTGCCTTACCCTCTGTGCATTAAGCTCATTGGTGAGCTCCGGGATGTCACTGTGTAACCTGCTGACCCTGTCGGGGGCGATCTCGTCCTTCTCCAGAGACAGTGGAGTTGAATTGTGTCGAATGGTCAGTGATTTCAAACAGCCCCCCGAAGGCTTTTGAGCTGGAGTGGTCCCTTCTTCCTGCTGTGGGTCCTTAACTGGAGAGAATAGGCAAACATGAACTCATTACATAGTGCTGTGCACACTGCGACAGCCACTTAACATTGGGAGGGCAACTCAGTACGATCACACTTCCAATGGAAGTCACACATCCAGACCTCCAGCCTGGACAAGTGGGCAAATTTAAAACCATCATCACTGAACTAAACTCCACTTCACAGGAAAATCAGGAATTTTTCACCCATCTTATTGTAGCAGGTGCCCCAATATTTTTAGAAGATGATGGGTGTCACAGTGATTAGCAGTGCTGCCTCACAGTGCCCAGGGACCCTGGTTCGATTCCAGCCTCGGGTCACTGTCCGTGCGGAGTTTGAACTACAAAGGGTTGTGAATGTAGCCCAATCCATCACGCAAACCAGCCTCCCATCCATTGACTCTGTCTACACTTCCCGCTGCCTTGGCAAAGCAGCCAGAATGATTAAGGACCCCACATACCCCAGGTATTCTGTCTTCCACGTTCTTCCGTCAGAAAAAAGATACAAAAGTCTGAGTTCACGTACCAACCGACTCAAGAACAGCTTCTTCCCTGCTGCTGTCAGACTATTGAGTGGATTTATCTTGCATTAAGTTGATTTTTCTCTACACCCTAGCTATGACTGTAACACTACATTCTGCACTCTCTTGTTTCCTTCTCTATGAACAGTATGTTTTGTCTGTATAGCACGCAAGAAACAATACTTTTGACTGTATGATAATACACGTGACAATAATAAACCAAATCAAATCACATTCTCCCCGTGTCTGCGTGGGTTTTCTCCGGGTGCTCCCGTTCCCTCCCACAGTCCAAACGTATGCAGGTTAGGTTGATTGGCCATGCTAAACTTTACCCTTTAGTGTTAGGGTGATTAACGGAGACACTATTCAAATAAGAGCAGGAGAGTTCTCCCCAGTGCCAGAATTTTACCACCCCCCCCGCCAGGGGAATCAGAGCAGGCGAGGGACGGACGATGGGAAGGTCCGCTGGCCCCCCAAGCAGGATTTTCTGGTCTCAGGTTGAGCGAGGTCGTACAACCCCGCACCCAATCCTGCAACATTCATTCCCTCAATCAACCTTTCTGGGATCTTCCTTTGCAGAAATTGCTGGCTACATGGATGGCACAGTGGCACAGTGGTTAGCACTGCTGCCTCACAGCGCCAGGGGGCTAGGTTCAATTCCAGCCTTGGGTCACTGTCTGCGTGGAAGTTGTACGTTCTCCCAGTGTCTGCGTGGGTTTTCTCCGGGTGCTCCGGTTCCCTCCAACACTCCAAAGATGTGCGAATTAGGTTGATTGGCCGTGCTAGATTGACCCTACTGACAGGGGATTAGCAAGGTAAATATGTAGGATCATGGGAATAGGGCCTGGGTGAGATTGTGGTCAGTGCAGACTGGAGGGATTCTATGATTCTATGGCTGATGATATCGCAACGAGGAACTTCCTTCAAAGCCCATTGTGTAGGGCCTGTAGCCCTGTAGAATTTTCCGCCTCAGTTATTTATCTTATTCTGAGTGTAAAACGAAACCTCAACAGTGTTTGTATTAAATAATGGTTTTTTGTAAAGCTCCTCCTTATTCCATTTTATTAGCAATTAGTGATGCCAACAGCAGCTTCAACAACAGAATTAGAAAAACGAAGAAGATCTAACTGAGAAATTAAAGGCAAGTAATTCAATTTGTAAACCATCGGCAATCGCAGGCTCTGGCAAACAAAATCTGCAGTAGGCCCATCAGAAAAGTCTGGTCCCATGGTGTTTTTGTCACAAGCCATTCCCAAAGCCAGCCTTGCCCTCAGGTCCTCAGTCATCCAACAACAGTGACTCTCAGGCAAGCTATTAATTTTTAGCCCAGGGGTTAAGTGATTATTTGCTGCCTTAATGCCATGCAAGTCTGTTTCCGAGTGAAGTGTTTTGAACTACTTCCATAGAAAACCACACGCCCATGGTGATAGGTTGTTCACGAGCTGGTATTTCCCAGATAAATTCCTTCCAAAAAGGTGTGCCATCTGCAGCCCAGCACAGATAAGCCAATGAGTCACAAAGACTTGTAATTCTTTGGCAGGAGGGGTTCAGCTAGTTTTGGAAACAGAAAGGAATTTGTTTTTGATTTTTTTTTTGTCTGGGAGTGCCCTCGCTGTGTGCGAGTGAGGCCTACCTGCTGGATCGCCACCTTTGGCCTGTGGTAGCTCCTCATGAGTGTCGTTAGGCCCCTCAAGGCATGTCCTGTTTTCCTTCTTGTTTCCGGAGAACTGAAACACTGTCTTGGAGCCAAAATTCCTGTTTTGGGGAATGGGAGAGATAAGCAACAGAGATAAGGAGATTGCAGCATATTCACTACCTAACCAACACGAGGAATTCAAAATGCAGCATGAAAATGAATCTAATCTTACAGCCCAAAGATACACAGCACAGTGGCACAGTGGTTAGCACTGCTGCCTCACTGTGCCAGGGATCTGGTTTCAATCCCGGCCTCGGGTGACGGTGCCGAGACTGTATGTTCTTCCCATGTCTGCATGGGTTTCCTCCAGGTGCTCCCGTTTCCTCCCACAGTCCAAAGATTTGGGGTTAGGTTGATTGGCCATGTTAAATTACCCCTAGTGTCAGAGGGATTAAGAGGGCAAATATGTGGGGTTACGGGGATAGGATATGGATGGGATTGGTCGGGGAGGGGGGTGCAGTCAAACATCGTGAGCTTTTGGTGAGACCAAACACCCAGAAAACCCCACCCCGAATCGGAGTTCTTTTTTTCAATTAATTCCTGGGATGTGGGTGTTTTTGGCAAGGCCAACATTTGTTGCCCACCCCTAATTGCCCTTGTCTCACTCGGCTATTTCAAAGGGCAGTGAAGAGTTGATCACATTGCTGTGGATCTGGTGTCAAATGTAGGCCAGACTGGATGTAGTAAGTCCTCGGAGGGAGAAGTCCTTTCACCAAAATCCCTTTATTTACAAGTCTGACAACAGCACACAGAATGCTTTCAATTAGCAGGTTGCACTAGGAGTCCCAGAGGAACTGACACGCCTAGTTCACTACAAGGCAAGATGCTCCCTGATTGGCTCATCAATTTGGCCCACTCTTTTTACTTATCAAACAGTTTCCAAATACAAAAATACATTATAATAATTTATTATTGTTGATATTTTGAAAATGTAAAGATAACTTGCTTGATAGAGCAGACGCAGCACGGTTTCGTTAAGGGGAAGTCGTGTCTGACAAATTTACTGGAGTTCTATGAGGATGTGTCTAGGGCGGTGGATAGAGGAGAGCCGGTGGATGTGGTCTTTCTTGATTTTCAGAAGGCGTTTGACAAGGTACCTCACAAGAGGTTATTGCAGAAGGTAAGGGGGCATGGAGTTGGGGGTAGGGTGTTAGCGTGGATAGAGGATTGGCTGTCAAATCCTATTCCCTCTTGAAAGCTAAACTCCTGAGCAGCGCAATCCAAACCTTAACCACTCGCTGCGTGTCTCCATTTACCTTAAATCTGTATCCTCCCATTCTCAATCCTTCCACCAGTGGGAACAGTTTTTATTCCATCGGGACCCTCCCTTTGTGATTTTGAACACCAGTATCAAATCTCCTCCCAATCTTCATCACTTCATGGAAAACAATCATAGAATCATAAAATCCCTACAATGCAGAAGGAGGCCATTCAGCCTATCAAGTCTGCACCGACCACAATCCCAATCAGCCACTGTCCCCACAGCCCCATGTATTTACCCTGCTAGTGCCCCTGACACTAAGTGACAATTTAGCGTGGCCAATCCATCTAACCCGCACATCTTTGGACTGTGGGAAGAAACCGGAGCATCCGGAGGAAACCCACACAGACACGGGGAGAATGTGCAAACACCACACAGACAGTGATCCAAACCGGCAACCAAACCTGGTTCCCTGGCACTGCGAGGCAGCAGTGCGAACCGCTGGGTCACCGTGTCACTCATTTCTCCAATCTATCTTTGGTGACTTAGGGCGGCATAGTAGCACAGTGGTTAGCACTGCTGCTTCACAGCTCCAGGGACCTGGGTTCGATTCCCGGCTTGGGTCACTGACCGCACATTCTCCTCGTGTCTGCGTGGGTTTCCTCCGGGTGCTCCGGTTTCCTCTCACAGTCCAAAGATGTGCGGGTTAGGTTGATTGGCCATGCTAAATTGCCCTTTAATGTCCTGAGATGCGTAGGTTAGAGGGATTAGTGGGTAAATATGCAGGGATATAGGGTAGGGCCTGGGTGGGATTGTGGTTGGTGCAGACTCGATGGGCTGAATGGCCTCTTTCTGTACTGTAGGGTTTCAATAACTTCTCACTCCTGTAGCCAATTCTCTTTGCGACCGAATTTGCTTCCGCCGTCCTTTCAAGGCAGTGTGTTCCAGGTCACTACAACTCACTGTGACCCCTTCTCATCTCCCCCCCCCACTACCCCCTCCTCTCTCCACACCCCCCCCATCCACACGCTGTGGAAAGTAACGTAACGGCAAATACTTACTGGAGTTCTGTTCCCAGGTGCTTGAGGGAGATGTTAGACAGGGTAGTTGGTTGCAGCATGGCGGGTAGAGAAGCAGCCTCCACTCCCACGTGACCAGTGGGCGTTTTCACAGGATCCAAGAACTCGCCCGTCTGCTCTGGGGAAAGCGAGAATGTTTTGTTGCCCTCGTTAACAGAAGAAGTGACTGTCGGCAGCGTTGACCACGCCCAGCACCCAAAACCCCAGGGCCTGACTGCCATCTTTCAAACCAAATCTTGCACAATATTCCATAACCCAAATCGCACGAAAGGCAGGAATTTTGCAGTCAACGACTCGATAATCTTAAAATCAACGTGTAGCTCGTGATCAGCCAACTTTTGTTGATGCACGCTGGCAAGGAACAATATCATGGAGGATTATAGAGACCATTCTGCCCAACCAACCCATACTAGTATTTATGTTCCACTCACATCTTGACTTGGGAATATACCAACTGTTCCTTCATTGCCACTGGGTCAAAATCCTGGAACTCCCTCCCTATCAGCACTGGAGGTGTATTTACACCACGGGGACTGCAGCGGTCCAAGAAGGCAGCTCACCACCACCTTCTCAAGGGCAATAAATGCTGGGGTGGTCACTTGCCCTGGATGAATAAAGTAAAATTATGGTAAATCTCACCAGCGTTTGACGTCTGTCCTTGGCGCCTGAATTAGAACCACAGAATCCCTACAGTACAGGAGGAGGCCATTCAGCCCATCAAATTGGCGCTGACCGCAATCCCATCCAGGGCCCTTTTCCCGGAACCCTAATTTACCCTGCTAATCCCCCTGACACTAAGGGGCAATTTAGCATGGCCAATCAACACAACCCTCACATTTTTGCAGTGTGGGAGGAAACCAGAGCACCTGGAGGAAACCCACGCAGACACGGGGAGAATGTGCAAACTCTGCACAGACCCGAGGCCAGAATCGAACCCGGATCCCTGGCGCCGTGAGGCAGCAGTGATAACCACTGTGCCGCCCTAATTGGCCACTGTACTCCCACTACAGCTAAAAATATTCGGCATTTCTTGCTTGTTTTTGTACTCTAAGCTTTTGTTGATACAGCGCAAGATCCTGTACACATTTCTTTTGAAAGGAAGCCATGTAATTAGGCAGAGCAGAAAACAGCAATTGTCTTATCATAACTATTCTTTCAGGACTAAAAAAAGGCAATTTTACATTCCTGGTAATACACAGATCTCCGATGGTTTGTCCTGCCTATCTTGCACTTCCTCATGGTTTCTGAAGGATAGCTGGATTGAAGCAACTTCTTGCTGCAACTGTACAGGGTACTGGTGAGGCCACAGCTGGAGTACTGCGTGCAGTTTTGGTCGCCGCACTTGTGGAAGGATATATTGGCCTTGGAGGGAATGCAGAGGAGGTTCACTAGGCTGATACCGGAGATGAGGGGGGTTGGCCTATGAAGAGAGACAAAGTAGACTGGGTCTGTACTCGTTGGAGTTTAGAAGGCTGAGGGGGGATCTTATAGAGACGTATAAGATAATGAAGGGGATGGATAGGGTAGAGGTAGAGAGATTCTTCTCACTTAGGAAGGATAGCAGGACTAGAGGGCACAGCCTCAAGATAAGGGGGGGGGGGCGCAGTTTAGATCAGAGTTGAGGAGGAACTTCTTCACTCAAAGGGTGGTGAATCCCTGGAATTCTCTGCCCGTTGAAGTGGTGGAGGCTACCTCGCTGAATATATTTAAGTCACGGGTAGATAGGTTTTTGACAGACAAGGGAATTAAGGGTTATGGGGAGAAAGCGGGAAAGTGGAACTGTTCCACTTCAGATCAGCCATGATCTTACTGAATGGCGAGGCAGGCTCAAAGGGCTAGATGGCCTACTCCTGCTCCTATTTCTTACATTATGTTCTTAAGCAGTACAGATATATTTCCAAAACACTTTGACGCTTGATGAAAGACAAATAGGATTTCAAGTGCTTGTCTCAAACAGAGTTAGAGCTGCCAATCAAATACATACTTAGAGGCACAAAGACTTCACAATTCCAAAGACGTCAAACTCAAGTGCAGAAGGAGGCCATTCAGCCCATCGAGGCTGCGCCAACCACAATCTACCCAGGCCCTATCTCCATAATGCCATGCATTTATCAGAGCTAGTCCCCCTGACACAAAAGAGGCAATGGCCAATCTACCTAACCCACACATCTTTGGACTGTGGGAGGAAACCGGAGCACCCAGAGGAAACCCACACAGACACAGGGAGGACTCCGCACAGACAGTGACCCGAGGCCAGAATCAACCCTGGGTCCCTGGCGCTGAGAGGCAGCAGTGCTAACCACTGTGCCACCCATTGGGTTTCTTAACCCAATGAGAATTCCTTTTAACTGTGTATTGTGGGTAGCAGCACAAGTCTCATCCATGATGGAGATGTTGTCTAATTCGTTCGTCCAGGCACTGTGCTGTGCATAACTAGGATTGATTATACTACGGAATGTGATGATGTTACTATTCTCCACTCTCTGCTTTCCTGCTGGAGAAATAATTCTGCTTTTATTGGGAGACAGTGCTGTAGTCCGTAGAGTCTCTGTTTAGACTCTGGACTGTTTGTGTTGTGAGCTATTTAAAAAGAGACTGCTGAGTAAAATGGACTTTGTTTGCTGTAAGGTAGGGCACAGTGATTAGCACTGCTGCCTCACAGCGCCAGGGACCCGGGTTTGATTCCTGGCTTGGGTCACCATCCGTGCGGAGTTTGCATTTCCTTGTGCATGAGTCGCAAAAACCCAGCTTGCAGGTGCAGCAGGTGGTCAGGAAGGCGAATGGGATGCTGGCCTTCATAGAGAGGGGGATTGAATATAAAAGTAGGGAGGTCTTGCTGCAGCTGTATAGGGCATTGGTGAGGCCGCAGCTGGAGTACTGTGTGCAGTTTTGGGCACCGCACCTGCGCAAAGATATTTTGGCCTTGGAGGGAGTGCAGAGGAGGTTTACTAGGCTGATACCGGAGTTGAGGGGGTTGAGCTATGAGGAGAGGCTGAATAAACTAGGCTTGTACTCGTTAGAGTTTAGAAGAATGAGGGGAGATCTCATTGAGACGTATAAGATGATGAATGGGATGGATAGGATAGAGGTGGAGAGACTCTTCCCGCTCAGAAAGGACAGTAGGACTAGGGGGCACAGCCTCAAGATAAAGGGGGGGCGGTTTAGAACGGAGTTGAGGAGGAACTTCTTCACTCAAAGGGTGGTGAATCTCTGGAATTCTCTGCCCGTTGAAGTGGTGGAGGCTGCCTCGCTAAATATTTTTAAGACGCGGGTTGATGGGTTTCTGATAAGAGAGGGGATTAAGGGTTATGGGGAGACGGCGGGAAAGTGGAACTGAGCCACAACAGATCAGCCATGATCTTATTGAATGGCGGGGCAGGCTCGAAGGGCTAGATGGCCTACTCCTGCTCCTATTTCTTATGTTCTTATGTTCTTATGTCTGCATGGGTTTCCCGTGGGTGCTCCAGTTTCCTCCCACAGTCCAAAAGACTGTGGCATTGGCCACGCTAAATTCTCCCCCTTTGTACCCAAACAGGCGGGGCAGAGTGTGGCGACTAGGGGGTTTTCACAGTAACTGCATTGCAGTGTTAATGTAAGCCTACTTGTGACTAATAAACCGTTTGCTGTGAGTTTTGTTCCAGGTCCCGCCCCCACCTCCAGCTCACTGACTGACAGAATGCAACTCATTGGGCAATAGTGATGTCAATACTAGGGTAGAGGTAGAGAGATTCTTCCCACTTAGAAAGGACAGCAGGACTAGAGGGCACAGCCTCAAGATAAGGGGGGGGGGGGAGCAGTTTAGATCAGAGTTGAGGAGGAACTTCTTCACTCAAAGGGTGGTGAATCTCTGGAATTCTCTGCCCATTGAAGTGGTGGAGGCTACCTCGCTAAATATATTTAAGTCACGGGTAGATAGGTTTCTGATAGACAGGGGAATTAAGGGTTATGGGGAGAAAGTGGGAAAGTGGAACTGATCCACTTCAGATCAGCCATGATCTTATTGAATGGCGGGGCAGGCTTGAAGGGCTAGATGGCCTACTCCTGCTCCTATTTCTTACGTTCTTAATACTCAGTGTGTTCACTCAATTGTTGTTGAGACACGATGTAAAGACTTGGCAGGCGGACTTAGAGCTATTTAACATCGAGAGCGTGGTTTTACACGGATGGATTTGTCATCTCTCTGGGCCAAGTGAAGGCTATGGACATCTGCCACAGGCCGAACATTCTGGGAAAATTTCACTCAACCCTCAGAGAAAGTAAAATTGTCAAAACGCCCATCTGGCAGTGACAACAAAGAGAATGCTGTCACAAATCCCATACAGCTCCGGGATCATTATTCCTGCACAATAGTGGGGAGCTTGCTCATTCAACTTGTCCATCAAGCAGCCTTGTGCTTTGATCCAAAATCCCGTAACGATGAAGCAGAGTGGTAGCAGGGACAGAAAGGAAAAGAAGCAAATGCCGCACTCTGGATCCCAATTTCAGAGAATCTTAGAATCCCTACAGTGCAGAAGGAGGCCATTCAGCCCATTGAGTCTGACCAACCACAATCCCACCCCAGGCCCCACTCTCTCAACCCCATATATTTACCCTGCTAATCACCGCGCCCCCCCCCCCCCGCGCCCCCCCCCCCCCGAATACTAATGGACAATTTGGCATGGCCAATCAACCCAACCTGCAGATCTTTGGACTTGTGGGAGGAAACCGGGGCACCTGGAGGAAACCCACGCTGACACGGGGAGAACGTGCAAACTCCACACAGGCAGTGACCAGAGGTCAGAATCGAACCCAGGTCCCTGGAGCTGCGAGGCAGCAGTGCCAGCTGCTGTGCCACTGCAATCTCATGGGACATTCTGCCGCATGTGCCCAAGGATCCATGGGTCAAGAAACAGTGACATGTAGGTTGACCCATGGGCGGCAACTCGTGTGTGTGTGTGTGTGTGTGTGTGTGTGTGTGTATGCTATCTATTGCAATGATTATGACATGTCCTAAGTTGCAGATGCAAATATCTCCTGACAAGTATTTGAGTTGCACATCACGCGTAAAACAGAAGGTTAAAGTTTTATGTCTCTTGGTAAAATTACATGATATCAGCTTCCGGCAAAGGAAGCCACATCAGATCACAGATGAAGTCACTCAGCCAACAGGATGTGACTTCCAGTATTCTGACTCACCATCCCCTTTAGAATGGAAGAACCAGATCGGCAGGCTTGATACTGTGAACTTCATACTGGCTTCTAAGCAAATCTCATGCAACTTTAATAATAACAGGCATGTTAAGACAAACTAGTTATTCCCAAATATGGTTCAAATGAATGCAGCGTCTGCTGTGGTTCAGTGGGTCTTGAGCCTGAAGGTTGTGGATTCAAGTTCTACTGTGGAGACTGGGGAAAAGAAGCTAGGCCAATGCCCCCAGTACAGCACCGAGGGAATACTGCACTATCATTCAGAGGAGATGTTAAAGTTTATTTGTTAGTATCACAAGGGCCTACATTAACGCTGCAATGAAGTTACTGTGAAAATCCCCTAATCGCCACACGCCGGCACCTGTTTGGATACACTGAAGGAGAATTTAGCACGGCCAACGCGTCTTAACCAGCACGTCTTTCAGACTATGGGAGGAAACCGCAGCATCCGGGGGAAACCCGTGCAGACATGGGGAGAACGTGCAGACTCCGCAGAGACAGTGACCCAAGCCGGGAATCGAACCCAGGTCCCTGAAACTATGAAGCAGCAGTGCTAACCACTGTGCCACCGGAGACTCTTGTCAGCAGGTGAATGCCAAATACTCCATCGCTGTTATCTTGAGTCGGTTTAGCTCAGTTAGCTGGACAGCTGGCTAGTGATGTAAAGCGATGCCAACAGCATGGGTTCAATTCCTGTACTGGCTGAGGTTATTTATGAAGGTCCTGCCTTCTCAAGCTTGCCCCTCACCTGAGGTGCGGTGACCTTCAGGTTAAAATGACCGCCAGTCACAGCCCATAGTCATCTGGGACTATGGTGAGTTTACGTTTAACTATCATAGATCATAGATTGTAAAACCCTACAGTGTAGAAAGAGGCCCTTTGGCCCATCGAGTCTGCACTGAACACAATCCCACCCAGGCTCTACCCCCCGCCCCCATACGCTTACATATTATACCCACTAATTCCTCTAACCTACGCATCCCTGGACACTAAGGGACAATTCCTTAGCATGGCCAATCAACCTAACCCGCACATCTTTGGACTGTGGGAGGAAACCAGAGCACCTGGAGGAAACCCACGCAGACATGAGGAGAATGTGCAAACTCCACACAGACAGTGACCTGAGCCGGGAATCGAACCCAGGACCCTGGAGCTGTGAAGCAGCAGTGCTAACCCACTGTGCTACCGTGCCGTCCGCAAGTGCTACTGTGCTTCAAGAAAAACGGGGGACTTTTCCCCAGTGTCCTGGCCGACATTTAGCAGCCTTGAAAGCAGATTATCTGGCCGTTTACACATTGCTATTTGTGGGAGGAGCTTGCTGTGCGCAAATTGGCTGCCGTGTTTCCTACACTGAGTACGTTTCAAAAGTACATCGTTGGCTATCAAGTGCTTGGGGACATTCTGAGGTTGTGAAAGGTGCGAAAGGAAGTTTTTTTTTAGTAGTGTTATTTTTGAAGTGTTATCTCTTCCTGAACATCGTCAGGTTCCCAGCATCACATTGGAGCACAGCAGGATGACTCGATATACCTTCCCACTGGGAAAAAGGGCAGATTCTGGAACACCTGCAGCACCATAACGTAACCCTCTCCCAAAACCTGGAGTTTGCGGTTTCTTGTCTTAAAGGAGACAATTGGGTAAAGATTATTCCCTCAAGCTTACAAAGGACAGCTGGCATGCAGTAGAATATGTGTTTCTAACACAGTTTTTTTTAGCGTATCTTCACACAGACACTGTTTTTCCCTTGGGGAATAGTCAGGGAGACAGTGGAAGGATTCCTGAGCCCACTGAACAGCAATGAATGCTCCTTCCATGGCCAACAAGTCCTTTCATTGGACTTGAACCCAGAGCATCTGGCCCAGATGTAGGGCTGCTACCCACTACGCCACCAGACCCCCTGTGATTTCTAATATATGAACCCCCTCAGTGGATCATTACCTTGGACCGCACACTCTCGTGACTGAATCGGAACTGATATCCTCCAATAACTTCAAATAAAAGAACATTTCTTTCCTGTTTATCATCTATATTGCAATCACAATTTTTGGAGATTATTGGGCCAAAGTGGCCAGGCTTTTCAAACAAGTTTTCAAGTCAGATTTTGGAGTTAATCTCCTGGGAAACAGACCCCAAGTGGTCACTAAGACATTAGTAAGACCACACTTGGAATACTGTGTATAGTTCTGGTCACCCTATTATAGAAAGGATATTATTATACTAGAAAGCGTGCAGAAAAGATTTGCTAGGATGCTACCGGGACTTGATGGTTTGAGTTATAAGAAGAGGCTGGATAGACTGGGACTTTTTTTCTCTGGAGCGTAGGGGACTTAAGGGTGATCTTATAGAGGTCTATAAAATAATGAGGGGCACAGGTCAGCTAGATAGTCAATATCTTTTCCCAAAGGTAGGGGAGTCTAAAACTAGACGGCATAGGTTTAAGGTGAGAGGGGAGAGATATAAAAGGGTGCAGAGGGTCAATTTCTTCACACAGAGGGTGGTGAGTGTCTGGAACAAGCTGCCAGAGGTAGTAGTAAAGGCGGATACAATTTTGTCTTTTAAAAAGCATTTAGACAGTTACATGAGTAAGAAGGGTATCGAGGGATATGGGCCAAATATGGACATGGGACTAGCTTAGTGGTTAAACAAAAGGACAGCACAGACAAGTTGGGCTAAAGAACCTTCTTCCATGCTGTAAACCTCTATGACTCAATGCCCAAAATTCTGCACATGGACAGGTTGAAGTTCTCTCATTATCCAGTTTGGTCTCCATCATTAAATTGTGACCTTTCGGTAGGAGGGTAGCGTCCCTCACTCCCTTTAATTTCCTGGAATGCCTCCTTTGGTGCTGCAGTGATGGACTGTCCCATTCATTAATGACAGACTCCCACCGGCTGCTGAAAATCTTACCAAAAACCAAAGGCCAACCTGGCAGTTAGAAGTGACCACATGGGTCAGCACAGTGGCACTGAGGCTATCACTATTGCCTCGGACCCAAGTTCAGTTTCAGACTTGGATGAATGTGTGGAGTCTGCACATTCTCCCCGTGTCTGCGTGGGTTTCCTCCGGATGCTTTGGTTTCCTCCCACACTCCAAAGATATGCAGATTAGGTGGATTGCCCATGCTAAATTGCCCCGTAGTGTCCAAAGATGTGTAGGTTAGATGAATTAGCCATGGGAAACGTGTGGGGTTTTTGGGGTCGAACAGAGAGAGGACATGCCCACTTTTCTTATCCCCGTAACCCCATGTATTTACCCTAGCTAATCCCGCTGACACTAAGGTGCAATTTAGCTTGGCCAGCCCACCTAACCCGCACATTTTTGGACTGTGGGAGGAAACCAGAGCACCTGGAGGAAACCCACGCAGACGCAGGGAGAACGTTCAAACTCCACACTGACAGTCACCCAAGGTCAGAATTGAGCCCAGGTTCCTGGCACTATGAGGCAGCAGTGCTAACAACTGTGCCACCATTCGCCTCAAAGAAGCCAACATCATCAAACGGAAATCCCAAACCAGGAGGTCTTGTGGCACAGTGGGTAGCACCCCTACATCTAGGCCAGAAGCTCCGGGTTCAAGTCCAATGATGGGACTTGTTGGCCGTGGAAGGAGCTTTCAATGCGTTCAAGGGGCTGATAATAAGCTCAGGAATCCTTCTGCCACCTCCCCACTATTCCCCAAAGGGGAAAACAGCACGTGTGTGAACCCCAGGCCAAGACAGGAGGCCTTTTGGTCCATTGTATCCCATGCCAGCTCTCTGCAGAGCAGTCCACTCAGTCTCAATCTCTCGTTTGATCCCCGCCTTTCAGAACTCGCAAGGGGTCTCCACAGAGAGAAACGGTTCCCACTCATGAAAGGATTGAGAACAAGAGGGCACCGATTCAAAATAACTGGCAAGAGAAGCGACACGCTGAAAGATTATCATCACTTAGCAAGCGTTTAAGGGTTTTGGAATGCACTGGCTGAGAGTGTGGTGGAGGCAGGTTCAATCAAAGAAGGAACCAGATTGTTATTTTGAAAGGGAAAACGTCCAGGGTCACAGGGAGATGAACGGTGAATGACACTTGGTGAATTGCTCAGAGAGCCAGTGCAAACTCAATGGGCCAAATGGCCTGATTCTGTACTGTGATGATTCTGTAAATCTGCGAGTTTCTTTCCCTCAAGTCCAATTTCCTTTTCAAAGCCAGTTCATTGTTTTCAAATTCTTGGCAAAGGGAGAGAAAACAAAGGGACCGTTTGATTCGAAGGGGCTGCTGCTGCAGGCGGGAGGTCACATGATCAAACCTCCAGGAACATGTCCAACCAGAGTTGGCAACCCAAGGCTAAAGTGGCAGCTGAGCCATGTGCCACAGTCAGAAATACCAGCTCGCCCTCATCCCTCGTGACGTCTACCGAGGGCAAGGTTCTCTCAAAGCTGTGCAAGTCATCAGAATGTGAAAGTCTGCGCGAGGTGCGGGAAGAGATTTGGAATAAATCCAGGGTCCGGGATACCTTATCAACCACTTTCTCAACTTAGCCTGGCACCTTCAACGATTTGTACAGATTTACCTCTAGGGTCCCTCTGGTTCTGCACCCTCTTCAGGACCCTTTATTTTACACTGCCTCTCCTCGTCCTTCCTGCCAAAACATAGCACTCAACACTCTGCATTCAATGTTAGGTTATGCTTTGGAGCATGCCAGTCCGGTAAAGATGGACATACCTTCTCTGCTGAGAGCTGGTAGTAACTCAGGATGTTCAGTGGAGATATTGTGGTTGTCTGTAAGTAGGTGGTTCTGCTCCTCACCATGCTCCCAACGTTTTTGCTGTAACTTCTGTAACCAGTACATCATCACTTGATGATTTTTTGCCTGAAAACAAATTAATTTTTCTCATAAAAGGCAAAAAGAACATACTTATTCCCAAATCCCTTAGCTTCGGATCCCTCTCACCCAAATCAACTGCATCTATGGGCAGCACAGTGGTTAGCACGGCTGCCTCACAGGGCCAGGGACCTGGGTTCGATTCCCAGCTCGGGTCATTGCCAGTGCAGAGTCTGCATGTTCTCCTCGTGTCTGCGTGGGTTTCCTATGGGCACCCCAGTTTCCTCCCACACTCCGAAAGACTTGCTGGTTAGACAGATAGACCATACTAAATTCTCCCTCAGCGTACCCAAACAGGTGCCGGACTGTGGCGACGAGGGGATTTTCACAATGACTTCATTGCAGTGTTAATGTAAACCTCCTTGTGACTAATAAATAAACTTTAACCATAAACACTTTTGGATTTTACCTTTTGTTTAAACTTTACAAGGTTCCAATAACTTGTCATCAAGTCACAAGATATTAGGTCAAAAGCAGTATGTGGTGAGGAGGATTTTGGAGGAGGACAGAGAGAGAGAGACAAAGAGGTTTAGAGAGGCTATTCCTGAACGTGAGATCTGGGCAAACCAAAACACTGCCACCAATGGTTCAACGATGAGAACCAGAGCTTCACAAGAGGACAGAATTGGAGGAACGCAGAGAACTGACAACTGGGACTCTAGGGGAGTTAGTGAGGGGATGAAGCTACAGATGGATTTGTACATAGTTTGAGGATAAGGGGAAGCATTTTGGAGCCAGGGTGAAGAGAAATTTCTTCACCCAGAGGGTGGTGAATGTGTGGAACTCACTACCACAGAAAATAGTTGAGGCCAAAACTTGTCTGATTCAAGAAGAAATCAAATGTGGCTCTTGGCACTAAAGTGATCAAGGGATATGGGGAAAGGGGGGATCAGGATATTGAATTGGATGATCAGCCATGATCATAACGAATGATGGAGCAGGCTCGAAGGGTCAAATAGCCTACTCAGCCCCAAAGACATGCTGGTTAGGTGCATTGGCCATGCTTAAATCTCCCTCAGTGTACCCAAACAGGCGCTGGAGTGTAGCAACTACTGGATTTTCACAGTAACTGCATAAGTCAATGAAAGCCTACTTGTGTCGCCAATAGGTAAACTTTGCTCCTTCTATTTTCTATGTTGCACAAGTGTAAGAATGCTAAACTTGAGTCGTTGCTGCCGAGGATACAGGTCAACGAAAACACGATGTGGAGATGCTGGCGTTGGACTGGGATGGGCACAGTAAGAATTCTCACAACACCAGGTTAAAGCCCAACAGGTTTACATGGTAGCACAAGCTTTCAGAGCGCCGCTCCTTCCTCAGGAGAGTCACCCAATGAAGGGGCAGAGCTCCAAAAGCTCATGATTCCAAATAAACCTGTTGGATTTTAGCCTGGTGTTGCAAGACTTCTTAATGACACATGGGTAATGGGTGAATGGGATTTGGTGTCAGTCAGGGCATGGGTAGTTAATTGTTTCTTACTGCTTTCAATTACACGCATGCACACACCGGCTCTACAATGCAAAGCTCGGCACTGTTTTCACCGCAGCCTTGCCTCAGCTGCTGCTAAGATTCACCATAATCTGCTTTTACAGGTGCACCATAGAAAGCATTCTTTCTGGTTGTATCACAGCTTGGTATGGCTCCTGCTCTACCCAAGACCGCAATGAACTACAAAAGGTTGTGAATGTAGCCCAATCCATCACACAAACCAGCCTCCCATCCATTGACTCTGTCTACACTTCCCCCAGCCTTGGGAAAAGCAGCCAGCATAATTAAGGATCCCACATATCCCGGACATTCTATCTTCCAACAGGGAAAAGGTACACAAGTCTGAGATCACGTACCAACCAACTTTAGAACAGCTTCTTTCCTGCTGCCATCAGACTTTTGAATGGACCTACCGTATATTAAATTGATCTTTCTCTACACACTAGCTATAACTTTAACATTACATTCTGCACTCTCTCCGTTCCTTTTCCCCTATGTACTCTATGAATGGTTATGCTTTGCCTGTATAGCATGCGGTACTGACAAAGTATCCCAATACATGTGGCAATAATGAAGCAAATCAAAAACATGGGCGGGTTGAGGTGAATAGTGTAGATAAATACAGCACAGGAGGAGACCATGTTGTTCAAGCCAGCTCCCTGCAAAAGTAACTCAGCTCATTTCTCAGACCCACCCTTTCCCAGCAGTTCTGCAAATCCTTTCCCTTCAAGTGTCTATCCACGTCCCTTTCAAAAGCTAAGATTGGATCTGCCTCCATCACACACGTGGCCAACATATCCCCAATCCTGAACATTCGCTGCGTACAAAAAGATTTTTTTCCTCGTCCCCTGTTTGGTTCTCTTCTCAAATCAGTGTCCTCTGGTTCTCCACCAGTCCAGCAAGGGGAACAGTGTGTCGCTGCCCACTCTGCCTGGAACGCTCACGACTTTGAGCAGATCTCCTCTCAACATTTTCTGTGTTGACACAGCAGCATGATGGAGCCTGATCTCACTTTCAGCCTGAGGTTACTTTTTTAAGATTTGTATCTCCATTGGCTCATCATGAGTAGGGCAAGTGTGGGCAGAAACTGGAAGTGAAACTCCACATGTTTAGTATGGCTAATCCCTCTAACCTACACATCTTGGGACACAAAGGGGCCCCAAGTCTGAAAGCAACTGGATTGGTCAGGACTGGGCGTAATGCCAGCTTTCTACATCACCCGATTTTATTCCCAGTTACAGGCAGCGTTGCAGCCAACCCCACGGGAACCCATCTGGAGAGTTAAGTGGCCCCAGTTACACATCTCAACTTGGCACGTTTGAGCTTTTTCTTCTCCTCGTGAATACTGAAGCGTGTCTCAATTTAAGTCTCAGTTGGGAAAGCGAAAATATACAGTTCCAAAAATAATCTGGTCATAAGGGGAAATGTTTCAGTTGTCTGAAGGACAGATGTTTCCTGTCTTTTGTGAATGTACTTCGCAGTGTCGGGCCCTGACCGTTCGTTCAGTGTGACCGTAGCCTGGCTGTTGGTATCATGGAATCCCAACAGTGCAGAAGGGATGCCATTTGGCCCATCGAGTTTGCACCAACTCTCCAACAGAGCACCTTACCCAGTAACCCCACATATTTACGATGGCTAATCCCTCTAACCTACACACCTTGGGGCACAAAGGGGCAATTTAGCATGGCCAATCCACCCTAATTTACACATCTTTGGGCACTAAGGGGCAATTTAGCATGGCCAATTCGCCTAACCCACACATCTTTGGGCACTAAGGGGCAATTTAGCATGGCCAATTCACCTAACCTGCACATCTTTGGGCACTAAGGAGCAATTTAGCATGGTCAATCTGACTAACTTGCACATCTTTGGGTACTAAGGGATAATTTAGCATGGCCAATCTAATTAATATGTACATCTTTGGGCACTAAGGGGTAATTTAGCATGGCCAATCCACCTAACCTGCACATCTTTGGGCACTCAGGGGTAATTTAGCATGGCCAATCCACCTAACCTGCACATCTTTGGGCACTAAGGGATAATTTAGCATGGCCAATCCACCTAACCTGCATATCTTTCAGACTGTAGGAGGAAATCCACGCAGTCAGGGGGAGAAGATGCAGACTCCGTTCAGTCACCCAAGCGTGGAATTGTACCCGGGTCCCTGGCACTGTGAGGCAACAGTGCTAACCAATGTGCCACAGTGCCACCCTGGAATTCCAGAGCTTGGGGTTCTGGCAGCTAAAGGCACAACCACCAGTGGTGAAGGGCAGAAATGGAGGGGCTCAGAAAGCAGACTTGGAAAATGACAGTGATTATCTGAGGGCTTGAGCAGGTTACAGAGAGGTGGTGTTTACATCACAAAGATAGGACAGCTTTAGACAGAATGCAGGAAAGATTTTACGAGAATGGTCTAGGGACGAAAGGGTTCAGTCTGATGGATAGATAGGGGAGACTGAGGTGGTTCTCCTTCAGGAACAGAAGGTGGAGAGGAGGTGGTGTACCCATGATCACGAGGGATTCAAACACAGCAAGTGGGGGAAACAAATTGTTGGGTTGAGAAACAGAGGAGACAGGTATAAAGAGAACTAAATATGTTAACCGGAATTTTCCGGCCATTCTCACCTGCTGCTCTTGCATGGTGAATTTGTTCATTGATTTGATTTATTATTGTCACAAGTATTCGTATACAGTGAAAAGTATTGCTTCTTGCGTGCTATACAGGCAAAGCATACCGTTCATAGAGAAGGGAAGGAGAGAGTGCAGAATGTAGTGTTACAGTCATAGCGAGGGTGTAGAGAAAGTTCAACTTATTCAAAGGTCTGGTGGCAGCAGGGAAGAAGCTGTTCTTGAGTCGGTTGGTACATGACCTCAAACTTTTGTATCTTTTTCCCAAAGGAAGGAGGTGGAAGAGAGAACGTCCGGGGTGCGTGGGGTCCTTGATTATGTTGCCTGCTTTGTCGAGGCAGCGGGAAGTGTAGACAGAGTCAATGGACAGGTCACTGCAGCAGGACCAGAGGATCTCACTGGCGTGAACAGCTAGAAATTTCCCCCCAAAATGTCAGTGAGTGGTTAGGACCCAGGAAACACTGCCTGGTGGGGACAGATTCAATCCTGCTTTCTCAAAGGGAATTGGATGGGCACACGAAGAGGGAAAAAAATTTGCAGGATTCTGGGGAAAGGACAGAGAGGGTGGGATTAATTCCTGCAGGGATTTAGCTCAGACCAAATGGCTCCCTTCAGCACATCTCACAGAACCTAGAATGTGGAGATAAAATTAAAAAAGGGTGTTGTCACAGGAATTCTATTGATTTCATTCATTTTGTGGACAAGATGTCTAATAATGATTGTACTCCACCATGAAGGTGGAAACAACACATCCCATAACCTTGTGACTATGGACTTGGAGCTCTCCCAGAGCCTTCTGTTCCTTTCTCCCTCAATTGGTTGTTTAACTTTCTGTTAAATGCTGTTCAGCTCTAGACAGAGCAGAGAGAAACAGGACATAACAGGGGTGGGGGATTAGCTGAGGTGCTCTTGCAGGGGGCCAACACAGACGCAAGGGGGTGAATGGCCTCATTACGTACTGTAAACACTCCCTGTTGTGGAGTTTGTGCATAAAGAAACTTTTCCCGTATGCCTAATTGCATTTATTGTTGATGTATTTTTTAAATTCATTCAGAGGATGTGGGTATCGCTGGCGAGGCTAGCATATACGGCACATCCCTAATTGCTCTCGAGAAGGTGCTGGTCAACCACTGCAGTGCACACGGTGTAGGTACACCCACAGTGCTGTTTGGGAGCGAGTCTGATCCAATGACAGTGAAGGAACCGTGATATTCCCAGCGGGTGGTATTCCCACATGTCCGCTGTCTTTGTCCTTTTTGGTGGTAGAAGTCGTGGGATTGGAATATGCTGTCGTAAGAAGCTTGGTGAGTCATAAAAACATAAGAAATAGGAGCAGGAGTAGGCCATCTAGCCCTTCGAACCTGCCCCGCCATTCAATAAGATTATGGCTGATCTGAAGTGGATCAGTTCCACTTTCCCCCTTTCTTCCCGTAACCCTTAATTCCCTTGTCTATCAGAAACCTATCTACCCGTGACTTAAATATATTCAGCTGCGGTGCATCTTGTAGATGGTACACATCGTGCATTGGTGATGGAGGGAGTGAACACTTAAGATAGTGGATGGGGCACCAATCTGCAAGATTGCTTTACATTTGATAGTGTTGAGTTTCTTGAGGGTTATTGGATATTCATGGGCCTCAGATATGGTCGCTCCTACAAGTGGGAACATCTGCCTTAGCAAAACCCCTTCATTATCTGACAGCTCCCCCCCACCCTCTTCTTTTTGATGAGAAACATCCTTGTCATTCAACAAAGCTCACCAAACATAATATTAACCCTTTTGTTTCCACAAAACCAGGCACCCTCAAATCTTTCCAGAGGTATGTTGAGTAACATGGGCGAGGCAGTAAAATTCCGGCCAATCCCAATTCCAGAGCGGGCGAGGCTCATAGAATAGAATTCTCTGTTTACCATGGGTGGGATTTTGCAAGACTCACCCAAGCAAAGTCATAAAATCCCACCCATTGGGTCTGACTGATGGCCTCCTTCATTGCTGAATGGTTCTAGGCACATGGGGAAGGAAGCAACTGTGACATCGCCAACTTCCTTCTCATTAATGAAGGTATAAAGAGCTTAGATAAAATACTTTGCATACAATTGACCTTGTCTCCTGATAATCCAACATCATTCTTTTTGCATTGAAGTTGTCCAAATGCTTTTTTCTTTAGAAGTAGTTAAGATTTGGAATGTGCTGCCTGATGGAGTGGTGGCTTTCCAAAGGGAATTGGATAAATTCTCGAAAGGGGAAAACAAAAGAACTATAGGGTCACGGGGAAAGAGAGAAGTAGAGTGGGATTAAATCAAATTGCTCTTCAAATGAACAGACACAAACTCAACAGGCTGAATGGCCTCCTACCATGCAGTAAGGCTTCTATGATGCAAAATAAGGAAGTCAAAATGTAGCACTTTGTAAAAATTATCAGAACATTTGAATTAATCCACTTTGCTTGGAGAGGGTTACACCGTGCTAAAAGTGTGCCTGCAATCCCAGGTCATCAGCTGTGCACTGCAAACCTCAGGCGACTGCTTCACGGAATAATGTTGTTCTTCTGCATTGTTGGGGACAGATTAATTGTGGGAGGTTTCAGAGAAAGTGCAGGTGAAACATCACAGCAGGTTGTGAGGTTGTGGAATCCAAGACTGGTGTTAGCGGCTGAAGCAGAGATTCTGTCACTGTCTGAGGGAGTGTTGGAGAGGTGTCTTATTAAAAGCAGAATGAAGTCACAAGGGAACAGGACAAATATGGAATTAACATCAAGGAAGACAAATATCCCACAAGAAAGGGATTCTACCATTCTGTCAAATGACCCCTTTCCATGTTGTCACACCTGTGTAATTCTCCAACACACGGGTAGCACAGTGGTTAACACTGCTGCTTCAAAGCACCAGGAACCCGGGTTCGATTCCCAGCTTGTGTCACTGTCTGTGTGGAGTTTGCACATTCTCCCTATGTCTGCATGGGTTCCCTCCGGGTGCTCCAGTCTCCTCCCACAGTCTGAAAGACATGCTGGTTAGGTACGTTGACCCAAACAGGTGCCAGACTGTGACAACAAGGGGAATTTCACAGTAACTCCATTGCAGTGTTAATGTAAGCCTTATTTGCGACTAATAAATAAACTTTAACTTTAACATAAGGCTTGCAGCATTTTTGATTCATTCAATAAAAATACTTGCAGGGCAGCAACAGAGTGCCTCTGAACCTTCCCTTTAACTGGACTGAAATATCTCATTGTCAGAGTAGATCAGATGGGAGCATACACATTTTATATAGATATTCAATTTGAAAACTCTAATGCAGAAGGGAAGTAGACAATAATGGCAGAACCCTTAGAAGTATTAACACGCAGATGGATCTGGGCGTACAGATCCACAGTTCCCTGAAAGTGGCAACACAAGTGGATAAGGTGGTCAAGAAGACATATGGCATTTTGCCTTCTTTGGTCAGGGCACAGAGTATAAAAATTGGAAAGTAATGTTGCAGCTGTATAGATAGGCCACATTTGGAATATTGCGTACAGCTCTGGTCGCCACACTGCCAGAAGGACATGGCGGCTTTGGAGAGGGCACAGGAAAGGTGCACCAGGATGTTATCTGGTTTGGAGGGGATTAGCCATGAGGACAGGTTGGACTAACGTGGTTTGTTTTCACTTGAATGTCGGAGGGATGACCTGATAGAAATCTACAAAATTATGAGAGGCAGGGATAGAACGGATAATCAGAATCTTTTACCCAGGGTAGAAATTACGCATGGGACATAGGTTTAAGGTAAAAGTGGGCAGGGAATAGAGGAATGGGGACTGTATAGAGGTAAAAGGTCTTTAGATTAGAAAGGTGTCATGTGTTGGCACAGGATCAGTGAATAGAAGGGCCTGTTGTGCTGTACTGTTCTTTATAACAACATCTAAAGTGAATGCTGTATAGAAAAAGTACAGTAGCCTTTATGACATCTTCAATGTCCCACGAAGGATGCAAATGTCATTTCTCCAGTATTGTATCATGGAATCCCTACAGTGCAGAAGGATGCCATTCAGCCCATCAAGTCTGCACCAATTCACTTGACAGAGCATTTTACACAGGCCTACCCTCTGTCCTATTCAGACTTCATGGAATTCATGAATGGTGAGTGACTGGACTTGGCTGCCATTCTGATTTACAGAGAGCAGATACACCAAGCAATTAGGGTGGCAAGTAATGCTGTTACAGCTTTTGTTACATTGAGATTGGGGTTAGAGAGTAAAGGAATGGGCCTGATCTGATAGATGCTGAGAGAATGTTTCCCCTGGCTGAGGAATTTAGAACACAGGGTCACAGTCTCAGGGTAAGGGGGTCAGCCATTTAGGACTGAGGTGAGAAGAAATTTCTTTAATGAAGAGGGTTGTGAAACTTTGGAATTCTCTACTCCAGGAAGCTGTGGGATGCTCAGTTGCTGAATAATATTCAGGATAGGGGTCAATAGAGTTTAGGTGCCAAGGAATTAAGGAGTATGGGAATAATGCAGGTGAAAGGTCAGCTATGACCTGATTGATAGTGGAGACGAGAAGGCCTGAATGGCCATCTCCTGTTCTTTTGTCTTATATTCTGCTGCCTGAAGGGAAGACAGTCCATTTACAGTCCTAACCAATTCCATCTTCGTCATGAGAAAGATGTTTTAGTGGCCCAGGTAATTTTTCCATCCTTTAAGCTCACCAGCACTGCCCCTGGTTGGCCAACCCCAGCTCAGCAATTGGGAGTGAATTGGAAAAGGCCACTTCCTCTACAGGGATGTCGAAAATAGGATGAGTAGGCCATTCGCCCTTTCCAGCCTGCTCTGCTATTCAGTATCATCATGCCTGACCCTCTATCCCAAGTCCACGCTCCCACTCTCTCCCCACGCCCCTCAAGGCTTCCCATCCCCGGCCATTCCTACCTCATTCAAAATGTCATTTTGGTTTCACTTTTCCAGTAGCGTTTTACACAGTATCTAGGTGCACAAAATAAATCTCGCAACAAATTAAACGCACCTATGGCACCCCTTTATTAAACTGATAAACAGTGTGTTTATTCAGCAAATGATAACTAAACTTTTAGATAAATCACCCTAGTTTCAGCTTATACCTTATTTCAAAATAAGATGTTATTCTATCCCATAAAAATGATCTATTTTCCATATTTCTTTCTGAATAATTCCACTTCCCCAGTGTGGTATACGTTGTAACTCACTTGTGGCAGGTGAAAAGAAAAGGGGAACAAAAAGGAATTGAATAATTCATTTCAAACACAACACTGTCTTACATAAGTTAGCTAGTAAAGCAGTCACCAGTTGTTGCTTCACAGTTCCTTGCTGCTGGAAGGCACAACTTGTAATTACAGGAAATATTTCAGAGTATTACGAAACATGCACTTTGGTTGGGAGTTAGCAGAGTAAATAAGTGGGATCTGGGGATAGGGCCTGTGTGGGATTATGGTCGGTACAGACTTGATGGGCCGAATGACCTCTTTCTGCACTGTGGGGATTCTATGATCTTGATGATCATTCCATATTGTAAATCATAATGACGGAAACTTAAAGCAAGTGAACTGTGCACAATGTGACATGTCTCTAAAGCCCATCCCAAACATTAATGTTTCAAATTGTTCAGTCCTTTGGACATATTGTAAAATACCAACATTGGATAGGAAAAGAACGAAAAAGAGAGAGAGAGAGAGAGAGGAGAGAGATAGAACGAAAGAACGAGAGAGAGAGATAGAACGAAAGAAAGAGAGAGAGAGAGATAGAACGAACGAAAGAAAGAGAGAGAGAGAGAGATAGAACGAAAGAAAGAGAGAGAGAGAGAGATAGAACAAAAGAAAGAGAGAGAGAGAGAGATAGAACGAAAGAAAGAGAGAGAGAGAGAGAGATAGAACAAAAGAAAGAGAGAGAGAGAGAGAGAGAGAACGAAAGAAAGAGAGAGAGAGAGAGAACGAAAGAAAGAGAGAAAGAGATAGAACGAGAGAGAGAGAGAGATAGAACGAAAGAACGAGAGAGAGAGATAGAACGAAAGAAAGAGAGAAAGAGATAGAACGAAAGAGAGAGAGAGATAGAACGAAAGAAAGAGAGAGAGAGATAGAACGAAAGAAAGAGAGAGAGAGATAGAACGAAAGAAAGAGAGAGAGAGATAGAACGAAAGAAAGAGAGAGAGAGATAGAACAAAAGAAAGAGAGAGAGAGATAGAACGAAAGAAAGAGAGAGAGGGATAGAACGAAAGAAAGAGAGAGAGAGATAGAACGAAAGAAAGAGAGAGAGAGATAGAACGAAAGAAAGAGAGAGAGAGATAGAACGAAAGAAAGAGAGAGAGAGATAGAACGAAAGAAAGAGAGAAAGAGAGATAGAACGAAAGAAAGAGAGAAAGAGATAGAACGAAAGAAAGAGAGAGATAGAACGAAAGAAAGAGAGAGATAGAACGAAAGAAAGAGAGAGAGAGATAGAACGAAAGAGAGAGAGAGATAGAACGAAAGAGAGAGAGAGATAGAACGAAAGAGAGAGAGAGATAGAACGAAAGAGAGCGAGAGATAGAACGAAAGAGAGCGAGAGATAGAACGAAAGAGAGCGAGAGATAGAACGAAAGAGAGAGAGCGAGAGAGAACGAAAGAGAGAGAGCGAGAGAGAACGAAAGAGAGAGAGCGAGAGAGAACGAAAGAGAGAGAGCGAGAGAGAACGAAAGAGAGAGAGCGAGAGAGAACGAAAGAGAGAGAGCGAGAGAGAACGAAAGAGAGAGAGAGATAGAACGAAAGAGAGAGAGAGAGATAGAACGAAAGAGAGAGAGAGAGAGATAGAACGAAAGACAGAGAGAGAGAGAGATAGAACGAAAGACAGAGAGAGAGATAGATAGAACGAAAGAGAGAAAGAGAAGGAGAGACACAGAACAAGAGAGAAAGAAAGACAGAGAAAAAGAAAAAGAGAGAGAAGGGAGTGGGGGGGGGATACAGACACTGAAACAGACTGATAGAGCAACATATGTATATAGGCCTGATTGGGGGCAGGGGGGGTTTAGCCACTGGGGAGCAGACAGGTGAAGGAGCCCAAGATCGCTAAACAAGCAGAGACAGACTGGCAAGGAGGCAGGCGGTGAAGCAGAGACAGACAACAGATAGAAATATACTCTTTGAGGCTTAGCTTAGTTCATAATGAAATGTCTATTCTCAACAAGCGATCACCCATGGTTGGTGAGGAAGTTGGTGAGTGGGTATGGGAATAAAACTGTCCGGCGCTTCAGGTATGAACCTTTTGTTTAAGGACCCCAGCTGGCGATGTTAATGGTTAAATCACTGCCAGCTCTGAGCAGCGACAAACCCTGTAATTTCACACTCACCTTCAGAGTATATTCCTTCTCTGGAGTTGTGATTTCAAAGGTTCCTTCCTCTGCCTCCAGACTGTAGTTGAAGACAGCCTTTGCCAGGTCTATGCTGCCCAGTGGGTTACAGTCCTGGGCTGTTCGGAAGTAATACAGGAGGCAGGTCCTCTGCTCGAAGACAAACCAGCGGGTCTTGCAGCCTCTCAGTGGCCCCTTGCCCCCCAGCTTGTTGAGGTAGCCGCACAGCTTACTGCCCCCGGGCTGCCCTTCGGGCTCCAGCTCCAGATAGTTGGCCAAATCATCGGGTTCATCCGCTCTAGCTGAAGCTGCCTCCTTACCCACAGTAACACACGGGGGGCCCTCACCCACAGTTACACACCCTGCCCCCTTATCCACAGTTACACACCTTGCCCCCTCACCCATAGTAACACACCCTACCCCCTTATCCACAGTTACACACGCTGGCCCCTCACCCATAGTAACACACCTTGCTCCCTCACCCACAGTTACACACCCTGCCCCCTTACCCACAGTTACACACCCTGCCCCCTTACCCACAGTTACACACCCTACCCCCTTACCCACAGTTACACACCCTACCCCCTTACCCACAGTTACACACCCTACCCCCTTACCCACAGTTACACACCCTACCCCCTTACCCACAGTTACACACCCTACCCCCTTACCCACAGTTACACACCCTACCCCCTTATCCACAGTTACACACCTTGCCCCCTCACCCACAGTTACACACGCTGGCCCCTCACCCACAGTTACACACCCTGCCCCCTCACCCATAGTAACACATCCTACCCCCTTACCCACAGTTACACATGCTGGCCCCTCACCCATAAGAACACACCCTACCCCAGCGCCAGAGTCCCCCTGTGGCTTCTCCAGGCTAAGACCAGTCTTACCCACTCCCAGTGTATCTGCCATAATTGCCCAACACTCTCTCTCACACACACACACCAATACTACTGAGAGCAAAAACGTAGAGAATTATTGAGCCAATATGTCAGACGGGGAGAGGGGGGCAGGATTCACATCACATCTTTCAACTGTGCGTCCACCCTTACAAGAAACAGCAAACAGTCCATGTTGCAACAAAACTCAGGACGAAATATCCACTTCTCTCGCTCCGAATTAACGAGGGCAAAGTTCCATCCGAAGTTTCTGCAACAGTTTGAACGAACTTGAGTTAACGTTGGCAGCGAGTTAGTCGGTCCAAGTCATCACAAGGAGAAAACAGGCTCATCGGAGGCACTTCTTGTGTTCCGCACCCGGTTGATATGTTGGCCTCAGTACCTTTCCAATCCTGCCCCCCCCCCCGCCCAGGCTGCGCCCACATCATTTACAGGACACTTGCCAAGTTAGCTCCTGATTACACACTGCAGGCTGGGCGGTAACGCTCTGTGCGTTGCTGACCAGGGCGAATTTTTTCCCCCCTCCCTAAGTTCTCACCGCTGCTGCACCACTTCGACCCCCAACCCCGGGGACTCTGCAATTTCCCGAGACGAGGAAACCCACTCCCCCCCCACTTAGGAAATTGCACAGGGGGAAATAGCACTGGCCGGGAAGGCGGAAATTAAGAATGGAAGGGCTGTGTTACTGAGGTGACCGCAAACAACACGCTGGCGCAGGGAGCACACCGCAACGAGAGAAAAGGGGGGGTCACTCCACATCCAATTGCACAACTGGCAATTCCAGAAAGCCATTTCGAACCAGCTCTAACCAAACACCCAACAACTTCCTTCCAGATTTATGAGTCCCCTGTGCTGTGGGATCCTGGCGTGCTGGGTTCACACAGTAAAAAGTCTGACAACACCAGGTTTTAGTCCAACCTATTTATTTTTTACTTTTTACTTTTTACTGTGTTTACACCAGTCCAACGCCGGCATACCCATATCGTGCTGGGTTCTGTCATTCCCCTAATCCATCAGTAACGCAGTGCTGGTGTTGGCTTCGGAAAGGAGCCTAATTTCGATGGGAGGTTCAGTGTTTATCTGAACGCACAAACGGGGACTGTATTTCAGCCGTGCACATTCCAGAAAGCAGATGTGTACACAGCAAACAAGAGAAGCTGTAATTGTCCCACAGATGGACAGCTTCACTTTCAGTTTTAGGCAGGTTATACTGGAAAGAGCCGGTACGAAAAGGGCAATCCTGAACAAGGGTGCGGCAGTCAGAGAGAGAAGCAGGATGTAACACCCTGTCTGGGAAGGCTAGTGTCAGAGATGCCGGCGTTGGACTGGGGTAAACACAGTAAGAAGTCTCACAACACCAGGTTAAAGTCCAACCAGTTCATTTGAGAGTAAACCCACAAGCTTTCGGAAACGCTGTTCCTTCCTCAGGTGTGTGGAAGGTTCTGATCAGAGAAGGGCATATAAAGTCACACGCAGTTTACAGAATACTCATTAGAATGTGCTCTTTAACCTGGTGTTGTGAGACTTCTTACCGGGAAATCTAAAACATGGGGCGGCACTGTGGTTCGTACTGCTGCCTCACAGCGTGCCGGACTTGGGTTCGATTCCAGCTTGGGTCCCTGTCTGTGTGGAGTTTGCACTTTCTCCCTGTGTCAGCGTGCGTTTCCTCTGGGTGCTCTGGTTTCCTCCCACACTCTGAAAGATGTGCCGGTTAGATTTATTATTGTTTAAAGTTTATTTATTAATGTCACAAGTAGGCTTAAATTGACACTGCAATGGAGTTACTGTGAAAATTCCCTCGTCACCACACTCCAGCCCACATTCAGGTACGCTGAGGGGAAATTTAGTGCAGCCAATGCACCTAATCTGCATGTCTTTCAGACTGTGGGAGGAAACCCACACAGACACGTGGAGAACATGCAAACTGCACAGACAGAGACCCAGGCCAGGAATTTTCTCCTCCTCTCTCTCCTTAACCTCGACTTCACATTCTGGCTTACCCCGATAAAATTTTACTCCCTTGTTTATCAAGAATCTATCTCCTGCTGCCTTAAAAATATTCAAAGACTGCTTCCCACAAGGGGAAACATCCTTTCAGAATCCATGCTGTCAAGTCCCCTCAGAATCTCATGTTTCAATTCACCTTCTACTCAACTAAACTCTATTGGATAAAAGCCTACCCCTGTACTTTAAAAAAATTACAGAAACATTTTTCAATCATTGTTTCTTGTATCTTCCTTTCCATTTATAGAATTGCAGCATGTTGATTTGGCACACCTGATGACTTTGTTACTGTGGATCGCTTGAAGTTATAATTGCTTTCCCATTTCATTCAAGAGCTCATGATAATGTTATGAGATTCTCAAGTCCAGTTCTTGCACATTTGGCTACAAGCCTAATGTAAAACTGCTGGTAATCACTCCCGCAACTCGGGCAACAACAACCTGCATTCATATAGCTTTTAACATAGTAAAAATGCCCCAAAATACTTTACAGGAGAACTATCAAACACAACTTTGCATTGAACCACACTAATGTCAACAAAATGAAGGAGGTAGTCATTGACTTCAGGTAGCGTAGTGGAAGACATGTCCCTGTCTACATCAATGGGGACAAAGTAGAAATGGTCAAGACCTTCAAGTTTTTACAGGTCCAGATCACCAACAACTTGTCCTAACTCCTCCATGCAGGTACTGTAGTCAAGAAAGCCCACCAACACCTGTACTTTCTCAGGAGACAAAGGAAATTTGGCACGTCCACTACAACTCTCATCAATTTTCACAGATGCACCATAAAAAGCATTCTTTCTGGTTGTATCACAGCTTGGTATGGCTCCTGCTCTGTCCAAGGCCACGATAAACTACAAAGAGTCATGAACAAAGCCCAGTCTATCACACAAACCAGCCTCCCATCCATTGACTCTGTCTGCATTTCCCACTGCCTTGGAAAAGCAGCCAGTATAATCAAGGACCTCATGCACTCTGGTCATTCTCTCTTCCACCTTCTTCCGTCAGGAAAAAGATACAAAAGTCTGAGGACCTGTATCAACTGACTCAAGAACAGCTTCTTCCCTACTGCTGTCCGACTTTTGAATGGACCTACTTCACATTAAGCTGATCTTTCTCTACACCCTACCTGTGACTGTAACACTGCATTCTACACTCTCTCCTTTCCTTCTCTAGGAATGGTATGCTTTGTCTGTATACCTTGCAAGAAACAATATTTTTCACTGCATACTAATACACGTGACAATAATAAATCAAATCGAATCATCAGATGATATTAGGACATTTGACCAAATTCTTAATCAAACACGTAGGTTTTATGAAGTATCCCAAAGAAGAAGAGAGGTAAAGAGACAGAGAGATTAGGTAGAGAATTTTGGAGCTTAGGACTGAGATAACAGAAAGCAAGGCCTTCAAAGGTGAGGTAAAAGAAATCAGCAATACTCAAGCAGTCACGATGGGTGGAATGCAAAGATCTCGGAAGTTCGTAAGTTTATTTGATAACCCCCATAATTTGCATTGGGAATTACTGATTGACCTCGCCATAGGACTCGTTGAATATGAACTCCCTGGGGATTGGTAATTAACTCATCAGGTGGAGCTCGTACACTGAGCCCTGTATAAAGCAGGCCCCTGAGTGGGTCTATTATTACATTGTCCCTTTGGGACTGGTTTGTATTCACCACAGATGTGAGGTTTTGCTTTATTTTATGTTGTTTAATAAAGCACTGTTCCTTTACAGCAAACTCTTGATATTATAATAGAGTTGCTAGAAGTTATAGGTAGGAGAGAGGATGAGGCCAGAGAGGGATTTGGAAATAAGGATGAGAATTTTTAAATTAAGAAGTTGCCAGACTAAACTTGCTGTCAGTCCCTCGAAATGTAGATAACGCCTGCTCAACTTCATAATTTGCATGTCCTCAGGATTGCCACCTATACCATATAGTATTTCTAGTTATAATTGCAACCAATACAGTACAGTATTCCCAGTTATTACAGCTGATCCAGTATTCCCAGGTATAATTGCATGAGTGGCACAGTGCTTAGCACTACTATCACACAGCGCCAGGGACCCGGGCTTGATTCCCAACTTGGACGTCTGTCTGGGTGGAGTTTGCACATTCTCCCCGTGTCTGCGTGGGTTTCCTCCTGGTGTGGTGCTCCAGTTTCCTCCCACAATCCGAAAGATGTGCTGGTTAGGTGCATTGGCTATGCTAAATTCTCCCTCAGTGTATCCAGACACTGGAGTGTAGTGACCAGGGGATTTGCACATTAATTTCATTGCAGTGTTAATGTAAGCCTACTAGTCTCATTAATAAATAAACTTTAAAAAACTACAGTCTATACGATACAATATTCCCAGTTATAACTGTGATACCATACAGTATTTGCGGCCAGTACAGTACAGTATGCCCAATTATAATTTCAACCAATGCAGTGGTTTTCCCAGTCAGACCCCAGTACAGTTCTCCCAGTGCTGCTGTTGGGAGCGCTGCAGTGAGGCCTCCCATGCTCCAGGGGGCGGCGGTCGGGGAGGAGCGAAGTTGTTGTTGTTGGGGTCAGAGGTCAGGGGGCTGCAGCATGGCGGCCGGAGTGAGGCGTGGAGAAGCGGAGTCGCTGCTGGACTGAAGCGGGGAGGAAATCCCGGGGTTTCAGCGGCTGGAAGCCGGGAGAGAGAGTCTCCATCAACCGCTGGTGTGTTTGTGGCGGCCGGTGTGTGTCAGAGAGAGAGAGAGAGAGCGAGGGACTGGGATCCACTGTCCCCAGTCTTGAATCCAGTCCCCCCCCAAATCCAGGATCCACCGCCCCCAGCCCGGGATCCACCGCCCCCAGCCCGGGATCCACCGCCCCCAGCCCGGGATCCACCGCCCCCAGCCCGGGATTCCCCTCCCCAGACTGAGTCTCGAATCGCTCCCCCAGTTTGGGATCTACTCCCTATTCTGATCCCAGGATCCACACCCTTGGCCCGAACCCGGGATCCACTCTCCTAGCCCAAGTCTGGGATCAGTTTCCCCAATCTGGGATCCACTGCCCCAGCCCGAGCCTGGGGAACTGCTTTTGTCTCTGATTCTACAATGTTCCCATTTATTAATGGCTCTGCGGGTGCTGTGATTTGGCCAGGCTGGTATCAGCACCCTCAGTATCAGCACCATCACCCTGTGACTCTGAATGAGTTACTGACTCCTTCCCAGACACTGTGTCAGCAAATCAGTTCCAGCCAGAGTCTGAGCCACTGGGGAGGAGGAAGCTCTTTCCACAGCTAGCTGAAAATATAGAAAGTGCCCCCTGCTTCTTATGAGCTAGTTCCTCAGGAACCAAGATGACTTGCTTCCCCTCAGGTTTGACGGATTATTCCGAGATGGTTGATAAGTCCGATCAGTGTGTCACTTGTATCTTGACATGTGGGGCAGATGGTGATGTTTGAAGGGTTGGGTTGTTGAGGGTGTGATTGGAAATTTGTACCCTTTCTTGGAAGCCTCAATATCACCTCTGTGCATTACTGAAGGAGCCTCTTGATGTGTGAGTGCTTCCCGAAAAATCTTCCCCATTTTGGTTGGTCGCAAGCCATGGTCTCCCATGTTCGATCTCTTCAGGAATACTTTGAGAAAATTTTTGAGGACTAAGTGTTTCCATTGTCCTGCAAGTTTCTTGCTGCAGTGTAGTTCCAAGTAGAGAATGGGGCAAGCACAGTTAGGCAGTGGTTAGCACTGCTGCCTCACAGTGCCAGGGACTCGGGTTCAATCCCTGGCTTGGGCACTGTCTGTGTGAGGTTTGAACATTGTCCCCGTGTCTTCGTGGGTTTCCTCTGAGTACTCTGGTTTCCTTCCACAGGCCAAAGATGTGCAGGTTAGGTAGATTGGCCATGCTAAATTGGGCCTTAGCGTCAGGGGAGCTAGTTAGGGTAAATGCATGGGGTTATGGGAATAGGGTCTGGGTGGGATTGTGGTCAGTGGTGGGTGCAGACTCAATGGAATGACCTCCTTCTGCACTGAAGCGGTTGCTTCAGGAGTCTGGTATCAGACACAGAAGTGACATGTCCTGCCCAGCAGAGTTGGTTTTGAGTGATTAGCACCTCAATGCTGGCCAATTTGGCTTGGAAGATATGCTCTTGTTGGATCACCTTTCTTGCCACCACATTTGGGGGATCTTGCGAAGGCCCTGCTGGTGATTCTTCTCCAGTACTTTGAGGTACCTGTCTGAGTTTCTGAAGCATGTTACACTGGAGTCACTGCTGCCAGAAAAAACATCACCTTTTGCTCAGCTTAGAGATCGCAGTCCTCAAATACTGTTTTTCCTCAGTCAGCCTGAGGCATTGGAGGCAGGAACATGTACAGCAAGGATGGCGACATATCACCTTGTACAGTCTTCAGCTGTTGGATGCACTTACTTGCTTCCAGCTTTCATTTCTCTCTCGCCTTTTCTCTCTGAATGAGTTCTCTCTCTGAATTCCCCCCTCATCACCAGCTGATTAAGGTGGCTGTTTAGTTATGAAATTTGATCGGGTAGTCAGAAGGTTGTATTTCTAATTAACCCAGTCCTGGTAACATTTGTCCCCACACAAGGGATGTGGTTGGGAGGCAGTCTTGCTGAATTTTGGAGGGTAGTATTGGAGATTTTTAAACCTTTCTACTCTAGTGTCACTGAAGTCTTTTGCAGCAGTTTAAATTAACTTAATAAACGCAGACTGCATATTAAACTTGGGTGCTGCATTCTGCTGGGAAGAAGCAACATGCATTTATGCAGCACTTTACATGACCCTAGAGCGTCCCAATGCACTTTATGAACTGTTGCAGTAATTTGGACCCAGCAAGCTCCCTCACACAGCAACGGTATAACAACTGGATAACGTCTTTCTTATGTGAGGTGGTTTAAGGATGAATGTTGGCCCATGGCACAGAATTTCTATATCAGTGAGTTCTTTCACATTTTAGCTCATCGAAATTTTTATTTTTCACTTCGTATTTTAACAATCCTGGGACCTTGCAGCACAGAAGAAGGTCACTCAGCCCATCATTGCCTCAGCTGGTTCTTTGATAGAGCAGTTCTGCCTTGTTCCCCACCCCTGTCTTTTGTCAGTGTTCTGTTCTGTGATTCTGTGAATTGTTTGTGAAGTGTGTGCCTTATCACGTCACTAATTTGTTGTACGAGTTCACATTTCTGTCCTCTTGTTTTGGAAGGTCTTCACAGCCACCAGCCATGCGGAATCTGAAACTGCTCCACAGCCTGCACTGCAGTGGCTGGCAGGGTCTGGGGAAACCTCAATGTCTGACTGTGCGTACAGACACAGGGACGCTACTTGTGGGATCAGACCTAGGAATCACAGAACTCGACCCACACACTGAACAGGTGCGGACTTGTTTTAATGTTCTTCAATTTTTATGTGATGATTCTCAACTTTTTAATATTGATTCTTATAAGATAAAGTCACTTGTGTGATGGTGTGTGTAGCAGCTGTATACCTCTCATTCATGGATACATGTTAATGAATTAAGGGTAACCATGTTCTATATTTAATATTTAATAAAATTTAAACATTAGCTTTAATGCCAGTAACTTGGCAGTTCAGTTGTACGAGTCATAGAATCACTATAGTGCAGAAGGAGGCCATTCAGCCCAGCGAGTCTTCATCGACTGCAAACCCACCCAGGCCCTATTCCCATAACTCTGCTAATCCCCTGACACTAGGATCAATTTAGCATGGCTGATCAACCTAGTCTGCACATCTTTGGAGTGTAGGAGGAGACTGGAGCACCCAGAGGAAACCCATGCACACATGGGGAGAACGTGCAAACTCTACACAGACAGTCACCCAAGGCTGGAATTGAACCCAGGCCCCTGGCACTGTGAGGCAGCACTTACTACTGTGCCACTTTGCTGCCCAACCATTGTGCCACCCTGCTGCACTGTGCCATCTGAATGTTGGGGAGATTTAAGATGCATTATTCTGTTTTAAGGTGCATCACTTGGACTGTGCAAAAAGGGCCAGTGTAATATACATTACTTATATTCGAGAAAATAATTACTTTTATTTATATTGTGTTTTTCACAACCCCAAAGAGCTTTATAGCTAATGAAGAACTTATGAAGCGTTGCCTTATCATAATATTGGAAATGTGATGTCCAGTTTGTGTACAACACAGAAGGAGTTCATTTGGCCCATTGTGTGTGTGCCTATAAGAACATAAGAACATAAGAAATAGGAGCAGGAGTAGGCCAACTAGCCCTTCGAGCCTGCCCCGCCATTCAATAAGATCATGGCTGATCTGTCGTGGCACAGTTCCACATTTCCGCCCTCTCCCCATAACCCTTAATCCCCTCTCTTATCAAAAACCCATCAACCCGCGTCTTAAAAATATTTAGCGAGGTAGCCTCCACCACTTCAACGGGCAGAGAATTCCAGAGATTCACCACCCTTTGAGTGAAGAAGTTCCTCCTCAACTCCGTTCTAAACCGCCCCTCCTTTATCTTGAGGCTGTGCCCCCTAGTCCTACTGTCCTTTCTGAGCCTTTCTACTATCCTTTCCTATCTTTGAAGAAGCTATCCAAATAGTCCTACCCATCCCCTGTGCTTCCCCCACACACTCCTGCAGTTTTTGACTCCCTTCAAGTCTGCATCGAATTCCCTTATGAAAATGATAATTGAAGAGGGTTGTGAATCTTTAGGCACTGTCCATCCCAGAGAGCTGTTGAGTGTTTTCAGAGCAGAGGTCCAGAGAATTTCTGGGTACTGAGGGAATTGAGGGACATAGAGGTTGTGCAGGAAGGGGAAACTGAGATGAAAGGTCAACATGATCGCATTGAAGAGCAGAGCAGGCTTGAAGGGCCAAATGGCCCGATCCTGCTTATGTTTATACATGGTCAGCAGATGCTGGTCAATGTGAGTCGACAATGGGTTTGTGAAAGAACTAGCTTTTGTGGCATGCAGAGTTCTCACCCAGCATGTGAGGCTGCAGAATAGGGGCTCTATCTCCAGGACTGAATGCTTGCATGGTTTAGTCCCAGGGTTAACTGCTGTTACAATTACTACATGCGAACATACAAAATAGGAGCAGGAGCAGGTCATTTGGCCCCTCAAGCCCACTCCGCCATCCAGTAAGATGGCAGAATGAGGGGTGACACAGTGGCACAGTGGTGAGCACTGCTGTCTCCCAGCGCCAAAGACGTGGGTTTGATTCCTGGCTTGGGTGACTGTGTGGAGTTGGCACATTCTCCCCACGTCTGCGTGAGTTTGCTCAGGTTTCTTCCCATAGTCCAAAGATGTGCAGGTTAGGTGGATTGACTATGGTGTATTGCCTCTTAATATCCTGGAATGCATGGGTTAGAGGGAGTAATGAGTAAATATGTGGGGCTACGAGAATAGGGCCTGGGTGGCATTGTTGTCAGTGTAGATTTGATGGGCTGAATGGCCTTTTCCTGTACTGTGAGCACTCCCAGAAGATTGTGGCTAATCTGTTTGTGCTTCGAATTTCACATTTCCATCCACCCCCCGTAACCTCCAGTTCCCTTGCCTAACAAGAATCTGTCAACCTCCATGTTAAAAATATTCACTGACCTTCACCTCCACTTCCTTCTGAGGCAGAAAGTTCCAAAGTCACTCAGAGTTTAAGAGAAACAACATCCCCTGTCTTTAATCTCTGTCCTAAAAGGATGACCCCTAATTTTAAAACAGTGCCCCCTCCTAGTTCTGGGTACTAAGTAAAGAACTTCCTGTTCTGCCAATTTTTTTTGTTTACAACATCGACAAAGACTCGCAAAAAGAGGGCAACTAATGCCCGTACCTAGGGACTCTAATTGACCAGGTCCACTGGACTGGCCATTGGTTCTCTAAAGGTGAATAGTCTTATCCTAATACAGCCTTCAATGGACAAGTTCAGTCAAGAAGACCTTAATTCAAGTTCTTTCCTTGCCTTCCTCACAGGTGGTCAGGGAGGTGTCTCTGGCTGAAGAAGCATTTCTCCCTGGAGATGGCACTGGCTGTATTGTTGGCATTGAGGAACTGTCAGATCAGGAATCTGTGTGTGTGGCCACTGCATCTGGGGATGTTATACTTTATAATTTCAACTCAAATCAGGTAAAAACTTCATCTGTTGATCTTATTTTAAAGGGAAAATTAATACTACTTGAAGAATTTGAAGGACAAGGGCAGCAGACAGGTGGCAAGTTCCCTTCTAAGCCACACACCATCCTGACTTGGAAATAGTTCGCTGTTCCTTCACTGTTGCTGGGTCAAAATCCTGGAACTCCTTCCTAACTGCAGTGTGGATGTAACTAAAGTTTTAAAGTTTATTTATTAATCATAACTAGGCTTACATTCATGCTGCAATGAAGTTACTGTGAAAATCCCCTAGCCGCTACACTCCAGTACCTGTTTGGGTACGCTGAGGGCGAATTTAGCATGGTCAAAGTACCTAACCAGCACAGCTTTGGAGTGTGGGAGGAAACCGGAGAACCTGGAGGAAATCCACGCAGACACAGGGAGAGCGTGCAAACTCCACAAAGACAGTGACCCAAGCTGGGAATTGAACCCAGGTCCCTGGCACTGTGAGGCAGCAGTGCTAACCGCTGTGTCACCATGCTGCTCTAGATCACATAGACTGTAGTGGTTCAAGAAAGCAGCTTACCATTCACCTTCTCAAGGGCGATTAGGAAGGGCAATAAATGCTGGCCTAGCCAGCGACGCTCACATCCTGTGAAAGAATACAATCATATTTTCAGATGCACCATGATACTGGTCAGATAATGATTCACTTTTCTTAAAAAATAAAAGGAGCTAAGGTGCTTCCAGAACAAAGCAAGCATAAAGAGTCAACACAGCAGCTTACATTTATGTAGCAGCTTTGACATAGTAAAATGTCTGAAGATGTTCCACAAGTCTATTAGCAAACAAAATTTAAAATTGAGCCTCGTAATGAAATAGTGGACAATAGATCGAGGGATTGGTCAAAGAGGCTGGTTTTGAGAAGAGAGAAGGGTGGTAAAAGAAAGCAAAACAAATACATAATATTGTTAACAATGTACCTATTAATGCCTGCTAATTGTAAGTTTCTGTAATGTTTTCTAGCTGGAATGTGTTGGCAGTGTTGACAGTGGATTGACTGGAATGAGCTGGAGTCCAGACCAAGAACTTGTTGTGCTCACCACAGGTATGGGTAACTCTTGAAGAGGATTGGGGCTACTTGAATAGCCTTTTGGGCATGGTCCCATGTCTATATTGTAAAATCTTATGAAAGTGACTCCCCTTTTTGCTCTGTGTGAGGATAATCTAGGTTGGCAAATGTCCAACCTGTATGTAAAGCATCCCCTTCACCCCAAAACTTTTTCTTTATTCATTTATGGGACATGGGCATCGCTGGCTGGGCCAGCATTTACTGCCCATCCCTAGTTGGCCGAGGATAGTTGGGAGTCAACCATATTGCTGTGGCTTTGGACTCACCTGTAGGCCATTCCAGATAAGGATGGCAGATTTCCTTCCCTAAAGTAAACCAAATGGGTTTATTGTCTCTTAACAAATTATTTAAGAATAATTGATTTTAAAGTTTTGTTTCATGGGATGAGTGCATTGTTGGCAAGGCCAGCATTTGTTGCCCATCCCTAATTACCATTGAATTGAGGGGCTTGTTCGGAGAGCAGTTAAGAGTCAATCACATTGCTGTGGCCCTGGAGTCACACATAGGCCAGACTGGATAAGGATGGCAGATTTCTTTCCCAAAAGGATATAAGTGAACCAGATGGGTTTTTACAACAATCACTGATAGTGTCATGATCACGGTTACTGAAAATAGCTTTCAATTCTATACTTACTAATTAATTGAATTTAAATTCCAGCAACTCCCATAGTGGGATTTGAATCTGTGTCCCCATTAGCCTGGCCCTCTGGACTACTAGTCCAGTGATATGTCTATATTTAAATATAGACTACTTGTCTATATTTAATTCCTTTACTTATGTCTTAATGGAGCAAGCAATGGTTCTTACAATAAATGTGGTGTGTTCACTTTTCTTTTAGAATCTCAAAGAGTAAACGCGTGCTTTTGCTACCACATCAAGGCCTCTTTAGACTGTCTCTTCCCAACTACAGCTTGACCCAGTTTCCTAAGCAACAGAAAAACACTTGTATTTCCATAAGACCACCAAGCTAACAGTCTCAAGACACGTCACAGGCGCAGTCATCAAATAAATTTAACACCAGGTCACATAAGGACAAGTGACCTAAAACTCAGTCAAAGATGTAGTTTATAAGTAGCATCTAAAAGGAGGAGAGAAAGAGATAGGGAGGTTCAGGGAGTAAATTCCAGCACTTAGGTCTCAGGTAGCTGAGGGTACAACTACCAATGATGGAATAATTAAAATCGAGGATGTGCAAGAGGCCAGAACTGGAGGAACACATTTATCTTGGAGGGTTGTAGGATTAAATGGGGTGACCGAGATGGAAATGAGAGGACCAATATGGTATAAGAGGACCAATACAAAAAGCTTGAGCCCACACCCATCGCTCTTGCTCAAGGTGAGGGTTGATTTTACTATGGTAACTGATTTTTAACATCTATCAGCACTACAAGAAGTTTTGTAACTAAGAATGTAGCATTCCTCCATCATTGTTTGCCAGCCCACACTAACCATTGTCTGGTTATTGTCACCAGCATAGATTTCAGAAAAAATAGAAATCGCCAACCTTACCTTGCTGGCTAGTCCCACAAACAAGAGCTGAAAAGTAACACAGTTGCTAGTTCTGTATGCAACATCTCTGGCAGCTGTAACCATCCAGTCTCACCACTTCCTTACTTTTGCAAGCTTAACCCCATTTCTACTTTGTGTAAGAGAAGGATTAGGCACTAAAGGGACACTGGGCAATTATAGAGTCATATTCCTGTATGAGGAAAGAAGGAGGTGAAAATTGTTGAGCATCTTAGAGGTGGTGGTGAGAGCAGACTCCTTGTAAGTTCTTCAAGAAAGGGTTTGAAGCATTTGTGGGAACGTAAAGCAATGAGAGAAGGAAGCAAGGATTGTGGGAAATAGCCAATGGATTGCATACTCGTCATTGTTAAAGGATTGGCTATGGGGTCTCCTCCTTGCATCTTGCGGGAGGGTGTGCGTGCATAAGTAAAACCAGGAGATTGTAAGGGTAAGTTTTAATTGGATGCTTTATTTTAAACAAGAAGTTAATGACAAATGCATCCTGATTGAAACAAAGGTGACAAACAAATGTTTTTAATACACTTAAAAATGCTTTGGAGTTGAAAATTCTGTATGCTGTATCAAATAATGATTGGAGAGTGAAATACTTTCATTACGTTGGGAGCGAGAGCACAAAGACATCAAAGCAACCTTTAAAACCTAGCTCGGTCAGTTCTGCAGAAACTCAAGCTCAAGAGGGCACCACTCTGCAAGGATACAGCAAGTAAACTAGGAACATTAACTGTCCATTTTGCTTTGACAAAGGACTGAGTTAAATTTATTGCTATTGTAGGACAGAAGACCATCATAATGATGACCAAGGACTTTGACCCAATTACTGAAGTCGGAATCCACCAGGATGACTTTGGCGAAGGTGAGTGTGCTGTCTTAAATGCATTTTCACACCTGACTTCCTACTCTAATAGGTCACCCTATTATAGAAAGGATATTATTAATCTAGAAAGAGTGCAGAAAAGATTTACTAGGATGCTACCGGGACTTGATGGCTTGAGTTATAAGGAGAGGCTGGATGGACTGGGAGTTTTTTCTCTGGCATGTAGGAGACTGAGGGGCAATTTTATAGAGCTCTATAAAATAATGAGGAATATAGATCAGCTAGATAGTCAATATCTTTTCCCAGAGGTGGGGAGTCTAAAACTAGAGGGCATAGGTTGAAGGTGAGAGATACAAAAAGGTGCAGAGAGGCAGTTTTTTCAGAGGGTAAGTGTCTGGAATGAACTCCCAGAGGTAGTAGTAGTAGTCGGATACAATTTTGTCTTTTAAAAAGCATTTAGACAGTTATGTGACTAAGATGGGTATAGAGGGACATGGGCCAAACATGGGCAATTGGGACTAGCTTAGGTGTTAAAAAAGGGGCTGAAGGGCCTGTTTCCATGCTGTAAACCTCAGTGACTCTGTAAAACTCCAGCACAAACTCCCAATCACTTGTAAGTACCTGTGCTGAAATGTACTGAATAATTCAGCACGTTTCTGTCAGAACAATACCAAATTACTTTTAACCTGTTTTCTTTGAAGAAGGTTTGCAACAACTTGTTGAGGTTGTATTCGGCATCCTGCCAAAACTCTACTGTCGTTTGTAAAGTAATATTCCTACAATCAGTGTAGGAATTATGTTAATAAGCAGCACAGATTCTGATGTGCTATCATTTTCTGCAGGATAGGGAAAGGTCACCAGGCCAATATGAACCCTCCCTCTTATTGATCTCCTTCCCCAAGCATCCATCCTTTTGATCTCCTGATTCTACTTAGGCAGGCCCCCCCCCCCCCCACCACGAGAGGCAAGGAGGAGGCCCATACCCAGTCCTTTAAAGAGTATGCAATCATTGGCTATTTCCCACAATCCTTGCTTCCTTCTGTCATTGTTTTATTTTCCCACAATGCTTCAAAACCTTTCCTGAAGAGCTTACAAGGAGTCCGCTCTCACCACCGCTGCCGGGATGCTCAGACTGTTCAGAAAAAAATAAAATTGCCGCACATCCAACCTCACTGCTTCTATGTCAATGTTACGTAGATGATCCCCGCTTCCCCTTCACCTCATTACGGAAAAGCATTCTCTCCAATCGCATGTTCTCAACGCCCTGCGTGATATTAAAGACCTGAAGCAGATCCTCTACAAGTCTCTGTCGCTCCAGCAAACCAAGATGCAGCCAGCATCTCCTCTGTTTTTCTGGCAGAAATGTGACTGGCCGAATTGTCCTCTTATGCCCTGTGATAGTTTAGTGGTGGGGATCACCCTTATTGCCCATTTTTGTGTGTTCTCTGCAGCCACAGTTGGAAGGTGGGGTGGGGAGTCAGGCCAGATAACCGCTGTGCATGGAGGCTCGACGGCCCAGTCTGTGCCTTTGCCTTCTGAAGAAAAGACAGTGTCTGGCACAAAGATGCCAAAAGAAAGTAACAGAAGAGACAATCAATGCCGTCTCTTAATTTCCTTTTTGAGAAACCTTATGGAAAATAAAAAATGTAATGGCTTATTTGCAACAAGCAGTTTTATCCATTATGTGCCCATAAATTGTATTTTCCCATTTAGGAAAATTCATCACTGTCGGTTGGGGTAAGAAGGAGACCCAGTTCCATGGAACAGAGGGGAAACAAGCAGCTCGTTGTAAACCAGCGGTGAGTATTCAGTTGAACTGTTGTATCGAGTTGTTTATCCCTCGTGTATGGTTCCCATTCAATGAATTTCATTGCTGTGAACTATTTATTTCATGTAGCTGGTAGCTTTACGTGTTTTGCTGTCTTTTGGAATGAAATTTCTCATGAAACATAAGCTCACAGCAGAGCAAAGCAAATGTCAGGGCTGCTGCCATGGTGCTGTGAGTTAGCACAAAATGTTGAAGGGTTGGAGCACAGAAGGAGGCCATCTGGCCCATCGGATCCATGCTGGCTCTCTTTATCCAATCCCACTCCCATCGCTCTACAAATCTTTTGTCTTAAGGTACTTTGCCAATTCCCTTTTCAAAGCCGCGATTGAATCTTCCATCAGGACCCTGTCAGGCAGTGCGTTCCTAACCACTTGGGGGAAAGCAGGAGAGTGGAGTTAAGGTCACGTTCAGGTCTGCCATGAATTTATTGAATGGCAGAGCAGACGCGCTAGGCCAAAATGGTCTGCTCCTACTCCAAATTAATTTAATTTTATGTTCTTTTGTCATTCACTGCAACTCCTCTGGTTCTTGAACCTCCTGCTCATGGGGACAGTTTCTGTTTATTTTGTCTGGAACCCTGATGGTTTTGATCAACTCTCCATCTTGGCAACCTCTTCGAACCCCACAGCTCCTCCAAGATCTCGGCATTCCTCTGATTCTGGCCTGTTGATTATTCCTCATTTTAATTGCTCCACAATTACTGCCGTGCCTTCAGCTATTTGGTTCCTAAGCTCCGGAATTCCCTTCCTAAACATCTCTGCCTCTCTTTCCTCCTTGAAGATGCCTTGTAAGGCCTGTCTGTTTGACCAAGCTTTAGGGCACCTGCCCTAATGTAGCCAGATGTTCAATCTTGCTTTATAATGCTCCAGAAAGGCACCTTAGGATGATTTATTACAGGCGCAGTATCAATATAAATTACTATATATAATAAATATAAATATATAAATTATTTATTAAGTCCAATGATGTGCAGCTTAGGCGGATTGACCGTGCTAAATTGCCCCTTAGTGTCAGAGGGACTAGCTGGGATAAATGCCTGGGGTTATGGGGATAGGGCCTGGAAGGGATTGTGGTCAGTGCAGACTCAATGGGCTGAATGGCCTCCTTCTGCACTGTAGAATTCTAAAATAAAGTTTATTTACTAGTCATTAGTAAGACTTACATTAACACTGCAATGAAGTTACTGTGAAATTCCCCTAGTTGCCACAATCTGGCGCTGTTTGGGTCAGTGCACCTAACCAGCACATCTTTCAGAATGTGGGAGGAAACCAGAACACCCGGAGGAAGCCCATGCAGACGCAGGGAGGACGCAAACTCCGTACAGACAGTGACCCAAGCTGGGAATCGAACCTACGTCCCTGGCACTGTGAAGCACCAGTGCTAACCACTGTGCCATTATGCCGTCCCTATGATTCTATAAATTGTTGACTGATCATACCATTGCAGAGATGTGATGGCTGGGTTTGATTTTGATTTTGTTCTGACCTGTTGTCCACACTTGCCATTCCGATTCAAATTGTTTTGTTTTTCCTTTTGCCCTCTCTCCTTATCATGGGGGCACAGTGGTGACCCCTGCAATGTTGCCTTCACCTCCACCCCCCACCATCTTGAGCTCAACTCAAGACAGCTGAGGAATCAACTCTTGGATTTTTACCGCTCTGAACACCTCAGTTACTCACTAAGCAACTAATTTGTGGGACTCCAGCCAAGTTCTCCCTCTGTGGGGATCTGAGATAGTATTTACTGTATTGCCTTCCCAAATATATTACATTTCTGATTCTCTTTGATAGGAAATTCAGCCAGCATTTCCCTGGGATGATCAGAGGTCACGAGTAACCTGGCGAGGGGATGGACAACTGTTTGCAATCAGTGCCATTTGTCCTGTGACGGGTAAGGATCTGCCTTTAACTTTGACTCTCATTTTAGATATACATTTAAAACGGGAAGTGTGTCAAATGCACCTTTCCTGGACTAATCCAACAATTCTCTACACGTTATGACACTGGACTAATAGTGAATACTTGTTAAATGATATTACTTTCTTCTTCCAGCCCATTTGTGAGATTCAGGGCCAGACTCTGCAGTGGATTTGGGTACGAAAAGGAGAATTGATAGCTGCTGACATTTTTCACCTTCTTATTTTTCATAAATTATGTAGAGAAATGTCAGGTATTTTCACTATTTGTAGTGTCTGAGGTCAGTTCAAAATCACTCCTGTAAGGGAATGAATGAACTGTTTAGTGTTGGATGAACCTGGACCGTGATATTGGACTTGGATGTTCGGAATATCAACTGACTGATAAAACAGAAACTTCCCCTAGAGACCCTTTCACCATTCTGAAGGTAGTTCATCACTGATGATTACACTCTGAAGCCCAGGACAACTACTGAACATTGTTACCTCAATGTCAGGCATAGGAAATGGCCTTATACGTGCTAAGGATTGTTTGTCTGCCATGATTGCAGAGAGGCCCACTGCAGTTGCTGTTTTGCATCTCTTAACAAGTGAAACAGTCGTTCAGTGGAGTGTGATGTGCACTGTGCTGTCACAGTGCATGCACTTTTACAGCTACTGTTCTCTATGGTTTCATGGTTAGCACTGCTGCCTCACAGCACTCGGGACCCAGGGTCGATTCCAGTGTTGGGTCACTGTCTGTGTGGAGTTTGCAGGTTCTTCCTGTGTCTGTGTGGTTTTCCTGCTGCTACTCCGGTTTCCTTCTACCGTCCAAAGATGTTCAGGTTAGCTGCATTGACTATGCTAAAATTGCCGCTTAGTGTCTCAAGGTGTGTAGTTTAGGGGAATTACGGGATAAATGAGTGGAGTCATGGAGATAGGGCGAGGATGGGCCTGGGTAACATCTCCTTTGAGTGCAGACTCGATGAGCTGAATGGTTTTCTGAACTGTACGGATTCTGTTCTAATATCTGCAGTTTGCCTAAGACAAGCTCTAACCCTCACTGAAAGCAAGCTAGTGCCTGACTTACTTTGGATTGTGGGGAGAGCAGGGGGGAGGGGAGGTGCTCAGCGGTAAGCTGAACCTCTGGGTTGAGTTGGATCCAAGGATTCCATAACCCAGTGATGGAAATTCACAACCAAGTCAACTCAATTTAACAGATTGGGTGATCCAGTCCTGAGACGGGAAGATTAGCAGTACTCTAAGCCATGATTGATAATTAACTAGCCAACCTGGTTTACTAATGGAAACCGGAGGCTGTCTCTGGAGGCAGCATGTACATCAGTTTCTTCCCATTACTTGTCATAGAGTCATGATGGCAGTGAAGGAGGCCATTTGGCCCATCGAGTCTTGTCTAAGGGATGGTCTTCTTCCAACCCATTTGAGCAATTGAGGTCAAAGCTGTGAAAAAAGTGAGAATTCTTTCCCGCATTTAACCCTTCAGTCCAAAGCTGTGATAGGTACAGTAATCATAGCTGGACATTGAAAAGCCAATCGATGGTTTTTCTGGCTCAATGGAAGCTGAAGGAACAGTACCTATGGCTCTGCACATACCTGAGAGTCCCTACGCATTGGCGCTGCCAATTGTGTCAAAACTCTGGTATAGGGCAAAGAAAGAATATGCATTCCTTGTCAGGCAAATAGAACTGGCGACTCTTCAACATCATATGGCAAGCAACCAGCCGTCAGATAAAAAGCTTTTTGCGCTCAAAATCTCAAGCCAGGCTGGGAGCTGATAATTTGCAGCAGTGGGAATCGCTGTGTTGTGGTTGGCAGTTGCTGCTTACAATGTCCCTGGAGACAAATTTAGAATTGTGCTGAAATCTTTGAGCTGGTACGCTTGTCCTTTTCAACTGCTCTGCTCAGTGCAAATTTAGACAAACTCTCGCAAAACTGCAGTATTTAGGCACAGTTTGCCTCTCCTGTTTGCAAAGCTCGGGAAATGATTTTAACATAGACGTGTTTAAGTTCTTGCTGCACTTCGTTGCAGTGTTAATGTAAGCCTTACTTGTGATTAATAAATAAACTTTACTTCATTCACTAGAAGATGACACTAATCAGCTTTGAACGAGGTTTCATGCATTTACTTTTCTGGATAGAGATAAATCCTTCTAGTCTTTGATGATGTTTTTCACCACCTCATTTTTCATAAATATTATATGTAAGTGCCTTTTATTTTCATAATTTATACATGTCTGATGTCAGTCCAAATTAAATTTTCTCATGTAGGATCCAGAAAGCTGAGAATATGGAATAGAGAATGTGTGCTTCAGTCAACCAGTGAGTCCGTTAATGGACTTGAACAGGCCCTGTGCTGGAAGTGAGTAACTTGACTTGCACCCTGATGTTCTTTTGGAGGTTTATAGGTATTGATTTGTGTGATTGTACTTGCTGTTATTTCACTACTGCAATTTGGGCTGGAACTTGCTGTAAAAATAGCTGGCGCTATTACATTATATCCTGCAAGTTCAGGCAAGGAAGAGACATGCTCTGAGTCGTGAATCTCCAGAACTTGGTTGATTTATGCTGTGCTGCCACTTGGGTCATGTCCATTGTTTAGAACAATTGCTGGATTTATACATTTCAGTTGCCCTTAACCTCCCTATCCTTGTTAAGCACAGAAACTTAACTCTAATAATTAACAGTGCAAGTAAATCTGTTAACAGTGTGATAACTGTCAACGTCAAGGGTGGCACAGTGGTTACCAATGCTGCCTCACAGCACTAGGCACTGGGGTTCAATTCCCAGCTTGGGTCACTGTCAATGCGGAGTCTGCATGTTCTTCCCGTGTCTGTGTGGGCTTCCTCTGGGCACTCCAGCTTCCTCCCACACTCCAAAGATGTGCCGGTTAGGTTGATTGGCCATGCTGAATTCTCCCTCAGTGTACCCAAACATGTGCCGGAGTGTGGCAACTAGGGGATTTTCACAGTGACTTCATTGCAGTGTTAATGTAAACCTACTTGTGACTAATAAATAAACTGTAAGCTTGATTACCAAATAATCTAGCCCAGAAAGTGAACATTTTAAACTGTAGCATCCCATTCCTTCAGTAAGAAGTCTCACAACACCAGGTTAAAGTGCAGCAGGTTTATTTGGAATCACGAGCTTTCAGAGCGCTGTCCCTTCATCAGGTAAGTCAAATCACTCGCCTGAGGAGGGGCAGCGCTCCAAAAGCTTGTGATTCCAAATAAACCTGTTGGACTTTAATCTGGTGTTGTGAGACTTCTTACTGTGCCCACCCCAGTCCAATGCCGGCATCTCCATATCGTCTCATTCCTTCAGGAAGTGAATTGATGTTGGAGATTTTAAAGATTTTAATTTTTTTTAAAACTTTGTTTTGTTCATAATCCAATTTTTGTTTTCCTCACTCTCTTTCTGTACCTAATTTGACTCTTAATTCACCATATTGCCCTCTCTATCTTTGCTCTGCTTATTTCTTAATCCGTAAATCTCAAGGAGGGTGGACCTTTCGTCCCATCATTCATTCAAATCCCAGATGCCCCATTGCCCTTGCCATGTCTTTATCCACTTGCAGTTCCAGCAAGTTACTGGACAAAGTCACTTATTGAATTGAGGGTGCAGGAGAAGTCTAACTAAGCGGGCTCACCTTGAGCCATCTCAACTATCAAATTTACCAGGTTTCTATCTCATAGAAGATATTCCTCTTCTGTAGCATTCCTCTGTAGGACATTGACTGCTCATATTTTCATGAAAGAGTTGCACATGGGAAATTCATGCAGAGATGCCCTGTAGCCACCAGGATTTTCATAGAATTTGATTAGATTTGATTTATTATTGTCACATGTATTAACATACAGTGAAAAGTCTTGTTGCTTGCACGCGATACAGTCAAAGCATACCATTCATAGAAGAGGAAAGCAGAATGTAGTGTTACAGTCATAGCTAAGGTGTAGAGAAAGATCAACTTAATGCAAGGTAAATCCATTCAAAAGTCTGACAGTAGCAGGGGAGAAGCTGTTCTAGAGTTGGTTGACATGTGACTTCAGACTTTTGTATCTTTTTCCTGATGGAAGAAGATTGAAGAGAGAATGTCCGGGGTGCGTGGGGTCCTTAATTATGCTGGCTATTTTGCCGAGGCAGCGGGAAGTGTAGACAGAGTCAATGGATGGGAGGCTGGCTACTGAATCCCTAAAGTACAGAAGATGCCATTTGACCCCTCAAGTCTGCATCAATCCTCCATCTTACTCAGGCTCTGTCTCCCTAATTCCACGTATTCATCCTGCTAATCCCCCTAACCTAGACATCTTGGGACACCCAAGGGGCAAGTTAGCAAGGCCAGTCCACCAAATGTGCACATCTTTGGAGGAAACCGGAGCACCTGGAGGGAACCCCGCAAACACGAGGTGCTTATGTTTTCCAACAAGCTCTCTGTTCTTTTTTTTACCTCTGGCATTTACTATGTGTCTTTAAATCATTGTCCCACTGAAAGGATTGTTCACCCACTTTATCCCAGGTCTGCGTCAATATTTCTCTATGGTGGGTTGACAGAAGATGGACCAGAGATGCTGAACTGGCTTCTCTGTCCTTTTCTACTCTTTGCCCAAACTCACCCTCTAGCTGGGTATGGGTACGTGACCTCCCCTGATATTGCAATGTCAGGAGTGGCTCAAATGGTGGCACCCTGACTTCTGAGTCAGAACTCATAGGTTCAAGACCAAGTCTGGAGACTTGAGCACATAATTCAGGCCGACATTCCCAACAGAGATTATATTTCATATGTACTTCATTGGCTGTAAAGTGCTTTGGATCATCCCAAGGCTGTGGGCCAAGTGCTGGCAAGTGGGATGAGGTGGACAGGTCAGGGTCTTTCATGCGTCAGTGCAGACTTGATGAGCCAAAGGGCCTCTTCTGCACTGTAGTGTCCTGTGATTCTGTTGTGAAAGTTGCCAAACAAATACGCATCTTTTAACCGAAAGCAGAAATCTGCTTCATGTGAAGATAATTAGCTGAATAATCCTACAATCTATCTTTGGGATACAATGACTTGGTTCTTCAGAATACTACCACAATCAATTTCTCAAATCTTTTGCTTTTAACGCTGCTAAGTTTTGAACGTATGCTACAACCAAACCACTTAAAAACAGTATTAAAAAAATACATCAGTGGATATCAGCTAAAGCTCAGTGGGCAACTCTTTCCCTAGAATCAAAAGGCTGTGGGTTCAAGCCTCAAATCATAGAATCCTGACAGCACAGAAGGAGGCCATTTAGCCCATTGAGCCTGCGCTGACAGCAATTCCACCCAGACACTATCCCCGTAAACCCATGTATTTACCTTGCAAGCCTCCTGACACTAAGGGACAATTTAGCATGGCCAATCCACCTAACCTGCACATCTTTGGAGTGTGGGAGGAAACCCATGCAGACACGGGGAGAATGTGCAAACTCCACACAGTCAAGCAAGGCTGGAATTGAACTCAGGTCCCTGGAGCTGTGAGGCAGCATGCTAACCGCTGTGACACCATACGTTATTTTACTGGCATTGGTAGAAGGTTGAGAAAAGGGTCTTATGTATTTTTGATGAGCAGTGGCCTCCACATTCTGAACCGTTATTAGTCTGACGTGGCTGACTTGGTACAGTCAACATCCGTTCCTTACAGATATCACAGCTGTTTATCAGTCACACAAATTCCGCACTTAGTTACTTCTGTCGTACTGTGATTAGATTGAAAGGGTGCTTTGTTTCAAATGTATATACTACTTTTGTTGGAAATAAGAAGTTATTTGTCCATAAACAAGAACCCAAATTTTCCATGGCCATGATATTTATTTTGAATGGAAATGTGGAATATCTGAGAATCCATTGTAATCTGCATGTGTGTTTTTGTCCCAACTTTCCATTGCCAGACCATCAGGAAACCTGATTGCATCCACACAACGAAAGCTTAACAAGCATAATGTTGTCTTCTTCGAACAGAATGGTTTACTACATGGAGAGTTCTCACTTCCTTTTGACAAAGACCAAGTTAAGGCAAGTATTGAAGGCTCCTCTCTCCCCTTTCGAACTTTCTCCCCTTTCCATGGGCACTTTGTCCAGATTGGACTGTGAGCATCATGGCCACAATTGGCTGTATTCTTGCCTGAATCACCCGCCTCCCTCCTCCATTCATCCACAATGGGTTAACCCAATTCTCCATCAATGAAAGGAGCCCTAACCTTTCTTTTCTACCCTAGCCAAGAGATAAAGACAATGATTGTTTTGTCCCCGGCACCCTACTGGAATTGGTTAACAAAGTAGAGTGTCTATTGCATCAGCCAATGAATTAGAAGTAGATGGGATTTACATCAAAATTCACAAAATGGTTTATTTTATAACAAATATTTAACAAACATCCATTTAAACAGCGCACAGCAGCAAACAGTCTACAGAATCTAATTAAGAAAGAGCTGTTACAAACTGCGCAACATTTCCAGATGAAAGCGGTGTGATTTTAATAACACAAATTGTGCGCAGAAAGTCAACCCCAGTCACTTAGAACAATGTGGTCTCTAGGGATGATTAATGAGGGAATTATCCAACCATTTCCATTCTGGGCAGGAACAGTAATATTGATATATGCAGCCAACAGAGCACAGACAAATTATCATGTCCTGCTTGCACATCCTGTGGTGGACCCTTCTACCGAGCCATTTTTGTGTTCCAAAGCCATGTCATACAATGTTTCAAATATTCTGCAAGATTTTGTGTAATAGATTAACCAGGTGCTCCAGTTTCCTCCCACACTGCAAAGATGTGTAGGTTAGATGGATTGACTATGCTAAATTGCCCCTTAGTGTCAGGGAACTAGCTAGGGTAAATGCATGGAGTTATGGGGATAGGGCCTGGGTGGCAATGTGGTGGGTGCAGACTCGATGAGCCAAATAGCCTCCTCCTGCAACTGTGTCGTTCCTAACGTTCAGGTATCTAGAATACAATGTCCTTAATGTCTTGTTAGTTTGCAGGTGCTAAAACGTAATGATTAAACTTGAAATTGCGTTTGTTTTGTACAGAACTATAAGGTTTTTGAGAAATTAGCTTCTTATAAATGAAAACATCCATTTACCCTGATTTAATTTCAACTATGGAGCATTTTTAGGATTGCTTCTTTTCATTTAAGAGATTGCAACTGGGTGTTAACACTGGCTATCTGTCTGGATTAGTTCATTGTTTTTTTTCGTATGTATTATGGGTGGCACAGTGGTTAGTACTGCTGCCTCACAGCACCAGGGACCTGGGTTCAATTCTGGCCTTGAGCTACTGTTCGTATAAAGTTTGGACCCACCATATCTGCATGGATTTGTTCTGGGTGCTCCTATTTCCCCCCATAACCCAAAGATGTGCAGGTTAGGTTGATTGGCCATGCTAAATGGCCCCTTAGTGTCAGGGGGACTAGCTAGGGTAAATCTGTGGGGTTACAGGGATAGGGCCTGGGTGGGATTGTTGTCAGTGCAGACTAAATGGACCGAATGGCCTCCTTCTGTTCCATTATGATTTCTTATGTCTTTTGTTGAAATTATTCACATGTTTATTTACCCTTATTCTTCCATTTCTCTTTTCTTTGGAATTACTGCTTGTTTTACTTGTGCTATGAAATAATATATGTTACAACATTTTGGTTTATGTCATTGAGGTTGGAATAAGATAGCTATCACCTTAGATCAGATTATGTGCTGAAATTCACGTTTCTGTTGCATACCACTCTTAAAATGCAGTGAGGTATGTAGATTGTATTATATTATGTTTTATCATATGAAAGGCACTAATAAGGAATATATTATTCTTTGTAAGCATGTAGTTAATGGTAAAGAAGGCTTGTTAAATAAACAAGCTTGTAAATAGACTCATAGGCCAGAATTTTACCAGCACATGCAAGGCTCTCAGAATGGCATTCTCTATTGGCCTCGGGCGGGATCTTACGAACCTCAGGCGGGCCTGTGGTAACATTCCCTATAGTGGCTATGGACTATGGGAGGAGGCCATTCAATCCATCATGTCTGCACCGACTCTCCAACAGAGGATCCCACCCAACCCCTTTCCCATAACCTCTCTATTCACCCCACAAATCCCCCACAGTTTGGGACAATCGTGGTCAATCAGCTTGGCCAATCCATCCAACGTGCATATCTTTGGACTGTAGGAGGAACAGTAAGAAGTCTCACAACATCAAGTTAAAGTCCAACAGGTCTATTTGGTAGCACAAGTCACCAAATAAACCTGTTGGACTTGAACCTGGTGTTTTTAGACTTCTTACTGTGCCCACCCCAGTCCAACGCCGGCATCTTCACATCTGTGGGAGGAACCCAGAACACCAAAGAGCTTCTAAAATACATAAAAGGCAAAAGAGTAACAAGGGGGAGAGTAGGGCCTCTTGAGGATCAAAAAGGTCATCTATGTGCAGATCCACAAAAGGTGGGTGAGATCCTAAATGAATATTTCTCATCAGTATTTACTGTTGAGAAAAGCATGGATGTTAGGGAACTTGGGGAATTAAACATTGGTGTCTTGAGGAGTATTCATATTACAGAGTAGGAGGTGCTGGAAGTCTTAAAGCGCATCAAGGTAGCTAAATCCCGGGACCTGATGAAGTGTATCCCAGGACATTGTGGGAGGCTGAGGAGGAAATTGCGAGCCCCCTAGCCGAGATATTTGAATCATTGATAGCCACGGGTGAGGTGCCTGAAGATTGAAGAGTGGCAAATGTTGTGCCTTTGTTTAAAAAGGGCTGCAGGGAAAAGCCTGGGAACTACAGGCCAGTGAGCCGGACATCTGTGGTGGGTAAATTGTTGGAAGGTATTTTGAGAGATAGGATCTACAGGCATTTACAGACGCAAGTACTGATTAGGGACAGTCAGCATGGCTTTGTGAGTGGAAAATCATGACTCAGAAATTTGATTGAGTTTTTTGAAAGGGTAATCAGGAAGGTAGATGAGGGCAGTGTAGTTGATGTTACCTACATGGACTTTAGCAAGGCCTTTGACAAAGTACTGCATGGTTGATTGTTGCATAAAGTTAAATCTCACAGGATCCAGGATGAGGTATCTAAATGGGTACAAAATTGGCTTCTTGACAGAAGCCAGGAGTGGTTGTAGAGAATTGTTTTTAAACTGGAGGCCTGTGACGAACGGTGTGCCTCAGGGATCAGTGCTGGGTCCACTGTTATTTGTCATTTATATGTATGATTTGGATAAGGATATAGGAGGCATAGTTAGTAAGTTTGCAGATGACACCAAGATTAATGGCATAGTAGATGGTGAAGAAAGTTATCTCCAATTGCAACGGGATCTTGATCAATTGGGCCAGTGGGCTGTTGAATGGCAGATGGAGATTAATTTAGACAAATGCAAGGTGATGCATTTTGGTAGATTGAACCAGGGCAGGACTTACTCAGTTAATGGTAGGGCACTGGGGAGAGTTATAGAACAAAGAGATATAAGAGCACATGTTCATAGCTCCTTGAAAGTGGAGTCATAGGTGGACAGAGTGGTGAAGAAGGCATTCGACAAGCTTGGTTTCATTGGTCAGAATACTGAATACAGGAGTTGGAATTTCTTGTTAAAGTTGTACAAGACATTGGTAAGGCCACACTCAGAGTACTGTGTGCAATTCTGGTCACCCTATTATAGAAAGCATATTATTAAACTAGAAAGAGTGCAGAAAAGATTTACTAGGATGCTACCAGGGATTTAGGGATTGAGTTATTAAAAGAGGTTGGACAAACTGGAACTTTTTTCCCTGGAGCGTAGGAGGCTGAGGGGTGACCTTATAGAGGTCTATAAAATAATGAGGGGCATAGATCAGATAGGTAGTCAATATCTTTTCCCAAAGTTAGGGGAATCTAAAACTAGAGGTCATAGATTTAAGGTGAGAGGAGAGAGATACAAAAGTGTGCAGAGGGGCAATTTTTTCACACACAGGCTGATGAGTGTCTGGAACAAGCTGCCAGAGGTAGTGGTAGAGGCAGGTACAATTTTGTCTTTTAAAAAGCATTTAGGTAGGTATAGAGAGATATGGGCCAAATGCGGGCAATTGGGACTAGCTTAGATGTTTTAAAAAAAAGGGTGGCGTGGACAAGTTGGGCCGAAGGACCTGTTTCCATGCTGTAAACTTCTATGACTCTGTGTCCTGGGGGAAACCCATACAGACGCAGGGAGAACATGCAAACTCCACACAAACAGTCATCCAAGACCAGAATTGAACCTGGATCCCTGGAGCTGTGAGGCAGCAGTGCTAACCACTGTGCCATCGTTCCGCCCCCATTGGTCATGTAAGTGCAAGGGAATTTGTTTATTTGGAAACATCTTAGGAAGAGCATGAGGTCATCTACTGCTTGGAAAATAACAGTCTAAATAGTGGTAGAAGCACAAAGTGATTGAAGGCTACAGATTCACAAATCATGAGTTAACTAATCCATCAAATATGCAAAATAGCACTTGGCTTCATTTATAGAGAACTAGGAAAGACGGAAGTAATGTTAAACATAAAGAGAACCTTGGTTAGACCACTTGTACTGTGTAGAATTTTGGTCTACACTTTATAGAGAAGATGTGGAACACTGGAAAAAACATGAAACAATTTATAATGGTGAACTGTAACTTGGGTGGGACAACAATCTGGAAAGATGAACATGCTTCAGAAGGCGTGACGGGCTTTTATGAGGGAAGTGAAGACAGAGAGATGACTAAATAGAAGTCTCTAAGTTATGAAAGGATTCTGTAGAGTAGATGTGGAGATATTTCCACTTGCCGGTGTATGTTAAACATGGGGCCATCAACGCAATATGGTTACTAATAAATCCAATTGGCAATCCAGGAGTAACGTTTTACTCAGAGTGGTGAGAATGTGGAGCTCTATTCCATAGAGAGTGGTTACAGGAAAACTCATAAGAAAAAGGCCTTTCGGAACTGTGGAACTCTTTGCCGCACAAGGCTGTGGAGGCCTGGTCATTGAGTGTCTTTAAGACAGAGATAGATAGGTTCTTGATTAAGAAAGGAATCGGGGTTTATAGGAGAATGGGGATGAGAAAAATATCAGCTATGATTGAATGGTGGGGCAGACTCGATGGGCTGAGTGGCCTAATTCTGCTCCTATGTCTTATGGCCCATTGTATCTGTACCAGCTATCAGGCACCTATCTAATCTAATCCTATTTCCCAGCACTTAGTCCATAATCTTGTATACTGTGGGATTTCAAGTGCTCATCTGAAGCAGAGATGCATTTAAAGGGAAGTTAACTAAGTGTAGGAGGGAGAAAGGAATAGAAGGATCTGCAGCCTCTGATGGAGCATAACAGTTCTGTTTCGTGCTGTATATTCTATATGATATTCACAGAAAAGCATTGAGGTGTTATTGTTGATTTACTTTTTAAAAATTGCTTTGTGTAGCAGGTTTTTTCATCAGTGGTTGTTACTGTTTATCTAACCAGCTGTCTGGTTTTTGTCTGAATCAGACAAGTTACTTAGATTAAAAACTGGATTGAATTTATTTATTCGTATTACAAGTAGGCTTACCTTAACACTGCAGTGAACTTACTGTGAAAATCCGCTAGTCGCCACACTCCGACTCCTGTTTGGGTACACAATGTACCTAACCAGCAGGTCTTTTCAGATTGTGGGAGGAAACTGGAGCAGCTGACAGAAACCCATGCAGACACGGGGAGAATGTGTCGACTCCGCACAGACAGTGACCCAAGCCAGGAATCGAACCTGGGTCCCTGGTGCTCTGATACAGCAGTGCTCGTCACTGTGCTGCCCGTGCTGAAAGTGTAGTTATATTTCTAACCTGTAGATTTTTTGCACTTTGTTGGAAATGATCTTTATGTTACTGACTGGCTTGGTTTTTATTGTTGATTAGGTAAATGAGATGCTTTGGAATAGTGACTCCACTGTGCTGGCAGTTTGGCTAGAGGATTTGAGATCAATGAATGAAGAGATCAAAGATGCCCATCAAAATACATATGGTAAAAGTTATCTTCCAGATGGTCTGGAGTTTTTGCCCCCTACCTAACATCCTAGATCCAAGCAGAATGTTAACTTGATTTTTAACAAATACTTTTGTTCTTTGTGCTTTGTAATATGTCTAAAGATCTTACTGCCTGACAGAATGCCAAGCCAGACTTAAATTCCGATGGTATAATAAATATGAGTTAAAATCATATAACACAGGAAGAGGCCTGTCATGTTGTGCTGTCTCTTTGCAAGGGCTGTCCATTGGTCCTACACGCCTTCCACACAGCCTTGTAAATTCTTCCTTTTTCAAATATTTAACCAGTTTTTGAAACTCACCATTAAATCCCCCTCCATCCCATCCTTTCAGGCAGCACATTCCAGAATATAACTCGTTGCATAAAACAGAACGTTTCTCTTCACCTCCCCCTAGTTCTTTTGCCATTTGTCTTAATTCTGGGTCCTCTGGTTCCCATCCTGGAAACGTAGATTTGATCAAATCCCCTCATAATTTTGAACACCACCATTTGGTGGATCGGCTCCTCTTTGAGTGATGCTGGTTTTCATCAAACAAAAAAAAGTAACAGTAATTGATCCATTTGCAGTGTTAACCCCATTAAGAATTATTCCTCACTTTGCTGGGATCGTGCTGTGGAGTGATGGTTGGGGACGGGGGTACAAGTCTGTAATATGGTCAGCGCATCACCTAAGGCAGGTGTTATGATACGGAACCTACTTTAGATCATAAGGTATAGTAGCCGAATTAGGCCATTTGGCCCATTGAGTCTGCTCCATCATTCAATCATGGCTGATATGTTTCTCAACCCCATTCTCTTGCCTTCTCTGTAACCTTGGATCCCCTTGTCCAATCAAGAACCTATCTATCTCTGTTTAAATACACTCAATGACCTGCCCTCAACAGCCTTTTATGGAATTCCACAGATTCACCACCCTCTGGCTGAAGAAATTCCTCTTAATCTTAGTTCTAAAGGGTGGTCCCTTTTACTCTGAGATCGTGCCCTCGGGTTCTACTCTGTCCTACAAATGGAAACTTCTTCCCCTCTTTGTGCATCATCCCATCTCCAGATTTCAAGAACAGTTTCTTCCCTGCTGCCATCAAACTTTTGAATGGACCTACCTTGCATAAAGTTGATCTCTCTCTAGACCCTGTGACTGTGACACTACATTCTGCATCCTCTCCTTCTCTATGAACAGTGTGCTTTGTCTGTCTAGCATGCGATGAAACAATATTTTTCACTGTACACTCATACATGTGACAATAATAAATCAAATCAAATTCCGTGCCCAAGTGCCCACATGGAATGGATGTTGTTATTATGAAGAGAAAAGAATGCCACATTTTTTGATTGGACATGATTGCAGATTTAACCTTGGCCTCGAGCCATTAAATAATACTTGGCTGTTTTTATTCTTACTGTCTTGCAGTTCAGTTGTGGACAATGGGAAACTACCACTGGTATCTGAAGCAGAGTCTACATTTTGGTTATGATGAGGCAGAACGGATTGTATCCCTCATGTGGGATCCTGAGAGTCCCTATCGACTGCATGTGCTCTGCGGTGGGTGGCATTACCTGTCTTTTAACTGGCATTGGACCACTGATCGAAGTATGGGAGACGACAGCAGTGACTCTGCTAACGTAGCTGTGATTGATGGAGGTAATCATTCTTATTGAGCCTGAGAATTGTTGCTTATATAAATCATTGCCAGTAAATGTTAGCATTGAGGTTTGTAAGCATTTCTACTAACCTTAGTGGAGCTATTTGAACAGAATGTGTCGACGCCCCACCCCCAACACTCTGAGCTTCATACAGTCACAAGTGAATCAGTTCCATTTAAAAATAACACTTTAAAGCAAAAGGTAAGTATGTGTTGTCACTTTGTGTTTCATGTTGGAATGAATCAAGCTATTCTCTTCAAAACTATTTATTTTTGTTTTGAAATGAGAGAAGTAAGGCTGGGCAGCCAAGTGGATAATATGATTATACAGCACAGAGATAGCTCGGCCATCATGCTGTTTGGACAGAGCTCTTCAGTTAGGCCCCCACCCCATAGCCTTGTTCTTTTTAGAATATTTATCCAGCTATCTTTTTTGAAATGTACCGTCCCTTCAGGCAGTACATTATACAGCACAACGACTTGAGTAAAAACATTTCTCCTTCACCATGCCATGCTGACCCAACCTTGTTGCTCTGTTTCCCAGAATGATTCGTTTACTCAAAATGTTCACTGTTGACTCTGAATTTAGCTAAATTGGAGCTAAAATGACAGCAGCTGCTTCAGAATCTCCAGGGGATGGCACAGTGGTTAGCGCTGCTGTCTCACAGCGCCAGGGACTGCCTTCGATTCCCAGCTTGGGTCACTGTCTGTGCAAAGTTTGCACGTTTCCCTCGTCTGCATGGGTTTCCTTCGGGTGTTCTGGTTTCCTCCCACAATCCAAAGATGTGCGGGTGAGGTGGATTGGCCATAGTAAATTGCCCTTTAGTGTCGGGGGATTAGTAGGGTAAATACGTGGGGCTATGGGGATAGGGGCTGGGTGGGATTGTGGTTGGTGCAGACTCAATGAGCTGAATGGCTGCCTCCTGCACTATAGAGATTCTAAGACTTTACAATAAAGGAAGGATAAAATTTGCTTCTGATTGTTAACCCATCATCATGCTCGAGAAAACGTTTGTGTGTCAACATAAGGCACAAACAAAGTTCAAGTGTAACTGTGCTCCACCGCTTGGAATGACTATTTGGATAAGGCTGAGGAGATGCCTGAAACATTGGCACCTGCAAGAAAGGAGAAAATGGGGTTGAGAATTTTAATGACTGGCAAATCCATGATCATCTGCTGAGATGCTGTCTGAATAAGTCATTGCTGTTTGTGGGAGCTACTGTGTTTCCTACATTATGTGACAAAACTTCAAAAATATCTTGGCGCCTAGGATGTCCAGAGGTCTTGAATGGCGTTGTATGAATACAAGTCTTTTTCAATTTTACCTTGATTTGCATGTTTTGTCACATGAGATGCTGTGCAGAGATGATTTCTGTGTTTTTTTAGCACATCTTTGAGAAGCAGTTTATGCCTGTGAATTATTCCTGGCATTAGCCAATAATGCAGGATCTGATTCTTTAACAGGATGTGGGCATCATTGTCTTGCCAGCGTTTTTATTGCCTATCCCTAATTGCCCTTGGTGGTGTGGTGATGAGTCAAGAAATATTTATTTTCTTGACAAACTGAGTACCTTGACAGGATTCAGGTTAAAATTTGGAGATACTTGCACTTGTATGGGGTGGCGGGGTGGCACAGTGATTAGCACTGCTGCCTCACAGCGCCAGGGACCGGTTTCAATTCCTGGCTTGGGTCACTGTCTGTGTGGAGTTTGCACGTTCTCCCTGTGTCTGCGTGGGTTTCCTCCGGGTGTTCCGGTTTCCTCCCACAGTCTGAAAGACGTGCTGGTTAGATGCATTGACCCGAGCAGCTGCTGAAGTGTGGCGGCTAGGGGAATTTCACAGTAACTTCATTGCAGTTTTAATATAAGCCTTACTTGTGACTAATAAATAAACTTTACATTTTTACTTTACATTAGCGAGAAACAGCATTAGCATTTCTTTAAATGTTACCTGATCTGCTGAGTGTTTCCAGCATTTTCTGTTTCAATTTCAGATTTCCTATACCTGCAGTACTTCAACTGTGCTGTTATATAGTTGCATGCCTAAACATTTCTGCAAGTAGGTGGTTTACTGATTGTCATGTGCCCAAGTTTATTTCACCAAAGAATATTTAGGGGCTTTTGTTTTCTGGGACATCAACTGAGATTTTCCATTTGAAACATGTAAGATATCAGGACTCATCAGCGAAGTAAAATCTGGAACTTTTTAAGTTTATTTTTGATTGAGTTAAGTCAACGATTTTCACTAACTTCATTGCAGTGTTAATGTAAGCCTATTTGTGACAAATAAATGAAATAATAAACTTTGTTGATTGTCGCAAAAAACCCACCTGGTTCACTAATGCCCTTAAGGGAAGGAAATCTGCCATCCTTACCCAGCCTGGCCTACATGTGACTCCAGACCTACAGCAATGTGGTTGACTCTCAACTCCCTCGGGCAACTAGGGATGGGCAATAAATGCTAGCCAGCCAGAGATGGCCATGTCCCATGAATGAATAAAAATAAGTAATGTATATTTTCTTGTTTTTGGTGCTGACAGATAAAGTACTGGTGACACCTTTTCGCCAAACAGTGGTGCCTCCGCCAATGTGTGCGTATCAGTTTCAGCTGCCCTGTGCCGTGAATCAGGTTATGTTCTCGTCAGATCCACAGAGGAGCAATGACGTTGCAGTCCTGACAACAGACAATCGGATTTCAGTCTACCAGGCTGGTGAGTGTCTACGGGCTTCATCACAACAGTATTCATTTCACGATTCCCTGGTACTAAGTAAACTGACAATGCATCGAAGGCCATTCGTCTCATTGCTTCCACACAATAAGTGAGTGCACTCGGTCGTGGACAATAACACAATTAACTTAGTGCCCTCTCTAACTAAATTGAGCAAAAATTCAGAATACTGCTTCGGATTTACAGAAATACAATATTCACTGTTTATGCTCGACACAAGCCACTTCCCATCTTATGTCATCTCACTATACAAGCATATCCCTTTTCTTCAAGTGTTTCTCTAGCTTCCTCTTAGATGCCTCTATGCTACTCACCTCAGCCACTCCCCGTGGTAGTGAGTTCCACATTTTCACCACTCTCTGGGTAAAGGAGTATTTGCTGAGTTCCTCAATGGATTTATTAGCAACTGATTTATATTTGGAGCCCCTAGTTTTAGATATCCCCACAATTGGAAACATCTTCCTATCACACATCTTGTTTGTTTTAGAGCGCTCCATCAGGTTATCAGTCAGTCTTTTTTCTAGAGAGAAGTGCTCCCAAGCCTATTCAGTTTTTCCCAATTGTTACAGCCTCAGAGTTCAGGTATCTTCCTTGGAAATCCCTTTTATCATTGAATCCCTACGGTGCAGAAGGTGGCCATTTGGCCCATCATGTCTGCAGTGATGCTGTAACAGAGCATCCCACCCAGGAACATCCCTCCGCCCTGTTCCTGTAACCACCAAACATTTACCCAGCTAATCCCCCTAATCTAGTCATCTTGGAACATTAAGGGGCAATTTAGCATGGCCAATCTGCCTAACCTGCACATCTTTGGAAGAAACCAGAGCACCCGGAGGAAACCCACACAGACAAGAGGAGAAGATGCAGACTCCACACACACACAGTGACCGAAACTAGAATTGACCCGGATCTCTGGCACTGAGGCAGTAGTGCCAGACAGCCACCATGTCACCCCATTGTACTTTCTATATATGTTAATCCTTGAAACCTATATCACTTAATACTTTGTTCTTACAACACCAGCTTAAAGTCCAACAGGTTTATTTGGTAGCACGAGCTTTTGAAGCACTGCTGCTCCTTCAGGTGAGTGGATAGGTGATGACAGATGCCTCCACTCACCTGATGAAGGAGCGGGGCTTTGAAAGCTTGTGCTACTAAATAAACCTGTTGGACTTTAACCTGGTGTTGTGAGACTTCTTACTGTGCCCACCCCAGTCCAAAGCCGACATCTCCACATCATAGTTTGTTCTTGTTCGCAGCAGTGGCTGCTTCATCAGCTGGTTCCACAGAACATTTTACAATTATCTCTATCCATAATTTAATCAAAATGGCTGTAATTGATAGCTAAGAGGTTAGCACTTGAATCAAAAAATTCTGAGTCTAACCCAAGATTTCTTGAGCACCTATTGTAGGCTGAGAGGGTTCCACACTGTTGGAGGTTCTGTCTTTTGAATGAGGTTTTAAGCTGCATCTGCCCTCTCAGGCAGGCGTGAAAGAGCACAAGGCACTATTCCAACAAGGAAACCGGAATTGTCCTGGTGATATTTATCCCTCAGCCAACAACACTAACACAGATTATCTGATTGTTACCGTGTTGCTGTTCATGGGAGCTTGCTGTGTATAAATTGGCAGCCCCATATCCTCGCATTATAACAGTGACAACTTCTCAGAACAATGACAAGTATTTGTCATCGAAGTATTTTGTTCATGGTGAAGTGATTTGGGAAGTTGTGAAACACCCTACGCAAATCTATGTTTTTTGAATTAAAATATAAAATTATTTTAGATGATGAAAGGAATTTTCAGTTAGATTTCTATTTTTGCTTGTCCTGAGCAGGCGATGGGGTGAATCAGGATCCTACAGTTAAAGTTGGTGCTGTTGGCGGAAGTGGATCGAAGATAAGCATCACAATCCCCAAACTGGTAAAAACATACAGGTTGGTTTGACTTGGAGATATTGCCCTTCCCTGCTCGTTTATAAACTACTTGTGTTATTTACTCTCAAAAATTAAATGTTGAAAACACCATTTGTGCCCAAGGTGTTCATTTTGGATGAACTCTTTTTAAAAGGAATGATTAACTTTTAATCCATTTTTGTTTTTTGTGGAAATGACAGAATCAAGTTTGAAGAGGGAGTTAGTGAACCCCTGAACCCACTGAAGTTGCGAATGATTACCTGGGTAAAGGAAAGTACATTTCTGGCTCTGTGCCAAGGCCCCAAGACTTCGCAGTCTGTTATCTGTCAGCTGGTAACTTCACCAGAGGAGTCTCAGGAGGGAGAGATTCAGATCAGGTATGGAACCTGACCCATTTCGGAAGGATCATCCTTTTGTAGAGTCAGAGAGTTTAAACAACTCAGCACGGCTCCTTCAACATCACTTTCTGAACCTCTGACCGCTCCACCTAGCAGGACAAGAACAGCAGAGGCTTGGGAATGCCACCATCTGCAAGTTTCTCTCCCAGTCACACACCACACTGTCCTGGAAATATATGATGTGGATATGCTGGCTTTGGACTGGGGTAAACACGGTTAAAAAGTCTGACAACACCAGGTTTTAGTCCAACCGATTTATTTGATAGTAAACTCACAAGCTTTCGGGTTAGCCCCTTCATCAGGTGAATGGAGAGTTCTGGCCTCAGATATGCTCTGTCTGAGGCCAGAACTCTCCATTCACCTGACGAAGGGACTAACCCAAAAGCTTGTGAGTTTACTATCAAATAAATCGGTTGGACTAAAACCTGGTGTTGTCAGACTTTTTACTGGAAATATATATCAGCCATTCCTTCACTTCATTCCTTCAAAATCCTGGAAGTCCTTTCCTAACAACCCTGTGGGTGTTCCTGGACACTGGCAGTTCAGGAAGGCCACACACCACCAGCTGGAGGGCAGTTAGGGATAGGAACCAACTGCTGCCTAGCCAGCATTGCCCACATCCCATGAGTGAATAAAAAAGAAACAAGCAATCCCAATCATACTGGAATTCTTAAAATGCAGAATTGGTAGTTTTGCAGCATTCCAGGAGTACGGTATTTGCAACTCGTGGAAATGCAAAAGTTATGATATTTACAAAGGGTGTTAGGATGTGCGAGATGGAGCAACCTATTTTTAATTATTAATGAGTGAAATGACTATTGGGGCTTACATTATAAAACTCTGTGAATATCGAAATATGTGCCATTTTAAAAGTTTGTCTCCATTTTTTCCCACCCACACCCTGACCTGGAATGTCCATTCTGTTCACTAGAATTAAACCTCTGCTCTGTTCCACTTAATTCGAATATATCTTCGATTCTTTTAACTCAGCAAATGCTCCTCTCCCATGTCTATCATGGGGTATAAATATAAACTGAAAATGCACAGCATGTCAGGCAGCCTGTCCTGCTAAATATTTCCAGCATTAAATTTCAGGTTTCTGCATGTGCAGTATTTTGCCTTCCATGTTCCTGTATCAAATACTGTCCTTAGATTTTAACCCCATTCCCTGCAGACCACGACATTTGTCACTTTCTGCTACATCTTTGCAATAAAGGTGTTGTTAATTTTCCCAGGTCTCCTGTAACTGTGGATGGCCATTTGACCAACCTGTGTCACAACCAGAAGACGCGCACCGTCGCCTTGCAGCTTTCCAGTGGGCAGATTCTGAGATACTTCTGGGGTTTGTGTATTTCTAATCAAGCGACTTCTCTAGAACGTAACCTGTGTTTCATCATTTGTCAGCAGCCAGTTCTTGGGAACGTGAAGTTCTATTAAAGAGTGTATATTGAGCAAGAAATCGTGGTCTTACCCCCTGTCACTCTCCAGCTGAAACTTCTCATGGGGAAACACTTCCTGTGGACCAGCCACTCCGTCCTAAACAGAACGATTTACTTACTTCAGCCGAGGGTGTACATGCTGAGTCTCTTCCCCTCTTGAGGGGTGACCTATTGGAAGTCTTTAAAATTATTGACTTTTTTTTATAGAGCAGACATGGTCTGAAGGTTTTCACTTGTGGGTAGAACAAAACTGAAGGCTATCAATATAACATTGCAATCCAAACAAGAATTCAGAATAAACTTTTTTTTTACCTAGAGTGTGGTGAGGATGTGGATATCACTACTGGAAGGAGTAGTTGAGGCAAGTAATATACACACAAGCAAGGGGAAGCTAGATATGAGGGAGATGGGGAACAGAGGGTTAGTGCTAATGGAGTTAGATGTGGGAGGAAGTGCTGATTTATATTCTTTGCAAACGTTTGGAAACAATTTTTAAAGTTTTTGTTTCCTGACCCTCCCAATCCCTTAGAACATAGAACAGTGCAGCCCAGGAACAGACCCTCCAGTCCATGTGCCAAACATGACGCCAAATTAAATTAATCCCTTCTGCCTGTCCTTGGCCCATATCCCTTTACTCCTTGAATACATATTTATGTGTTCATCTAAAATCCCTTAAACATCTCTATCAGATCTACCTCCACCACCTCTGCTGGAAGCGTATTCTAGACACCTACCACAGTCTGTGTCACAAAAAAACTTGCCTCTCACATCTCCTTTGAACTTTCCCCCTCTCACTTTAAGTGCATGCCCTCTACTATTATTTATTTCAACCCTGGGAAAAGGATTCTAACTGTCAACTCCATCTGTACCCCTTATAATTTTATAGACTTCTGTCAGGTCTCTGCCACTCCAGAGAAAACAGCCCTAGTTTGTCCAGCCTCTCCTTGAAGCTTATATCCTCTAATCCAGACTGCATCCTGGTAAACCTCTTTTGCATTCTCTCCAAAGATTCCACAGAGTTAAACACAATACTCTTTAAGTGCAGCCTGACCAAAGTTAAAGTTTATTTATTAATCACAAGTAAGGCTTACATTAACACTTCAATGAAATTACTGAAATTTTCCCCAGTTGCCAGAGTCCGGCGCCTGTTCGGGTCAATGCACCTAACCAGCACATCTTTCAGAATGTGGGAAGAAACCAGAGCACCCGGAGGAAACCCACACAGACATGGGGAGAACGTGCAAACTTCATAGACAGTCACCCAAGCCAGGAATCAAACCTGGGTCCCTGGCATTGTGAAGCAGCAGTGTTAACCACTGTGCCACCCAAAGTTTTATAAAGCTGCAACATGGCATTCTGACTCTTATGCTCAATGCCCCAACCAATAAAGGCAAGCATACCATCTGCCTCTTTACCATCCTATCTACTTGTGTGGCCACTTTCAACAAGCTATAGACTTGAACACCAAGATCTCTTGGTACATCAATGCTGTTCAAGGTCCTATCATTAATTATATACTTATCCTTAATATTTGATCTCCCAAAATGCAGCACCTCACACTTGCTTGAATTAAGCTCCATCTGCCATTTCTCCGTCCGTGTCAGCAGCTGATCTATAATATCCTGCTGTATCATTTGACAACCTTCTACACAATCCACAATTCCACCTATCTTTGTGTCACCTGCAAACTTATTAACCCATCCATCTACGTTTTCATCCAAGTCATTTATATATATATATCACAAATAGCAGACGTTCCAATGCAAATCCCTGCGGGATACCACAAGTCAAGACTTCCAGCCAGAAAAACACCCTTCCACCACTCCTCGCCAGAATTTCATTTTGAATTGATCTTGCGGCCGTTGCATTTCATTATGCCCCCGTATCTACATATCAAGTTTAATTTGGATAATGCTTTGAGATTCAACTTTGTCTGATTAAATGAAGCAGGTTTCATCACATTATTGCCCAGTGATCACCTTCAATTCTAAGTTTCTGTGTTAGAGAAATAATTAAATCTACTTCCTAAAAGTGATGAGTTTGATTTGTAGTACTGTTCTTGATACCATTGAATTAGAATAATAATGCCCAGTGATGCTGTTGTTAGGATGCTAACTTTGTTTTGTTGTTAAGTCACCGATGAATGAGTAGACCCTGATACTTTTTAATCTAGTTTAGAGAATTAAGGATATGCAGCTGTGAAAAGAGAGGGAATGGTGCTAAAGACCTGGTTATTTGCGCTGAGCATCATAGAATCCCTACTGTGCAAAAGGAGGCTATTCGGCCCATTGAGTCTGCACTGACCACAATCCCACCCAGGTCCTATTCCCATAACCCTACATATTTACCCTGCTAGTCCCTCTGACACTAAGGGGCAACTTAGCATGGCCAATCCACCCGTGCCACCCTTCTTATGTGGTTATTTTCTAAGCAATAGACTTACATCACTCCACCATTTGCATCATCGCCTTCAGTTATCTGGGCCTTAAGGTCTAGAATTCTGTCAGTAAACCCTCTCTGGCTCACGATCTCTCGTTCTTCTCTCTCTCCCTTTAAGATGCCCTTTAAAATCTTCCTCTTTGACCAACCCTTTGCTCACCTGCTGTAAATATCCACCCATGTCTATGTGGAGTTGGCACATTCTCCTCACGTCTGCGTGGGTTTCCTCCCACAGTCCAAGATGTGTGGGTTAGGTTGATTGGCCATGCTAAAAATTGCCCCTTAGAGTCTTGAGATGCGTAGGTTAGAGGGATTAGCGGGTAAATATGTAGGGATATGGGGGTAGGGCCTGGGTGGGATTGTGATCAGTGCAGACTCGATGGACCAAATGGCCTCTTTCTGTGCTGTAGGGTTTCCATGATTCTGCGTGGCCCTGTGCCAAATTTTGATAACTGCAATGATATATCTGGGGACAAGGTTGAAGATGCCATGTAACTGGAAGTCACTGTTGTACATAATAAAATTTCAATGTCTCCTTCAGGCACAGATTCCTCTGAGGCATGTGTGAAGCCATGGAAGTCAGCTGCTGGATGTTTGATACAATTTCCTCAGCCTTGTGTTGAGACAGCTGTCTGTACTGTTGATGGAGAGGTGAGCTGGGTTATCTTTCTCTGACAGTTTTTTTCTAACCATCTGAAAGCACAGCTCTGAAGAAGAGGCGCACAGACTCGCAGCGTTAACCCTGTTCCTCTCTCTCCACAGAAGCTGCCTGACCTGCTGAGCTTTTCCTGCATTTTCTGTTTTTATTTCAGGTTTCCAGCATCCACAGTGTTTTGCATTTATATGATGAAAGCATCAGTTGCTTGCCACGGCACCATCCCAAGGACAGCAGTACAAACTGGATCCTTATGTAGAGATTGTTCTTAATGGGCATGTCTGAACACAGAGTCAGTAGAACGTTTGACAGAGTAGGGAGGGATGTCTGAACCTGGGTGACACAGTGGTTAGCACTGCTGCCTCACAGCACCAAGGTTCAGGTCCAGCCCCGAGTCACTGTCTTTATAGAGTTTGCACATTCTCCCCATGTCTGTGAGGGTATCCTCTGGATGCTCCAGTTTCCTCCCACAGTCCACAGATGTGCTGGTTAGGTGGATTGGGCATGCTAAATTCTCCCTCCGTGTACCTGAACAGGTGCCAGACTGTGGCGACTAGGGATTTTCACAGTAACTTCATTGCAATGTTAATGTAAGCCTACTTGTGACACTGATGAATAAAAAAAATTATCTCGGGTGCACTGGTTTCCTCCCACAGTCCAAAGATGTGTGGGTTAGGTAGATTGGCCATACTAAATTTCCCCTTAGTGTCAGGGGGAATAGCTAGGATAAATATGTGGGGTTATGAGGATAGAGCCTGGGTGGGATTGTGGTCGGTGCAGACTTGATAGGCCGAATGGCTTCCTCCTGCGCTATAGAGATTCTGTGATTTTTATCTCCATCTAACATCTACCTGTTCGTTGGGCAATTTACCACTCCTTAATTGAAAGTTAAGTGAAAATAGGGCCTTTCCTGCCAAAGATCAGGGACAGTTATCAAACCTTAGACCTTTTCGGTTGTTATGGTCCAGCCAGTTCTCTCGTTGCTCCTCTCTTAGGCAGTCCCTCAGGATTGAGGGTGACTTGCTTCCACTTTGGTTCGATGGGTTCCGAGAGGGTTGGTAAGTCTGAAGCGCGATCTACAGACTCTGCTGCATGTGGGACAGGTGGTGTTTGAAGTGTTGGCTAGATGGATTGTTTGCAGGTTTGTGCATCTTCCCACTGGAGTCTCTCGGTGTGTTCAGTGCCTTCCTGAATCACCCCTCCCCGCTTTGGTCGGTCACAAACCAAGGAACTCCCAGATGTTTGACCTCATCGGGGATGCTCTGAGGGCATCCCTAAAGTGTTTCCAATGTCTCTTACTTCATCAGCAAATGGGTGCGATGAATGAATTATTTAATTGCTTCAAGTATCTGCATCTAAAATTGAGTTTACTCTTTCCTTTCTGTCCTCCCCGCCAGGAAATGGTCTTGGGTCTGACAGAAAGATCTCGTTTCTTTATTAATGATTTAGAGGTAAGTTGCATTTTTTTTAAGTTTCATTTTAAAGCGTTTGTTTTTTTTCTGTGTAAACATAAAGCAGCGAATGCTATTTTTAAAATTACCTCGGGGGGTGTTTATGTTCTGAATAGATAGCCTCCAACGTCACGTCATTTGCAGTATGTGATGAGTTCCTGCTATTCACGACCCATTCACACACCTGTCGCTGTCTCAACCTTAGGACTACTTCATTAAAAGGTAAGTGTATAAACCACAAGTAGTAAACTGGATTAAGCTACTCAAAGATCAGCAATCATAGAATCCCTACACTGCAGAAGGAGGCCATTCAGCTCACCGAGTCTGCACGGACTCTCTGACAGAGTATCTTACCAAGGCCCACTCCCCACCCACACTAACCCCGTAAATGCATACATTTCCCATGGCTAATCCCCACCCCAACCTACACATCTTTGGACACAAAGGGACAATTTAGCATGGCCAATCCACCTAACCTGCACATCTTTGGACTGTGGAATGAAACAGGAGCACGTGGAGGAAACCCACGCAGACACAGGGAGAACGTGCAAACTCCACACTGACAGGCACCTGAGGCTGGAATTGAACCCAGATTCTTGGTGCTGTGAGGCACCTGTGAGGTGGTTTTTTAACCACTGTGCCATCCTAAATTATTATTATTCATATCATTAGACTGCCTGGAGATTTGTTTGTATAAAAAGAGGACATTTCTTTGCCACCCACTATCCTGCGTAGAATAACATTTTTGCCACCTTTCTGATGCAAGTTTAAGTATCTGCTTAAATTCTGTTTAAGCAATTTTGGATGGCATAGTGTTGCGCTGCTGCCTCAGCACCAGGGACCCAGGTTCAATTCTGGCCTTGGCTCACTGACTGTGTGGTGACTGCACATTCTCCCCGTGTCTGCATGGGCTTCCTCTGGTTACTCTGGGTTCCTCCCACACTCAAAGCTTTGCGGGTTAGATGGATTGGCCATGCTAAATTGTGCCTTAGTGTCCAAAGATTGTGTGGGTTGGGGGGATTAGCAGAGTAAATATGTGGAGTTACAGGGATAAGACCTGGGTGGGATTGTTGTAGATGCAGGCTCGATGGGCAAGTGGCCTACTTCTGCACTGTGGGGATTCTATGATTTTATATCTGATGCAAAATCACTAAAATAACCATTTGTTTAACCAGGACTTTGTAGGTCTTTGCTGTTTTTACCTGTGTTTTCTGTAACTTTTCATTTCAAAACTTTGACCGCCTCGGATTGATTTAATTCGCTGTCTCCACAAACAGCTTTATCACAGCTTTCAAGTAGCAGTTCCCAGCCAAACGATGAAACAGTTCGTAGAGTGGAGAGAGGATCTCGCATAGTGACAGTTGTATCCCAGGATACCAAACTCCTCCTTCAGGTCAGTAATGGCATTGCTGAGATGAGCCCCTTCCCTCAGCTACAGTGCAGGAGCTGGGAGAAAGGCTATAATAAGGGGGAACAAAACAAAAGTGCCAACCGTTACTTTATAGAAAGAAATAACATCCTTTTGAAGTTGTGATTCAGCTAAATGCCAAAAAAATTCCAAGATGGCACCGGAGCGAGGCGGCTTCTTGCAAACTGTGTCCAGCGTACTTCTAATTCCATCTTTTACTCTTGTTCTATGCTTCTAAAACTTAATTCTAACTCTTTTAAACTCTCCAACGATGCTTTACTTATAACTGTAACACTACATTTTGCACTCTCTTGTTTCCTTCTCTATGAACAGTTAGCTTTGTCTGTATAGTGTGCAAAAAACAATGCTTTTCAGTGTATCCCAAATCATCCCAATCTGGTGATTTTGGGATGATTTGTTTGGAGTCAAATGTATGTTGCACATAAGTGGGCAGAATCCAATACCTACAACTTCACAGCAGATTTAAGTTTTAGTTTCTAGATGTTCACATAGAGGAAGGGTCAAATGAAACATTTCAAGACTGTGATTGCTAGATTTGTGTCAGGTGAAGGTATTAAGGGTTACGGAATCAAGGCTGATCAATGCAGTTAAGGTATAGATCTGCTGCGATGGAACTGAATAGCAGGACAGGCTCGAGGGGCCGAATGGTCAGGTCTTAGCAGCTGAAGTCTGGCCACCATTGGCAGAGTGATGGAAATCGGGGGCGGGAAGCATCAGACCAAAATAAGGGCTGGAGTTTATATTTGGAATGAATCGTCAGCTTTCTGTTCTTTGTGCAGATGCCACGTGGAAATCTGGAAGTCATTCACCACCGTGCATTGGTACTGGCTCAGGTGCGAAGATATCTGGACAGGTCTGTAGATCACTAACCCTATTAAAATCAGAGCTGTAGTTGTAGGCAGTTTTCCACATACTACAATGGTCGACTCTGTTGTGGTTTACGTACCCTCCTGCAAAGCTACAATTGTCCTCCTTAGAGCAGAGAGGGTTATAGGGAGATGTAACAGAGTTATTCAAAATGACTTTGATAGAGGGTTTTGATAGAGTGAACACAGAGCTAGTGGCAAATGGGTCGGCAGCCAGAGGACACAAATATATGATGAGTGACAGACAAACTGAAGGGACATGAGAATTGCACTTACTCTCCGGTTGTTGTGATCTGGACTGCCAATGTGCTGCGTTAAAGGTTAGTGAAATACGCCAAACAGTAATGTTCAAAAGGCAACTGGATAAGTACACGGGAAGGGAATAGTTGAAGGGTGTAGGGAAAGTGTAGGGGGTGGGAGACGAATTCATCGGCTCTTCCAAAGAGCCAGCACAGACATGATGGGCCAAATGGCCTCCTGTGTTAAGATTCAGTCTTTAGAGCAACAGATAAATAGGATATGTTTCAATGTTGAAGGTCTAATCCAACGGGAACATTAGTGTGAGAATGGGAGAAGCTGTAAAATGAGTTACGATTTTAGGATTTACAACCATTTTCTACTATGAGGCCACTATAAGGAGGCACTAACTAGCAGAAAGAGTAACTGAGCTCTGCTCACACCAGTTGATGTCAGTTGAGAAGCGATCTGGATTAATTTCCCAGGAATGATGTCTGGCACAGAGAGACCTGGAGAAGGAAAAGCTAGTAGAGAGAAACCCATCCATCATGGACACTCCAGGGACTGACACGAACTGTTTTCTTTTGGTTCAAGATGGTCAATGCATGTAGAATGGGGGAATGTTTTTTAACCAGTACCCGTAGAGCAGAAAAGCTACTCTGCCCTGGATCAGGACTGTTTGAGTGTTCATTATGTGGAGATGTGGACTCGCGAGTTTACTATCAAATAAATCGGTTGGACTTAAACCTGGTGTTGTCAGACTTCTTACTGAGTGTTCTTTCCCAGAGTTGGAGGGTGTTCTCTGCTGCTGTGCATTTGGGTTATGAGCTCACCATTGCTGAGGAACTGTTCCTTTTATTAAACCCACTGCTGTGTTGTGTTGGCCTGCCTGCGCTGACAGTGTGAGAAAAAGGAAGCAGAGGGGGAACAAGCTGCAAGATCAAGTGCCTGTGATCCAGTGAAAGTTCCAGATGTTGCAGCTTTAAAGCCACAGGCTTTGTCCAGTTTTAAGCTCTAAAAGGACTTGATGCATTGAAGTTTGCAATTTCCGAGTATCTATGAATTCAGAGTGCCTGTTGTGTATTTCCCATCACGTATGTTATTTGGGGTCTCAATATGTGGCCACTTCTCTGCAAATATCCTTTCGTAGAGTTTTAATAAGTGGCTAGGTTTTGTAAATGTCCAGTTCTGTAGATTTCATTGTTTTAATAAAGACAGGGGAAAACGTTGTAAGTTTCAGTAAAGCAACTAGTGCAGTGAGAGATAATGGCTGTAGATCCAATCTGTTAATTTTATCTTTTTAGGCTTAAGTACAAGGAAGCTTTTGAGTGTATGAGAAAGCTGAGAATAAATCTCAATCTCATCCATGATCACAACCCGAAGGTGAGTAACTTTATCAAATCCTTTTAAACATTTTTTATCCAGTTTATCAAAATGTGTGTCTTGCGCTAAGGCGAGGAGATTGATTCCTCCAACACATAGACTGACTAATAGATGATGTGTTTTTGATTCCCTTGCTCCTTCACTTTCCCATAGAAGGCAAATGTGGCCAATATCTGTGCATAGTCATGCACTTGTGAGGTGAATAAAAGTCTCTCAAGCACAGTGAAGCAGTGTCTTTTTGTAGTTAAAGTGGCTGTCATCAGTGTTCGAGCAATGACTGCCTGAAGAAAAGGGTGGCATGGCAGCACAGTGGTTAGCACTGCTGCCAGGGACCCGGGTTCAATTCTGGTCTCGGGTCACTGTCTATGTAGAGTTTGCATTTCTTCCCCATGGTTGCATGCGATTCCTGTGGGTGCTCTGGTTTCCTCCTACAGTCCAAAAATGTGCGGGTTCGGTGGATTGGCCATGCTAAATTGACCCTTAGTGTCGAGGGGAATTAGCAGGGTAAATACATGGGGTTACAGGAATAAGGCTTGGGTAGGATTGTGGTCAGTACAGATTTGATGGACCGAATGATCTCCTTCTGCACTGTAGGGATTGTATGATTCTATTTTGCAGATTTAATCAGAATAAAGCATTTTCAGAATGTGAAAAGAGAATCCAATTAAATATAAAGTAGGTTCTAGCAGAGGAAAATGTTTAATTGATCCAGAACAGGTACTGTTCCAATGATATAAATGGAATCATCCAAGTGACATATGTTGACTGAGACTTTGTTCAGAGTTGCTTTTAGTTGTCATGTGAATAATATTTGCCAATATATCTGTTTGTCTTCAGGTATTTTTGGCAAATTTAGAGAACTTCGTGAAGCAGATCAATTCTATAAATTACATCAATTTGTTCCTGACTGAATTGAAGTAAGTGTCATTAAAAGAAAAACAAAGAACTTTAATCCGTGTACCACTGTTGACTACAAAAGAACATCCTAAAGAGCTTTGCGGTAATTTTGAAATTGCGGTCACTGTGGTAATGAAAGAAATGCAGCAGTCAATTTGCACACAGCAAGATCCCATAGACAGCAATTTGATAATGACCAGAGAATCTGCTTTTTAATAATGTTATTTGAGGGCTAAGTATTGGCCAGGAAACTTGTTCCTCTTCTAAGTAATGGCGCGGGACCTTTTCTGCCCATTTGAGAGAACAAGTGGGGAGTCAATTGAAAGGTGGTACCTTAGCACTACATTGGGAGTATCAACAAAGGTTTTTATATTTATGTTTTTGATTTTTTGACTTGGACGCAAAACTGTTAGCCAGTGAACCATTGCTGAGGAGGAACATTTATCATTATCTTAAAGGTTTTTGTTTCAGTTCATGCCTTTGACAGTGCCATACTCCATCATGGCTTCATCAGGATTGTGGTGAACTGAATCAACAGTGTTCCAAGTGCAGGTTGATGTTGACCACATACCCCAGGAGTCAGCATTTTACTGGGGAACTTCTTCACTCAAAGGGTGGTGAATCTCTGGAATTCTCTGCCCGTTGAAGTGGTGGAGGCTGCCTCGCTAAATATTTTTAAGACGCGGGTTGATGGGTTTTTGATAAGAGAGGGGATTAAGGGTTATGGGGAGAGGGCGGGAAAGTGGAACTGAGCCACGACAGATCAGCCATGATCTTATTGAATGGCGGGGCAGGCTCGAAGGGCTAGATGGCCTACTCCTGCTCCTATTTCTTATGTTCTTAGGTTCTTAATCCTTCCTTAGGATGTGTGTGTTGTTGGTTAAGCCAGTGCTTTTATCGCCCATCCCTAACTGACCTTGAGAAGGTGGTGATGAGCCACGTTCATGGCCACTGCAGTCTGTGTGGTGTATGAACAACCAGGTTTGGGAGGGCATTCCAGCATTTTGACTCAGCAACAGTGAAGGTACAGCCGATATGTTTCCAAATCAGGATGGTGTGTGGCTTGCAGGGAATCTTGGTGTTCCCATGTGTCTGCTGCCCTTCTCTTCCGAGGTGGAAGATCTTGCAGGTTTGGAATGTGCTAGAATGAGAACTATTGTTTTTGCTGGAATTCAAACGAATGAGAGGGGGATCTCATAGAGACTTATAAAATTCTAACAGGACTAGACAGGGTAGATACAGGGAGGGTGTTCCCAATGGTGGGGGAGTCCAGAGCCAAGGAGCACAGTCTGAGGATTCTGGGCAAACCATTTAGGATGGAGATGAGGAGACATTGCTTCACCCAGGGAGTGGTGAGTCTGTGAAATTCATTACCACAGGAAGTAGTTAATGCCAAAACATTGAATGTATCCAAGAGGTAGCTGGGTGTAGCACTTGGGCGAATGGGATCAAAGGTTATGGGGAGAAAGCAGGATCAGGCTATTGAGTCGGATGATCAGCCATGATCATAATGAATGGTGGAGCAGGCTCGAAGGGCCAAATGGCCTCTTCTTGTTCCTATCTTCTATGTTTCTGTGCTGTCAGTGGAGCCTTGGTGAGTTGCCACAGTACAGCTTGTAGATGGTACATGCTGCAACTTTTGTGCGTCGGTTGGAGGGATGGGAGCTGATAGGGAGGGTTGGGATGGATGTTTAAGTGGTGGATGAGGATTGCGTTTCCTCCTCGGTAGAAGGCACACTTCATCCTGAGGTGTGAGCAGAGCTTCCAGGCAAATCCTGATAACACGAGGCAATCAAGTTCGCTTAGTACGTTCAGCACATCTTTTAGGCACTCTGTACTTCAGAAGGTTATTCAGGGAAAATCAATTTCTTAAAATCGGAATCAAAGATAAAGCCAATGACAGAATTTTGTTCTGCATATACCTCTTCTTTTCCAGGGAGGAAGATGTCACAAAAACAATGTACCCATATCTCCCCAGCACATCCCCAGCACCTGAGATCGGAATTAAAGTGAACTTGGTCTGTGACGCACTGCGAACTACAATGGAGAGAATCAACCCTCACAAGTAAAAAAAATTTGTACTATTTTGTCCCTTGCATGGTCCATGATGGCCAAAACTCTTTACAACCAATTACGTTTCTTTTTACAAGTAGTCACTGTTGTAGGAAATGCCACAACCAATTTGCTTATTGCGAGCTCCCACAATTAGCAATGAGATAACCGGACAATCAGTTATTTGTTACTGCTGGGTGAGGGATAAATGTTTAGCTGAGGACCTCATTGAGGACACTCCTGCTCTTCTCTGGCATGGGATCTTTTACTTTGACCTGAGAGGGCAGAGAGGACCTCGGTTTAACATCTTATCCAAAAGACAGCAACGTTGACAGTGCAGCACTCCCTCAGCATTTGCACTAAGGGTGTCAGCCTTGATTTTGTCCTCAAGTCTCTGGACCAGGGCTTGAACCCCCAACCTAGAGACTGTGCAAGAGTGCGTCGCACTGAGTCACTGCTGACATTGGTGATAATGGTTGATTTGCCAAAAATGGGATAAATCCTTTGATTACACCTACCCAATGAGATATCTAAAAGGATCAACAGTACGTTATTTTATTTCTAATGCCTTTTGCCCATGGACCCTCAGTGAGCTGACAAGCTCATTCAAGCAATCAGTAACTTGTGGACAATGATGTACCAACTCTCAAACCTTCGTGGCACAAACCAACATTCTTGATTTGGTTTGATTTATTATTCTTGTCTTTCTTTTGAAGGAAAATTACAATGTTTTAGAACGACCATTCCTTTGTAAGCATTTCCAATTTAAAAATATACGTATGAACTCCAAACTATATATTATTCCTTGCAAAATGCCTTTCTCTTACATATTGTCTCGCACAGATACAGTTTGCCAATTCTGACTTGTCATGTAAGAAAACATCCTCCAGAACTGGAAACTGCTCTTCAGAAAGTCCATGAACTAAGAGGTAACATTTGGGTAGTAGTGACAAAAACACAATTGTATCCTAGTCTTTTCCTGATGCAATTCTGAGAGTTGGCATTCTGCCTGAAAAGGCCTGTTTATTGGAATGAATAACAAAAGGGTTTCAGATGCAGATCCCACAGAATAGCCACCTCCTGTTGTTATGTTCCTAACTATAGTTCCCCTTCCAACATATGGACTTTAACATAAATGCAGAATGCAGTAGACCTTTCAAAGAGTCATAGAATCCCTGCTGTGCAGAAGGGGGCCATTTTGCACTGACTGTCCAATAGAGCATCTTACCCAGACCCTATCCCTGTAACCCCACTAATCCATCTAACTTACACATCTCTGGACACTAAGGGACAATTTAGCATGGCTAATCCACCTAACCTGCACATCTTTGGAAGAAACCCGGAGGGAATCCATGCAGACACGGGGAGAACGTGTAGGCTCCACAGTCACCTGAGGCCAGGATTGAACCCAGGCCCCTGGTGCTGTGGGGCAGCAATGCTAACCACTGTACCACCATGCCGCCCCAAAAGTTTCATTTATGTTCTTCAAATCAAGGGAGACCTGCAATTTCATTGTATTGAAATGTTCATTATCATGCAATCCTTTTGTTTTATATATTTTTAAAATTGTATTGATAGCCTTAATTAAATCATGAAATTATGATTACTTGTTTTACTTGCATCGCCATCACGATTCAGTACCAGCTGTCATGATTTTCAGTGAATCAGTTGTCTATCTATCTCTGTAAAATGGCTGTGTTACCTCCAGAAATAATTAGAAATCTGCTCTGCTTGCTTCCTCTAGAGGTGTGATGCTTTAACCTCTAATACTGATACTGCTAAAAAACATCATTTTCTCCCAAATAACTAAGCAAGCTTTGGCAGTTTCAGTAGAACATATCGAATATAACCCTGAGTTGTTAATAGGTTAACATCAGCACAAGTATATATATATATTAGCTCCTTCATGGAATGACGTAGAGCTTACAGTGCAGGAACAGGCCATTTGATCCAACTGGCCCATGCTGGTGTTTATGCTTCTCATGAACATCCTATTTCGTCCAAGTCTATCAGCATATCATTCTCTTTCATTGAACCATAGAATCCCTACAGTGCAGAAGGAGGCCATTCAGCCCATCAAGTCTGCACCTACTCTCCGCCAGAACATCTTACCTAGGCCCACCACCTGCCCTATCCCCATAACCCTATGCACTTCCTTGCTAATCACCCTTAATCTTGGGACACTAAGGGGCAATTTACCATGGCCGGCCAGCCTAATCTTTGGAGTGTGGGAGGAAACCGCAGCACCTGGAGGAAACCCACGCAGACACGGAGAAAACATGCAAGCGCCACACACACCCAAGGCCAGAATTGAACTCGGATCCCTGGCGCTCTGAGGCAGCAGTGCTAACCACTGTGCCACCGTGCCATCCCAAATCCCCCTCATGCCTATCCAGCTTCCACTTAAAAACATCCATACTATTCACCAGAACTACATGTGGTAGAAGAATTCCACATTTTGGGTTAAGCAGTTTCTTCTGAATTACTTATTGGGTTCATCAGTGACCATTGTATGTTGGTGGCATTGTTACTCCTAGAGTAGGGTGACTAGAATCATTTTTAAAGGGGGCTTAAAAATTGGCCCTTCTCTACCTCTTGTAACAAATCTGGCCAGTGCAAGCATGATGAGTCAAATGATCTCCTTCTGTGCTGTAATATTATCTGATTCAACATACAATCTCTTAAGAGCCATAGAGTATTTGCATGTAAATTAAAATAAGAGTGCCACTCTGTCTCATTTCTTACTATCAGTCATTATTGCACATTGCAGTGGATCCTCCGTCTGACCCTGAGGCAGTCAGTGCCGAGGAGGCCCTGAAATATCTTCTGTTCCTGGTGGATGTGAATGAACTGTACGACTACGCAGTGGGCACGTACGACTTTGATCTTGTGATGATGGTGGCAGAGAAATCTCAAAAGGTTGGTATACTTCCTTGCTTTATTTCCAAAAACCTGATATTGGTTAAGGCAGGTTTTGTTCATTCATAAACCTGTAGATGTTTGCAGCACAGAAAGAGACCATTCAGTCCATCGCATCCATACCAGTTAACAAAGATCTGACCAAACTAATCCCATTTTCCAAAACTTGGCCCGTAGCCATGGACTTCTTAAATCATAGAATCCCTGCTGTTCAGAAGGAGGCCATTTGGCCCATTGAGTCTGCACCAACCACAATCCCACCCAGGTTCTATCCCTGTAACCCCACATATTTACCCTACTCATCTTCCTGACACTAGGGTCAATTTAGCATGGCCAATCAACCTAACCTGCACATCTTTGGCACAAAAACAGAGAATGCTGGAAAATCTCAACAGCTCTGACAGCATCTGTGGGGAGAGAATAGAGCCAACCTTTCTGACGAAGGGTCACCTAGATTTGAAAGGTTGGCTCTATTCTCTCCCCACAAATGCTGTCAGACTTGCTGAGATTTTCTGTTTTTATTTCAGATTCTAGCATCCGCAGTATTTTGCTTTTATCTGCATATCTTTGGACTGTGGGAGGAAACTGGAGCACCCGAAGGAAACCCACGCAGACACGGGGAGAATGTTCGGACAATGACCTGAGGCTGGAATTGAACCTGGATCCTGGAGCTGTGAGGCAGCTTTGTTAACTGTTGTGCCACCCTAAATGTTGCAAGAGTTTCTGATTCAAGGTTGTCTTGTTGCCTAAGCTCTGTAGGGCAACAGTAAACAAAAAGAGGCAAGGCAGCAAAATCAATCAAAATGTTACATTAGAAAGGCAGAAGACTGTTTGAATAAGGTCCACACTAATGTTTGAAAGGCTAAATAGTCTACTCCTGTTCCCTTGTTCCCATTGATATCACATAAAGTGAAGCTTTGAAGCTGACCTTGATATGTTTAGGCTGATGTGCTCTTGAATGTTATTCTCTTGTTCCAGGATCCTAAAGAATATCTGCCATTCCTCAACAATCTGAAGAAAATGGAAACCAACTACCAGCGATACACCATCGATAAATATTTGAAGCGATATAAGAAAGCTCTCAGCCATCTCAGTAAATGTGGTGAGTGCAACTTCAGAACATCAAATGCAATTGGAATTTCAGCCCTCAGCAGCTCGATTGAGAAATAGGTGTTCCAGGATGGGGGTGCTGACTTAATTCCAAGGAATTTGTCACCCACTGTAACATCCTGTGTACATGTTTGTACACGTGTAGCAGAGAGAGGGAGCATTAGCTTGGTAAACTACTTTTGATGTCTGGCCATATTTGGTGTTGCAATGAAATCCTGTTGGATCTGCTTCTACATGTGGAATTTACATGGGCCTGAACTAAATGAGATCGGTCTTGATAAATTGAAACCTGTTTTCGTTAGAATTATATAACTCATTTGATGAATTACACATAATTCAATCTGCTGCAAGTTTCCAATACTCTGACTAGTAAACATAGCTTGTATTTTCTGCAATAATGGGTAACTTCAATGTAACAGTTGTTTTTGTATAACACCTTTTGATGTGCGAAAATGCCCCAAGGTCCTTCACAGAGCCACAATCAGACCTAATTTGACACCAGGACACTTTAAAAGAATTTATTCATGGGTTCTGGGAGTCACTGACTGGATGTGGGTATGCCGGCGTTGGGCCAGCCATCCATTTATTGCCCATCTCTAATTGCCCTTGAACTGCGCATCTTATTTAGGCCATTTTGGAGAGCATTTTAAGAGTCAACCACATTGCTGTGGGTCTGGAGTCACATAAGATCATAGAATCACTACAGTACAAAAGTAGGCCATTTGGCCCATCGAGGCTGTACCGACCACAATCCCACATGGGCCCTATTCCCATAACCCCACGCATTTACCCTGCTAATCCCGCTGACACCAGGGTCAATTTAGCATAGCCAATCAATCTAACCCGCACAGCTTTGAACCAACCCACACATGTTGGCCAGGTAAGGATGGCAGATTTCCTCCCCTAAAGGCCATATGTGAACCAGTGGGTTTTTACAACAACCAACAATGGTTTTATGGTCACAGAGTCATAGAGGTTTACAGCATGGAAACAGGCCCTTCGGCCCAACTTGTCCATGCCACCCTTTTTTTTTTAATCCTTAAACTAATCCCAATTGCCCGCATTTGGCCCATATCCCTCTATATCCATTGTACCCATGTAACTATCTAAATGCTTTTTAAAAGACAAAATTGTACCTGCCTTCACTACTACCTCTGGCAGCTTGTTCCAGACACTTACCCCTCTGGACACTTTTGTATCTCTCTCCTCTCACCTTAAACCAATGCCCTCTAGTTTTAGACTCCCCTACCTTTGGGAAAAGATATTGACTATCTAGCTGATCTGTGCCCCACATTATTTTATAGACCTCTATAAGATCACCCCTCAGCCTCCTACGCTCCAGAGGAAAAAGTCCCAGACTATCCTGCCTCTCCTTATAACTCAGACCATCAACTCCCGGTAGCATCCTAATAAATCTTTTCTGCACTCTTTCTAGTTTAATAATATCCTTTCTATAATAGGATGACCAGAATTGCACACAGTATTCCAAGTGTGGCCTTACCAATGTCTTGTACAACTTCAACAAGACATTCCAACTCCTGTATTCAGTGTTCTGACTGATGAAACCAAGCATGCTGAATGCCTACTTCACCACTCTGTCCATCTGTGACTCCATTTTCAAGGAGCTATGAACATGTACCCCTAGATCTCTTTGTTCTCTAACTCTCCCCAACACCCTACCATTAACTGAGTGAGTCCTGCCCTGGTTCAGTCTACCAAAATATATCATCTCGCATTTGTCTAAATTAAACTCCATCTGCCATTCATCAGCCCACTGGCCCAGTTGATCAAGATCCTGTTGCAGTTGGAGATAACTTTCTTCACTGTTCACTGTGCCACCAAGCTTAGTGTCATCTGCAAACTTACTCACCATGCCTTCTATATTCTCATCCAAATCATTAATATAAATAACGGTGGATCCAGCACTGATCTCTGAGGCACATCGCTGGTCACAGGACTTCAGTTTGAAAAACAATTCTTTACAACCACTGTCAAGAAGCCAATTTTGTATCCATTTAGATACCTCACTCTGGATCCCGTGAGATTTAACCTTATGCAACAACCTACCGTGCGACAACCTATCATTAGGCTTCTAATTCCAGACTTTTATTGAATTCCAATTTCACCATCTGCTACAGGGGGATTCAAACCTGGTCCCCAGGGCATGACCCTGAGTCTCTAGATTATGTTTAGAATGACACCACCGCCTCCCCCAATAATGGAAATATTCCCTCCCGCAGTGGAAGTATTAAGGGAGAGTCAAAAGAGGTAGGTTTTAACGAGTGTTAAAAGATGAAGAGAGGTGGAGAGTTCTAGGGAGGGAAATCCAGAGCTTATGGCTCAAGGCTGCTAAAAGCAATGGCCAATGTTAGTTGAGCAATTACAGTGAGGATGTGCAAGAAACCAGAATTAGAGGAACACTTGGAGGGTGGTAAGGCTGGAAGAGATTTCAGGGATACGGGCGGGTGAAACCATGGAGGGATTTGGAAATACGGGCAGGATTTTAAATGTGGAGCTTTGTTGGTCATCAGCTCAGGGTAGTGGGACTGGGTACAAGTTAGGCAGCAGATATTTGGAGGGATCGGAGTTCATGGAGGGGCTGACCAGGACTGGTCAGGTCAGGAGGTAACAAAGGAACGGATGAGAGTTTCAGCAGTGAATGAGTTGGGACAAAGATAGTAAATTCTCCAACTACACCCATAAGCGTGGAACAGAATGAGGAAAGTCCCAGCCAGCTGCACATCAGAAGAGAGGAATTGGAAGATGGTACTGTTAGCAGTGATTGCTGACAGGTCAAGAGAGACAGGGAAGAATAGTCTACCATGCTCACAGTCACATAATATGTCATTTCTAACTTTGATAAGGGCCGTGACAGAAACCTGACTGGAGGCTTTCAAACATGGATATGGGTTTGGGAAGTGAAAACACACTCGGAGACTTTGGAATTGGAAGGGAGGTTGGAGATAGAAATCGGAATTTTACAGCCACACTGGAATCAGGGTGAGCGCGGCTCACAGAAGTCTCCGTTGGCCTCGGGCAGGATTTTACAAGCCTCGTCCAAATGAGGTCAGACTGGTGGTTTGTAAGGACAGGGTGGTAAAGGCTGGTTCTTTTTTGGTGACAGTTTTGAAGGGCTGAGGTAGTATCTGAGAAGACAGAGTGAGACTAAGACAAAAGCAGTTCGTAACTGTCCAAGGACTGCTGCAGTCGGTTCGTAGCCTGGAAAATCACTTGCTCGTATGTTAGTGTTTTTAACGCACAATGCTTCTTATTTCCCATCATGCCATCTGTGTGGCTTCGGATGCTGTAAGTGCACCCCAACAGCAGCGTCTGCAAAATAGGACTAGCCATTGTAACATCTACATTGAGGATTTATTGCCAAATTCTGTATCCAGTATGTGGTTTGATGATTAATGAATGGGATTGAGATGGGTGCGTCTGATGTGCTGCATACAATGGTGTTAGAGGGAACACACAGGACTGTTCTTGACTACTGTGTAAAAATTAGAAGTTGCGCTGGTTTTCTTTGCCTTACATCCTGATGGAGACACAGTTGACATCTTTACTTGATGTCTTGTGAGTGAGGAATTGGGCTGGAAACATTTAAGTCCTCCTCCGAGCACTTTTGCACGGTCTGATATACAAACACAGCACAGTATTGCCCCCACTAAACTGATATTGCTTTCTTTCAGGTCCTCAACATTTCACTGAGCTTCTTAACTTGGTAAAAGACCAGCAGATGTACAGTGATGCCTTGAAGTTGTTCCCAGTAAGCAGCCTGGAATACAAGGTATGATGAAAATGTTGTGTCTTGTCAGCAATCACCAAGCCTTACAGAAGTTCAGAAGAAACAAAACCTTGGCCAGAGTATCAGAATTTATTGAGGCGCATCACCTTCAGTCCTTGGATACAATTGCATCCTTTTTCCTGACCATTCTGAATTAATGTGTTCATAAACTAAGTGACTTGATTGATCCTGAGCTGAGCTTCCACATCTCTCTATCACGTAGACTACCAACCTCCACCTCCGTGATGTCACTTGTCTCCCCTGCAATCTTAGCCCATCAGCCTCTGAAACCTCCGTCCACGTCTTTCCGTTCTGGATGTGATAATTCCAGTTATCCACAGGGTGACCACGCATTCTGCACTCTCTGTAAACTTCACCACGTTCAAAATCTGCTGCCTGTATCCGATCTGATTTATCCATCATCTCCTGATATTCCTGACTTACAAAAATGGCTCACAGCCCCCCGACATTTCAGTTTTCAAATTCTCATCCTCCTGTTTAAATCCCATCGTGGTTTCCTCCCTTTGTAACCTCCTCTGTTCTACATCTCTGTCCCCAACCTTCTACATTTATTAAATTCTGGTTTCTTGGGTGTTGCAACTTTTCTCCACCATGCCATTTGCAGCCATACCTATCACCACCACAACCACCCTCGCTGCCTTTAGAAATCTCTTTTAAAGTCTACCTCCTTCACCAGACTTGTATAGTATACAATCTGTTGTGTAACATTCTGCCACAGGTTAGTTGGAAGACGGGTCAGAGCCTGGCAGTGAAGCAAAGACAGCTAGACAAGTTATTATCCAAATGGAGAGAAGCCTCCGTGTGCTTTGGTGCAGAGGGATCTGGGTGTCCTTGTGCATGAATTGTAGGAAGCTAGTATGCAGGCACAGCAGGTGATAAAGCAAATAGAATTTTGGCATTCATTGCTAAAGGAATAGAATATAGAAGTAAGAAAGTGTTGTTGCAACAATACAAGGCATTAGTGAAACTGCACCTGGAGTATTGTGCACAATTTTTGTCCCTTTACTTGAGGAGGGATATAGTTGCATTGGAAGCAACTCAGAGGAGATTCATAAATTGATTCCAGAGTTGAGCAGGTTAGGCCTAGTCTCTCAAGAGTTCGGAAGAATGAAGGGTGATCTAACTGAGGAATGTAAGATGTTAAAGAGAATTGACAGGGTAAACGTAGAGAGGGTGTTTCTTCTTATGGAGCAATCTAGAACGAGAGGTCATAGTTTTAGAATATGGGGTGACAGATTTAAACAGAGATTAGGAGAAGCTACTTCTCTCAAAGGGTGGTGAATCTGTGGACACTGGGACGTTGAGTAAATTTAAGGAGGACATTAACATTTTTAATTAGTAATGGGTTGAAGAGTTATGGAGAATGGGCAGGAAAACGAGACAGGATCAGCCATGATCTTGTTGAATGGTGTAGCAGGCTCGAGCAGCTGAATGGTCTACTCCTGCTAGTTTTTGTGTTCCAATTCGAAAAGAGAAATAAGGATATACTTCTTTACTGTGAGAATAATTAGAATGTGGAACTCCCTACCACAGCAAGTGGGTGAGGTAAATAGCCTGGGTGCTGTTGAGAGAAAACTAGAGCACATGAAAGAATAGTGGGTAGAGTGATATTCTCAAAGGTTGAGATTAAGGAGATGGAATGGGAGATTTGTGCTGAGCATAAATACCAACACAGATCATTTAGGGAGAGCAGTGGCAGCGCAGTGGCACAATGGTTAGCACTGCTGCCTCACAGCATCAGGGACCTGGGTTCGACTCCCAGCTTGGATCATTATCTGTGTGGAGTTTGCACATCCTGCCCCTATCTGCATGGGTTTCCTCCCACAGTCTGAAAGATGTGCTGGTTAGGTACATTGACCGTGCTAAATTCTTCCTCATGTTCCTGAACAGGTGGCAGGAAGGTGGCAACTAAGGAGTTTTCACAGTAACTTCATTGCGGTATTAATGTAAGCTGAATTGTGACAATAATAGATAAATAATCTTTATAATAAACTGATTCTGTGCTGAATTCTCTTTGTGCCTCTCTGTCATTCTTAATTAATGAAAATGGAGAAAGTGCCTCAAATTTTGGTGAGGGGGTCACTAATTCAGCGAGTCAGCTGTGAGACTGCTTTTGTTTCCCTTCTCATCGCAGGATATCAGTGTTGCGTATGGCGAGTATCTCAGCGAGAAGCAGCACCACGAGCAGGCGGGGCTGATCTTTGCACGATGCGGGGAGTGTGAAAAGGCACTGGGAGCTTTCCTGCTCTGCCACAGTTGGCAGCAGGCTTTCTGCATGATCGCTCAGCTCCACTACACTGATGACAAAGTGGTTAGCATGGCACGGACTATCGCAGGTAAGGGCTGCTATGACCCTGAAGCTTGTCCTAAAGAGTGCGATGGATCTGAATACTGGCTTTTGTCTCCGGAACCTGTGTTGAACAGATGGGATGGAAGTTTCCTTTCTGCCTCTGCGTATTTTATGTGAAGTGAGCTTGGAGTGTGCCATAGGAGCAGGAGGAAGCAATTCCACCTTTCAAACTTATTTACCGTTTAATTAGACCAGGGTGATCTGTATCTTAACTCCATTTAGCCAGCTCAATTCCATAATCCTTAACACCCTTTCCAAAGAGAAACCTATCAATCACAATTCAATTTCTTCAATTGAGCCCATCCTTCTCTCCGCCATCAGCCTTAGCAGCTTTATGTGGAGAGCATTCCAGATTAGCTTTATGTGAAGAACTATCCCTGTATGGTCTGATTTTTAAGTGTTGGTCACTTTCCTGTAGATGTGTCAGTGCACTTCAATGCCCAGGAGCTCATGCCCACCCGTTACAAGGTGGGTGCGTTGCGAATGTACACTTTACACCGATGTAGCTCTGAGACTACACCAAGGTACATTGAGGAACTTATACCCCAAGACTGACTTAACTGAGATTGCGGCAATGATTAGAAAAACGTGCGTCAATATTGCGTGAAACACATGACATCTCTCCCCTTGATGAGCTCAAACGTAATGAGCTCAAGGGTAGTAGGGTCGTGGAATGCCCTGCCTGCAGCAGTTGTGGACTCGCCAACTTTAATGGTGTTCAAATGGTCAGTGGATAGGCATATGGATAACATTGGAATAGTTTAGGTTAAAGGGTTATTAGATTGGTTCTACTGGTTGGCGCAACATCGAGGGCCGAAGGGCCTGTACTGCGCTGTAATGTTCTATGTTCTAATTTTTTTTTAATTGAAATGCCACTAACTAGATGAAGTAAGATGTCTGTGTTGTTCTCCAGGGAAGTTAATGGAGCAGCGGCGATATTCTGAAGCAGCCTTAGTCCTAGAGCAGTATGCAAAGGTAAAGTTACTTTCAACCTCTTTGGCAAATGCAAAGAGGTGGTCTCAATTTCAAAAGTCACCGGCAAACTAATGTGGACACCTTAAATATTAAATCTCCTATGTGTGCATGCAGTTGTGTGTCAGTGTCAGAATAATATTGGTTAAACACGTGAAGGGAAAGAATTTGCAAGAATGTTGAGAAAGGGCAAGGGTGTGGGATTAAGTGGATAACATGATCGAAGAGCTGGCAAAAGCATGAAAGGCCGAATGGCCTCCTCATAAACAATTTGATTCTATCCACTTCCATCTGGCTCTCTCCTCAGACCTTGCATTGAGTGCATTCAGTAATTTTAGGCTAATTTTCATACATGGTTTTGACCGGATCTCGGTCATCAGTTAGTTTCCCTGGGATATGGTGCTGAGCTGGCTCAACTTTGGATTGTGTGCGGTGTGCCTTCTCTAAGAAAAGAAATCCATATCATAAAGGCAACTGTCCCTTTATCAGCTCACATGACTGTTTTAGAAAAGTATGCTTTAATCCTGAACAAAGAAGTAATTCTTAATTGAATGTGTTATGCATTTGGGAAATAATCCTATTGCAGAGTTTAACTAACTGACTACCATTCTTGGCTAAAAGTCAGTAAGGTAAGGGTGGCACAGTGATTAGCACTGCTGCCTCACAGCGTCAGGGACCCAGGTTCGAGTCCCGGCTTGGGTCGCTGTCTGTGGGGGCCTGCACGTTCTCTCCGCGTCTGTGTGGGTCTTCTCCGGTGCACCAGTTTCCTCCCACAGTCTGAAAGATGTGCTGGTTAGGTGCATTGGCCATGCTGAATGTTCCCTCAATGTACCCGAACAGGCGCCGGAGTGTGGTGACTAGGGTATTTTCACAGTAACTTCATTGCAGTAAGCCTACTTGTGGCTAATAAATAAATAAACTTTATTCACTGCTGTGCACGCTTGTTGCAGTGGATTCTTTAAAAATCTTTAAAAGAATTTAACATCTCTCACCACAGGACTATGAGGAAGCCATTACGTCACTTTTGGAAGGTGCAGCCTGGGAAGAGTCACTGAGACTGGTAATGATTTTAATAACATGTTGTTTAGAGTGGTTGATTAATGGGGGTTCATACATCTTTAATTAACATTTTCACGCTTCTTTTCTCAGTTTTACCTTACCAAGGTAAAAAATGTGACTTACATAATTTTAACCAGTTCATACAAGCCTGAACATTTTTTAGCCTGTACTCCAATTATGTGCTTCGCCACCATGCTGAGATATATCCCTTCCAGAATCTTCCAAAATCTTGAGCTTTGACATCCTGACGGCTCTGTTAGTTAGCATTGCATGTGTTTTATAGTTGGAATTGCAGTTCGGGACAGCAGGTTTACCCATGATGGTTTCAGCGTTCAAATGAAACAATTTGCAAATACTATTATTCTCCATTGAATGTAATCTTTGGAATATTTTCTGAACACGTTGAAATCTCTACCCACAGAACAGTCGGGGCAGCATGATGGCACAGTAGTTAGCACTGCTGCCTCTCAGCGCCAGGTTTGATTCCCAGCTTATGTCACTGTCTGTGTGGAGTTTGCACATTCTCCACTTGTCGCAGTGGGTTTCCTCCCATACTCTGCGGGTTAGGTTGATTTGGCCATGGTAAATTGACCAAAAATGTGCATGTAGTTGGGTGAACCTGCCATGCTAAATTACCCTCCGATTGTGTGCGTCGGTGTGAGTGGGTGTGCCCTGTGATGGACTGACTTGGATGTCCCCCGACTAGTGCCCAGGATCTGTCGAGAATGGTTTCCTCTGATTTATTTCCGCAGTCCAAAGATGTGCACGTTAGGTGGATTGGCCATGCTAAATTGCCCCTTAGTCCCAGGATACTAACTAGGGTAAGTGCATGGGGTTATGGAGCCTGGGTGGGATTGTGGTCAGTGCAGGCTCGATGGATTGAAAGGCCTCCTTCTGCACTGTCGGATTCTATGATTCTATGAACACACAACTGCACATCTGTTGGTCGCTACCATTCATTTGTCAACATGTACATTGATGCACTCAAAAAGTAAACCCTTAATTACAGTGTGAATGTTTGCTTTTGTCACATTGCAAATTACAGGATTAATCTACATCAAAGTGTATGTGCCACGTTTTAATAATCTCTAATGCACCTCACAGCAGCCTGATTAAAAGATGGTCTATCTTGGCCATATCCTGCTTGTTGTGACATTTGGCAATCCTTTAATTTTAATCTGTTAAGGAATTACTGTAAGGGCGATAGGATACAGGTCAAGGCTGTGATCTCACATGCACTGCAACATCAAGAAGTAGTCTGACCAGGCTGTTATACAAGGCACGCCTCCAGAGCTGATGTTCTGTCTTTGGGATGACAGTGCATTGATTTCCTCCCTGTGTCTTATCCCTTTATAGAATCCCTGCAGTGCAGAAGGTGGTCATTTGGCCCATTGAGCCTGCACCAACTCTCCAATAACAATCACACCCAGGCCTTATCCCTTTAACTCCATGTATTTACCCCGCTAATCCCCCTAACCTACACATCTTTGGACACTAAGGGACAGTTTAGCATGACCAATCCACCTAACCTGGACTGTGGGAGGAAACTGGGGCACCCAGAGGATACCCAGGCAGAGACTGGGAGAATGTACCAGTCTGCAGGTACAGCAGGTGATCAAGAAGGCAAATGGAATGCTAGCCTTTATAGCGAGGGGGATAGAATATAAAAGCAGGGGGATCTTGCTGAAACTGTACAGGGTACTGGTGAGGCCGCAGCAGGAGTACTGTGTGCAGTTTTGGTCGCCGCACTTGCGCAAGGATATTTTGGCCTTGGAGGGAGTGCAGAGGAGGTTTACTAGGCTGATACTGGAGATGAGGGGGTTGGACTATGAAGAGAGACTAAATAGACTGGGTCTGTACTCGTTGGAGTTTAGAAGGATGAGGGGGGATCTTACAGAGATGTATAAGATAATGAAAGGGATGGATAGGGTAGAGGTAGAGAGATTTTTCCCGCTCAGAAAGGACAGCAGGACTAGGGGGCACAGCCTCAAGATAAGGGGGGGCAGTTTAGATCGGAGTTGAGGAGGAACTTCTTCACTCAAAGGATGGTGAATCTCTGGAATTCTCTGCCCGTTGAAGTGGTGGAGGCTACCTCGCTAAATATATTTAAGTCACGGGTAGATAGGTTTTTGACAGACAAGGGAATTAAGGGTTATGGGGAGAAAGTGGGAAAGTGGAACTGATCCACTTCAGATCAGCCATGATCTTATTGAATGGCGGAGCAGGCTCGAAGGGCTAGATGGCCTACTCCTGCTCCTATTTCTTATGTACAAACTCCACACACGGTAACCCAAGGCTGGAATCAAACCTGGGTCCCTAGCATTGTGAGGCAACAGTGCCATTGTCCAACTCTTTCTGGAATCAACACTGAGTTCAGTAAACTGCGATTGTGACCACTTTCCCATTTTCATCAGGTGGCAACTGCTGCCAATTATTCTACCTTTGCCATTTACAGCTTCTCTAGATCCATCCCAGAACTCTAACAGCACTGTGGGTATACCCACATTGCATGGACTGCAGCCGTTCAAGAACGCAACTCACCACTGCCTTCTCATAAGCAATTAGGAAAGGGCAATAAATGTTGGGCTGGCAAGTGGCGCACACATCTATAAATGAATAACATTTTAGAACTTTTATTTCTGTCCCATTGCTGCTCCATTTGCTTTGCTCCATCATCCCTTTTCTCATTTAGTCACTCTTGCTTTCCACTCCATCACAGATGCTGCCTTTTGTTCTTTCCCCCTCTTCCCTGCTTCTGAACTTAAGACATTTTACATCTCCAATCTCTACCCAAGTCTGACACAAGTTCATTGACCTGGAGCTTTAGCTCGATTTCTCTTCTCTCAGATTGATCTGCTGAGAGTTTTCTGGTTTTATTTCCAATTCCCTTCCAGCTCACTGTCTCCCACCTTAACCCAGGCCAACCCCTATTTCTCATACTGAAGCATGTAATGGAATCTCCTCATCAGGCTCAGTCTGCCAGCCTCCAAGTACCTCTCAGAATGTGTACCTTGTTGAGGCCCTGCACCATTAGAAAAAAAATACAAATTCTGCAAATCACTGGAAGAATGGGAGTGAATTGGGAACAAGCAGTTGGGGCAAAGAGATGGAAAGGGAAATGAGTGGGACAGAGAAAACGATGAGCAAATATGAAAGTCAGAAAGAAAGAGCAACAAACAACAAAGAAAGAAACTACAAAAGGTTGTGAATGTAGCCCAGTCCATTACGCAGACCAGCCTCACATCCATTGATTCTGTCTACACTTCTCACTGCCTCGGAAAAGCAGCAACTATAATTAAGGACCTCCGCATCCCGGACATTCTCTTTTCCACCTCCTTCCGTCGGGAAAAAGATACAGAAGTCTGAGGTCATGTACCAACCGACTCAGGAACAGCATCTTCCCTGCTGCCATCAGACTTTTGAATGGACCTACCTCGCGTTAAATTGATCTTTCTCTACACCTTAGCTATGACTGTAACATTATACTCTACAACATCTCCTTTCATTCTCTATGAACGGTTTTGTATAGCATTCAAGAGAAGATACTTTTCACAGTTTACTAATATAAGTCACAATAATAAATCAAATCAAACTAAAGATAACAAAATAATTGGAGAATGAAACAGACTTTTATAGGAATTTTTTTTAAGTCCTCAGTGGTCAGTGCCAGGAGATCATCACATATAGATTTGTACAGTGGTAAATGCTTGCATTTGCTGTAATGGAGATTGTAAAACTACATTTTGCACCCTCTCTTTTCCTTCTCTATGAATGGTATGCTTTGTATGGTGCACATGAAACAATAATTTTAATACGTGTGACAATAATAAATCAAATCAACTATAATAACATACTTACAATTATATAGTGCCTTTCACAACCTCAGGAAGTCCTAAAGTACTTGAAGTACTTTTAAAGATTTTTAAGTCTTTGGCATCGGCAGCCAATTTCACACAGCAAACTCCCACAAAAGGCAACATGATAATGGCCAGATAATTAGCAGCAGTGTCAATTGAGAAATAATTACTGTCTCAAAATTAAAAAAGTGAAACCAGTTTCTCTCTCTTTTCCTAGATCTACAAGTATAACAGGACTGACATCTTGGAAACTAACCTGAAACCTTCCATATTGGAAGGTAGGTGATGTGTTTGTGAAATTCTCCGTGGCTGAAATTGCAGAGTAACCGTGAAGCACGGTGATGGGAGCTTTCTATATCAGATTGACGGAAACCTTCCTGGAGAACCTTTCTTTGCTGGTAGTTAATTGGTGTGCGGAATCCGAAATGGTTGTGGTACCACCTCTATTAAGAGTTGATCCTGAAGTGGTGGCGCACCAATATTTCACAATTAATGTTGCTTGGTATGGAGGGCATCAGCTATGAGGAGAGGTTGGAAAAACTTGGTTTGTTCTCATTGAAACGACAGCGGTTGAGAGGCAACCTGTTAGAAGTCTACAAGATTATGAGGGGCATGGTCAGAATGGATAGTCAGAAGCTTTTTCCCAGGGTGGAAGAGTCAATTACTAGGGGGCGTAGGTTTAAGGTGCAAGGGCAAGGTTTAAAGGAGATGTACGAGGCACGTTTTTTACCCAGAGAGTGGTGGGTGCCTGGAGCTTGCTGCCAGGAGAAGTGGTGGAAGCAGATACAGTAGTGACTTTTAAGGAGCGTCTTGACAAATACTTGAATAGGATGGGAATAGAGGGATGTGGTCTCCGGAAGGGTAGGGGGCTTTAGTTCAGTCGGGCAGCATGGTCGGCGCAGGCTTAGAGGGCTGAAGGGCCTGTTCCTGTGCTGTAATTTTCTTTGTTCTTTAATTGCTAAGTCTAGGTGACATTGTAAAACTGCATGTAGTGGAAAGGGGGAAATTATAATTACAAATATGTCATTTGTTTTTCCCTTCAGCTCATAGTAACCACATGGCATTCCTGGACACTCAGAAAACTTTATTTATGCGTCATAAATCTCGGCTGTCGGTTGTTCGTGAAATTAAAGAAAAAGAACAGGATGGATTTTTAGGTAAATGGGACTGATTCTTCACTGAAGAACGCAACTTTCAACCGAGTAACTTTGATGTAAAAGAGCTGGAAATGGTGAGTCCTTTGTCTTATTTTAGATGAGGAAGTAGCTGATGGGCCGGACTCCGATCTATACTCAGAAGCCAGCAGTCTGCGATCGGCCAGTGGAATGAGCTCCAAGTATTCGCACAGTAACTCTAGGATCTCAGCGTAAGTTTGAAGTAAAGCATCAGACCCGACAGTGGTTAGTGATGCGACTGTTTTGTTTTATTCCTTCATTGGACATGTGTGTCGCTGGCTAGCCAGCATTTATTGCCCATCCCTAGTTACCCTTGTTCAGAGGGTCAACTACTTTTCTGTAGCTCCAGAGTCACATGTAAGCCAGACCAGATAAGGACGGCAGATTTCCTTCCCTAAAGGAATCAGATGGGTTTGTCTGGCAATGTTTTCACAGTCATCAGTAGATTCTTAAATCCAGACATTTTTTATTGAATTCAAATTCAGTAAAATCCGGTGATGGCAGGATTCCAGCCTGGGTCCCCAGGACAGTAGCTGAGTTTCCTGGATTAATAGCCTTGCGATAATACCACTAGGTCATTGCTTCCCATGGTGCGATCAGAGTAAGAGCTGAAAGACTGGATTTTAGTGAGATGCTGGTAAACAATTAAAGGTCTGCATTTGTCGAGTGCCTTTCTCAATTTCAGGGCCTCAAAAAATGCTCTGAAGCAGAATCATCCAAACTCAAAACAGTGACTCTGTTCCTCTCTCCATTGATGCTGCCAGAGCTGCTGAGGCTGCCCAGAATTCTCTGTTTTTATGTCACAAAGCCAACGAAGTGCATTTGAAGTGTAGCAGTTGCTGTAATGTAGCAAATAACAGCAGCCAGTGCTTGCACAGCAAGATCCCACAAAGAGCAATATGATAAATGACCCAGATAATCTGTTCCCAATGGTGTTGGTTGAGCAATAAATATTGGCCACAGCACTGGTAGAATTCCCCTGCTCTTCTTTGAACTTGTGTCCATTTATGATCTGTTACATCTCCCTGAGAGACTTGACGGGGTCTCTGTTAAACATCTCATTCAAAAGATGGTAGTGTAGACAGTGCAGCACTTCCTCAGTACAGTAAGAAGTCTCAATACACCAGGTTAAAGTCCAACAGGTTTATTTAGAATCATGAACCTTCAGAGCGCTGCTCCTTCATCAGGTGAGTAGAGGCACCTGTCATCATCTATCCACTCACCTGATGAAGGAGCAGCGCTCCAAATAAACCTGTTGAACTTTAGTCAGGTGTTGTGAGACTTCTTACTCTGCCCACCGTTGTCCAACTCCGGCATCTCCACATCATATGGCTTCCTCAGTACTGCTCTGGGGTGTACACCAGTGCCTGAAATGGGACTGGAACCAACAATCTTCGGACTCCAAGTTGAGCGTGCTATCCACTAAGCCAAGGTTTGACACCTTTTTAGCCAGAGTGATTCAAAAAGAATATATTTGTAAGACATCTTTCACAACCTCAGGTTCCAAGTGATTTACAGCCAGTTAAATACTTTAGAAAGGCAGTCATCATTGCAGTAGATCAACATAGTGTAGGGAAACAGAGCAGCCAATTTGCATGCAACAAGGACTCTCAAATGATAATAGCCAGATAATTCACCTTTTTAGTGATACTGGTTGAAGGATGAATATAGGTTAGCACACCAGAGATAATTCCCTTGCTCTTTTTTTTAATTAATTAATTAACACTCACCTGATGAAGTGTTCCAAAAGCTTGTGATACCAAATAAATCTGTTGGACTTTAACCTGGTGTTGTGAGACTTCTTTTGTGCCCACCCCAGTCCAATGCTGGCATCTCCACATCATCTCTAATTAATAGCATGGAATCTGCCTGAGAGAGCAGTTGGGACTTTGGTTTACTATCTCGTCCATAACACAGCACTCCAACAGTGCAGCATTCCCTCAGTATTGCACTAGGGTTGCCAGCCTAGATTTTTGGCCTTGGGTCTCCAGGCTGGTACTTGAACTAATGGCAAAATCTTCGGTCTCCGAGGCAGGAGCACTACTTTTTGAGCGTTTGTCACCGGTTTTTCTTTGCGTTCATGCCTCTTGTCAGCCTGTACTAAAACAGTAGTAACGGTGAGGGCCGATAAAGGAGGGCATGATGAGAGTGTGCGTGTGATTTTTACAGGCGAAGTTCGAAGAACCGTCGGAAGGCAGAACGGAAGAGGCACAGCTTGAAGGAGGGAAGTCCTTTGGAGGACGTGGCACTGCTGGAAGCGTTGAGAGAAATTATATGCACTTTGGACAAATTGACTGGTATTCCTAGTCCCACTTCTATCAATTTATTGTGTAAACATAACATTGGATTTGCTTTGCAGGTCATGGGGTTTTGTTTCCTCATCTCCTGGATGCTCCAGGACTAATCCTTGTCATCAAAACAATAAACAATCCCAAAAAGTGTTTTCTGAGAGTTTAAAACATTTATCATTTGTGAGATGATCACAAAATAGGAATCCAGTCATCATATCACCACAGAATGAATTTCATAGAATCACTGAATCCCTACAGTGCAGAAGGAGGCCATTCAGCCCATTGAGTCTGCATCGATCACAATCCCACCCAGGCCCTATCACCAAAATCCTAACCCTAACCAGTCTCCCTGACACTAAGGGTCAATTTAGCATGGCCAATCCACCTAACCTGCACATCTTTGGGCCGTGGGAGGAAATCGGAGCACCCGGAGGAAACCCACGGGAGAACATGCAAACCCCACACAGACAATGACCCAAGCTGGGAATCGAACCCAGGTACCTGGCGCTGTGAGGCAGTAGTGTTAACCACTGTGCTACCCCTTCATGGTTCTTCATGTTTCCTAAGCTAGTTCTGTGGAAGAAATTCAGTCAGCAATAAACGAGTATCCTTTATCCGCAAACCAAACCCATCTGAAAACTCAGTGTGTTTTTTGAACAGCTGTTCAGTTGATTTGTATGTTAATAAAGCAATGTAACATATTTTGGTTGTAAAAAGTGTTAACCATCTGTGTGAGTTGGCAAATAGAGAAACAACCTAGTGTTTGTAGACTATAGCTAGCCTAGGCTTCAGCTATTGTAATGTAAATAGACCCAGTCTTACTGTATGTACGGTTGGTCCAGAATTATTTAAAAACCAAAACATAGTCGGCCCCAGTGGTTTGGATAAAGGATACTCGACCTGTATGTATATAGTGCAGATCAGTCCTCTTAAGAGGTGGGTAGCAGTTATTTATCCAAAGGTGTGCAGGTTAGTTTAACCATGCTTGGTTGCCCTTCAGTGTCCCAGAATGTGAAATTAAATTTTCGAGTTTATTTATTAGTGTCACAAGTAGGCTTACATTAACACTGCAATGAAGTTACTTTGAAAAATCCCCTAATCGCCACCTGTTCGGCTACACTGAATTTAACATGGCCAATGCATCTAACCAGCATGTCTTTTGACTGTGGAAGGAAACTGGAGCACCCAGAGGAAACCCACGCAGACACGGGGAGAACATGCAGGCTTGGACAGACCCAAGCCGGGAATCGAACCCGAGTCCCTGGCGCTGTGAGGCAGCAGTGCCAACCACTGTGCCACCTGCAAGTCAGTTAAAAATGCCAGTGCAGCGTTCCCTCAGCACTGCAGTGCGGTGCTCACACAGGTCTGCAGTGCGGTGCCCCCTTGGCACTGCGGTGCTCACGCAGGTCTGCAGTGCGGCACCCCCTCGGCACTGTGGTACAGTGCCCCCTCAGTAGGAACATCAGCTTGGATTCTGTGTTCAAGTCTGTGCAGTGGGTTGTGAGCCCAGAACCTCCTGATTCAAGAAACGAGAATGTTACCCACTAAATTACAGCCGACATCTTACTATTCATTATCTGCCTTTTTTTTCCTTGCTTTAGTTCTGCATTTATCTTTAATAAACATTTGTATTTAATATTAGTTTTAGTGATGGTGCATTTCTGAAGCGTTACTGATTTACTCCTGTGTCCCCCAACTTGATGCTTTCGTTTCTCGTCCTCTTGTAAATATATTATTCCCGAAAATAAGTTAACCGCGATTCTCTCCGTCTCCAGGGGAAGTGCACAGATTGCTCAAGGTTCTGGTTCTTTTTGGATATGACGTTCAGGCTTTGGAGCTGCAGCAGTCTTTGGAGGATGCCCTGCAATTGGTAGAGAAATCCATCCCTGATATCTGGCAAGCCAATCCTAAGATGGCATCCACCTGCCCAGTGAGTGAAATAATAACGTTATTAGACAATAATACAGCCAGTATTTCTTCTTTCCCCAAATTTAATTAAGCTTGCCTTGATTTAAAGTTTTAAAGTTTATTTATTAGTCACAAGTAGGCTTACATTAACACTGCAATGAAGTTACTGTGAAAATCCCCTGGTTGCCACAATCCAGCGCTTGTTCGGGTACCCTGAGGGAAACTTTAGCGTGGCCAATGCACCTAACCAGCACATCTTTCAGACTGTGGGAGGAAACCGGAGCGCCCGGAAGAAACCCACACAGGCATGGGGAGAACTCTACATAGACAGTGATCCAAGCCGGGAATCGAACCTGGATCCCTGGCACTGAGGCAGCAGTGCTAATCACTGTGCTGTCCCACTTGAAATGACCTCTGCCATTTACCATTCGACTTAAAATCCAATCTCCTCATTTATCACACAGCCTATTCAGTCATTTCAGAGGGCTTTTAGGTCTGGAGTCACATGTAGACCAGACCAGGTAAAGACAGCAGATTTCCTTCCCTAAAGGACATTAGTGAACAACATGGGTGTTGATAGCAGTCCATTGGTGTCATGATCACCATTATTATGATATGACAATGTTTTACAAATGACAGTCTCATTTATTTAAGTTATTTTAAACTCCCCAGCTGCTGTGTTGGGATTGAAACTTGCTTTTGGATTGTTAGTCTGGGTTTTAGAATTAACGTAGCATAATCACTATTTATCCCTATACCTGTTCACTGGCATATTCAAATTAGTACATTGAGAAATTTCATCTGTTATGAACAGCAGCAGACAGTAACAAAGCCCCTGGTCCATCCACTTTGTTCTGCTGTGAGTCCTTATGTATCACAATACATACTGACTGGGAAGTCCCTCTCTAACCCTCTTGTAGGCGATTGTAACTAGGCCTGGAGATCACCAGACTTCACGCCACCTCCCTCACCCACAGTTTGTTAGCAGTACTGTACATTTGAGATTTAGGGATGGAACATCGTACACCAGTCTCCGACCCTGATAATTTCTGAGCTCATTTAAGAAATATTTATTGGACATGGGTGGCACAGTGGTTAGCACTGCTGTCTCACAGCATCAGAGACCCAGGTTCGATTCCTGGCTTGGGTCACTGTCTGTGTAGTCTGCACGTTCTCCCCGTGTCTGCGTGGGTTTCCTCCAGGTGCTCCAGTTTCCTCCCACAGTCTGAAAGACATTAGGTGGATTGGCCATGCTAAATTCTCCCTCAGTGTACCCAAACAGGTGCTGGAGTGTGGCGCTAGGGGACTTTCACAATGACTTGTGATACTAATAAATAAACTTCAAACTAACGATGATAAATGCAAGGGGTTAGGGGGATATGGAGGGGAGGGTGGTCGTGGATGGTTGGCCCTGAGTGGGATGCTCTTTGGAAGAGTTGGTGCTGACTCGATGGGCCAAATGGCCTCCATCTGTACTGTAGGGGGTTCTATAATTTAACGTGGCAGTGGTAATGGTCATAATCAAAAGGATGAACATCTTCCTGTAGCTTTTAATTAAAAAAGACAAGTATTATTACTGCTAATGCTCTTGCCTTTCCAAGTAGCGTTATTGTAAGGTTGAGTGGACTCCAGACAGACATTGAGATGCAGTCTAGTGATGTTGCACCATTAGATTTTTTTGTTATACAGAGGGAGGTTTCAGCATTTTGCACTGAACTGATAGCAGGACCCATCCCAGTATCCAGACCCACCAGCGAAGGGGTATATTTCTTGTGCAGGGAAAATTGAAGTGCAGAATCTAGACTACATTCACCCAATTCATGTCAAGGGGGAGGCCATTCAGCCCCATGAGCCTGCTACACCATTCAGTTAGACCGTGGCTGAGCTGTGCCTTAATTCCATCCACTCGCCTTAGTTCCCTAACTCTTCATAGAATCCCTGCAGTGCAGAAGAAAGCCATTCGGCCCATCAAGCCTGCACCAACAACAATCCCACCTGGACCCCGTCCCTGCAACGCCACATATTTACCCCACTAATCTCTCTAACCTTTGCATCCCGGGACACTAAGGGGCTTTAGCATGGCCAATCAACCTAACCCGCACATCTTTGGACCATGGGAGGAAACCGGAGCAGCCAGCGGAAACCCACGCAGACACAGGGAGAATGTGCAAACTCCATGCAGATACAGGAGAATATGCAAACTCCACACAACAAGCCAGGAATCGAGCCCAGGTCCCTGGTGCTGTGAAGCAGCAATGCTAACTTCCTTCCTAATAAAAAAAAAATCCATTGGTCTCAGTTTTGTCATATTAAATTGATCCCTTCCCCCACCCACACATCTTTCTTGGGGGAGAGAGTTCCAGATTTCGCTTTCCTTTGTGTGAGGAAGTGCTTTCAGCGCAGCCTGACCTGAATTTTAAGGTTCTGCCCTGTTGTTGTGGAACCTCCACCACCACCACCACCACCACCACCCCCCCCATCCAGAGGAAATGTTTTCTCTCTGTCAACCCTATCAAGTCTTTCAATTATCTTGAACATCACAGTTTTATCAATTCTCAAACCCCTTTATTCAAATGAAAATAATAAAGTAAGTTGTGGTTTTTGACTTTTTCTTTGCATTTGTGACCCCAATCCTTTTCATAGAATCCCTCACAGTGCAGAAGGAGGCCATTTGGCCCCTCGAGTCTGTACTGACAACGATCCCACCTAGGCCTTATCCCCATAACCCCACACATTTACCCCGCTAATCCCTCTATCCCGGGACACTAAGGGGCAATTTAGCATGGCCAATGCACCTAATCCACACATCTTTAGATCTTCTGTCTCGCGTTTTAATTAAAAATCCTACCAGAACCATAAAACACTGTTTTTACCTGGCTTGTCAGAAGTGAACGTTTTTGTGAATGAGGGATTTCTTTCACATAGAGAGAAGGAGAAGTTAAAATGCCGATATTAGTAATAATATAGTAATTAATAATAAAAAAAATCCCTGGTGTACCAAACTTTTGACCTTGATTGTGCTGATGTGCGAGGTTTGTGAGTTGGCGAGAATTCTTCACCTTCCCATAGGCAGGAAGAAGAACAGAAGTGTGAGTGAGTTGCCCTGAGCCAATCTTGTACAAATCCCGTGGCTGTTCCGTGAATGACAGAGACCCAGGATACAGATTAGCTGCGGTTTCATTAAAAGGTGGAATGAGCTTGAACGAGGGTCTGAATGGCCTCCTGCTTTTGGAATGAAATGCATCAACCTCTTGTCTAAAATGATGGAAGAGGAAATCAGTTGTGATCGCATTGAATGGCGGGGCAGGCTTGACGGGCTGAATGGCCTCCTCCTGTTTCTATTTCTTGTGCTCTGTATGGAATGAATCTTTTTTTAATCCTTCTACTGTTTGGTATTTTCAGTATATTTAAATTGTGTGTATGAGGGGAGGTGGTGTTGGTGAGATAGGGATTGACACATCGCTTTTTGTTTTGTTTGTTGTAGGTTCTTGGCCCAGATTCGACTGTGAATAGCATCACTGCTTCCCTCCAGCAGCCAAGGAATGGGGGAATACCTCAGCAAGGTCTGTGTGAGGAATACCATTCAATTCAACTTATAGCAAAGCATTGAATTAAAGCTCCACTCATAGTTGGTCATATACATGCACCTTTTTAAGAAGGCGATGACCTTCATTTAGAAACAGGCCTTATTTTGCTCTGACAATTGAGAGCCTTTTCACAATCTCAAGAATTTCCCAAAACATTTTACATCTAATGAATACCTTTAATGCAATTTCTCTTGCAGTGTAGGAAACACAGCCCAATATGCGCACAGCAAACTCCCACAAACAATAGCATAGAATCCTACAGTGCAGAAGAAGGCCATTTGGCCCATCAAGTCAGCACCGACAATCCCACCAAGGCTTTTTCCCATAACCCCATGCATTTACTCTAGCTAATCCCCCTGACACTAAGGGGCAATTTAGCCTGACCAATCCACCTAACCCGCACATCTTTGGATTAAGGAAGGAAACTGGAGCACCCGGAGGAACCCACACACACACACGGAGAATGTACAGACTCCACACAGACAGTGACCCAAGGCTGGAATTGAACCCGGGTCCCTGGCGCTGTGAGGCAGTAGTGCTAACCACTGTGCCACCATACCGCCCCAATGTGATGGAAACACGGGAGCAGGATAATGAATGACTGGGTCATCTGTTTTCAGTGTTGGTTGAGAAATAAACATTGGCCAGGACCGCAGAGAGAATTTTCAAAAGCATAAATACTGGAAATCTGAAATAAAAACAGAACCATTCCGGAAATACTCACCAGGTCTGGTTGCAAGAATGGAGAGAGGAACAGAGTTAGGGTTCTGAGTTGAATGTGATGTCTGTTCAGAACTGAACCAAGCAGAACCTCCATTCTAAAGAAATCAGATAGGGCAGCAGGTTGTCTTGGGTAAGATACTCTTTTTAAAAAGCAGCATGGTGGCACAGAAGTTAACACTGCTGCCTCACAGCGCCAGGGACCCGGGTTCGATTCCCGGCTCGGGTCACTGTCTGTATGGAGCTTGCACATTCTCCCTGTGTCTGCGTGGGTTTCCTCCGGGTGCTCTGGTTTCCTCCCCTAGTCTAAAGATGTGCAGGCTGCATGCATTGGCCATGCTAAATTACCTCTTCGTGTCAGGGGACCTAGCTAGGATAAATGCATCGGGTTATAGGCATAGGGCCTGGGTGGGATTGTGGTTGGTGCAGACACAATGGGCCAAATGGCCTCCTTCTGCACTGTAGGGATTCAGTGGAGTCAGGCATTGCAATCGTGTCACTAAACTGATACTCAATACCTGCACTTTCACTGAAACCTGGCTAATTATTTCTTCCATAACTGTGGTTGGTGAGAATAATCACCCCAGCCCAAACTGAGGTCAGCTAACTCAGTGCAGGCTGTGGATCGAACCCACGCCAGATGGTTAGGTTTCTATTATTCTCTGAACTTCACCATCTGAACCATCCTCAGAGTGTCGAGTAATTGTTTAAAGGTGTCCTGGGAACAGTCGTTGTGCATTAATGCAAAACCTTCAAAGGCTTGTGGCAAAAAGCAAGGGGTTTAATGCCTTTCTATAAAACAGACCAAGCTCATTGACCTTCAAATCATAAACTATTGATCATCTGCCAAAGAAAATTACTTACTGTACACAGATACAGTCCGAAAGAAAGATGTGCAGGTTAGGTGGTTGGCTATGCTAAATTGTCCATAAGTGTCACAGTGATTAGCAGGATAAATATATTGGAGTTATGGAGATAGGGCCTGGGTGGGATCATTATCAATGCAGACTTGTTGGGCCGAATGGCCTCCATCAGCACTGTAGGATTCTATGATATGCGACTCAAAATGTGAACTGATTCTCCCGCCACAGACGCTGCCAGACTTGCTGAGTATTTCCAGCAGTTTTTGTTTGTATTACAGCAGAGGGGGGAACTCTTCTGCCCTTCTTCAAAATTGTGCTGTGGAATCTCTAGTGATCACCTAAGAGAGCAAACAGCTGCGATTCAGCGTCTCATCCAAATGTTAGCACCTGTGACAGTGCTGGGCTCGAGTACTGCACCGGGAGTGTCACTCTGAATTATGCACTCAAACAGAAAACTCAGTACCATTTGTAATGTAAAAGATGTATAGTTTTCTGCATTAACCATCGCAACTAGAAATGAAGACAGGGAGTGAGTTGTTACAGTCCCAGCATTTGGGAAGAATTGTGGTTCTATTTGAGAACCCATATTATTCTGTATTTCTTGAAGGGGTGATTGAATATTTTATTTGTGAAGTAACTGGTTAGAGAACTAAATGAAGTTTGCCCACGTAAGAGGGTTAAGTTAATGTGCAGTATTGAGATGATCTAATCTCTGAATTTCCTACTGTTTGTGACAATGTCCTTTACCTCTCTGTAGTTTAGCTGCCGACTATCAATTCACAAAATCCCTACAGTGCAGAAGGAGGCCATTCGATCCATTGAGTCTGCATTGACCACAATCCCACCCAGGCCCTATCCCCATAACCCCACATATTTACCCTGGTAATCCCCCAATACTAAGGGACAATTTACTATGGCCAATCCACCTAACCCGCACACCTTTGGACTGTGGAGGAAACCGGAGGAAACCCACCCAGACACGGGGAGAACGTGCAGGCTCCACACAGACAATGACCCAAGCCGGGAATCGAACCGGGGTCCCTGGTGCTGTGAGGCAGCGGTGCTGAGCAATGTGTCACCGTACCTCATCTCAGCAACTAGTTTTGATCGGTTTCTCTGAGGTATCGACCTTTATAGTCCATCACGGTAATGAACTGATAGCAACGATAAGATGAAGGTCACACTTGCTCACGCCAGCTGGAAGAAATGCATTTAAAAAGAGGCTGAATATCAGTATGGTTTTTTTTTATTGAGAGTAATCTGGCAAGAAAGGTTCTGTGTGACACACTAATCTCTTCTTGGTATACAGATCTGTTACTAATTCTGATTTTTTTTTTGCTTCCCCCCCCCCCCCCCCACAGATGAAATTTTTGTTGCTCCTAAACTCAGTAAGAATGTGCAGTGGAAGCTAAATATTCTGTGAAGGGATGCCATTGTGCAGTGATGCTGCCTCTGGATCATCCATTACTGCGCCACACCCTTAACGGTCAGGGCCGTGCGATCTAAGGACAAGGCAGGCTTGTGAAAAGGAATAGCCACAGGCCCGTCGGGATACCCCCGGCTGCAGGGTGATGATGGAGAACATGCTCTCGCCATTGTGACAATCAGAACTGACAAACCTGTATTCAGGACTGACGGACGTGTAATAAGAAGGCAAGAGGTAGTCGTACTCCTGTTGTATAGTTTGATTACAGGTTGAAAGCAGAATGATTTGAACAGTTTAATTGTGTCATATAAAAGAACCTATTGAAAATCTTGGTTACTGAGTCAATGATACTTTCTTGCCGTTCTCCGTGTGGCTCCGTTAAATTGCTTCTTCTTTGGGAAGATTCACCTGGGAATCGTTTGCCTTCGAATGGAGAAGGAGCATCTGCGATGGCGCTGCTCCCCTCGAGTGTCACCGCACGGAACACGCAGAGGCCAAGCGCAAACAGTGGGAAGAGAGCTCAGAATCCTCAGCGCCTCGCCCACCCCCCTCGTCGAACATCACCCACCAAACCTGTGGCAGTGTCTGCGGCTCCCGGATGGGCCTGTTCAGCTCCCGCAGAATCCACCTCCCCGGAGTGGAAGCAAGTCGCCCTCGCCCCTGAGGGACTGCCAAAGAAGAAGAAGAAAGGAACATGTGATGGCAGCAAACAGTCCAGACGCTCATGAAAGCCTAGTACATAAAGCTTTAACACAATGCTGTTCAAATGTCAAGGATTCAACAGAGCTGCCTTCTTTTGTGATATAGCGTTCCATTTTTCAGCTCTTTGAAACAATTTTCTCTCAAATAAAGCGAAAAAGCATCAAAAATATTAAACTTTATAAATTAATCTTTCACGTGGCCTGCAGCAGTGGCTTCCATCCCACGTACGGCCAAAGTTATCCTCACCAAGGGCTTTAATAAACATCGTGTAGCTCTGTCAAAGGGTCTCCTGCACTCGAAACGTCAGCACTTTTCTCTCTCCTTACAGATGCTGCCAGACCTACAGAGATTTTCCAGCGTTTTCTCTTTAGGTGCCATTTAGCTCTGTCGCTGTGCTGTTATGCTTTTGAAAGCAAAACTTGTGCATTAGGTGATGGAATTTTTTAGTGAATCAGCAGCTGGCAACGCACAAGGGCAGCAATTAGCAGAATGCAGTCATTGGAGTTTAAATGCAGTGTGCCAACATTAAATATCGACATCAACGGGAAAGCTTTTAATGGCCAAAGCAGACCATGTGGAGCGGAAACAGAAAATGCTGGAAAAACTCAGCAGCTCTGGCAGCATCTGTAGCAAAGAAAACTTGATATCTTGAGTCTGTGTGACTTCTCACTCCTCATTCCTGCTATGACTGATCACACTATCCTTCTACCATCACCTCAATATAACATTTCTCTGGAGCATCCGAAGGAAACCCACGCAGACAAAAGGAGAACGTGCAAACTCCACACTGACAGTGATCCAAACTGGAATTGAACCCAGATCCCTGTGAGGCAGCAGTGCTAACAACTATGCCACCGTGCTGCACAGCAAGATCCCATAAAGAGTAAACTGCTCACTTGCAAGAAATGCCGTCCTTAGGAGACAGAGATTTTTGGGGGCTTACATATATAAAGGGTCATGAATGTTGCCTAGTCTGTCTCACAAAGCAGGAGGGTCAAGGGCTAAAGTTAGAAGTTGAGGTTAGGGAGGAAGGTAATAGGGTCAGGGTAAGATTACGGTTCTATATTAGGGGTAGGTTTAATGGTTAGGGTTAGGCTAGGGGTTAGGGTTGGGAATTAAGTTTAGTAAGAAAGGCATTAGGGTTAGGATTAGTTCCACGCCGAGACACAGACCCAGATCAAGACCTAGGTGTAGGGTTAGGGCTAAGCCCAAGGCTTGTGTTATAGTTAGGGTTTTACTTTAGGGTTAGGTTTCAGGATTAAGATTAGGATTCAAGTCAGGGATTAAGATTAAGGAGGAAGGCATTAGTGTTAGGGTTAGAATTAGTAAGGGTTAATGTTAGGTTTGGGGTTAAGGGCAGAAACAGGTTTAAGGTTAGGGGTTAAGTAGTTACGGTAATAATTAGGAGAAAGGGGTTGATATAATAGAATTTTGGGATCTAATGTTCGGATTGAGGTCAGTGGGGTTTGAGTTATTAAGGTTAAGATGGGTTGAGGCTAGAGGTGTGCCTAACGAGTGGTAAGGGATGATTAGTAGTGGGGTTAATAAAGCTACTAAAGGTCAGATAAAATTAGCTTTAGCACAAAGAAAATTACAACACAGGAACAGGCCCTTCGGCCTTCCAAACCAAACTGACCATTTAGTTAACTATTATTAAACTTAAGGAATATTAAGTTCATTATGGACTGTTTTCTATTTATTAATTTAACCCATTAGGAGACTTTGTGTTTAAGTTTAATATCCATTGTCTTTACTTTTTCTCTGTGGGGTAGACCAATTGGTATCAGTTTCCAACCTTATTATTAGTACAGCTTCTGTTCCATGTTCAATAAAGTGTTTATTAATCAGTTTGTTTCTCATGGGTTCGATTCTCATCAAGGTATCCTGTTAGTCTAGTTCTCAAAGTATTTTTTGTTTCACTAATATAAAGTATGTTGCACTGTTTACATTGTATGGCATACACAACATTTCAGTGTGGGCATGTTATTCTCTGCTTTAAAACAATTCACAGAATCATAGAACCCTACAATGCAGAAAGAGGCCTTCCGGCCCATCGAGCCTGCACCGAACACAATCCCACCCAGGCCCTACCCCCATATCCCTACATATCATACCCACTAATCCCTCTAACCTACCTATCCCTGGACACCAAGGGGCAATTTCTTAGCATAGCCAATCAACTTAACCTGCACATCTTTGGACTGTGGGAGGAAACTGGAGCATCCGGAGGAAACTGGAGCACCCGGAGAAAACCCACGCAGACACGGGGAGAATGTGCAAACTCCACACAGACAGTGACCCGAGCCGGGAATCGAACCAAGTTCCCTGGAGCTGTGAAGCAGCAGTGCTAACCACTGTTATTTGGTAACCAAAGTTATTTTATCTGTTGTGGGGTTTTGCATGATATCAGTGTATTTTAAATAGCGACACGTAGCACAATCCACATCTCGGGATGTTCTGTAAATTTACTCTACTTCTGATTGAGATCCTTCAAATTTCTGTTCTTTTCGAAAGCCGCAATTACCTTCCATTGGGCCAATGAGTTTGTATCCTGTTTAAATTTCTCAAAGTTACATTTTATTGTTTCAATTATTTGCTTGAATCTATTATTGTAATTTATGAGAAATGGTATTTTAAAGGGTAATTGAATTTGATTGGGAGGGTTGTGTAATGCTGTTATACAATTAGATTTAATCTGTCTGAGAAATCTTTTAGTGTTTCCTCTGTGTCACAATGCAGTAAACAAAGTATGACCTGCTGAATCAAAATCTGTACTTTTTGTACAGATTCGATGAAATCTTGTGAGTTGCGATTTTATAATACCTGGAAAGGTATGTTTAGAGTGATGACTTTTAACATGTAGATTTGAAGAATATTTTTGTTGCCAGTTTATATTCCTGATTTATTTTTTCTAATTTAAAATTTGTTGTGTCTAGGAAATTTATTTCATGATTATCTGTTGTAACTTTGACATGTGTGTGTGGGTGGTGGTTGTTGAGGATTTGTGAAAATTGTTTAAAACCTGATTGTGAGTGGAGCCAAACACCCCATATGTCATCCAAATATCGATAATAGCAGACAGGTTTCTTAGGGCATTTTTCAAGAAATTTGATTTGATTTATTATTGTCACGCGTTAACATATAATTAAAAATATTGTTTCTTGCACACTATACAATGCATACTGTTCATAGAAAAGGAAATGAGAGAGTGCAGAATGTAGTGTTACAGTCATAATGAGGGTGTAGAGAAAGATCAACTTAATACAAGGTAAGTCCATTCAAAAGTCTGACAGTAGCAAGAAAGAAGCTGTTCTTGAGTCGATTGGTATGTAAACTTAGACATTTGTATCTTTTTCCAGACGGAAGAAGGTGGGGTTCTTGATTATGCTGGCTGTCTTGCTGAGGCAGTGGGAATTGTAGACAGAGTCACAACTGATTGGGAGAATTGATTTATATATTGGCATATGATAGTGTAAATTTTTTACCTATGCTGTCACCTTAATTTGTAAATAATATTCCCATTAAATTCAAAATCATTTCTGGTCAGACTTAGAAACAAGTAGAGTAGAATGTCATCTGACCTATCGTCTTGTGGAAAGTTATGAAAGGCCTTTTGAACAGCTTGCATCCCTTTTTCTGTGTCAATCTTTGTATATGAGCTGTCAATGTCTAAAGTAAAAAGAATGGTGCCTGTAGTGAATGTGAGTGAGTTGATTATTTGGACGAAATGAAATATGTCTTTAATGTAACTTGGGCATTTATGGGCCAGGGGATTTAAATAAGAGGCTATATATTCTGCAGTTTTATGCGATTCACTGCCACAATCCAAAACTAGTGGTATTTCTTGTTGTAAGATCCCCATGTGTTGGGATGCTTACAAATTTTTGGGAGGAGGTAAAATTTTTGGGATTGTGTTTGTTGTCCTTTTAAAAAATCCAATTGTTTCTGATCGATGTAGTGGGAATTGTGGAATTGTATTAATAGGATTGTAATTCGTTGTTGTGTCTGTTGGTATGTGGGTTTAGTTAATATTTTATAGTACTCAGTACTGTTTAAATATCTGTAGGTCTCAAAAAGATACTGATGACGATCCATTATGACAATATTACTTCCTTTATCTACTGGTTTTATAACTATATTATTGGTGGATTTTAATTGTTTAATTGCCAATTGTTCTGCCTGTGTGAGATTCTATTTATCTTTTATCAGTGGGATTCTTCTAATTTCTAATTCTGTGGATTCACTAAGATTAAGTATTTTTGGATTTATCTTGTTGTCGGGTAGAACCCAATCTGATTGAGGTGTAAAAGACTGTTTATTTGCAGATGGGTAATTTAAAAAATCCAAAAGTTTAATTCTCCTATAAAAATTATTTAAGTCTGTCTGAATTTGTATATTATATTGTTTTCATACTGGAATGAAAGTTAGGTCTCTACTCAGAACTGTCTCCTGCGTGGGAGTTTAAATGTCTTAGAAATATTTATAATTGATTTTCTCAAATCAACCAATCCCTTTTCCAGGGTTAAATTAAAGTTTGTTTATTAGTCACAAGTAAGGCTTACATTAACACTGCAATGAAGTTACTGTGAAATTCCCCTATTTGCCACACTCCGGGTCAGTGCACCTAGCCAGCATATCTGTCAGAATGTGGGAGGAAACCGGAGCAAACTCACACCAACACAGGCGTGCAAACTCCACACACACAGCGACCCAAGCCAGGGATCGAACCTGGGTCCCTGGCACTGTGAAGCAGCAGTGCTAACCACTGTGCTACCGTACCACCCCTAATTCTAATTCCTTTTAGATTAAATGGTTTAACCAATTATTCAAAATGGAAACTGCTGTGTTTCCAGACCAGTGAATGTTGTCTGATTGTACTTTCAAAAGTGTGGGCAATATTTTTAGAATGAAGGTTTGTTTCCTAATGAACTGGTTTAATTCCATAAGAGTGTGTTTTTCTGGTTTTGGGAGATTTTTGCTGAAGTTTAGTTTCACAGTGCAAATTTGAGTATTAAGGAATTTTTGTCTCACTATTTTTAAAAGTGTCTGAAGTTGTTTAATAGCCGTGAGAGGCTTCTGTTTGCGATTATTAATTCCTACTGAAAATGTTATCTGGTGTATGTTTTGGGAACGTTGCAGTTTATTTAAGATTGAGATAATGTGAATGAACTTGGCTCCTGGGAAACTATCAACTTGGGTTATGTAACGGGGGATATTTAACGCTACAAAGATTAGAATTCTCTATGATTAATATTTGTTTAGTTGGGATCATTGACAAATTTTTATTCTTCTGACTTGTATTTCGGTGCCTTATAACCGTATGTATAGTCTCATTGTGTCGTGGTGTATATTTATGTTCTGCTTGTAACTTATTAAATGGCTGAGACTTTATAGCAGAATTTTGTATTAGTATTGAAAGATTGAGCTGCGTGGAGCCTGTAACAATCCAATTCAGTTTGAAGTTATTGATTCTGAAGTTTCTGTTGTATGATATGTATCCTCAAGCAAAGACTGAATGGTTTGTTGAAGAAATTAATTCAGTGTCACTCGAGTACAGCTGGTTTATTGTCTTTCCCAATTCCAGTGATATTGTGGGGCTGCTCATTGCTTCTTGATTCCCAATATTACTCTGTGGAAAAAGTGGACTTGATTCTTGAAAAGGAATCTCGATAGCCTGTAATGGAGTCATTAATGATTTAACTGTTTGTTGGAATCAAACTGATTGAACTTTATATTTTTAGAAGTTGGTGTACTTATTTCAATATTATTTATTATTATTTATATATAACTTCTGCTGTTGTTTTGTATACACTTCCCGCTGCCTCGGAAAAACAGCCAGCCACACCAAGGACCCCCACACACGCCCCGGACATTCTCTCCACTTTCTTCCATCAGGAAAAAGGTACAAAAGCCTGAGGACAGGTACCAACGACTCAAGAACAGCTTCTTCCCTGCTGCCATCAGACTTTTGAATGGACCTACCTCTGATGTTTCTCTGCACCCTAGCTCTGACTGTAACACTGCATTCTGCACTAGCTCCTTTCCTTCTCTATGACTGGTATACTTTGTTTGTTTAGCGCACAAGAAACAATACTTTTCACTGTATGTTAATACATGTGACAATAATAAAACTCACTAAAAAGTGATAATTAGAAAATGAAACATACTTTTGTAGGATTTTTTTTAAGTCCTTGATGGGGAGTGCCGGGGATTATATATAGATTTGTACAGTGGTAAATGCTTGTATTTGCTGTAGTGGAAATTGTAACACTACATTCTGCACCCTCTCCTTTCCTTCTCTTTGAACGGTATGTTTTGTCTCTGCGTAAGAAACAATACTTTTCACTGTATACTAATACATGTGACAATAATAAATCAAACTGTGTGTATGAATAAACTGACCCAGCTGTTAGTTTGCAAATGCTTTATTACAGTTATGACAGTAAGTGTTTGGTAGTAAATTGTCATAAATTAGATGTACTTCAAAGGTCGGGAAGGAGCCAAGAGTTAAAACAGTGCAGCGGAAAGGAAAGTCTTGGGACCACGATTGGAGGCAGCAGTTTCAGAAGCACTTGCGATAAATGACAAAAGGACCTCGTTCATCATAATCCCTCTTGCGGACCCAGAGTTGCTGGAAGGATTTGAGAGATGCCATGATGGAACCCCCCAGCCAGACCGAGTATTTCCTCTCGGGGATGGCATGCACGGTGGGGTTCATGCCCTGTTCCATCTTGTTCATCTCCTTCTGCAGGCGGTCCGAGAAGCCCTCAAAGAGGGTGGAGCCCCCGCACAGGAGGATGTTGTTGTACATTTCAAACTTGAGGTTGCTGTCACACATGTCCAGGCTGTGCAGGGCCAGGGAGTGGACCCCTGGCTCCTTGGAGCCGATCAGGGAGGGGTTGAAGAGGGCTTCGGGGCACTTGAACCTCTCCTTGCCAATGGCAATGACATGACCATCGGGTAACTCGTATTCCACCAGGTACTCGTTGACATCCAGGTTCATGTCCTGGTCGAAGTTGATGGCCGTGTAGCAACACTTCTTCTTGATGTCCTCCACAATGTGTAGACCCTTCTCGGTGAATCTGTTGCCAGCCTCGTTGAGCAGTTTGAGCAGGTAGTCATTGAGGTCGGAGCCCCCATAGTCAGCCCTGCCGGTGACATGGGGCATGTTGTAACCCTCATGGATGGGCACCACATGGGTGACCCCATGGCCGCACTCCACCACCAGGCCGGTGGTGCGACCATAGGAGTAGAGGGAGAGGATGGACTGGTAGGCAATGTGCATGGCAGGGATGCTGAAAGTCTCGAACATGATCTCTGCCATCTTCTCCCTGTTGGTGCTGGGGCTAAGGGGAGGGTCAGCCAGCATCACTGCGTGTTCCTCGGGGGCGATCCGCATCAGCTGGAAGATGTGAGCCCAGATGGCCTCCACCGCCTCCCAGTCCACCACGATGCCGTGCCTCAAGGGGCTGATGAGCTTGAGTTTGTGCTCGGACCTGGCCAGCTCGTCCCCCACGTAGTTCTCCTGGCGGTTGTCCCCGGTCTTGGCACTCATCTGCACCGGCCTGCCCACCACCGAGGAGAGGACCAGCGAGGGTCTGGGCTGCCCGGCGTAGCCAGCCTTGCAGTAACCGGTGCCCAGGTCGATCATCAGAGAGCGGATCTCCTTCAGCACCTTGGCAGCCTTGGAGTCCGTGGAGCGGACGCTCTGGGACAGCCTGGAGGTGGATTTCTGGGGCTTGACCGAGGGTGGGGGGGTGCCAGCCTTCCTGGGCACCTGGTTGACCGGCTTAGTCACCATCCTCCTGCCTCTTCTGTCCGCTCCGCCTGCCTCACCCACAACCCGCCTGGGTTCCAGTCTCCAAACACGGCGAGCCAGGCACGAAATGAACTGGGCTGCCCGCAGGCTCAACCTTTTTGTAAGCTTTTTTTTGCCGCTGTCTCCAGGGCGACCAGACGCAAGCTATTGCCAGGTCATCTCTCCCCTCACACCAGCTCCTTCAGTGACGAATTTGCACCTACAATGACGCCCAACTTCAAATACAGCTTTACCCAAATATGTGCAAGGGTGTGAAATGTGGACGGGGGTAAGACCTGCTCAGGGCTGGAGTCCCCGACAAAAACCCATCTCCAGATTCGCTCCTGAGAAGGTTCTTCAATTTCAAATCGAAATAATTACAAATTCTAAACTTCAATAATCATACCTGATTATTGGAGGAAGGCTTATAGTGTGTTAGCGTTTATTAACAGGGAGTTTGAGTCTGAGACACCTGGGGTTATGCTGCAACTGTACAGGACCCTTGGTGAGACCACATTTGGAATATTGTGTTCAGTTCTGGTCACCTCACTATAAGAAGGTTGTGGAAGCGTTGGAGAGAGTGCGGAGGAGATTTATCAGGATGCTGCCTGGTTTGGAGGGTAGGTCTAATGAGGGAAGGTTGAGGGAGCTGGGGCTTTTCTCTTTAGAACTGAGGAGGGTGAGAAGCGACTTAATAGAGGTTTATAAGATTATGAGAGGGATTGATAGAGTGGAAGTGCAGAGACTATTTCCTCGGGTGGATGTAGCTGTTACTAGGGGGCATAACTATAAGGTTCATGATGGGAGATAGAGGAGGGATGTCCGAGGTAGATTCTTTACTCAGAGAGTTGTTGGGGTGTGGAATGTACTGCCTGCTGTGATAGTGGAGTCGGACACTTTAGGAACTTTCAAGTGGTTATTGGATAGGCACATGGAGCACACCAGAATGATGGGGAGTGGGATAGCTTGACCTTGGGTTCAGACATAGTTCAGCACAACATTGAGGGCTGGAGGGCCTGTACTGTGCTATACTGTTCTATGTTCTATTTATACATACAATTCAAGTCATTGTTCATTACGATTCCTTGACTTAAAACATGCATTCAGTGATACTGCAATGGAGGAATTGAGTGACCACTATTTATTATTGTCACAAGGAGAGTTACATTCAGTCCAGGGTTGCATCAAGTGTACTCTCTGTGTTACCCTCATCACAAAATTAGAGTTCAGGCTATTACAGCCAGAAGATTTAGAGCACAAGGCTATTCTGCCCATCCACTCCATGCTGCCTCTCTGTAGAGAGTTAGTTAGTCCCATATCCCCCCTATTGCTGCAGTCCCTCAAGATTAGTTCCCTCAAGTGCCCATCCAATTTCCTTTTGAAATTATCCAACCACGACTTCCAGGCAGTGAGTTCCAGGTCATCACCACACACTGGATTTTAAAAGGTTATTCCTCAAGCCACCCTGTCTCCCATTAAATACCCATTGGGATGACCATTTCCTTTAGGCTCTGTTACATATAAGGCAGCACGCTAGCACAATGGTTAGCACTGCTACCTCACAGCACCAGGGACACAGGTTCGATTCTGGCCTTGGGGTGATTGTCTGCGTGGAGTTTGCACGTACTCCCCATGTCTGCATGGGCTTCCTCTGGGTGCTCCGGTTTCCTCCCACAGTCCAGAGATATGCAGGTTAGGTAGATTGACCATGCTAAATTGCCTGTTAGTGTCCCTGAATGTGTAGGTTAGAGGAATTGATGGGATAAATATGTGAAGTTGCAGGGATAGGGTGGGGGCGGGCCTGGTTAAGATTGGATGCAAACTCAATGAGCCAAATGGTCTACTACTGCATTGTAAAGATTCTGTATTATTACTGGTAAAGAGCTAGGAACTAACTGATCCGTGATTATATAATACCGGGGTATCACATTTTACTGCTGCGCTGCAGTTACATGTTGAGGAGTAATTTATCAGTCTATCAGTTTGCCAAATTCATAGAAAGATGCAAGAAATACACCTGATAAAGATCCAGAATTTTGTGTCTGAAACCTTGATTATTTTGAATTCTGGAAATCCAAAGATGTAACATGGTGGCAGCAGATTGTCAATGAGCAAAAACCGGAACTTTCAAAATGAATTTCATGCTGAATTTGGTTACAAAAATCAGCCCAGGTTAGTGTCTGAGAGAAAAACTGAGTGAATTATGCGATAAACAAAAAGGCTGAAATAAACATGTACTGCACCGGCCCACAGTAAATTGGGAAGCTGATGATATTACAGAAGCATTTGAGAAGTTCAAACTAAAGTGGGGAGTGACATTCAATCGTTTGTTAAGTGGTATTAGTGAAGAAGTGGTATTAGGTTAGCTACATCCATTTGGGGGCAAGGGAGAAAGAGTTAAATTTGTTTAATAACGGGGACCTGAGTGGAAAAGTTAGGACTAACCCAAGCAAAACTTTTGAGAAATTCAGCCTGCATTTCCAACCAACATCAAATCATTGGAAAGATTGATGTGGATTTTATGTCCTGAGACAGGAATCAGGTGAGCCTGTTGATAATTGGAAAATGTAAATTTAAGCACACAGATAATTTATCTGCTTATTTGGGATTCCGCACAACTTGAAGTACAAGTAAAAAATAAATTGTAAAGGGCAAGCACACCATTTCACAGGCTGTACTCACTGCTGGAGTGCCATGAAGTCACAAGGAGACAGGTGAAGATGCTGAAACAGCTTTCAGTTAAGACAAGAGAATGATAACAAGATTGAAGTCATGAAATGATGGCGAAAGACTGCACACAAGATAGTGAGAAAGATGTGCAAGAGCTGTGGACTGCCACCTGAGATCCCACAAGGAAGGAAATGTCAGACATATGGATAAACTGCAGAGCTGGTAGGAAAGTCACATCACTGGGAAAAGGGCAAAGAAACAAAAGGATAATTGAGTGATCTGCGATAGTGTAGCAGGACAAAGTAAAAGAAACTGAAACATTTCTGGAAGATGATAATGTAGTCGAGCAGAGGAATTTGGGGATACAGATACATAATTCCCTGAAAGTGGCGTCACAGGTAGATAGGGTCGTAAAAAGTGCTTTAGAACATTGGCCTTTATAAATCAAAGTATCGAGTATAAAAGTTGGAATGTTATGGTGAGGTTGTATAAGACATTGGTGAGGCCGAATTTAGAGTATTGTGTGCAGTTTTGGTCACCAAGTTACAGGAAGGATATTAATAAGGTTGAAAGAGTGCAGAGAAGGTTTACAAGGACTTTGCCGGAACTTGAGAAACTGAGTTACAGAGAATAGGTTCCCTGGAGCGTAGAAGAATGAGGGGAGATTTGATAGAGGTGTGTAAAATTATGATGGGAATAGATAGAGTGAACGCAAGTAGGCTTTTTCCACTGAGGCTAGGGGAGAAAAAAATCTAGAGGACATGGGTTAAGGGTGAAGGGGGAAAAGTTTAAAGGGAATATTGGGGGGGGCTTCTTCACGCAGAGAATGGTGGGAGTGTGGATGAAGTGGTAAATGCGGGGTCACTTTTAACATTTAAGAAAAGTTTGGACAGGTACATGGAGGCTTGTACTCGTTAGAGTTTAGAAGAATGAGGGGAGATCTCATTGAGACGTATAAGATGATGAATGGGATGGATAGGATAGAGGTGGAGAGACTCTTCCCGCTCAAAAAAGACAGTAGGACTAGGGGGCACAGCCTCAAGATAAAGGGGAGGCGGTTTAGAACGGAGTTGAGGAGGAACTTCTTCACTCAAAGGGTGGTGAATCTCTGGAATTCTCTGCCCGTTGAAGTGGTGGAGGCTGCCTCGCTAAATACTTTTAAGAAGCGGGTTGATGGGTTCTTGATAAGAGAGGGGATTAAGGGTTATGGGGAGAGGGCGGGAAAGTGGAACTGAGCCACAACAGATCAGCCATGATCTTATTGAATGGCGGGGCAGGCTCGAAGGGCTAGATGGCCTACTCCTGCTCCTATTTCTTATGTTCTTATGTTCTTATGAGAGGGGTGTGGAGGGATATGGTCCAAGTGCAGGTCAGTGGGACTAGGCAGAAAAATGGTTTGGCACATCCAAGAATGGCCAAAAGACGTGTTTCTGTGCTGTAGTTTTCTATGGTTTCTGAGGACACCGTAGATATTGGCATCGTGATATGGCTAGATGGAAAAGTTCCCAGAGAAAAGAAATTAACACAACTGTTCAGATCACAAAGAGGGTGAAAAATAAGCCCACAGTGATGTACAGAGTAACATCGTTCCCCTCAGACCAAAGCAGAAGACCTTTCCTGAAAATGTTGAAATGGCAATCTGAAGCAGTGGGATTATTATGCTAATAGCATACGGGGGAAACTGTGATCTGACAGCTATAGGAACAAGCGTAATCAGGAACCCACACAAAGGAAAAAATGTTAGTTGCAGCATGTTCTCTGTCAGATGGTCCTGCCATCCTGGGGATGGACAGTTGTGTAGAGATGAAGCTTATCTCAGTGAGCCATAAGATTAAAGATCTCGGTATAAAGATCCTTCACCTCGCGAATGTAACACCACTGAAACGGAGTCAAATTACAGCAAAGAGGAATTAAAGCTTCTCTCTCAACAAGTGATCCAGGGATACAGCGAGTACAGCCAGCAATAAGGCACAACGCTGGCATCTCCACATCATGGCAATAAGGCAGTACTGGGCTACCAGTAGAAGATGGTGTTCGGCTAACTGGATTTAAAACAATCATATACAAAACTCTCCAGAAGATATGTTAGAGTGGAATGAAAGGACAGCTTGGAATAGCAGTAATTCAGTATATAGTATCTGGTGTTGATACTAGATAACTTTAGGAGAGTTGGATCAAGCAGAAGCTGGGAAGAAAGTGAACATGTTCCTAGAGTTAAGTGAGTGTGGGAAATAATTTATCTTTGCACAAGATGTTCTGAGGGAGGAATCAATAGAATCAATACTGTCATGTAGGGAGCCTGTGAATTTGTGTACATGATTTAGAACACAGTCTCCTGTATACGTGACTGGGAGCAGTGCTCCTGTGTTTGCATCTGTAACTATTCATAGAATCCCTACAGTGCAAAAGGAAGCCATTCGGCCCATCAAGTCTGACCACAATCCCACCCATAACCCCACATATTTACCCTACTAATCCTCCGCCACTAAGGGACAATTTAGCATGGCCAATCCCTCTAATCCACGTATCTTTGGAGTGTGGGAGGAAACCCACACAGACACAGGGAGAATGTGCAGACTCTGCACAGACAGTCACCTGAGGCTGGAATCGAACCAGGGTCTCTAGCGCTTTGAGGCAGCAGTGCTAACCACTGTACCACCATGATGCTCTGGCAATGAGGGTGGTATTGTAGCGTGGAATGCATTTCTCAGAGTTCCATCTGCCATTCTGTGGGTTCTCTCCCTGTGTACACCTGAGTAAAACAATCATTGAACCAACCAAAGTCTCCATCGAGTCTCTACGTTATATCCACTACAGATACAAGAAGGCCACATTGGAATGGAGAAGTGGAGACTCAGAACCAGGTCAGGTGTGTGCTGGATAGGCATTGACAAGAACATTGAAACAATTGTGTTTACATGCAACGATCACCAGAAGTTCGGAAAGACTTGGCTGAAAGAGGTCACCACATGCTGTAAGAATTGATTTATTTACATAAATCAGAAATATCTCATAGTTACAGACTCTTACGCAAAGTTTCAAAAAGGTGACAGATTTGAGAGCTGAAATCATCTCAGCAGTATGAGTTTAATCCACTGAACAAGAAACCGCTAAAAGAATAATACATGGCAATGGAACCCAATTCACCCCCAAAACATTTAAAAGATTCCCTGAACAGAATGGGTTCGACCTCAGCACCTTGTCACTACATTACCCAAGAGGAGACACGTTTATTGGAATACATGGTTGGATAGTCAAGAGAGTGCAGAGAGACAAAAGCATTTACAGATCTTGTCTTATGTTCACTTTGATCTACTCATCTCAAGGCTGACATGAAATCACTACAGAGCTGTTAAATGGAAGACAGTAAGAAACAACTCTGCCAAGCAAGATGCTCCCTCCCATTGACTAGGAGGAAGCAAAATAACAACTAATTTACACACAGGTAGAAGGAAGTCAACACTTCATCAGTCTGAGCCAGTACCTGAGCTATTGAAAGGATAAACTGCACATGTACAGCATCCAATCTGTTCTCTGCCTTTTGGCTAAGATCAAGTGTAGTATCGACATGCTGCGCTTGGTTGAAGTCATTAGGTTACGTTTCAGCTTCATCTGAAGCAATTTTTAAAGCGGCATCTCGGCCTTTTGGCTAAGATGCAAATGAGACCAGGCCTTGGACGAGGAGCTACACCTACTCCAATCAGCTTGGACCATGTAGATCAAGCCCAAGACAGGAGGTGAGAGCCCTGTCTTGTCAGCTTGGATTGGGAATGTCCCAACCTGTTGAGACTCTGAATTGGACTTGATTGGATTGAATTGGAATAAAAACAAAAAAAAAATCCAATCCTGAGAACCTGGAGCAAATGTTGTTGGTGTAGCTGACGTTCGGACAGCATCGATACCAAAGGTGGTGGGCAAATGAAAAGGCGCAGAGTCCATATCTGACCGCTTTCTGAGCTGGAAAAGCAGGAAAGATCAACAAGACCAAAAACATCGCCGACCAAGGAGAAACCATCAACAACACCACCAGGAACATCAAGCATGACTCAACACCAGGAGCAATAAGCACATTATCCATGCAGCGTCTCAACTCATCAGAGAGTGATCAATGGCAAATACACAAGATAGAGACACAACATGCAATCAACAAAGCAGCAAGGCCAATAATATTTTACAAAAAGAAACCAAACTATAAAAGACTCTTAAAATAAGAACATAAGAAATAGGAGCAGGAGTAGACCATCTAGCCCTTCGAGCCTGCCCCGCCAATCATCAATGGCTGATCTGGTGGATCAGTTCCACTTTCCCGCTTTCTCCCCATAACCCTTAATTCCCTTGTCTATCAGAAACCTATCTACCCGTGACTTAAATATATTCAGCAAGGTAGCCTCCACCACTTCAACGGGCAGAGAATTCCAGAGACTCACCACCCTTTGAGTGAAGAAGTTCCTCCTCAACTCCGATCTAAACTGCCCCCCTCTTATTTTGAGGCTGTGCTCTCTAGTTCTGCCTTCCTTTCTAAGCGGGAAGAATCTCTCTACCTCTACCCTATCTATCTACTAAAATACTCGGTTTATTTATAAAAGTTGATTGTTAGAGCTTCTTCAGTTTAGAGGAAATGATGGGAGCAGTTATATTGATATAGAGACAGTATATCTTTAAAGAAAGAGGAATGTTATACTGTTATATTATTCTTAAAGGGCTAAGAACTGAACGTTATGTGAATATATATCCCAGGTGCACCACAGCCACGTGAACAGTGACAATGGATGGAATCCTGTGGAGTCTGGACCACTGGCTGAAGCCCCCCAAACTGCCTCTTCTCGAGCAGGTCTGCCATGTCTGTGCCACTGAGTACCATATATCCCTGGAGGGAAGCTGAAGGAGGTTGTCCATACATTAATACTCAGCAGCACCACAGAGGAGGCAATGGCTGCTTCTGGCATTACACTCACCCGCGGATGGAGTTAAGGCACAAGTGAGTAATGGGGTTTTGGGTGTCATGGGGTGGAGAAGATGAGTTAGAACACAAAAGACAAAAAGGTGGCTCTCAGCAGCTGCCCCTTACCCACCCGCCCCCCCACCCCCCGCCCCCACCTTCTGCCAGCTCCCTCAAACAGGCACTGAGTGCTCACCCCTCTACCCAAGAAGTCCGCAAGCAAACGTGCCAAGGTTTGCTCGTCATATCCCCCACATGGTGAGTCTGCCTCAATTGGTGATGGGGTGGTAAGGCCCTTTTCCAGAGTAAATTGGAATGAAGTGCAACAATAAAAGAATAGTAAAACAGTTTAAATTGTAAGAGTTTTTAAATCAAAAACAATGAACATCATCAGAAGATAAGGAAACATTTAGCTGGTGCATTGACCTGTCCAGACTATGGGCTCTACGTTGCTCTAAGCATCATGCATACCAGCCAGAACCAAGTCCACTCCTGATCTTGTTACAATACACATGCTGAGGTTGCCAACACTCCAGGATTGGCCTGGAGACTCCTGGAATTGAAGGTCGATCTCTAGGTCACTGCTGTGTGCGACCCTGGAGAAAAACCACCGGGACATTTTTCTTTGACTATTTCTCTTTACTGGGTATTGCAAACGGGAGGCTAACAGTCAAACAATCGTGAAATGAATCATTTTGCTTTAAATGGGGATTTAAGACAAGTTTGTTACAAGGATGGATTTGTTGGCTGACTAATGACGAGAACTTGGGTGGGAGGGTAGGGGGGGAATCGTGTCATAGAACTTCCAGGAATACATTTAATCATTGTTGGCAACCCTATGCATGGCCTGCAGTTATGGTTCCCAAAGTCAATACATCCCAATGGAATTCCATGCAAAGACTTTAGATTTAATCATGATCTCAACTTCCATTATCAAGCATTTCAATCATCACACACATTATAAGACTTTATTATGTTTCCATGGTTTTTAAAACAGTTTTTCTCCAAGTAATATAAGTTTCACTCAACAATGGAAATCAGCATTGTGCTTCTTGTTCAGTGAGCAAGTGTTTAAAGCTTCAGGCTTCAGAAGCATTTCCTATAGATAGCCAACGGTCCACGCTCCTCGTAATCCTTTTTGCTAACCCAAAGTTGCTGGAAGGATTTAATGCAGGACAGGATTGACCCTCCGTACCAGACAGAATATTTCCTCTCGGGAATCGCTTGCACTTGCGGGTTCATGTCCTGCAACAGTTTCCTTAATTCCTTCTGGAAACGGACGCGGAATCCGGAGAACATGGTGGAGCCGCCGCACAGGAGGATGTTTTTGTACATCTCCTCCAGCAGGCTGGGGTCACATTTATTGATGATGTTCAGAGCCACTGTGTGCAGTCCGGGCTCTCTGGAGCCCATGAGCGATGGATTGAAGAGGGCTTCGGGGCACTTGATCCTTTCCTTACCGACTACAATAATCTTACCGTCTGGTAGCTCATACTGCGCTGTGTACTCTTTGGTGTCACTACGCATCTCACAATCAAAGTCAATGGCAGTGTAACAAAACTCTTGTTTGACCTGCTCCGCTAGGTGATACTCATTGGCAGAAATCTTGTGACCATTGTGGTTGATCAGTTTCAGCAGATACTTGGTGAGATCACTTCCCCCGTAGTCAAGGGTGGCAGTGATGTGGGGCATAATGTAGCCCTCGTGGATGGGCACGACACAACTGGACCCATGGCCGCTCTCTACCACCAGCCCGCTGGTGCACCCGTAGGCGTAGATGGAGAGCAGCGACTGCCTGGTGATGTGGATGGCGGGGATGCTGAAGGTCTCGTAGAGGAGCTCGGCCATCCTCTCGCGGTTGGTGACCGGGCTGAGGGGGGGGTCGGCCACCATCACCGCGTGGTCCTCGGGCCGCACCTTCAGCTCCTTCTCGAAGATGTAGGCCAGGATGGCCTCGGCGCCGCTCCAGTCCACCACGATGCCATGCCAGAGGGGGTTGATGAGCCGCAGGTCAATGGGCGCCCTCAGCTCACCGCCCACGTAGTTCTCCTGCCGGTTGTCGCCGGTCTTGGCGCTCCGCTGCATGGGCCGACCCACCATGGCGGAGATGACCACCGAGGGCCGGGCCTGGCCACCGAACCCTGCTTTGAAATAGCCCGTGCCCATGTCAATCATCAGTGCCCTGACTTCCTTGACCACCCTGTTGGGATTGATGCTCTGGCTGTCTATGGAGGAGAAGGATGGGTTCCTGGGCTCTGATCTCACCGATTGAGTGGTGGTATTCGAGGGGAATTTCCTGCACACAACCCCAATGGGTAAGGAGCATTTCCGAATGTGTAAATTGGCTGACTTCATGGCTCTTTCTGTTTAGATCATGTCCTTAACATTTGCAGAAAAAAGAAGTATAAACACCCTCTCCAGCGGGTTGTTAGGTTGCCTTTGGTTGTTAGGGTGGGCTAATGATGCTGTTTCTCTCCCGATTCTGACCTTTTTATAACCTTTGTTTATGCTGTCGCCATGCGCGTCAGATAATGGGGACATTATCAGCTCAGGTGACACGTTGATCTGAGACTCCTTCTGTCCATGTTGGGTTTTGTTAAATAAATTAAACGGGTTAAGCTTTGAATGATTTGTTTTACGAATTACGTCCCGCCCTGGACTGAACGTTGACCAGTTTAAACTCTGGTACAATGTGATCGGAAGCCCCAAACACCTTGAGTCCCGACACAACATCCATTCTTCAGACTGGACTCCTGAGAGTAAATATCTACCGTTTAATAAGGGTGGGAGCTACATTAAAATGCTGAAGGTGACTTGGCTTACTGCAGATGCATTTTCGATTTCTATCCCTTTGTCCCCCCCACCCAACCAAGGGTAAACCTTTGAAACCAGTTCCAGAACTCAGAATGGTATTTGGGGGAATCTCAGCTGCTGGGTGCTGCACCCACGATAAAGAAATTTGCTATTGGAAGCAGCAGACAAACAGTTCACCATAGAAAAGTATTTATTTTCTTATTTTTAAATTCTTTTTGGGGGCAATGATAGTTGCTGGCCAAGATGAGAGTCTGCATTTCTAAAGCGCCTTTCCCTATGAGGAGAGACCAAATCTGTTAGGATTGTGGATTCTATTCATCCCTGCTGACTGTCCTCTCACGTTGGCCCCATTCTCTCCCCACAGGTGCTGTCAGACCTGCTGAGATTTTTTTCCAGCATTTTTCCTTGTTTTTGTTTCAGATTCCGTTTATTTTATATTCATTTGAGTTTGGAAGAGTGAGAGGGGAATCGCATAGAATCTTATAAAATTCTAAGAAGGTTAGAGAGGGTGGATTCAAAAAGAATGTTCCCAATGGTGGGGGAGTCCAGACCTAGGGGTCATAGTTTGAGGATGAGGGGAAAACCTTTAAAACTGAGGTGAGGTGAAATTTCTTCATCCAGGGAGTGGTGAATGTGTGGAATTCACTACCGCAGAAAGTAGCTGAATCCAAAACTTTGTGTGAATTAGATATAGTTCTTAGGGCTAAAGGGATCAAGGGATATGGGGGATCAGGATATTGAATCTGATGATCAGCCATGATCAAAACGAATGGCAGAGCAGGCTCGAAGGGCTGAATGGCCTACATCTGTTTCTAGTTTCTGTTTCTTTCACAACCTCAGGATGTTTCACAAGCCAGTGAAAGATGGCATGTTGGCACAGTGGTGAGCACTGCTGCCTCACAACATCAGGGACCCAGGTACAATTCCAACCTCTGGCCACTGTCTGTGTAGAGTTTACACATTCTCCTCATGTCCGCGTAGGTTTCTTCCAGGTGTTCTGGTTTCCTCCCACAATCCAAAGATATGTGGGTTAGGTGGATTGGCCATGCTCAATTGCCCCTTAGTGTCAGGGGGAACTAGCTAGAGTAAATACAAGGGGTTGTGGGTATAGAGCCTGGGTGGGTTTGTGGTCAGTGCAGACTCGATGGGCTGAGCAGCCTCCTTCTGGACTGCAGGGATTCTATGATTCTAAGTACTTTCAGGCAGTCTCGTCATTGTTGGCCGTTCACCAGCACAGCAAGGTCCCACAAACAGCGACATGGCAATGACCAATCTATCTGCTGTAGTGACAGTTGGGAGATTTAGACTGACCACACACCAGATATCAGCTTCCCCGATCATCTTTGAAATACAGGTCTGCCAGGGAACAGCAAATAAACATGGGTGCACCGTGCCTTTATCACGAAGCATGGGACAAACATGCAGTCTGGAAATTAGTTACAGATGAGATGAACGGGTCCTGGGCCATTTGACATTGTGAATATATTGATAATCTTGGAGCTTTCCGTGTAGGCAATGTCCTGAAGCTTGCAGATAAAACCAAAACCAGGAAGTAGAACTATTTGGTCCATTGTGCCTGTCCAAGCTGTATGAAAAAGCTGGCCAAGTATTCCCATTCCCCCTGCTCTTTCCCCATAACCTCATAATCTCTTCAGATATTTACCCAATTTGCTTTTGAAAGTTATTGGTGAAACTGCTTCCACCGCGCTCTGTGGAAGTGCCAGCCAAATCCCAACTTTGTTGAAAATGGAAAGGGTCGAGAGCTTCAAGTTTTTAGGTGTCCACATCACCAATGACCTGTCCTGGTCCTCCCCGTGCTGACACTATAGTTAAGAAAGCCCACCAACGCCTCTACTTTCTCAGAAGCCTAAGGAAATTTGGCACATAAGCTGCAACTGTCACCGCACTATATAGAAAGCATTCTTTCTGGTTGTATCACAGCTTGGTATGGCTTCTGCTCGGCCCAAGACCATAAGGAACTACAAAAGGCCATGAATGAAGCCCAATCCATCATGGAAAACCAGCCTCCCATCCATTGACTCTGTCTACACTTCCCGCTGCCTCAGCAAAGCAGCCAGCAATTAAGGACTCCACCACCCCGGACGTTCTCTCTTGTATCTTTCTCCCAAAGGAAGAAGATGGAAAAGTCTGAGGTCATGTACCAACCGACTCAAGAACAGCTTCTTCCCTGCTGCTGTCAGACTTTTGAATGGACCTACCTCACATTAAGTTGATCTTTCTCTACACCCTTGCTATGATGGTAACACTGCATTCTGCACTCTCTCCTTTCCTTCTCTATGGATGGTATACTTTGTCTGTATAGTGTGCAAGAAACAATACTTTTCCCTGTATACTAATGTGTGTGACAATAATAAATCAAATCAAAATCAAAAATTCAGCAAAAATGTGAGTCCCAAGACAGTGGGTGGAATTTTTCCATCCCGCCCCCCCACAGGAATCGCAGCAGTGGGGACACTGACCATGCGAAAGTCCATTGATCTTGGGTGGAAAAATCCCATCCAAAATGTGAGGAAGATGCTTTCACTGTGAGGGGCGTTGCACAAACCTGTCTTCACCTGTCCACACATGCCCAAATGCCCTGAGCCAGAGCCATCTGGAGTGCGCCAACTGCTGCTTCCAGCTGCAAGTCGTACAAACTTCTTAAGAGTTCAATCGGATCTTTCTGCTCTCTACGGTGCTATGCCACACCATTCAATTGCCGGGGAAACTCAGAAATTCAATAGCTGATTTGACAATTACAAATAAATAATAAAACTCCGGGGTAGAACTTGCTAATCAGAAAAGTGGTCTATGGATTATCATTAGAATGATACAGTAGAGGAGGCCATTTGTTCCATCATGTCTGACTACCAATTGCTTAGCATTTGTTTGATAATTGTGTATATTTATTTTCAAGTCTGCTTTGTAGTTTAAAAGCAAAATTACTGCGGATGCTGGAATCTAGAAAATGCTAGAAAATCTTTTGTGAAATGGCTCTTATCAAATTCACAAATGACATTCTTTATGAAAGTGACAAAGGTGATCTCTTCTTCCTCGTGACCTGTTCGCTACGTTTTGATACACCTTTCTCTTCCTGTACCTCCCCACTCTTGTCTTGCTGAGTTGCACTGCACTCTCCTGCTTTCATTCTAATCCAGCTGTAGCCAGAGAATCACCATCTCTTTCTACTCTCATATTACTACTTCTGGTGTCCCCAGAGGGTCTGTCCCATCTTATATCACACCTGCCACCTCAGTGACCCCATATGAAAAAATAGTATCAGTTTTCAGGTGAATGCTGTTGACACCCAGCTGTATCCACCACCACCTTGCTTGTTCTTCCATTATCTCCAAATTATCGAACGGCTTGTCGTACATCCAGCCAGCACTGGAGGAGCAGAAATTTTAAATGCGAGGAAGACTGAAACCATTATCTTTTGGTCCCCACTACAAACCCCGGGCATCGACTCTGTCTCTTTCCCTGCCACCTGTCAGGCTAAATCAGGCTGTTTGTGATCTTTGTTACATTTGAACCAGACCTGAGCTTCTGGTCACATTTTTGTACCATCACTAAGGCCACCTATTTCCAATTCTAATATTGCCTGCCTCCACCCTGTCTATGTCTTTATTTTCAGACCTGATGATTATAATATTTGAATGCTGCTGAAAAGAGAGACATGTTACCAAGGATTTTTATCTTGCAGCCATCAGGACAAACACAGGAATGCCAAATTTCAAACAATCACTATTTATGGGTGATGATTGGCTGGCGAGTCAGCTCTGGCCAAGGTATTGCCGTGGCGAAAGCAACAGGAAACTATAGACTCCCCAAGCTCTGGGATAGCTCAAAAAAGGCACAAGGCTTGAATCTATTCAGAAAATGCTGCAAAGTCTCAGCAGGTCTGACAGCATCTGTGGAGAGAGAATAGAACTAATGATTCAAGTCAGGGTGACTTGACTGGATGGCTCTGATGAAGGGTCATCCAGACTTGAAACATTGGCTCAACTCTCTCTCCATAGATGCTGTCAGAACTGCTGAGATTTTCCACTCAGGAGAAAGGTGTCATCACACCTCTACCAGGTTTCTATAAAGACCATGGATGTTGATGTAGGCATCCACACAAGGCTCATGGATGGTAAAAGGGCTCACTCAGAAGTGAGCAGACATTGTGGTGGGAGTTGCAGAGAGGAGTGATGAGAGCTAATCCACTGGCAGGGTCCACAGGGCCATCAATTGGGGTGGGGGAAGGGAAACAGAGCAGGATAGTTGATGAAGGATTGGATGCAGCAGTTGAGGGGGGTTATTAGTCGGCACCAAGTATTGCAATGAGCACTTCGGAGGTTACCAAGAACAGTAGAGTGGTCTATCTGGGGGGGACTCAAGACCGAGATAACAGCAAGAGAGTAGCAAGGTCAGGGACTGCAGAAGGGACCTGGATGGTCAGACATACCTGTACATCAAATACACACTGATAAAAGCAAATTACCGCGAATGCTGGAATCTGAAACCAAAAGAAAAAATGTTGGAAAATCTCAGCAGGTCTGGCAGCATCTATAAAGGAGAGAAAAGAGCTGATGTTTTGAGTCCAGATGACCTTTGTCAAAGCTAAAAGGCTTGGAATTACACATTGATTACGAATGATGACTTTTTAATAAAACAAACATCCTCAAATGTTCAGCAAATTAAATTTGAGTTTATCTTTTGTAACCAAATTAACACAAATTAGGTGAAGTTAAATCTCATATTTTCCTTTTTTACTAGGATAGAATGTACTGTAAGTTTCAGGTTGAGTTTTTTCTATAAATCAACCACAATCAATTAATCTGCTGAACCTTATCCAAATTAAATTTATTAAAATGACAACTGTTTAACACATTTTGTTGGTAGCATAACTGGAATGTGGAAGCATTTCCTGGAAGTATCTGTATTGAAAACTCTCCCCTCATTCTTCTTGAATACAGAAATTGTTACTTCTCCCTTCTTGGGAGATAAAGCTGATTTCGATAACTTGTGTTTACCAGTGTCCCAATAGTTTAAACGTAGTGACTCTAACCTTTGACTGCACAGCTGGAACTATTTCTGTTTGACTCATCCATCAGATTCTAAAGGTAGCTAGAGATTACAGACAACACATTTCACTGAATACCAACACTCGCCCCACTGGAACAGCAGATGCCAGAGCGGTGTCATTTAGCAAGGTTACGAGGCAAGTACACAACTGGATTATTTCACCAGAATCCTTCACCATTCTTTAATTCTGTCATTAACGAAGGGTTCTCGTTAACCTGCACAGCTGAATACTGAATGGACATCCATTGAGTCAAGGTCGTTGGAGAGACTCATGGAAGCGCCAAGGATGGCTGAATGTTTTAAGGCAAGTGCTTTTTCAAATGCTCTTTCAACTGTGGCATGGTGGACTGTTGCCTCCGACAGACATGGCAGGTAAGTGGCAGTTTTAATAGCTCAGCTATTCCATCCTTGACTGTCACTTTTCCATCTTGTTCTACCATCTTCATCACATCTAGTTGAGTTTTAAAAAAAAAAGCATTAATATTACTAAACTTCTAGAAAGATTTTTACCTTCTTGTTTGTCCACATTTAAACTAAAGAAATTAGCCGGCGACAGCTAAGGTCTAAAGAAGTTAGCTGGATAGTGCAAATGCCCTCAGTCAATAGCCGGGGAGCGGTTTGGAATATTGTCTGAACCAAAGGAGAGAAGTCCCCTCTTCTTGCTCAGTGTTTTTGTGAAATAAGCTTGGATGATTCTCAACCTGTTTTGACACATCATGAATGAAAGGGAAAACCTTCCCCTAGCTGCAGCTATATTGGACACAAATGAGGATAGTTGAGGTCGTTGAAAGCCAATCATTTCAACCCCAGATCACTGCTTCAGGAATTCCTCAGGCTAGTCCTCAGCACAGCCATCTTATAGAATGGAATCGTGGAATGGTTATGCCACAGAAGACCATTCGGCCTGCTGCATCTGTGTTAGCCCGCTAAAGTCATAGAATCCCTACAGTGCAGAAAGGCCATTCAGCCCATCAAGCCTGCACTGACAATAACCCCACCCAGGCCCTAATTTTGTAACCCCTCCTATTTGTCCTGTTAATCTCCCTAACACCCAAGGAACAATTTATCATAACCAATCAACTTAACTTGCACAACTTTGGACACTCATGCAGACACAGGAGAGAATGTGCTAACTCCGTGCAGACAGTGACCCAAGTCTGAAATTGAACTCGAGTCTCTGGCACTGTGAGGCAGCAGTGCTAACCACATTGCAATCGTGCAATTTACCTAGTTCCAAACCCCTGCCTTTATTTTCCTTCAGCAGTGACCTTCCCTTCAACTCTGATCAGAAGTGGGAATGTTTGCTAATGAGTACAGTGGTTAGTACCATTTGTGACGCCTCAGATAATGAAGCACGCTAGGATTGAGTGAGCAAGATCTGGTTTGGGATGAGGAATAGAGAGTAACATTCATGCTGCACAACTATGCCAGATGATGAACATCTTGAACAAGAAAGAAACTAACCATCTCCTCATGACATTCAACAACACCATCATTGCTGGATTCCCTCGCCAATAATATCCTTGAGGTCATCATTGACCAGAAACTGGACTGGACTAGCCATATAAATACTGTGGCTACAAGAGCAGGTCAGAGGCTGGGAATTCATCTCATCTGAAAAACAACACCTCTGACAGTGCAGCACTCCCTCAGTACTGCACTGGGATTGTCAACTTTAACCGTATTATGTTCTGGAGTGAAATTTGAGTCCAGAATCCTCTGATTGAGAAATGAGCATGCTAACCACTGAGCCACAGCAGATACACTGGGAGGACATCCAAAGCAAAGATGTTGGGAAATAAAGATGTAAGCAGATGTTCTGTTTACCTTCTGATTCCAGGAAATAATCTGTATTAAATGAATTCCAGTGCTTTTTGTTCTTCAAGCAGGGGGAATCAAAGTCTTGACTGATCACGTGAAGGTGAATGTGGCTGGTGAAAGGGTGCAGGAGGAAAGAGGAAAAAGGAGTGGCTAAATCTTGCTGCTTTCTACAAAATCAGCCAATTACTACAATACTGCGACATCTTACAATCAGTATAAATATAAAAAATAAAATACTGTGGATGCTGGAATCTGAAACAAAAACAAAAAATGCTGGAAAATCTCAGCAGGTCTGACAGCATCTGTGGAGAGAGAATAGACACTCTGGCCAGAACTTTACCAGCATGCCCAATTCCAGGGGTTCGGAGAACGGCATTCTCCGTTGGCCTTGGGTGGGATCATGTGAAACTTGGGCAAAGGTGCCGGTAAAATTCCGCCCAATGTTGACCCTTTATCCGGACTTGAAATTTAAGACTGAGATACGGGGAGGGGGAGGGGGAGGTGAATTGGTAATCTACAGGCCCAGACTCAAATCCCCCACAGCAGTTCGTGGAATTTAAATAGTAAAAACCAGAAACTGAAGGCTATTCTCGGTATTGGTGCCACTAATTGTTATAAAAACCCATTTAGTTCACTAATGCTCTGAAGGGAAGGAAATTTGCAGGATGGTTTGACTCTTAACTGCTCTCTGAATGACCTGGTAAATGACTCAGTTGTACCAGACCACTACAGAAACTGCTATAAAACTGGATTATTTGGCGCATCTGAGAATGCACCGACACCACATGGACGACAGCAGTTCAAGGACAATTCAGAATGGGCAATAAGTGCTGGCTTTGCCAGGTACACTCACCACCCCCCATAAAATAATTTTTTAAAAAAAGAGATGCAGGGGGTTGCAGATCCTTGGAATTCTCTACCCCGGGGGAGCTGTTGATTCAAGTCAGAGATGTTTTGCACACTAAGTGAGTCAAATGACTTGGGGATAGGACTGGAAAGTGAAGTTGAGATGGAAGATCAGCCTTGATCTCAGTGAATAGTGGAGTCAGTTCAAGGAGATGTATAAAAATCACCTCCAAATCCTTCTGTTCTTAACAACAACAATTAAGATGAAATCTAACACATTCACATATTTAGCAGTAAGTAGCTCAAGTATAGCTCATTTAGTCTTGTTTTACATAGAACAAGCTTTAAAAGCAATTAGACTGCTTTCTTTCAGTATTTGGAAATATCTAATCTGAAGTATACCTAAAAGTCCATAAACCAATTTGGGTTTTCTATTGAACAATTGGTAGCAATCTCACTTGAGTCACAAAATTGTGGATTCGAACATACTTGTGGAGGCAAATTCGATAGGGTCTTTCAAGAGACTTCTGGATAAGTACATGAGATTTAATAGAATTGAGGGTTATAGGTAAGCCTAGTAGGTATGGATACCATCAGCACAACTTGTGGGCTGAAGGGCGTGTTTGTGCTGTAGTTTTTCTATGTTCTATACTCCAGGATTTGGACATACAGAGCAGCATTATAGTTGACGGTGTATTCTTCTTTAGATTTGACATTAGGCTAAGGCCCCGTCTATCTGCTCATGCAGTTCACTGAAGATGTTAAAGATCCAATGGTACTCTTGATGAACCAGGGACTATTGGTGTTTTTGACTAATAGTATGCCCTCAGTCAAAGCAAATGGACTGGTTGTGCTAACAGGTTTTGTTTGGGGATCCTTGCTGTTCACGAAAATTGACACAAGTGCTTAAATAACCACAAGCACTCAACTCAAAGTAATTCACTGCATGTAAAGCAAAGTTTCTGAAAAGCACGATAAGGCATCAGTATAAATGCATGCCCACCTTTGTACAGTCTGCAAGGTAATTTAAATGTGTGCTTTAATACAATTACAGGTAAGACAGGAATGTTCATACAATCATAAAATCCCTACGGTACAGTATAGCAGGACATTCAGCCCATCAAATCTACACCAACTCTCTCCAAAAGAGCATCTTATTGAGTACTGATCCCCATAACCCCACATATTTACACCACTAATCCCCCTAACCACTACACCTTGGGACACCAAGGGCAATTTAACATGGCCAATCAACCTAACCTGCACATCTTTGGACTATGGGAGGAAACTGGAGCACCCGAACGAAAACCAGTCAGACATGGGGAGAATATGTAAACTCCACGCAGACAGTCATCCAAGGTTGGAATCAAACCCAGGTCTCTGGTGTTGTGAGGAAGCAGTGCCAATCACTGTATCACCAGGCCACTTTCACTTGTTCTTCCAAGTGCTCCAAATATTTTCTCTGACTGGGGCAGCACGGTGATATAGTGGTTAGCACTGCTGCCTCACAGTGCCAGAGACTCGGGTTTGATTCCCAGCTTGGGTCACTATCTGTGCGGAGTTTACACATTCTCCCCGTGTCTGTGTGGGTTTCCTCCGGGTGCACCGGTTTCCACCCACAGTTTGAAAGACGTGCTGGTTAGGCGCATTGGCCCGAACAGGCGCCGGAGTGTGGCAATTAGGGGAATTTCACAGTAACTTCATTGCGGTTTACTTGTGACTACCAAATAAACTTTAACTTTAGTCACTGTGAAATCCTGGAGCATGCTTGAATTTTAGATACTTCCAGCCAAGGGCTGGCCGCAGGTGCCACTATGAAAATAAACTCCTCTCACCTCATGCTGGGAATAGCGTGGTAACCTAACCGAAATTTCAATCTATCAGAATCCAGACATTCCTGCACCAGTTTCTGGCCAACTTGATCCATGTGTTGGAGTAAAGTTAAGTGATCCCTCCTCACAGCTTTCAGACTGGGAATGGACTCCCAAGGTAAAACCAGCCAGTGGAAACGAGCCTTTGGATATTTGTCCTTAATTACAACAACTGTATCATCTTTATACACCTGGAGGAAGAAATATAATAGGTACATTCATTAATAAAAGCACATAAAAATTGGACCACATTTGTCCCAAAATAACCTATCAAAGAAGTCATGATCATTTTAAGTGGGATTTTTGGGAGAACAAAATATTTAGTACCTGCATTTTTGGATCCTGCATGGAAACCTTCAGTCCCTGACTCCACATTCCCTGAAAATCCTAAAAGAACAAAGTAGAAATTACACTTATCCAACCTATAGATGTCTGCACTACATGCCACTCACTAGATAATGAGAACCATTTCCTTTTATTTTCTTCACACTGTGGGTGTTGGTGAGATCCCTAATTTCCTTTGGGAAGCTGAGGTGAGCTGCTTTCTTGAGTACAATCAATTGGCTGACTCGGCTATTTCAGAGCCAACCACATTGCTGTAGATCTGGAGTCACCTCTAGGCCAGACCGGAGGAGGACAGCAGGTTTCTTTCCCTGAAGCAGATTTGTGAACCAGATGGGTTGATATGACGAACCGGTGGTTTCAAGGTCGTCGCCACTGTTTTTATTCCATAACTGTCTGCAGGGAAAGATGTGGTCCATTAGCTTTCTGTATCATTGGAGGACATGTACAATGGTGCCACTAGGAAATTAGCACTGCAGAAAAATGTGATATGTGAGAAATGTGAAGGCAAGGGATTTTTTTGAAATGATGGTTATGATTTTGGAAATGTATCACAGCAAACAGAGATCCTTTCCACTTTCACTTTTGTTCTCTTCTCCACTTACTGTCCACCTGGAACTTACCCCCCAACACGCAAACAACCTGACCCTTCAAGGATGCAAGGAATTTCAAAAATCTGTGCGACTGACTGTCTGCACTCAGCAGAGTCAGGGAACAGTGGAATTTTAACTTTGGTTTATTAATTAATTATTATTATTAACACTGCAATGAAATTACTGAGAAATTCCCTTGGTCACCACAGTCCGGTACCTGTTCGGGTCAATGCACTTAACAAGCACGTCTTTCAGAATATAGGAGGAAACACGCAGGGAGAACTTGCAAACTCCACACACCGACCCAAGCCAGAAATTGAACACGGGTCCTTGGCACTGTGAAGCAGTAATGCTAATCACTGTGCTAAGCCTCTGGATTACTAATCAAGTAGCATAACCACTATGCTATCGTTCACCTGATTTTATTTATTTGAGAGCAGACATTTTGTGAGTATAGTTAGAACTATAAATTTAGGAGAGTGGTAATGTCATTGGACTAGTAATCCAGAAGCCCAGGCTAATGAACTGGGGAAAGGGGATTAAATTCCATCATGGCAGCCAGTGGAATTTAAATTCAATGAATAAAATCTCAAATGGAAAACTAGTCTCAGTAATGGTGAACAGGAAAACCCATCTGGTTCACTAATGTATTTTAGGGAAGGAAATCTGCCATCCTTACTTGGTCTGGCCTACATGTGACTCCAGAGCCACAGCAATGTGGTTGACTCTTAAATGCTCTCTGAAATGGCTAAACAAGCCATTCAGGTCAAGGGCAATTAGGGATGGGCAAAAAATGCTGGTCTTGCCAGTGACACTCATATGCCATGAAATATTTAAAAAAAATAGCTTCATTGCATTCTGCAAAATGAGGATAATAGCTCAGATGAAGCACACACATGTAAATTTACTAGGGTCTTGTCCTGGATGGAAGGAAACACATCGACTGCCCCATTCTTACTGCCCAAATCTCAAAAATATAGAAAAATATATGCACAGATGAACAAATAAAACGAAGAATACCGTTTTCCCTTTTCAAACTACAGTGTTTATTTATCAAAGATGCTCTCTTTATCGCTGGAATGTAGTCTGTTGACTTTAATTACAGGGATTGAATCCTGCACCATTCATTGCCTAACTGTCCCTAACTTGTGGTCTTTAACAAGCAATCATGACTTACAGACATTTAGTTGCTGAGAGAAAAGGGCCAGGATATTCGTGGCCAGGTGGAGAGGAAACATGCGGTGTCTGAGGATGCTGTTAATGTGTTCCGTGCCCGCTGGGCACCGCAGGGGTCGGGGTGCATTATCGACCCCTTTAATCACATTTTAATTTGATGTTTTAGATTTCCTTTCTACTTTGTCCTTTGTTTCAGACAGTAGAACATAAGAAATAGGAGCAGGAGTAGGCCATCTAGCCCTTCGAGCCTGCCCCGCCATTCAACAAGATCATGGCTGATCTGTCGTGGCTCAGTTCCACTTTCCCGCCCTCTCCCCATAACCCTTAATCCCCTCGCTTATCAAAAACCCATCAACCCACATCTTAAAAATATTTAGCGAGGCAGCCTCCACCACTTCAACGGGCAGAGAATTCCAGAGATTCACCACCCTTTGAGTGAAGAAGTTCCTCCTCAACTCCATTCTAAACCGCCCCGCCTTTATCTTGAGGCTGTGCCCCCTAGTCCTACTGTCCTTTCTGAGCGGGAAGAGTCTCTCCACTTCTATCCTATCCATCCCATTCATCGTCTTATATGTCTCAATGAGATCTCCCCTCATTCTTCTAAACTCTAACGAGTACAAGCCTAGTTTATTCAGCCTCTCCTCATAGCTCAACCCCCTCAGCTCCGACATCAGCCGAGTAAACCTCCTCTGCACTCCCTCCAAGGCCAAAACATCCTTGCGTAAGTGCGGTGACCAAAACTGCACACAGTACTCCAGTTGCGGCCTCACCAGTGCCCTATACAGCTGCAGCAAGACCTCCCTACTTTTATATTCAATCCCCCTCGCTATGAAGGCCAGCATCCCATTAGCCTTCCTGACCACCTGCTGCACCTGCAGGCTGGGTTTTTGCGACTCATGTACAAGGACCCCGAGGTCCCTCTGCACCGTCGCCTGCTGCAGTTTTTCGCCACGTAAGTAATAGTCCTTCCTACCATTATTCCTACCAAAGTGGACCACCTCGCACTTGCCAACATTTTGGGAGATGCCCCTTTTAATTTGTCCCTTAGTTAATTTGATATAGTTTGGCCAAAAAGATTGAGAAAGGGACCAGAGATAAATGAGGATGGGGTTATTCAAAAGCACCGTCACATAAGATGAGTCAAGTTAAACCCAACCCATCAATTACTTTTCTTCCCGAGGCCTCAGCAGAGTGGACCTGAGTCACTGAGTTGCTGCTATCTTCCACTGTGTGCCTGTCCTTGTTCTTCTCTTTGGGTTTAGTATTAAACGTGTGCTGCTCCCCTGGATTGGAGTCCTTGGTCTTGAGGTATTTACTCGCTGTGTTGATGCTACTATTTGGGGAACTCTCTTCGCGCGGTCTCTTTGGTGGCAGTGTCTCCTTCTCTGAAGCTTCTCCTTCAAACCGGATGGTGTACGGGTACAGTCGATTGACAATGTGAAGGATCTGTCCCGGCATTAACTGCACCTCCTGACCTCTTCCCAAGTCTTCAGAATTGACATTGCTTGGATTTATGCCTAACTTGAATTCGGGAAGAGGGGAGGTGGGAGGGAACAAAACAGAATTACTTTCCCAAACTGCTGAGTATTTCCAGCATTTTCTATTTAGATTTCATACTTAAATCTTCCATGCTTTCTTGCCTTAGAATTATTTATCTAACACTGCTTTGAGAGAGGTATGTGGATATTTATTCAGAGAATCATGAAATCCTGACAGAAGGAGACCATTTGGCCCACTGAGCCTGCACCAATAGCATTCCCACCCAGGCCCCATCCCCATAGCCCCACATATTTACCCTGCTCATCCCCCAACACCAAGGAGAAATTTAGCATGGTCAATCCAACCTAACCCGCACATCTTTGAAGTGTGGGAGGAAACCCACGCAGACACAGGGAGAACGTGCAGACTCCACACAGACAGTGACCTAAGCCGGGAATTGAATCCAGGTCCTGGCGCTGTGAGGCAGCAGAGCTAACCACTGTGCCATCCCAAAACATTGGGGCCCAACGTGAGATTAAGAGTCACATGCTCCATCAACTGAGCTTAGCTGGGCTACCTTATGCTCATATGCAGTTCAGCACAGACTTTTAACTGAAAATGCATGACCAGGCACAACACAATGGTGCCATAATGCCTCAGTAAAGACGTCAGGACCTAATCCTACTTATATCTGAATCCACCATTTGATCCATTCAGCTGAGCCAGGAAGTTATTTTCATCAATCAGCTTGTAGGAAATTAACCAACATTCTGAATTGAGTAATTGTCTTCATTGAATGTGCATCTTAAGCAACAAGGAAGCTTATCAACCGATACACATTTCAGCAACTTCTTCAGTTAGCATTTTATCTAATTAATGATTTAAGCAATGAAGTGAAATCTAGGCCATACTTAAAGAAGGTCATGGTGCAAAAGGAGGCCATTTGGCCCATTACTTCAATGTCTACTCTTTGACCAGAGTTAGCCTCATTACCCCAGCTGTTGCCCTTCCAGTATTTACCCATTCCCCTTTTGAATGTTACTATTGAGTCTGTTTCCACCACCTTCCAAATCAGGCAGCACATTTCACCTGCGGCACAGTGACAGAATGGTTGGCACTGCTGCCTCACAGCGCCAGGGACCCAGGTTCAATTCCTGGCTTAGGTCACTGTCTGTGTGGAGTTTGCACATTCTCCTCTTGTCTGTGTGGGTTTCCTCTGGGTGCTCCAGTTTTCTCCCACATTCTGAAAGAGATGCTGTTTAGGTGCATTGACCCAACAAGCGTCTTAGTGCGGCGACTAGGGGAATTTCACAGTAACTTCACTGCAGTGTTTATTTATTAGTCACAAGACTTAAATTAACTTACTTACTTCAGCCCATTAAAAGAATTCACTTCATCTCCCTCTCTGGGTCCTTTTGCCCAGTCTATAGTCATTATTCTAGATCCAATTACCAACCCTCCCGCCAGCGGGAACAGTTTCCCTACACTAAAGCCCCTCAAATTTGAACATGTCCATAAAACTCCTAAAAACACACTAAGGAAACAAAGCACAGGTACCATACCTGTTTTACAAGAACATATCCCTTATTGTAATCTGCTTTCAGCTGCACTGGAAAACAACAGAAAAAGTTACAAGTTACTTTCCCTATCTGCTGAAATTATCTTTAAATTTCTCACAGTTGTGGCCATGAAAAGCTGCTGTTTTTGCTGGCATAGTACTTTCAAAAAAAAAATGCAGTCAATTTTTCTAGCTAATCCAGCAAGCCTGCGGAGTTTTAAAATGTGGTCAAGTTAGCTTTAAAAGCTTAGCATTTAAATTTAATTGCTTAGGCAGACATATTTTAAAGTCTTTATATAAATGATGCAAACCATACACAGGATCCACAATACTCACGATCTTATCCTTCTTCTGACTTTAGCATCTCATCTAAAAAAGTGTTGTGGCCACAAGTCATTTTAATTCCCTGACCTCTGTGTCCTTGGACTCCCATTTTGTTCCAATTAAGCTCAACATAAGCTCGAGAACCAGTATCTCAACTTTCTATGAAGCATTTTACAATCTCTGCACTCAACACAGAGTTCACCGGTTTCCAATCAGAAGCTGTGTCTCCATTGCTTCAGAATGAAATTGCTGGTGATGATTCTGCTCCTTTCATTTTACCCCTTCTCATTGACAATGACTGGGAGTCTAATTAACACAGGCTAAAAACAGCGGTTTTGGATTCATGCGTTATCGCACAAGAAGCTGTCAAAACCTCCAGCAAGGTTACCTTGGTGCCGTGAGCATTTCCTATCTGTAATTCGGGTTTCGGGACTTCTTCCAATCAACACGCTGACTAAGTGAGCAAGTTGTATCGGTTGATGCCTCCCATCTTTACTCACCAACCAACAAGTTCGCATCGTGCTGAAAGACGAAAGATTAATTTCACTAGGTGAGGTATCCCTCTATATAGAATCCCAACATTGCAGAAGGAGGCCATTCGACCCATCGAGCCTGCATTGACAACATTCCCACCCAGGCCCTATCCCTGCAACTCCCCTATTTACCCTACTTATACCCCTGACATTAAGGGGCAATTTAGCATGGCCAATACACCGAACCTGCACATCTTTGGACTATGGCAGGAAACCACAGCACCCAGAAGAAACTCATGCAGTCACGGAGAGATGTGCAAACTCCACACAGATAGCAAACCAGGGCCAGAATTGAACCTGGGTTCCTGGCGCTGAAAGGCAGCAGCACTAACCACTGTGTGTCACTGTGCTGTCCCTCTAGCCTTACAGCAGTCCATGATCTTTGCACTCCTCCAATTCTGGCTTCCTTTTATCCTAGCTTTCCATAACTGATTTCCAAGCCTTCATTTGCCTAGCTTACTGTGGAATTTCCCCCTTAAACCTCTCTGCCTATCTCTCCTCCTATAAGGCACTCTTTAAAATCTACCTCTTTCACTAAGGTGCTGGTGAGTTGTCCTATTTATATGGACCAGTGTTAAATTTTGCTTTATAATCGCAAACAATAATGAAACGTAGTGGAGGAAAGAGAAAAAGAATCTGATGAAATGGTGCGATGACAATAATCTCTTCCTCAATGTCAGTAAAACAAAGGTGATAGTCATCGACTTCACGAAGTGTAGTGAAGGACATGCCCCAGTGTACAGTGATGAAGTGAAAATGATTGCGAGCTTCAAGTTTCTAGGTGTTCAGGTCACCAACGACCTGTCCTGGTCCCTCCATGCTGACACTATAGTTAAGAAAGCCCATCAACGTCTCTATTTTCTCAGGGGGCTAAGGAAATTTGGCATATCTGCACTCATCAATTTTTACAGATGCACCACAGAAAGCATGCTTTCCAGATGTATCACATCTGGGATGGCTCCTGCGCTGACCAAGCCTGCAAGAAACTACAATAGATTGTGAATGTAGCCACGTTCATCACGCAAACCAGCCTCCCATCCATTGAGTCTAATTATACACCCGCTGTCTCAAAAAAGCAGCCAGGATAATCACGGGCCCCACGCACACATATTCTCTTCCACCTTCTTCCATCTGAGCTCACGTAAAAAGCGATTCAGGAACGGTTTCTCCCCTGCTGCCATCAGATCTTTGAAAGGATCTACCTTATATTAAGTTGATATTTCTCTACACCCTAGCTATGACCGTATTCTGCACCCTTTCCTTTCCTTCTCCCCTATGTACTCTATGACTGGTACGCTTCGGCTGGCTAGCACTCAAGAAACAATACATGTGACAATAAATCAAATCAAACCATTTCTGTGATGCTTCTCAAACTTCACAATGTTAAAAGCATTAAATAATGCAAATTGTTGTTGTAATACATTCAATTATTAAATCAAAAATAATTTGACTCTAATGTATGATATATTCTGTGGATGCACACAGCCCCAAAGCATAATATTTAAACACAACTCAACAGGTTTTCTTTAGAAGGTAGTGACTCCAATTTAACCAACCATGTGTGCCTTCTGAATCCGAACTGTTAATCTCAGTACAAACGCAAGGTAAAACAGTAACAGTGGACAGGAAGCAAATGTTATTTTTGAATGTGATCAGTCAAATGGAAAGAAAGATAAAGATTTGCATTTATAATCCCATAATCCCAAAGCACTAAACTACTTCTGATACGTCTGGCAACATCTGTAAGAAGAGAAAAGAGCTGACGTTTTGAGTCCAGATGACCCCTTGTCAAAGATTTGACAAAGGGTCATCTGGACTTGAAACGTCAGCTCTTTTCTCTTGTTACAGACGCTGCCAGACCTGCTGAGATTTTCCAGCATTTTCCCTGTTGGTTTCAGATTCCAGCATCCCCAGTAATTTGTTTTTAAACTACTTTTGGTATGCAGCCACTTTTGTAATGTAGGAAAAGGGACAGTCAATTTGTGCACAGCAAGATCCCACAATCTATAACATTACAGTGAACAGATTGCATTCCTAAGAGGACAACCAGGGCCTCGGATAACACTATCTGAAAGACAACATTGCCAGTAACATGACAATCCCACTGTACTGGAACTGTGGAGTGTCAGCACAAGTATCCTGGAGGGACGACACCAGCAAAAGAACCTTTTGACTCAAGAGGAGAAGGAGGAATAAAAGCAAATTATTGCGGATGCTGGAACCTGAAAAAAAATAGAAAATGCTGGAGAATCTCAGCAGGTCTGACAGCATCTGTGGTGACAGAATCGAGTCAAAGTTTGGAGTCCGGATGACCCTTTCGAGTCTGAATGAAACCCACTGAGCTACAGCTGACAACCATGATGCTTATAGAAACATAGAAACTAGAAGCAAGAGTAGGCCATTCAGCCCTTCAAGCCTGCTCCACCATTCATTCTGATCATGGCCTGATGATCAGATCCAATATCCAGACTGCCCCCCCCCCCCCTTGCCCCCATATCCCTTGATACCTTTAGCCCCAACAGCTATCTCTAATTTCTTCTCGAAATCAGATGTTTTGGCCTCAACTATTTTCTGTGGCCATGAATTTCACACATTGACCACCCTCTGGGTGAAGAAGTTTCTCCTCACCTCAGTCCTAAAAGGTTTACCCATCATTATCAAACTAGTTCTGGACTCCCCCACCACTGGGAACATTCTTTCTGAATCTACCTTGTCTAAACTTGTTAGGATTTTATAAAGTTCTATTGAGCACCGGCACAAATGAAAATATTTCACAGAGCTGGATTTGAATGATAATAGGTGAAGACCATTCAGCCCATGATTCCTATGTCAGCTCTCTGGGAGGGAGCTATCCCATTAGACCCACTGCCCTACTCCTCTCCCTAGCCCTGCATCATTTTTGTTTCATTTTCAGTATTGTCCCGTCCCCTTTTTGAGGGTTTTTAGTGAATGTGCCCCCAGACCCTGGTACTGAGGCCAGTCAGTCAGTACCACCGGGCTGCAGCAGGGCTGCTGGAGCCTGGAATCAACAGGCCCAGGCCTCAGCTCAGAGAATCTGCTCTGGTATCTGCAATCCAGCAGACTACCACACCAGTAGACCCTTCTCAGAGGAGCCACATGTGCCGCTTAAAGCTCCCACCTCACTATTCCGTCTGCATCCACGAACAGTTTAACGTTGACCTCTCCGACAACTGCGACCCGCCTCACTTCCACCCGGCGGCCACTGCGGCGGAGTGCCGCTGACCCACTCCCCAGCATGCACCGCGCCACCCGCAAGGCGGGGGGGCGCACGGACTACGCATGCGTGATGGACAGCCGCCCGGTGGGCACTGCGCAATTGTGCCGGTTGGCGCATGTGTGCGGCGGAGAAGTGAAGCCGCGCGGCCGCCATCTTGGTATGGCGGGACCTTGCTGAAAGTTGGCCAATGTCCGGCCTTTCACCATCCAGTCAAAAGGCAACCGACCCAGGATCCAGGCAGGTGAAGTGAGTTTGTCGAAATTCTGTTCGAAATCTTCCCATTTCTCTCTTCTCCACGCTTTCACACATAATACTTTGTTTCACAAGATAGGCACAGATGAAAATGCCTTAGAACTATTATTCCAACAGTACAGATAAAGGCTATTCAGCCCATCGAGCCTGCACCGACTTTCTGAAAGATCATCTTACCCAGGCCCTTTTCTCCTCCTCATCCCATAACCTTGTGCATTTACTATAGCTAATCCATCTAACCTACACAGCTTTAGAGACTAAGGGGCAATTTACCATAGCTACTCCACCTAACCTGCACATTTTTGGACTGTGGGAGGAAACACACACAGACATGGGGAGAATGTATAAATTCCACATAGACAGACACCCAGGGCCAGTATTGAACCCAGGTGCTGTGAGCCAGCAACGCTAACCAGCATCCCATTTGTGATGATACTGTGTTATTTTGATATATTCTGTGTTTAAGGTAGGGTTGCTTTAAGAGGAAGTGTTTTGTTACCAGGTAAACGTGCAGCAGATGCTAAGAATGCAGGCTGATAATTGATTTTACCTAGGAATGTGTTTCTTCGTAGAGCTAATAGACCTTTTGTTTATTTAGGTTGTCCTGAGATTTAAGACTAGATTTGCAGAATCATGTGGTAAATGGGGGAGCAAAGTTTGCAGGAAAGTAATGCTATTTTCAGTTTCATTTCAAAACTAAAGGGAGTTGGAGCCTAAGCTGCCAGAAGAAACAGGTCTCTTGCTCTCTCTCTTCCCATAGAAGCTCTCTTCTAAAAGCTCCTAAGGCTGGTAACTTAAGACAAGCAAGTAAACATGTGTTTTGCTAACTAAATTTAAAGAAGAATTTAAGACTATAAGAAGAATATTGTTTGAATTGATAGGTTAGTTAAGAATTGTATCTTGTCATGTTTAAGGTTAAGCTTTTTTTTAAAATTTAGTTTATTTATTAGTATCACAAGTAGGCTTACATTAACACTGCAATTACATTTCTATGAAAGTCCCCTGGTTGCCACATTTTGGTGCCTGTTCAGGAACACTGAGGGAGAATTTAGCATAGCCAGTGCACCTAACCAGCGTGTTTTTTGGACTGTGGAAGGAAACCAGAGCACCCAGAGGAAACCCACACAGACATGGGAAAAATGTGCAAACTCTGCACAATGACCCAAACTGGGAATTGAATCTGGGTCCCTGGCGCTGTGAGCAGCAGTGCTAATCACTCTGCCACCCATTTTGTTTGTTATAGTTAAACTGAGTCATTAAATAAAGTTTGTTCTGATTAAAGCTTCCCAGTTTGTTAATAAAATCAAGCCTGGTTTGAAACATCTTAACCTCACACTAGTGCCAAAATAGAAAATTGTTGGGGTCTAGTCTGGCTTCATAGGGTACCAGATCAGAAACCATAAGGTAAACTAATACACCTTATCAAGCTTCGCCCAGAAAGGTCCTAAAGTAGCTCCTTTTTGCCATTCTCAAATGATTGTTTAGCAGAGGATCAGGCACAGAGGGTTCTACCTGTTATAGGTTTGAAATCAATTCATGGACCCTCAGGCTCCCTGTGATCTTTCCCTAGCTTTCCACCTTCCTTTCAACCAGCCACACAACCTTAGATGATTGGTCTGATTTTGGCTTCTTATGCATCCCCAATTTTAATTGCTCCATCAAATTACTATGTCTTCATTTGCCTAGGGCTCGAGCTCTGGAATTCCCTTCCCAGACCACTCCATCTCCCTATTTAATATTCCTTTTTAAGTTGCTCCTTAAAATCTAACTCTTTGGTCAAGTTTTTGGTCATCCGACCTATCATTTTGTCATGTGGCTCTGTTTTATAATGCATCTGTAAAGCATTTTGGGACCTTTCATTATGTTAAAGGTGCTAGGCAAATTAAAGTTGGCATATTTCATTACTTTGTGATAAGACAAGTGTTATCACATAAATACAAGTTCTCCTTCTGCACCATTCTTTCTCTGTCTGTGCTGCATCTGCTCTAATGATGTAAACATTCTTACCAGTGCTCTTGATGTCTCTCCTTTTCATCAACTGAGGATTCCCCCCCCCATCCAGCATTGTTACCAAGGTAATTGAATGTTCCATTTCTCACACTGCTATTCTTTCCCTTTCCCCATCATCCCAGAACCATGACGGGGTTCTCCTTGTCCTCAGCTCCACCGCCGTTGCCCCACCCCACTCCACATTCAACGAATCACCTCATGATTTCCATCACCCCACCAGAGATACCTTCTCTTTCCCATTTCAACAGGGACTATTTTCTTTCCACAGCTCAGTTACCCTAAAATCCCTTCCCTTCCCATTAGCACCTTTCCATGTAATTACTGACAGTGTAATACTTACCCTTTTGCCTCCTCACTCACCATCCATAGCCCTGATCATTTCTTCCATGTGAAACAGCTATTTGCTTAGTACTTATTTCAATTTCATATTCTGGTATTGTATCTATTGCCAATTATCAAGTGTCCCAAATATGATCATGCTGACTGTATTCCAATTGTAACTTGATTAGATTAAGGCTGGGAATTTTCCTTTCGACCAGAGTCTTTTCTCTGAAGGATCATTTTTAATGCTGGATTGTCTCCAATGATTTGAGCAGCCAAGTGATTATCTGGATGCTTTGCTAATTATTAGGAGATTCCCCATCCAAATTCCTTCAAAGTAGCATACCTACTGAGCCTGTGTGGACATGTTGGCTCCACTTCATGACCTTGGAATGTAGAAGGTATGGTGATGCAAATGTGAAACCATCTTTGATAATGATTATAAGTCATTGAAATGCGATTTGAGTCTTTATAAAAATTCAATTAATAATTTGCAGCCTATAAATTGATAGTCATTTGTTTCCATAAAGTATGATTTCACAACTCTAGCACACACAAAGATGGTTATAGTTGTTGGGGGTCAATTCACAGCTGTAGGATACAACTGCAAGGATTCCTCAGGGTAGGGTCCTTGGCTCTCCCATCTTCAGCTACTTCATCAATAACCTTTCCTCCACCATAAGGTCAGATGTGAGGATAAAAGCAAATTACTGCGGATGCTGGAATCTGAAACCAAAAGAGAAAATGCTGGAATATCTCAGCAGGTCTGGCAGCATCTGTGAGAGAAAAGAGCTGACGTTTCGAGTGCAGACGACCCTTTGTCAAAGCTAAAAGGCATAGAAAGTGGAAGATATTTATACTGTGGTTGGGTGGGTGGAAATTAAAGATGTCATATCCACAAAAACAAGAGGAAAGGCTGCTAATGTCAGTCCATAGAGAGAATAGAAGGTGCAAAAGACAGGGGAATGGCAGGGAAGCTTAATTCAGGGGTAAAATGTGGAGGGGGATGTGTGGGAGAGAGGTAAAGTTGAGAAAATAGGGGAAGGAAAGCAGGAAGAAAATAGGGGGAAAGAGTGGGAGGGGTAGAAAAGTAAAATACCTTTCCCTCTTTTTCTCAATTTTACCTCTCCCCCACATCTTCATCTGTCACAGTTTACTCACTCACCTAATGAAGGGGCAACACTCTGAAAACTCATAATTCCAAATAAACCTGTTGGACTTTAACCTGGTGTTCTGAGACTTCTTAGCGTGAAATAAAACAGACTTGTACAACATTCAAACTCAATTTAATAAGTGACAAGTAACAAAGCAGCCCATTTGATCATTACTCTATCAACTACCTTAAACATTCACTCCCTCCATCATCAATACACAGAATATGGTACACATCAAGGTTTCAATGATGGCACTTCAGCCTCTAGCACCTAAAAGGACAAGCAAGCTGGCAAATGGAGACACCACCTCATGCAAATTTCCCTCCTACCTCACTTGGAAACATATTGCTATTCCTTCATTGTCACTGGATCAAAAATTCTGGAACTCCATAATGTAATTCTGGGTGTGCCTATACCAGATGGGTAATTAGGGATGAGATATAAATGCTGCCCTTGCCAGCGATGCCTTCATCCAGTGATTGTTTATCTCTCCTGTATAACTCATTTTTGTTCTGATAATGATATTACAGACACTGTACAAAGGCAAAAGTGTTCAATCTTCCCTCAGAACACAATGGCTTTCAGAGCTGTCCATGCTACTGTTTTGTTTCATAAAGTCAAATTAACCCAAATGCTGGAAATTGAAACCATAAACAGAAAATGCTGGAAACACTCAGCATGCCAGTACAGTATCTACGGAGAATAATAAGTAGTTACTGTTTCAGCTACGTTACCTTTCGTTAGAAAGATGAAAATGTTTGCTCTGTAGAAAGGCACTGTACCTGAAATATTAGCCCTGCAACTCTCCATGGATGTTACACAACATTTACTAAGTGGTTTCAGCATTTTCTGTCTTTGTTTCACATGTTTTGTTTATCTAGTGCTTATTGATACTGGCTGGGACAGCTTTAATCAGTAATAAAGACAGAAAATGCTGGAACCCTTAACAGATCAACCAATATCTGTGGCCCTAGAAACATCTAACATTTCCCAGCTGGCAACCTATAAGAACATAGGAAATAGGAGCAGGAGTAGGCCATCTAGCCCTTCGAGCCTGCCCCGCCATTCAATAAGATCATGGCTGATCTGTCGTGGCTCAGTTCCACATTCCCGCCCTCTCCCCATAACCCTTAATCCCCTCTCTTATCAAAAACCCATCAACCCGCGTCTTAAAAATATTTAGCGAGGCAGCCTCCACCACTTCAACGGGCAGAGAATTCCAGAGATTCACCACCCTTTGAGTGAAGAAGTTCCTCCTCAACTCCGTTCTAAACCGCCCCCCCTTTATCTTGAGGCTGTGCCCCCTAGTCCTACTGTCTTTTTTGAGCGGGAAGAGTCTCTCCACCTCTATCCTATCCATCCCATTCATCATCTTATACGTCTCAATGAGATCTCCCCTCATTCTTCTAAACTCTAACGAGTACAAGCCTAGTTTATTCAGCCTCTCCTCATAGCTCAACTCCGGTATCAGCCTAGTAAACCTCCTCTGCACTCCCTCCAAGGCCAAAATATCTTTGCGCAGGTGCGGCGCCCAAAACTGCACACAGTACTCCAGCTGCGGCCTCACCAATGCCCTATACAGCTGCAGCAAGACCTCCCTACTTTTATATTCAATCCCCCTCGCTAATCAGAACTTGAAGCAGTCAACTTCCTAAGGAAAGAACTGTTTTGATTTTATTATTGTCACATGTATTGGTGAAAGGTATTGTTTCTTACGCACAACAAAACATACTGTTCACAGAGTACATAGGGGAGAAGTAAAGGGTGCAGAGTGTAGTGTTGCAATCATAGCTAGGGTGAAGAGAACAATCAACTTAATATAAAGTAGGTTCATTTGAAAGCCCATTTGAAAGCAGCAGGGAAGAAGCTGTTCTTGAGTCACTTGGTACGTGATCTCAGACTTTTCTGTTCTTCCTGACAAAAGAAGGTGGAAGAGAGAATGCCCGGGATGTGTGGGGTCCTTGATAATGCTGGCTGCGGGAAGTGTAGACAGATTCAATTGATAGACAATTGGATTGTGTGATGAACTGGACTACATTGGCTATGTAAGAGATTTAGGAGACAGGTGATCAAACATAAGTAAAGTTCATTTATTCGTCACAAGTAAGACTTACATTAACACAGCAATGAAGTTACTGTGAAATTCCTCTAGTCGTCACAGTTTGGCACCTGTTCGGGCAATGCACCTAACTAGCATGTCTTTCAGAATGTGGGAGGAAACCTGCGCAGATACAGGGAGAACGTGCAAACTCCACACAGACAGTGACCCAAGCCGGAAATCAAACCTGGGTGTAGACAGGGCTTTAAACTAATTGGGGGGGGGGGGGGGGGGGGGGGTAGGTGACATTACGGGGTCGAAAGTTAAGGAGAGGGTACAGGTAAGGGTAGAGGCCGAGGATGTCCCAATAATAGAGGGAGTAGGGGGCGTGAGTATGGTTGGTGGCGTTACGGCAAATAGGGTCCAGGTGAAGGCTGGGATGAAGGCACTTTATCTGAATGCACGAAGCATTCGGAATAAAGTGGATGAGCTGGTGGCGCAGATCGGCACAAATGGATATGATCTGGTGGCCATTACAGAGACGTGGCTGCAAGGTGACAGGGACTGGGAGCTGAATGTCCAGGGGTATCAAGTGTTTAGGAAGGATAGGTGGGAGGAAAAAGGGGGGGGTGTAGCTCTGCTGATTAAAGACAGCATCAGGGTGGTAGCAAGGGATGATATTGGAGCCAAGGAGCAGAAAGTGGAATCGTTGTGGGTAGAGATTAGGAACAGCAAAGGGAGGAAGACGCTGGTGGGTGTCGTCTATAGGCCCCTGAATAATGATCTGGAGGTGGGGTGGGCTGTTAACGTGCAAATATGTGCGGCATGCAGGAATGGGACGGCCGTAGTTATGGGGGATTTCAATCTACATATAGATTGGTCGACCCATGTTGGACGCGGTGGGCTCGAGGAGGAGTTCTTGGAATGCTGCCGGGATAGTTTCCTGGAACAGTGTGTGTTGGAGCCGACGAGGGAGCGAGCTATCTTGGATCTGGTGTTATGTAATGAGGTGGGTAGAATTAGGGACCTTGTGGTGAAGGATCCTCTTGGGGAGAGCGATCATTGTATGGTGGAGTTTCTGGTGCAGATGGAGGAGGAGAAAGTGGGTTCCCGGACACGTGTCCTTTGTTTGAACAGAGGGGAGTACGGTAGGATGAGAGAAGAATTGGCGAATGTGGACTGGGGGAGCGCGTTGGAAGGTATGTCTGCTGAGGAGCAGTGGAGGATTTTTAAGGAGATCTTTCTTGGTGCTCAGCAGAAATTTATTCCGATGGTCAAAAAGGACCGTAGGAGGAGAGGTAATAAGCCGTGGATAACGAAGGAGGTGAAGGAAAGTGTTAAATTAAAAGCGGAGGCGTTTAGAGTAGCTAAGAGTAGTGGGCAAGAAGAGGATTGGGAGAGGTTTAAATGTTAACAAAGATTGACAAAGAAGTTGATAAAGAAGGGTAGGAGAAACTATGAAGCTGGGCTAGCGCTTAATATAAAAAAGGATAGCAAGAGTTTTTATAAATATATAAAAAGGAAGAGGCTGGCTAGGGTGAACGTTGGTCCCTTAGAGGATGAGAAGGGGGACTTAGTGGTAGGGGATGGGGATATGGCTGAGGTCTTGAATAACTTTTTTGTTTCTGTCTTCACAGAGGACATGCCGTTGTTTAAGAAGGGTGCCAGGCAAAAGGCAGGGAATTATAGGCCGGTTAGTTTAACGTCTGTTGTAGGTAAAATGTTAGAATCCGTCATCAAGGAGGAAATAGCGAGGCATCTTGAGAGAAAGTGCTTGATAGAGCAGACGCAGCACGGTTTCGTTAAAGGGAAGTCGTGTCTGACAAATTTACTGGAGTTCTATGAGGATGTGTCTAGGGCGGTGGATAGAGGAGAGCCGGTGGATGTGGTCTTTCTTGATTTTCAGAAGGCGTTTGACAAGGTACCTCACAAGAGGTTATTGCAGAAGGTCAGGGGACATGGAGTTGGGGGTAGGGTGTTAGCGTGGATAGAGGATTGGTTGTCAAATAGGAGGCAGAGAGTGGGGGTCAACGGGTGCTATTCGGATTGGCGGATGGTGACTAGTGGAGTGCCCCAGGGGTCGGTGCTGGGGCCTCAGCTATTTACCATTTATATAGATGATCTGGAGGAGGGAACCGAGTGTAGGGTGTTGAAATTTGCTGATGACACCAAGATTGGTGGAATGGCAAATTGTGCGGAGGGTGTGGAGAGTCTGCAGAAGGATCTAGATAGGCTGGGCGAATGGGCCAGGAAATGGCAAATGGAATTTAATGTTGGCAAGTGCGAGGTGGTCCACTTTGGTAGGAATAATGGTAGGAAGGGTTATTACTTAAGTGGCGAAAAACTGCAGCAGGCGGCGGTGCAGAGGGACCTCGGGGTCCTTGTGCATGAGTCACAAAAACCCAGCTTGCAGGTGCAGCAGGTGGTCAGGAAGGCGAATGGGATGCTGGCCTTCATAGCGAGGGGGATTGAATATAAAAGTAGGGAGGTCTTGCTGCGGCTGTATAGGGCATTGGTGAGGCTGCAGCTGGAGCACTGTGTGCAGTTTTGGGCGCCATACTTACGCAAGGATATTTTGGCCTTGGAGGGAGTGCAGAGGAGGTTTACTAGGCTGATGCTGGAGTTGAGGGGGTTGAGCTATGAGGAGAGGCTGAATAAACTAGGCTTGTACTCGTTAGAGTTTAGAAGAATGAGGGAGATCTCATTGAGACGTATAAGATGATGAATGGGATGGATAGGATAGAGGTGGAGAGACTCTTCCAGCTCAGAAAGGATAGTAGGACTAGGGGGCACAGCCTCAAGATAAAGGGGGGGGGGGTTTTAGAACGGAGTTGAGGAGGAACTTCTTCACTCAAAGGGTGGTGAATCTCTGGAATTCTCTGCCCGTTGAAGTGGTGGAGGCTACCTCGCTAAATATTTTTAAGACGCGGGTTGATGGGTTTTTGATAAGAGAGGGGATTAAAGGTTATATGGGGAGAGGGCGGGAATGTGGAACTGAGCCACGACAGATCAGCCATGATCTTATTGAATGGCGGGGCAGGCTCGAAGGGCTAGATGGCCTACTCCTGCTCCTATTTCTTATGTTCTTATGTCCCTGCTGCTGTGAAGCAGCAGTGCTACCCACTCTGCTACCGTGCCCACCTGCACAGGGAAAGATACGAAAAAAATAAGTGGAAAGTAAATATCTTACGTCTATACAGCTCTTGCACAACCTCAGGATAACCCAAAGCACTGATCTGAATGAAAAGTGGCATCCAGTTTATACACAGTGAACCTCCCCAAACAGAAAGTGTGATCTTTCTAGATCACACTAGAAACTAGATGGCTAGTTAATTCAAGTGATTTTCATTGAAGGATACATATTGATGATGACACCAGGGCGATTTCTTCTATTTGTCAAGATAGTGAAACAGAATCTTTTGCATCTACTCAGTGGCATGGGTTGGCTATCAGTTTAACATTTTTCCTCAGTACTGCATTAGGCAGAGGATCAGTCTGGATTTCTGTGCTGAGATCTAGAGTTGTGGTGGTGTATTGTGTGTGACTCGAGCCTGCCAATCTTACTGACTCAGAAACGTACATAGAACGTTACAAATCTTACTGACTCAGAAACATACATAGAATCTTACTGAGACAGGGAGGCTGCCCTGAACTTAACAGCTCAGTGTGTGTTGTATTGTGAGTAACAATATACCTGGAGGTTACATCATATGATTTGCCCATATTCTTTTGCCATTTGTTGACCAACACTTATGCCAATTGAAAGAAAAATAATTTACCCTGTTCATTGAATCATAGAATCCCTGCAGTGCAGAAGAGACCATTCGGCCCATAAAGCCTGAACCTATTCTCTGACAAGGTATCTTACCCAGGCCCTGACTTTGCCCAATTCCTGTAACCCCATCTTTTTACCATGGCTAATGCATCTAACTTATAAATTTTGAGACAGTAAGGGGGAATTTAGCTTTGCTAATGTACCTAACCAGCACGTCTTTGGACTATGGAGAAAACTGGAGCACCCACGTAGACACGGGGAGAACATGCAAACTCTACAGTGACTAAAGCTGGAACTGAACCTGGGTCCCTGACGCAGTGATACAGCAATGCCATCCTGAATGATGCTCGACTGTTAGCCAAACAACTTTCCTCTCTCCTCCATTTCCAGTATGTTTATAAATGGCAAACTGTTTAAAGAAAATGACAAAAAAACTATTTTATAACGTCCCTGATTCTCCAGGGTTGCACACAGCAGAATGATTTCAAGATGGCATGGAGCGTGGTGACTTTTTGCAAGTTGTGCTCGGTGTACCCTCTAATTCTTTTACATTTGTCTATGCTTATAAAACTCTATTCTAACTTTTTAAACTATCTAACAATGAGTAAGCTGATCTTTCTCTCCACCCTAGCTATGACTACTACATTCTGCATCTTTTCCTTTCCTTATTTATTCGTCACAAGTAGGCTTACATTAACACTGCAGTGAAGTTATTGTGAAAATCTGGCACCTGTTTAGGTACACTGAGGGAGAATTTAGCACTACCAATATACCTAACCGACACATCTTTCGGACTGTGGGAGGAAACCAAACATCTGGAGGAAATCCATGCCAACAACGTACAAATTCCACACACTGACCCAAGATGGGAATTGAACCCACGTCCTTGTTGTTGTGAGGCAGCAGTGCGAACTTCTGTGCCACTGTGCTGCTCCCATGGCATCTTCTCTGTGTAGTATGCTATGATTATATAGCAGGTAGGAAACAATATTTTTCACTGTATACTAATACATGTGACAATAATGAATCAAACCAGTATCCTGGGGTTTGATTCAAAGGACTGAATGACCAACTCTTAATTCTATTTTCTATGATGTGGAGATGCCAGTCTTGGACTGGGGTGAGTACAGTAAGAAGTCTCACAACACCAGGTTAAAGTTCAACAGTTCATTGGGCAGCATAAACTTTCAGAGCGCTGATCCTTCATCAGGTGAGTGAAGAATTGTGTTTACAAACAGGATATATATATTTTTTTTCTGTGTTGGTCTTCAATTGCTGGAGACTCCAGATCAACCTGAAGGATTGCCAACGGGGTTGGGGGAGAGGAGGACGAAAGCAAACTACCTCCTGCTTTCGGCGGTGCGGGACGTGTTATGCGAGTTTCCAGAAGGTTCTGGATGGATGGGATTGTGCTGCAATGATGTAGAGGGGGAGGGTGAAGTTGCCATTTTGAGTGCCCGCTGCTCCCGCGCATGCTCAGTAACGGGATCCCAGCATTTCCGGGCCGGTGACGTCGGCGCGCGGCTGCGTGGCGGGGACCCGGATGAGCCGGCACAGTGCAGAATTTTCTAGAAGCGAGCCGGCGCCTCCACATCCTCTGGCTGCGAGCGGGCTCTGAGGTAAGTGGCAGCCGCCGGGCAGACCCGCTGACAGGACAGTGCCCGCGAAAAATGATCTGTAATCTCCGTCAGTGGGGAATTCATTTCACGGAATGAGTAGGGGAGGGAGAGGGAAATATTATTTTATATTTTTCAAGTAATATTTCCGTCGAGGCAATTCCGGCACCCTCGGAGGTGGGGGAGGGAGAGGTGGTTCTTTAACAAAAGTATTTTTAAAACTGTAGTTATAGTTTTTGATGGGAATTGTTCGTTATTTTTATCCGCTGGGGAGACAATAGCTGCGTTGCGGTTTTTTTTCCCTCTGCCGGTTTAGGCGCCGCCGGTTCCGATCTAAAATTAAATAGATTTAGACCCGCTCGCTTCCATCTGATCTCCAGTCCTGTCAGTTTTTGGGCTGTTGGATGGACTGTATCCCGGGGAAAGCCGCTATCGAGTGGAGATAGCGCTCTCCCCCCTGTGTGATTGAGACACGCGGACCCCTTCTCCCCGCTCCCCATCCGGCCGGCCGCTGCGTCAGTTCCGGCAGCCCGTCACGTGAACGAGTGCCCACGCCCCCTGTGTTGGGTGGGACCCAATCTCATGGCCCTTGTTGGGTGAATCACCACTGAGCCCATTCTCAAAGCTGAATCCACTCCACCACCTGCCTCTCAATAATATCTCTACGGTGCAGGGGAGACCATTGGGCTCATCGAGTCTGCATTGACTTTTGGACAGAGCATCTTACCCAGGCTCTATCCCCATAACCCCATGCAATTGCCCCACTACTCTTCTCCTCCTCTTCCCCCCCCCCCCCCCCCCCAAACCTTTGGGCACTATTGGACAATTTACCATGGCTAATGCACCTAATCTCATCTCATAACCTAACCGACTTAAGAACAGCTTCTTCCCTGCTGCTGTCAGACCATGGAATGGACTTACCCTGCGTTAAGTTGATCTTTCTCTGCACCCTAGCTATGGCTGTAACGCATTCAGCACTTTCTTTCTCTACAAACGGTATGCTTTGTATAGCATGCAAGAAATAATCCTTTTCATTGTTAATATGTGACAGTAAATCAAATCAAAAATCATCTTTGGGCTATGGGAGGAAACTGGAGAACCCAGAGGAGTTGCACACAGACTGCAAACTCCACGCAGTCACCCAAGGTTAGCAATCAAACTCTGGGCCAGGGTGCTGAGGGAGCAGTGCCTGGTGGGGATCCAACTTTGTGCCCCCTGTTGAGTGGGGTGAGAGAATCACCACTGAGCCCATCCTCAAAGCTGAAAAAAAACCCTTTTACAGGATAGTACCCTGACTGTGCAGGAGGAGACCATTTGGCTCATTGAGTCTGCACTGACCCTTGGACAGAACATCTTACCCAGGCCCTAACCCAGTGCATTCACTCCACTACTCCTCCCCAATCTTTGGGCACTAACAGGCAATTTACTGTGACCAGTGCACCTAACCTGCACATCTTTGGACTGTGGGGGGCGGCGGGGAGGACCAGAGCACCCGGAGGAAACCCATGCAGACATACACAGACTGTGCAAACTCCACACAGTCACCCAAGATTAGAAATTGAACCCTGGCTCCTGGTGCCGAGGCAGCAGTACTAACCATATCACCCCTAAATGAGCATTTGTTGCCCTTTTGCAATCTCTTCCTGCTGTGTTGTCCCCTTCCAAATCTTTCTTCTTTCTTGGTATTTCATGTTTGAATTTCTCCAATCATGGTTTCCATCTGTGTCACAGTACCAAAATGGCTTGTATAAAAGTCACAAATGACAGGTAAATTATTCCTTCTAGTCTTCTGTGCCACAGCTGAAGTCTTTGACGTAGTTGATCACAGCTTCTCCCTGTGCATTTCCATTATTCAGCACAGTGAAATTGAACTCACCTGATTCAATCCTTATCTGTCTAACTGTAGTCCATGTCATGTGTAATGTCTTCACTAGCTGTTCCTGCACTGTTATTTCTGGTGTCCTCCAAAAATCTGTCTTTTCCCTCCTCCCATTCTTCATGTCCATTCTGTCTTCAGTAACATCATCCTGAAATACTCAGCAGTTCTGACAGCACTTATGGAGAGGGAACAGAGCTAACATCTTGAGTCTGGATGATCCTTTGTCACTGACAATGGGTCATCTAGATGCAAAACGTTAATTCTGTTCTCTCTCCACAGATGTTAAGGTTTTCCAGAATTTTCTGTTTTTGTTTCAGATTCCAGCATCTGCAATAAACACTTGGTTTTCACATGTATACTGACCCAATACAACTCTATTTCACCACTCTCTCTGACCTCTCTACTTTTCTGTAAGGCTGTTTGTCCAACATCTGTAAGTATTGGCTGTGCAGAAGTTTCCCTCAAATGAAAATATTGGAAAGACCGAAGCCATTGTCTTTGGTCTCCATCATAAAACCCACTTACTGGCTCCATCCTTCTTGGTGGTAACCGAGGCTGAACTACACTGTTTACAAGATTGGTGTCATATGTCACCCCAAGATGAGCTTCTAACCACATATCTGTGGCCATCAGCAAAACCATCTACTTCAAACTTGGGGCATCGCCAAACTTTGCTTTTGACTCATCTGCCTCTGAACCCGTCATCCATGCCTTTGTCACATCTAGATTTGACTATTCCAGCCTTGCTGGCTTCCCACGTTTTACTTTCCATAGACTTGAGGTCATCCAAAACCATCCTGCCTGTGTCCTAACTTGCACCAAGTCCTGTTCACCCCATGCTTACTGACCTACACTGGTTCTCAGCTAAGCAACAGCCTGATTTTAAAATTCTCATCCCTGTTTATAAACACTCCATGGCCTTGCACCTCCCTATCTGTAATTTCCTTGCGACCTCTTGAGAATTCTGATAGTTTAATTGTGCTACCATTGGTGGCTGTGTCTTCGGCTACCAAGGCCCCAGGCTCTGGAATTCCTCCCCTAACATCTTTTTATCCAAGATGCTGCTTAATGCCTCTCCTTGACCAAATGTTAGCTCAATCTTTTGCTTTATAAAGCTCCTGTGAAGCACCCTGGGGATGTTTTATTAAACTAAAGGTGCTATATAAATACAAATTGTGGGATATGTGGTTTGTTAGTGATTTCGGTTTCCCCAAGAGTACATTTTAAATTTCATTGCTCTGTTTGGAGTTGGTATGGCATTATGGGAAAGCTTGATCACCAAACATCATAATATGGTTGATGTAACTTTCCTCATTTTGTCTGGAGTGATTTAGGATTGGTTACTAATTGTGATGATAATTGCTACTTTTTATACCATCAGATTATGACATTTATTATCTTCTAAATTCATTTTTTTTTCAGACTCCTACAGTGAAAGATGGTGAAGGAAACTGTGTTCTACGATGTTTTGGGGGTTAAGCCCAGTGCAAGTGCTGAGGAACTCAAAAGGGCCTATAGAAAACTGGCTCTGAAATATCATCCTGACAAGAATCCAAATGAAGGTGAAAAGGTAGTTGTGTGTATCCAAGATTGTTTCAACTTAAAACACGATTGTTAATAGTTACCAAGCAGGTTATTGGTATGTTTCTGTGACTGGTCAAATGATGAAACCTGATTTCCATTTTGACCTTGTAAATAGAATCAGTAGCAACAATGACTTGAGAGCAGTAATCGCTGAGATCACTACCCTCTCTTGCCAGTCTGTTTTAAGAATGTACCTACTGGTGCATTAAATAGATACTAATCTGCAGAGTATGAATGCAGCAGAATGATCCAGGCAACAACATATTGACAAATGGCTATTTGAGAAATTTCAGTATTAAAATTTGCAACGATTGATTTTAATGTGTTTTTATTCTAATTGTGAAGTTGCATTGTTTTTAAAGAATAATAGAGTTGATATGTTTGAATCAACTATAGTGAGAAGATGACTATCCTTTGTGGGACTGAATCTGAGTCCCTCTGGATTAAATGATACCTTGTTTTGTTTCGGGTTAGTGCTGATTATTTTTGGGTTTTGTTTAAATTGGAATGTTTTTTGCTGCTGCATGTTATTGAAAATAAGGGAATGAAGTTGGCAGGTGAAACTATGCTGCTTTTGTGTGGAGAACAATTCATTTGTGATAGTTGACCTACAAAGAGAAATCGTTCTGTATAAATTGAAAAATTCTTTGAAGATGGAGACATTTCTAACCAGATGTCTGGCTCCAGCACTTGTCACCTGCGTGGATTTGTAATCTGTGGGTATGCATTTGAAAAGGAGATGTTTGTTACCTAATATATAGGTGTTGTTAACTCATCAGGCAGTTTAGTTTAAGCTATCTTTAGTTACACTAATTTGGTCTTGTAGGATAACTTGTTTCCTCTGTGCCACAGTTCAAACAGATTTCTCAAGCTTATGAAGTACTGTCAGATCCCAAGAAACGAGAACTCTATGACCGAGGTGGTGAGCAAGCCATTAAAGAAGGTGGTGGTACTGGTGGAGGATTTGGTTCGCCTATGGATATCTTTGATATGTTCTTTGGTGGAGGAGGCAGAATGCACAGAGATCGGCGAGGTAAAGAATGTCCTCTTCTGGTTTTTTCTGAATGTGTTCATTATTTGACTTTTTTTAAAAAAGTCAGCAAAATTAACATTCCAATTTCCACACCTTCAGCCCCCAACTCTGGTGATATAATGGGTAAGACATTATGGGAAGTAACCAACGTATTTATTCTTGAAAAATAGTAAGCCCCACTTGACAGCAGCTTCTCTTGGTTGATATTAGATTTGAGTGCTCACTCAAGTAACCATGCTAATAACTTCTGAATAGCCAGTTGAAACTACTTGAAGACCCAATTTTACTGAGATTGACAGAGCCTTAAATATTTGAATCTGCTTAATGGGCTATAATTGATATCTTTGCAACTGATTTCTTCAGTTGCAACTTTACCTTCACGGGAATGGAGACAGCCGGAACTGCAAGGGACTTGCTGTACTAAGGAGAGGATAAAGGGAGAGCCAGGCTTAGGGCTTTCACTTACCTTCTTGGGAGCCTAAACAGCTGAGCCTGCGAGGGTCACACTGAAGAGGCCAAGCTTAGGATTTTCAGTTACCTTTCTTGAGAGTGGAGACAATTGAATGTGCAAGGGACACAGAGTGCTGAGGCTGTGGGTGATATCACAGGAAAATTATAATTACTTACCAACCAATGAAATTACAAATTTGAGTGGCTTATTCTAAATTGCTTTTAGAGTAACGGTAATGAGAAATATTTTACAGATCAAGAAACCAGTTTAAAAATTAAAAAACAAATTAGAAACTAATGCAATACAGTAGGAATAGCAGGCCAGGCGATGTGTTGTATCGGCACGGTGTGGGAGCTGGTGGACCCCATTTTGGTCCCTGTGAACACAGCTGTAATAAGTGGTAGTTGCTTGAGGGACACGTAGGGAGGGGAGAGGTACCTGCATGGTGTGTCTCAGGAGGCAGTCACATTCCTTAGATTACATAAGAACATAAGAAATAGGAGCAGGAGTAGGCCATCTAGCCCTTCGAGCCTGCCCTGCCATTCAATAAGATCATGGCTGATCTGTCGCTGCTCAGTTCCACTTTCCCGCCCTCTTCCCATAACCCTTAATCCCCTCTCTAATCAAAAATCCATCAACCCGCATCTTAAAAATATTTAGCGAGGCAGCCCCCACCACTTCAATGGGCAGAGAATTCCAGAGATTCACTGCCCGTTGAAGTGGTGGAGGCTGCCTCGCTAAATATTTTTAAGATGCGGGTTGATGGATTTTTGATAAGAGAGGGGATTAAGGGTTATGGGGAGAGGGCGGGAAAGTGGAACTGAGCAGCGACAGATCAGCCATGATCTTATTGAATGGCGGGGCAGGCTCGAAGGGCTAGATGGCCTACTCCTGCTCCTATTTCTTATGTTCTTATGTAATCTAAGGAATGTGACTGCCTCCTGAGACACACCATGCAGGTACCTCTCCCCTCCCTACATGTCCCTCAAGCAACTACCACTTATTACAGCTGTGTTCACAGGGACCAAAATTAACCACGTTGAATTCGGTCAGGAACACGGAGGGTGTGACTGTGAGGGGAGGTAGGTGCAGGAGCGTTAGTCCTTGTCCAACATGTTCAAGATTCTTGCTCCCTGTGTGGGCAAGAGCGGGGATTATAGGGATGATGAGCAAATTGACCACAGCACTGTGCTACAGGAAATGGGGGAGGAGGGGAAGGAGAAGGTGGGGGGGGGGGGGGCAGATCTGTTGCATGGAAAATTAAAAAACTTAAAATTTAAAGAAGGTAGGAGTGCAGATTAATGATGAAGTGGATTGTTACCAGAACGAGGACAGAATGCGTGAATGTCATTTTGCAACAAGGAATTGCGACAAGAATAGGGGAACTTTAGTAATAGAGCAAACTTAAAGACCTTGTGTCTGAATGTACAAAGCATTTGGAACAAAATAAGTTTAACAGTTCAAATAAACACAAAGGATTATGATTTGGTGGCAATTACTGAGACATGGTTACAAGGAAACCAGATCTAGGAATTGAATATCCAGAGTATTCAGTATTTTGGAAAGATAGAAAGAAAAAGGAGGTGCTGTAGCTTTGCTAGTGAAGGAAGGGATCAGTGATGTAGTGAGGAATGATATAGACACTGGAGATCAAGTGGTGAAATCAGTCTGGGTAGAAATAAGAAATAGCAAAAGAAAGAAGTCCCTGGTAGGAGTAACCCATAGGTCCCCAAACAACAGTTTCCACAGTGGGGCACAGTATAAATCAGGAAGTAGTGGGGGTTTGTAAGATAAGTATGGCAATAATCATGAGTGATTTTAATATGCACATAGACTGGATTAATCAAATGACAAGAGTATTGAACATATTGGAGAGAAGTTCTTGAAGCAATGTTGTGGAATCAACCACAGAGCAGATTATTCTAGACTTACTATTGTGTAATGAGCAGGGATTAATTACTAATCTCATAGTTAATCCTCTAGGGAGTAATCATTGCATAATAGAATTCAAAATTCAGTTTGCGGGTGAGAAATTAGAGTCCTACACTCGTATCCTGGAGTTTAAACAAAGGTAATTACGTAAGCATGTCTTGTGGACTGGGCAGGAAAGCTAAATGGTGGGACAGTGGCAACTGTTGGAGATATTCACTTCCTCCCAACTAAAATGTAGCCGAGAGAGGAAGGAGGATTATAAGAGAGGGAAAAACATCTGTGGCTAAGCAAGGATATTGAAGACGTAATAAAGACAAAAACTAAGGTATATCATATTGCAAAGGGCAGTGACGGGCTGGAAGACTGGGAAACTTTTAAAGGTCAATAGAGAGTTACTAAAAAGAGCAAAGGTAAATTATGAAAGAAAACTAGCACAAGATATAAATAGCAAAAACTTCCATAAATATGTAAAAGGAACAAGAGTAACTTAAGTTAATGTTGGTCCCTTGGAGGATGAGACCTGAAAGTTAAATGTGGGAAACACAGAAATGATGGAACGCTAAATCAATATTTTGCCTCAGTTTTCACAGTGGAGGACACTAGTACCATCCCAATAGTAATACACAATGCAGAGGAAATGGAGGAACTTAGAATAATCGTTACCAATAGAGAAATGGCAAACAATTGGGATAGCAGGAAGACAAGTCTCCAGGGCCTGATAGCCTACAGTATTAAAGGAAGGGTAGTGGAGTTAATGGATTCATAGGTTATAATATTCCAGAGTTCCCTGGATATGGGAAAGATGCCTGTGGATTGACAAAAGGGATTCAAAAAGGGAAGGAGGCCAAAAGTAAGAAACTATAGACCAGTTGGTTTAATGTCTGTTGTTGGGGAAATTATTATTAAGGAATAATAACAGAGCATTTGGAAAGTCAAAAAGTAATCCATCAGAGTCGGCATGGCTTTACGAATGGGTAAATCACATTTGACTAATTTGCTAGAGTTCTTTGAAGATGTAAGAAGCCAAATGGATAATGAGGATTCTGTGGTCGTAGTATATCTGGACTTTAGGAAGTCATTTGATAAGGTGCTGTACAGGTTAATACACAAGGTAAGATCACATGGGGTTGGGGTAATTTATTAGCTTGGATAGAAAGCTGGCTAACTGACAGAAGGCAGAGTGTTGAGATAAATGGGTCCTTTTTTGATTGGCAAGATATAACTAATAATGCCACAGGATTTGATCCTTGGGCCCCAACTATTTACAATCTATATTAATGACTTGGATACAGAGATAGAAGGTACTATAGCCAAATTTGCAGATTACTCTAAAATAAGTGGGACAGTAAGTTACAGTGAGGAAATAAATTTAGAAATGGATGTAGATAGATTAGGTGGGAGGGCCAACATGTGGCAATGGAGTTTAATATGGATAAGTGTGAGGTTATCTATTTTGGTTGGAAAAATGGAAAGGCGCCTTGTTATCTAAAGCAGAGAGAATTTGGGGTGCCATAGTGCAGAGGGACCTGGGTGCTCTTGTGCATGAGTTGCAGAAAACTTCTTACTGCAGGTAAGAAGGAAAGCAAATAGAATTTTGGCTCTTATAGCTAACGGTATAAGTACAAAAGTATGGAAGTATTGCTACAACTGTGCAAGGCATTGGTGAGACCACACCTGGAGCAATATCTACAGTTTTAGCCCCCATTTTTGAGGAAGCACGTAATGGCGTTAGAAGTAGTTCAGAGGAAGTTCACTAGATTGATTCCAGAGATGAGGGGTTTATCTTATGATGAGATTGAGCAGTTTAGGCCTATATTGTCTAGAGTTTAGAAGAATGAAAGGAGATTTAACTGAGGTATCTAAGATGATCAGATGTATTGACAAAGTAGATGTAGAGTGGATTATTCCTCTTGTGGGGCAATGGTCATAGTTTTAGGAGAAGGGGCAGCAGATATAAAACAGGGAAGGAAAGAGTATTTCTCTGTTAAAGTTTTATTTATTAGTGTCGCAAGTAGGCTTCCATTAACACTGTAATTAAGTTACTGTGAAAATCCCCTAGTCGCCACACTCCGGCACCTGTTCAGGTACAGTGAGGGAGAATATAGCGTGGCCAATCCACCTAACCAGCACGTCTTTCAGACTGAGAGGAAACTGGAGCACCCAGAGGAAACCTACATAGGCACAGGAAGAATGTGCACACTCCACACTGACAGTGACCCAAGCCAGGAATTGAACTGGGCTCCCTGCTGCTGTGAGGCAGCAATGCTAAGCACTGTGCCACCATGCTGCCCTGATCACCTCAAAGGGTGGTGAGTCTGTGGAATTCACTACCCCGGAGTGTGGTGAATTCTGGGACATCTAGTACATCGACAGATTTTTAATTAGTGAAGTGTTATGGACAATAGGTAAGAAGGTGGAGTTGAGCCCTGATTGTTTTGAATGGAGAAGCAGATTTGAAGGGCTGAATTGCCTACTCCTACTCCTAGTTCTCATGTGCTTATGATTCTTAAAATATTGGGGTGGAAAATGATAGCGTGAAGAGCTAGGCCAGTTGTGCTGCACGTAAGTTGAAAGCACTGAATACAAGACAAATTCAAGATATACGTATCTCATACTTAAGATGGTATCACAGTTTGCTATATATTACAAGCAGAATGTTTCATTCCAATTAAGTACTGGACCTTTACAGAGGTAAAGAAATACAATGATTATTTAAGATTTGGTCCTGACTCTCCACTTTGTAATGTGAAGACTAGTTTCAATTGGCAGTGCAGATAGGGAACAATATCTAATGTCACTGTTTGGCACTAGAAGTTTTATATGAACTATTTTAGCGATTGGGGAGAATAAAATCAATTCTGAGTGCCTTAAACAGCATCAAATACATTTGTCATTTCACTTTGTGAGAATTTGAATTTTTGTCAATACTTGCAATCTATTCAGTTGAAAACACAATATTAAACAAACAGTAAAATCTGAACTAACTTTAATGCAACAATAATAACCTTTTTTTCCTCAGTACCCTGCAATTGAGGGAAAATCCATTGGCCTTGGGCTTCTGTCTGGTTTGACAGTAAACACTTTAAAAAGTCTGACTTCCACTTAGCTAATAAGAGAAAGCTTGTATTTTTTCAGTAAATATCTGGCTGATATGCTGGAGAAAGATCATGTGGTAAACTCATTGGCAATTTTGAGACAATTAATGGGACTTGCTAGATATTTTCTAGCATTTTAATTAGAAATCATATCACATGAACACAGCCTTGGCAATTAATATAACTAAATTAAGTGATTTTTCTTTTTAACTATCTGCAGGGAAAAATGTGGTCCATCAGCTTTCTGTGTCATTGGAGGACATGTACAATGGTGCGACTAGGAAATTAGCACTGCAGAAAAATGTAATATGTGAGAAATGTGAAGGTAAGTGACTTTTTTGAAATGATGGTTATGATTTTGGAAATGTATTGCAGCAAAAAGAAATCCTTTTCACTTTCACTTTTTTTTTCTTCTCCATACACTGCCCACCTGCCACCTCACCCCTAGACATGCAAACAACCATACCCTTCAAGGATGCAATGAATTTCAAAGACGTGTGCAACTGACTGTCTGCACTCAGTTAAGGCAGAGTCAGGGAACAGTAGAATTTAGGTCATAGGCCTGGTTAGAACTAAGGACTTGAGGCAAACTATTAAGGTTGAAAGACAAATCTATGTTATGCCTTTGCATAGCTGGGGGGGGTACCAATGGTAGCTTACACCATTAAAGTCCACTGAGTCCTTCAGCTCCCATCTCGCTGCCTTTAACAAATCCATCCATTCTCCCAGTTCCTTAGTCTCCACGTCATGCAACCATTCTATTACCCGCACTAGTTTGCCTTATCCTTGCCTTCCATTTCACCAGCTTCCATATTCAATGGATCATCCTCCAGCATGATACCACTCCATCACATTCATCTGATCTTCCCCTTTCAGCTGTCTGAAGATAGTTTCCTTCCCAATGCCCAAGTCTGTTTCACTGTCATCCCTCCCAGTGTAAACAGTGAAGATGCAGCATTTGCTGTTTTACCTCCTCCCTCCACCCTCCAGGGCTAAAAACACTCAACCAGTATCTCTGCCTTGTTTTTGTGTTCGTGATTCTGCTATTTCCCATTTTTTGTCTCTTTTAGAATTGCCTTTTTATTTCTTGTTCTAATATGACCTGCTTTTGCCTTACACCATAATCCCATTTGCCATGCCATCTTGCTCCTGCCTTCTATCCTATCACAGACCTACTTTTTTTGTGTTCTTGCCCCCATTCTTTTCCTCTTTCCATGCCCCCATATTTGCTTAAAATCTGTTACATCTCTAATTTTATCCCGTTCTGATGCAGGGTCATTTACCTGTTGAGTAGCTTTAGCATGTTCTGTTTTTTGTTTTTCATGCCTCTGTAGTATTTTGCTTTTGCGGTAAATTGATTATTTCACTCTTTCTATAATTTTCTATCTGGTACTATCACATCCTAAAAATGCTATTAATTTCATCTGGCTCCTACCTTATTACTGCAATCTCCGCTAACCTTTGTCTCCCCATACTCCCAAACAATAGGAAATTACCGTGATCACCTGTGGGGGCGTTGAGTGTTTCCCATATAGTATTTGATGGGTGCCAGCACATCTCCCACTGCCTCAATGTAGGACTCCCTTTCCCATAGCCACTGATTCTTTCTTTTCCATATACTACCTATTTGCACACACCAGTTGTATCCCAGATTAGATAACTTTTTGAGTGTAGAAAAATTATAAAGCAATATATGATCAAGATACTCTTCCATGTGACATGATTTATGCTGAAATATTAACAGTAGTTAAAATGCAACTTTAGTCAGTTGTCTTGAACAATTCATTGTGTGACATTATTGACGTACTTAAACTCTCCCATTCATTAAGTAACAGGCTGACATCTTCCCTGTAAGATATCTACCTTATCTTGATGTTTTGGTAATGTTGTAGGAAGTTATGTACAGTTTCTCAGGTGTTATACTTCCATCTATTTTAGAACATAAGAACGTAAGAAATAGGAGTAGGAGTATGCCATCTAGCCCTTCGAGCCTGCCCCACCATTCAGTAAGATCATGGCTGATCTGAAGTGGATTAGTTCCACTTACCTACCTGCTCCCCATAACCCCTAATTCCCTTATCGATCAGAAATCTATCTACTCGTGACTTAAACATATTGAACGAGGCTGCCTCCACCACTTCAATGGGCAGAGAATTCCAGAGATTCACCACCCTCGAGAGAAGAAGTTCCTCCTCAACTCTGTTCTTAACCCCCCCCCCACGTTTTGAGGCTGTGCCTTCTAGTTCTGGTTTCTTTTCTAAGTGGAAAGAATCTCTCTACCTCTACCCTATCTAGCCCCTTCATTATTTGTAAGTCTCTATAACATCCCCCCTCAGCCTTCTAAACTCCGAGTACAGGCTCAGTCTATTTAATCTCTCCTCATAAGCTAACCTCCTCATCTCCGGTATCAGCCTGGTGAACCTTCTCTGTACTCCCTCCAAAGCCAATATATCCTTTCGCAAATAAGGGGACCAAAACTGCACTCAGTACTCCAGCTGCGGCCTCACCAGTGCCCTGTGCAGTTGCAGCAAGACCTCCCTGCTTTTATATTGTATCCCCCTCGCGATAAAGGCCAATATTTCGCCTTCTTGATCACCTGCTGCACCTGCAGACTTAGGTTTTGCAATTCGTGCACAAGGACCCCCAGGTCCCTTTGCACAGTGGCATGCTGCAACTTTTCACCATTTAAATAATATTCCATCCTACTATTATTTCTTCCAAAGTGGATAACCTTTATTGTGATGTGTTTTGTAATTCTGTCATTTCCTGTTGGCGTCATACTCGTCTCCAGTAATTCTCTCCAAGGAATTTTCCACAGCGACACCCACCTGCAGCTTGTTGCAAAGTTGAGCCTAATGCTCCTACTCAGAATTGTCACTAATAACTTTGAGGTGGTTTGCTGCCTTTCTCTGCACTGATCCTGCCAAAGTAAACCCAATCTTTATTTTGAACTATGACTAGTATTTGATTTTGTCTTCATAATACCACAAACTCTGCCTCTTCTCTCTGTGTGTCTCTCTCTCTCTTCCTTCTCCCGCCCCCAACACAGTCACAATTGCTTGCCCTGTACCAATCATATCATCACTCTCCTCAACATTTCTAAACAATTATTTGTGCACTGTAATGAACACCTTGCTGTTGTTGTTCATAAGTAACTTTAATCCACATAATCATAATTTTACACTGCTAAATCATAGCTGGCTCTGCGTATCAGAATGTGGCATCAAACTCAGGTGTTAGATTATTTTTAACTCTTGCACTATCTTCAAACAGTGAAATGTCTGCTGTGTGCAAGTCATATTTTGATTTGTCAGTTGTAACCATTTCTCCCCCTCTGATTTTTCTCACCCCTTCATATAGGTCGTGGTGGTAAGAAAGGGTCGGTAGAGTGCTGCCCTGTCTGTCGTGGATCGGGTATGCAAGTACGCATCCACCAAATTGGACCAGGCATGGTTCAGCAAATTCAGTCTGTGTGCCAAGAGTGTCATGGCCAAGGAGAACGCATCAGTCCCAAGGATAGATGTAAAAACTGTAGTGGAAGAAAAATTGTTGTGGAAAAGAAGATCCTAGAAGTTCACGTTGATAAAGGTATGATGAAGTGATGGTAGATTTAAAACCATAGAAGGGAGTCTTTCTCTCCACCACCCAGAGATTCCCTGGCTGACGTAGGTTGTTTGGACCCAGAGTGGGATTTGGAATTTAGCATAGCGGTGACACAAGCCTGTTGGGAACGTGACTTTCTGTATTTCTGGGAAGAGCTTGTTTTGCACCCACTTTGATGCTTGGAGCAATTTTATTTAAGATCTCCAGCTTAAACTAAGCAAAATATGAAAGATTAGAGTTCCCAATGATAAGCAGAATTTGAACCCATTCCCATTCAACACCACTGAAGCTACAGAATACGATTTATGCATACCCATTTCACTAAACTAAAGTTGTGACATTTATATGTTCCTATGAAACTCAATTGTGTACTTTACAGTTTTCTCTCACAAATAGGTTTTGAACAGTGGTTGGGGAAGAGAGGGTACATTTTTGTAGAGATTCCAGTCTAACATCTTTCTTTGTTTCTTGTGGGACAAAGGAATGAAGGATGGCCAGAAACTAACATTCCATGGTGAAGGTGACCAGGAACCTGGCTTGGAACCTGGGGATATCATCATTGTGCTCGATCAAAAGGAGCACAGTGTCTTCAATAGGTAATGTATTTTCAGTGGTTATGTGGCTGATGTCTGTGACATAAATTGACATTTATGATTCTTTGCTTTTTATTTTAGGCAGGGAGAGGATCTTGTTATTCATATGGAACTGGAGCTGGTGGAGGCTCTGTGTGGCTTTCATCGCCCAATCACAACTTTGGATAAACGAACTATAATCATTACATCACATCCTGGTAAATATCAGTGAGGACTGACTGGTTCACTGGGTAATCTGCTGTATGTCTGATTATGTGGCTTTGATCCATATTTACCCATAAATTGTCAGTGTCACCTTGTAAAATCATTCTGGAGTAGAACGTGATCAGCTTTTGTTGTTTGAAGCTGAGTAGAAGGAATTTAGCTATCAGTAGCTGAAATGTTGCTCTGAGAAAACGGCACGGTAGCACAGTGGTTAGCACTGCTACTTCACAGCTCCAGGGACCTGGGTTCGATTCCCGGCTTGGGTCGCTGTCTGTGTGGAGTTTGCACATTCTCCTCGTGTCTGCATGGGTTTTCTCTGGGTGTTCTGGTTTCCTCCCACAGTCCAAAGATGTGCAGGCTAGATTGGCCGTGCTAAAATGCATAGTTTAGGGGGATTGGTGGGTAAATATGTAGGGATATCGGGATAAGGCCTGGGTGGGATTGTGGTCAGTGCATGCTTGATGGGCTGAATGGCCTCTTTCTGTATTGTAGGGTTTCCATGATTCTTTGATTTCAGTGAAAAATACCCCAAAAAGGATATTTTTAACCTGGGATTCTGAAATGTTTGTTGAATGTTGTTTCTTGTGTTTGTCGCAGGTCACATTGTTAAACATGGAGATATCAAGTGTGTGCTGAATGAGGGAATGCCTATTTATCGCAGGCCATATGAGAAAGGTCGTCTAATCATCCAGTTCAAGGTATGTAGTTTTTTTTTTAAAGTGCATTGGTCAGTAACTCCCTCATACTTTGTTTTGCATTTTAAATTTGATTACCAAATGTATGTTGGTATAAATATTGAACTTAATTTCCCAGCTAGTTTCAATGGACTGAATTAGATGAACAGTAGACAAAATTGTGGCCAGCATAACTTATTGTTGTTCCATTTTAAGAATCATATTAGATAGCACACAGGTCTGGGGTTAAAGCCATATTTTTGCCTAATTTGGCAAGTCTGGTGTACCCCTTTGGGGCAAGAGTTGCAAAACATGTAACCTGGGGCCGGATGACTTGTAACGACATGATACTGATTCATCCCAAAATGAAGTGCAAAACTGACCTTATGTCTATCTCCCTGGACTGTTCAATCAATTCCACGTATCTGGCTAAGTTCTGAAGACTTGAAAACACTTGCTCTTGATATGCAAGCAAGGCTGCAATGGAATCTTATATCCATTTACTTCGAGCAGAGCTTCCTTTTAAGCATGTGATGCCTGCTCTTAAATGCAAGTACAGCTCCTATTGAAATTTTTTAAGCAGGTGTGTGGGAGCTAGTTTGAGGCTAAATATTAAACTGGCTTTCACTTAATTTACGGCTCAGCTAACACACAGACTTGCAGAGCCAGTACTCTGGTTAAGACGCTTCTTTATTGTTCAGGCCTGGTCAACAAATGCTGGAGGGTGATTTGTGGCAATTCCAAATCACTTATATTTTTCCGTATTACAATTATGCAATGTTAAGACTTTTGCCCTTCCCTCACCTCACCCTAGTTGGGTATGAGCCAACCATTATTAGTATGGATTAGTTACCTTGGCCAATAACATTTACTATCTGACAGCATGGGAATGTGTGATTTTGTGGATTTGGACTCTTTCTCAGTATTATGGTGCATGCTAGACAATTCTTATCTGGTGGAATGGACAAACTTCATTCGCATGTCTCCAGGATCATCTGGACCCCATACTGATGAGTTGCTTTTTCCCTTCACATGGTAGCCGTGTTGTTCCAAAGAATGTGATTTTTTTTTTTCACTTGGCTATAGTCAAGGTATATGTAAAAACATGTTTAAATTCTCTTAAGTGATTGTGTGTCTTTATGCAAACAGTGCCTTCTCTAAACCATATTTACTGATGGGACTAAAAAAGACCAAGTTATTCTAAGCTCGTTCCTTCAGGGTAGTACTAGGTATCTGACAGCTGTTTGAAATGGTGAATTGTTTTGACCCTGGGACCAGATTGTGTGGCTATGTTGCTTGTGACAGACTGACTTTTTGAAGCCAATACAACATTCTTTGTATTGCAATATTAAATGCTTTCAGAGCTATACCCAGCCTCAGAACAGTGAATAGTCAAGATAGCGTTTCAGTACCATTTTGAAGCTTGAGGGATTGCTCAGATCTTGGCCAAAATTGATCCTCCAACCATAATAGATTCTAATGTTTAATTGCTGGATGAGGGAACCTTAATTTGCATAAATTAACTGCCACCTTTATCTAAAACATCTGACTACTTCAGAAGGTACTGCAAGTAGCTGTGAGATGCTTTAGTATATTGTCATGTAAAAGGTGCAACTTTTACTGCAAATGTTGCTTGTGGGAGCTTAAAAGTTTGACTATCTATGAATCTACAGGTGACGTTGTAGTCATTGACCCCATGATCAATTTCCATATGACAATAGGTTGGCATGAATGTCAGCATTTCTTTGTTTGTAGAACATGCATCTTAACTGAAAAGCAGCTGATACAATATATATATATAGTTAATTACATATCTTTCTTGCCTTTTAGGTAAACTTTCCTCCCAATGGCTCCATCCAAACAGAAAAACTAGCTCTTCTAGAAAAATTGCTCCCTGCACGACATGAGGTTGACATCACTGATGACATGGAACAAGTAGATTTGGTAGATTTTGATCCACAGCAGTCAAGGCAACGCTACAATGGTGAGGCATATCATGATGATGAGGATGATCACCCCAGAACTGGGGTTCAGTGTCAGACCTCCTAAAAACAGGCCTTCTCTATGACTTCAAATTGTGTTTGTTTGTGGAAGACTTGAGTATGAAGACTGCAACCTCAATCATTGTACATGTTTAACATCCATGGTTGCATTGGTTGTAATTGGAGGATAATGCTTTTGTGTACTCTTGAATGTTTATTGGTGTACTCTACAAACTTGTATTTAAATAAAGATACTGTCTTTGGGGGCTAATTTCACTTGAGATTTTTTGTAAATCTGAATTAATGATAGCTGTGAGCTGGAACTCCAGTCTTTGATTTTCAGCTACTAGCTTTGAGCATTATTAGTACAAGATGTTTCAAAGAGTTGTATGGCAATAATTACTACCTCAAGTTGAATGATCTCTAATAACAAACCCACATCATAAGAAAGTAGCAAATTATAGACCAGTTAGCCTAATTTAATTCATTGGAAAGTGTAGGCATTTAGTAAGTTTAACAGTTAGTTGAGGTTGTACATTTAAATAAGGGAGAAGAGCTGTAAATGCACTATATTGACACGGATAGAAGATTAGTTAATGGACAGGAAACAGATGGATGGGATACTTAAGTTGATAATCTCTAACTATTGGAGTAATGACTTGGATACATTATTTCATCAGCAAACTTAGCTTTACTACTTGCATTTTATTTAAGTGGGAATGTGAGCTGAGATTACTAAAGTGTGAAGTTTATACGTTTTAGTGAAAACAATTGTGTGAAACAATGTTAGTTTAGTGGTTTAAATAAGCAAGAGTGGAGTACAAGAATAAAGTTGTCACAACTAGTTTCAACAACACATCTAGAGTACTGTGCACACTAATCCATAGTTGATTGGGAGGTAGTATATTTGAAGGTTCATGTAATGAGGTGGTCTAAATTTAAGCTCATGATCTCTGAAGCAGGTAGAGGTGTTTTCTGTGAAATCTAGATCAGGCTGCAATTAAAGGTCAATTTACAACAGATAAGAAACTTGTCACACTGCAAAGCTAAGATCCTTGATCTCAGTCAAGGATATGGAGAGCGAGGGTAAGTTGATGCAGATCATTAGCCATTGTGTCAAGTAGTGGAGCAAGCTTAAAGAGCTGCCCTGAATATTAACAGCAAAGGCCTTTTGACCACAGTAACAACCAATCAATACGGAATTTACTTACTTGGAGATGGATAAGTTGAATTAGATGCTTCAGCAGTTATTGCCCATTACAACTGTTATTCAGGTTGTGTATAAAAACTGTACAGTTAACATTAAGCTAAAGCAATCACTGAGTTTGGTCATTCAATGTTACATTTTATTTTAAAACTACACTTCAAACTCGACAGTGATTTTGGTTCTGTAATGAAAATAGTCAACAGCACTGCAGTTACTAGGTGCTGAGCTTACGGAGGTTCAGCACATTGTTCTGTGTGGTACTTTGAACTTAGAAATTAAAAGGGTTATTTTAGAGGCAAAGGTTTAAAAAAAAATCATAAGTATCACTCCTTCAAGGTTTCCAGAGTTTAAGGAGACCATCTTCACTGTAGGTTCCAATCAGGTTCTGATGTGGATGATGAGCAATTCCAATTACATCTTTTTCATGGACCTGCAAAATTATACAAAAATGTACCAACACAATCAATACAAAACTAAAGGGCTTCAATTGACTTAAACAGGTCACAACATTTATAATCCTGTAATTTCCTTTAAAATTTTAATTTAAACTCAAATTGTATATTGATTTATAGGATAGCATAGGCAAAATGTAATTACATAGCACTTGGATTTATTAGAATGTATCTCCTCACCGTCAATGTTCTTTCCAGTTTGCCAGTCACAGTACTGAAGCAGTATAGCACAAAATCTTCACCAACACAGTAGATCCATTCGCCACGTGGAGACAGACAGCAGCACACAAAGTCACCTCCCTCTCTTTTACCAGAGCTAAAGCTCCTCACAATCTGTAATGGAATGGATTTAGCAAGACATTTAGTTTAAAATTCCCATTTCTCAAAACCATGCAACTCATTGTGTGCTGGTTCTTTCATAGATCAATCCAGTCACACCTACTCATAACCCATATTCCTGCATTTTCTTTCTCCCAAGTATTTATCCACTTCCCTTTTTGAAAGATGTTATTGAACCTGTTTTCCACTTTATCAGCCTTCCCAATTCCAACCGATGTTAAATGTGCACTTCCATTCTTTAGTCAGTCACCTTAATCCCGTGCCCTCTAATTAGAGAGGCTGCAGCTACTGGAAATTTTCTAACATGTTCATTTTAAAGATCTCCAACAAATCTTTGCCTTTACTGCTTTATGGAGAACTTCTTCAGTTTCTCCAAGTAAATGTAATGCCTCATTTTTGGAAGCCCTTTTGCCAGAAGAACAATTTCCCTTAATTCAAATTTCAAAATACTAGCTCATTTGAAAAAATCTTACTGGACACATTACATAGAATTGGCATTCAGCCCAACTGGTTTGTCCTGCATACAAGCATCCCACCCATCTTCCAATCAATATATTTTTTCCTATTCCTTTTTCTCTCATTTTTATCTTAAATGCAGCTATGCTATTTCCCTCAATTAGTGGTGTGGGGTCCAACATTCTAACACTCTGGGCAAAAAAGTTCCTCTGAATTCTCTGGATGATTGATTTATATTTATTGACCCAAATTCCTTCCAAGTAATTTGTCAATTATTGCTGGATTATTTCTAATGCACCATATTAACCACTCTGATTTTGTGATCTTTTCTCCCAGCCCAACATCTGAAGAGTGATGAGAGAAAATTTCATAGAGCTTGATTCACATACAAAACCAATGGATGGTAGCAGGGTAGAACCCTGCCATGACCATTCTGGAAATAGTCTTAATGAATCAATCTATGGGAGAGGAGCTAATCCAAAGAAAAGGCCAAAGAACAAAACATAAATATATTTTATAAATATATAAAAAGGAAGAGGCTGGCTAGGGTGAACGTTGGTCCTTTAGAGGATGAGAAAGGTGACCTAGTGGTAGGGGATGGGGATATGGCTAAGGTATTGAATAACTTTTTTGTTTCTGTCTTCACGGAGGAGGACGTGAATAATTTGCCGGGTGTTAGCGATGGAAAGGTGGTAGGACTGGAGGGTCTTAATGACATTACTGTTACTAGAGAGGCGGTGCTCGACAGACTGGAGGGGCTGATTGTGGACAAGTCCCCAGGACCGGATGGAATGCATCCGAGGGTTCTGAAAGAAATGGTGGAGGTTATAGTGGATGCATTGGTGGTTATTTTCCAGACGTCGCTGGATTCCGGGGAAGTGCCGGAAGACTGGAAAACGGCTAATGTTACGCCGTTGTTTAAGAAGGGTGCCAGGCAAAAGGCAGGGAATTATAGGCCGGTTAGTTTAATGTCTGTGGTAGGTAAAATGTTAGAATTCGTCATTAAGGAGGAAATTGCAAGGCATCTTGAAGGGAATTGCTTGATAGAGCAGACGCAGCACGGTTTCATTAAAGGGAAGTCGTGTCTGACAAATTTACTGGAGTACTATGAGGATGTGTCTAGGGCGGTGGATAGAGGAGAGCCGGTGGATGTGGTCTTTCTGGATTTTCAGAAGGCGTTTGACAAAGTACCTCATAAGAGGTTATTGCAGAAGGTCAGGGGACTTGGAGTTGGGGGTAGGGTGTTAGCGTGGATAGAGGATTGGTTGTCAAATAGGAGGCAGAGAGTGGGGGTCAACGGGTGCTATTCGGATTGGCAGATGGTGACTAGTGGAGTGCCCCAGGGGTCGGTGCTGGGGCCTCAGCTTTTTACCATTTATATAGATGATCTGGAGGAGGGAACCGAGTGTAGGGTGTCGAAATTTGCAGATGACACCAAGATTGGGGGAACGGCAAATTGTGCGGAGGGTGTGGAGAGTCTGCAGAAGGATCTAGATAGGCTGGGCGAATGGGCCAGGAAATGGCAAATGGAATTTAATGTTGGCAAGTGTGAGGTGGTCCACTTTGGAAGGAAGAATGGTAGGAAGGACTATTACTTACATGGCGAAAAACTGCAGCAGGCGACGGTGCAGAGCGACCTCGGGGTCCTTGTGCATGAGTCGCAAAAACCCAGCTTGCAGGTGCAGCAGGTGGTCAGGAAGGCGAATGGGATGCTGGCCTTCATAGCGAGGGGGATTGAATATAAAAGTAGGGAGGTCTTGCTGCAGCTGTATAGGGCATTGGTGAGGCCGCAGCTGGAGTACTGTGTGCAGTTTTGGGCGCCGCACCTGCGCAAAGATATTTTGGCCTTGGAGGGAGTGCAGAGGAGGTTTACTAGGCTGATACCGGAGTTGAGGGGGTTGAGCTATGAGGAGAGGCTGAATGAACTAGGCTTGTACTCGTTGGAGTTTAGAAGAATGAGGGGAGATCTCATTGAGACGTATAAGATGATGAATGGGATGGATAGGATAGCGGTGGAGAGACTCTTCCCGCTCAAAAAAGACAGTAGGACTAGGGGGCACAGCCTCAAGATAAAGGGGGGGGGGGGGCGTTTTAGAACGGAGTTGAGGAGGAACTTCTTCACTCAAAGGGTGGTGAATCTCTGGAATTCTCTACCCATTGAAGTGGTGGAGGCTGCCTCGCTAAATATTTTCAAGAAGCGGGTTGATGGGTTTTTGATAAGAGAGGGGATTAAGGGTTATGGGGAGAGGGCCGGAAAGTGGAACTGAGCCACGACAGATCAGCCATGATCTTATTGAATGGCGGAGCAGGCTCGAAGGGCCAGATGGCCTACTCCTGCTCCTATTTCTTATGTTCTTATGTTCTTAAAACATAAAATTTAAGTGAAAACTTATGTTAGAGCTTATTAGCCAACAAATTTTACATCAAGTATTTTCTGAATAAACCAAAATTTGAGATTTTTCCTAGCCATGCAAAAGAGATTGATGATTGTCTGATATTGAAATAATATCCAGGGATTAAATTAAAAAGCAACCCATCAAAAATCTTTACACATCTCAAACTTTGAATTAAAGCCTCACAACTATTGTTATACAAACTTGCTTAATTATGAGTGTAGCAAGTGAAACACTATTCAAACTCAACATCCTGTCTTATTCAGTATTCTAGACTTTTTAAAAACTCATCCACTTCATGAACTGAAAACAAACCGCTTTAGTAAACCAGTGTGCAGTCATACCTGTCCTTGCATGTTCATGATTACTACTGTATTCGACCGGTTACACACAACAAAGTGTTCAGGGTTCTTTGGCAGCAAGTGTACACTGTTCACTGTGATATCGGTACCAGCAGAGCTGCCCAATGACTTGAAGGTATTTGCACACTCTGTTGTCTTCACATTCCAGATCTGCAAGTGAAGCAATAAAAATATTTCACACCACTCAAAATGCCTTTTATCAAATCGGAAGTCTCCATGTGCAAAGTGTAGTGTTAAAAATTTATGGTGCACATCTTTGTGAAGCCACATAGAATTTGTATACACACCTTGAGATCAAACAGAAATTGCTCATTTGTTAGGCTTGGCTATCAATTGTAATGTACATAGGTCAAGATACACAAAAGTTAATTTTTATTTAATTCTAAAGGCTATTTAAAGGGACAAAGGAAGGAAAACATACACACTGCTGAATTTTATGACCAAAATTCCAATGATTTGAATATAAAATACTTTTCTTGGAAAATCTGAAATGTTAAACTACATTTTCTTGATTCACTAACACCAGAAGCATATAATGCCCCTGACCTACTGGCACACTTATTAACCCAAAAGGAAAAACCTTTCACAGTCACAGATTTCTCATCATACATCATTTTTCACTTTAATGTGAAGTACCTTTACACTGCCGTCTGAGGATGCACTCAAAATGTAATGCCCATCTTGTGTAAATGTCACTTCATTAACAAATGATGTATGACCTCGGAATTCCTTCAGCGTTTTTCCGGACTTCAGACCATGAATCCTACCAAAAAACGGTCATAATATATTATTAATGACAACCCCTTTTTATATATATTATTAATGACAATCCCTTTTTCACATCACTACAGTTGCCCTCCCTCATACCATTTCCTTGACCAAGCAAACAACAATTCTCAAAGATCAAAGTGAATCTCGCTCTTGATTGCTCCTTAATTTTTTGGAGCTGGGGAAGAAAAGGATAAAAAATATAATGCATCTTAACTTTGTATGCCCCACCTAATGGATCAGGAACTTGAACATGGTGCTATGATCAACAAAGATACTCTGCTTTTCCACGTTGCATTACAACATTAACACTGCATCCTTCTAGGTTATCAATCTTTACATCTTACCAAAGAGAACGTTTTAAAAAAAAACTCAGTTTCTCTATCTGAAATATCTACATAATCAATGTTAGAATATCTTTTTTACTGTTGTACCACTTTCAAGTTCCCATAATTAGAATGTGCCACCATTCTGAAACATTATCCTAAATACCATTAGGAACCGACAAACTATACTACAAGTCTTAGATTTGCTTAGATTAATAAGATGGTCCAGAAGTATAATGACTGATACCATTCTGTGCACACTCAAATCACCTAAACAGATTCCTTGGGTTGCAATCATTTGAGAGGTGTAAAATTTTATCATACAACTTCATTTGAGAGTGATTTCTCAGCTCCTGAGATTACATTGCAATTCACAAACCTAACACAAAGCTTAAATGTGCGTTCTAACCCAGCAGATGATTCCACCCCCGCCCCCTGGGATTTGGCTAGAATATTCCATCAGGCCTCCTAAAGCAATTATGAGATGAGATGTGTGGGGAACAAAATTCACAATCAAATTAAAAGACATCTCACCGGATTGTTTGGTCAAAAGATGCACTGAGAATCTGACTACTGTCTTTGGAGAAACTCAGGCAGGTTACTCCCTTACTGTGAGCACGTTCAAATCGGCGTAGACACTGACCACTCTGAATCTTCCAAACCTGTGGGGCAACCAACACATTGTTCAGGGTTTAGTATCCCAGTCTCCGTAAGCAATTTGCAGTGCAGAGTTTCTTTAGTTGAAAATTTCACAATTAACAAATCATATTACAAAATAATTCTTTTCGCTATTATTTAAAACTAAATGACCTACAATTTGCTGCTTGCGATCAGAGGGAACTCAGGTTACGGTGTTCAGATCAGCATTATTTACATGCAAAAGGAAGGTCAAGAATTTGATCTCCATTGCAAATTAATGCAAAATAAATAAGATTGTAGCATACTTTAATCTTTTGGCTCCAGTTTATTTTCTTCACAGGAGAGGGATCAAAAGGGAGTAATATTAAAAAGTTGCAAAGAAAACAATATGGGAAACAGACAAATGCAGAAATGTTTGCAAGGAATTATCAATGAATACACAATGAACCAATATTCTCTAAATGCAAAGTCAGCACATGGAAATTTTCCACAGTCTTGCAATAATCTATAGAAATCAGCAATTAGCACAAGGTTAACTGCAGCTTAACCCCAGTTCCCCCAATCACAGGATTCATCACATGCCATTGCCCACCAAGATAATTTCATCTGAAATCCATCAGAAATAGGGACTGAACGATAAAGAACAAAATTCTTACAATCTCCACATAATTCAAAGATTTTTAATCCTGACAATGAATTCACCAAGTTGAATTAAGCATTTCAACTAAGGTGGCTTGCAAAATTCAATACATTTTGAATGAAGACGTAAGACTGTCTCCTGATCTAACATGATCTAAATCATAAGAGCATTAACAAAATCACCATAGGTAAGACATGCTAAATATCACATTTCCTCATTGTATAGCCTTATTGAGGGTGCACTTTGGATGAATTACATAGGCCATTCACTCCAACTGCTCCACACCAATATTTATGCCCCACAAGTCTCTCACCCCTCTTCATTTCACCTTCTATTCCTTTAACCCTTGTGTTTATCTAGCGTCCCCTTAAATGCATCTATGCTAATTTAGCAGAAATATTTGAATCAGTGACGAGGTGCCTGAAGATTAGAGAGTGGCAAATGTTGTGCCTTTGCTTAAAAAGGGCTGCAGGGAAAAGCCTGGGAACTACAGGCCGGCGAGCCTCACATCTACTATGGATAAGTTGTTAGAAAGTATTCTGAGAGACAGGATATACAGGCATTTAGAGACACAAGGGCTGATTAGGGACAGTCAGCATGGCTTTGAGTGGAAAATCATGTTTCACAAATTTGATTGCGTTTTTGAAGGGGTAAGAAGGCAGATGAGGACAATGCTGTTGATGTTATCTATGTGGGCTTTAGCAAGGCCTTTGATAAGGTATCACATGGTAGGTTGTTGCAAAAGGTTAAATCTCATGGGATCCAGGGTGAGCTAGCCAAATGGATACAAAATTAGCTTGAAGATAGAAGGTGGTTGTAGAGAGTTGTTTTCAAATCGAGGTCTGTGACCAGCAGTGTGCCTCAGGGATTGGTGCTGGGTCAACATTATTTGTCATTTATATTAATGATTTGGATGAGAACTTAGGAGGCATGGTTAATAAGTTTGCAGATGACACCAAGATTGGTGGCATAGTGGACAGTGAAGAAGGTATCTAGGATCACAATGGGATCTTGATCCATTGGGCCAGTGGGCTGACGAATGGCAGATGGAGTTTAATTTAGACAAATGCGAGGTGATGCATTTTGGTAGACTGAACCAGGGCAGGACTTACTCAGTTAATGGTAAGGCATTGGGAAGAGTTATGGAACAAAGATCTAGGGGTACAGGTTCATAGCTCCTTGAAAGTGGAGTCACAGGTGGATAGAGCGATGAAGAAAGCATTTGGCACGCTTGGTTGCATTGGTCAGAATACTGAATACAGGAATTGGAATGTTTTGTTGAAGTTGTACAAAACTTGGAATACTGTGTGCAGTTCTGGTCACTCCATTACAGAAAGGATATTAGTTAATTTAATAAGAATATTAGTTGAGTTATAAGGAGAGGCTGGATAGACTGGGACTTTTTCCTCTGGAGCGTACGAGGCTTAAGGCTGATCTTATAAGATAACGAGGGGCACAAATCAGCTAGATAGTCAATATCTTTTCCCAAAGGTAGGGGAGTTTAAAACTAGAGGGCATAGGTTTAAGGTGAGAGATATAAAAAGGTCTAGGGGGCATTTCACACAGAGGGTGGTATGTCTCTGGAACAAACTGTCAGAGATAGTAATGGAGGCACTTACAATTCTGTCTTTTAAAAAGCATTTATAGACAGTTACATGGGTAAGATGGATGTAGAGGGATATGGGCCAAACGCAAGCAATTGGGACTAGCTTAGTGGTTAAAAAAGGGGCAGCATGGACAAGTTGGGTCAAAGAGCCTGTTTCCATGCTGTAAATCTCTAACTCTACTTGCCTCAAATGTGCAACGACTCCAAGTTCCACATTCTGACTATTCTCTTATTTGCCTAAATATTGATACAAATAACATTTAACTGGAGGATTGCTTGTTGTTTGTTTATTCCACCTTACATCCAAGGTGATGAAACATCAATCACTGTAAATGAATTTATATGGACAATTTAAAACTTAAAGGCACCTTTGCTAGCTTTACATCTAAGTAAAACATTTTCTCAATTGAACTACCCACCTTAATCTTTCCGTCCTGTGCACCTGTAGCCAACATTTCAGTATCACGACTGAAACACATGCAAAGAACTGCATCGTCCATCATCATGAAGTTATCCTGTGCTTGGTATTTCAGATCCTAGAAAATGACATATAGGGAATTAAGAACAGGATGAAGTATCCATCGCTGATGCAACAGCAACAACATCTGCTAACATACTAATTGTTGCAAAATTTTACTAACGAAATAAAATAAGCCAAAGACGCCTCCAACAAGATATGTCCATTATACACATCAAAAAACAGCTGATGAGAAACAGTTCATCGGTGAAAAACAGTTTCATTCAGTCAAATTGTTCATGTAACCTTCACGGATACAGTAGTCACACTATAATAAAACGTGATGCAGTACCCTTATATTGATAATCCACAAATTACACTTTTAGCAATGAAAAGTGTTGAGTTAAATACAGGTGAAGCTTGGGGCAGATTGTGAACTCCTTCATGAGGTTAACAAAAATAAATACCTAAACAAAATGAAAAGCTATCATTAATGGATTATGTACACCGACAGTAGCACACAGCACCAGAGTCCTGGGTTCAATTCTAGCCTTGGGGGACTGTGTCTGTAAAGTTTGCACTCTGTGTGGGTTTCGTCCAGATGCTCTGGTTTGCAGTTGATTAGCCATGCTAAATTATCTTATACTGTCAGGGGCATTAGCAGGGTAAATAAGTGGGATTATGGTGTTCGTGCAGGCTTGATGGGCTGAATGGCCTTCTTCTGCACTGTAGGGCTTCTATTCCATTCTAACCAAATGTGCTATGCAATTATGAACAACATGGCCTCTACCTCTGAACTTGGATAGTTGTGTAATTTCATTCAGCAGATACCAAACTGACATGGCATCAGTGGAACATGCAGATTTGTTTCAAAAAGGTTCTTCCCAATAGCTTTCTGCACACTTACAATAAATGTGAATTCTAAACCATGCTAAATTTATTGCAGGTAGAATTTAAAAATTGGCTTAAGTATATTTCATATTTGAATGTTGACCTCACATCAAAGCAAAAATATTGCCATTAACACCTTTTTAAAAATATCCAGTGTTATCAAAAAACAGGTTTAGTCATTCCTGTACCTGTATGTTTTAAAATATTTCATCTGTTCTAGCTAGAAAAGTCAACCAAATTTAACAAGGATGAGCAAAATAGACCTTACAATTGGCAAAGCACCAGAAACAGCTATGAGTTCACGACACAGTGAAATATTTGACTAAGAGAAGTTTGAATGGAGATCTTAAAACTACCATAGAACAGAATAGAATCCTTACAGTGCAGTAGAGGCTATTTGATTCATCAAGTCTACATGAACTCTCCGACAGAGCATCTTACCCAGGCTCTTTCCTCCACCCTATGCCATAATCCACACATTGCCCTTGGCTAATCCAATTAACCTTAACATCTTTGACCTGTGGTAGGAAACTGAAGCATGTGGAGGAAACCCACACAGACACAAGGAGAATGGGCAAACTCCACACCCAAGGCTGGAATCAAATCTAGGCACAGTGAGGCAGCAGTGCTAACCACTGTTCCACTATGCCACCCACATAAGACACCCACCGCAAACTTCTCCCTCCTGTACTTACCTTTCTAATTTTGCCAGTGGTGAAGTTCCACACTTCAATAAAGCCATCCACAGAACCAGTAACAAGATACTGACCATCTGGAGAAAAGCGAGCACATTCCACATGGGACTTCTGACCGAACTGTTAAAAAAAATACAAAATGATTGACTATACATTCATGTCATTCTGACCATTCCAACAAATTGTCTTACCTTTAGGAAATCTGGTTTTTATCTCAAGTTAAAGGTACTTAAACCCACGTTCCCCAGCACGTTCCCTTCAATTCTGAAAGTTGCATTTAAATGAAAGCTTGAAACTACTTGGAAAAACTCTCACTTGAACATCATGTTTACCCACACCGCTAATCTATGAATAGTACAAAATTCTAAAACAAAACATTGAGATCATAGCTGTGCTTAGTCATTAAATGTGTATTTGCATGAATGGTTTAACCAATTCCATAGGGCTGAGAGTTCAGCTCGATCAGGAGTAACATGCGTTTCATTAAATCTAAATATAGCATTTACCTTGATGTGTCTGCTGAGTTGAGTGGGGAATTTCTCTTCTTCTACATCTTTCACGGCTGCTTTACCTCTAAACAAGTCAATCGTCATACCTGGAGGAAGCAGCCCCTGGTGTTGTTGCCACTTTAATGCCTAAAGCAACCAAAAAATAATTTAAAAAAGGTGACATTTTAATAATGTATAAAATGACAAAAAGTATAAAAGCAAGAGAGTTGGTTGTGAATTATTTGCATTCTTGATTATTGTGGCCTAGGTTTCCCAATCTTAACTCCAATTAAAACCTCTTCATTTTAAATGCGTTACCACTGGCATTATAAAAGGAACACCTAGGTTAGCATTCCTTGTAAGTCTTTAATTTACCAATGTGCAACATGTAAATGATCTTCTCAGCACAATAATTCTCTCTACTCAAATGCTTCTGCTTAGAATGTTCATTAATACCAAAGTTACTGCAAACAACAGTCAGTACAATGTTTATGCTCCAATCAACATATTCCAAGCACGGACATTAAATGGAATGCAACAAGTATAGCAAAATGCAGTACACTTACCTGACCCAACAAAGCCATGAGACGTGAAGGGGGCACCACACTGACTTCTCCTGCCAGTGCCTGAGCAATAGCTGCTCTTCGCTTCTCTTTACTGCTACCATCTGGGTAAGCCTAAGGAGAAACATACAGCAATGCACTGAGGCATGATGGATAATTAAGAAGTAAAATTTCACAGGCTCTCAATTTATTCTGCTTGGTTGACTGTGTTCCATTCACCAACCTCACATTTACAGTTGGCAATGTGCATCTGAAGTACTTTGAAATGCAATAAACATACCCAGTAAGCTGCAGCTGGACTTAACAGAATCAAAGAATCACTACAGTGCAGAAGGAGGGCATGCAGCCCATCAAGTCTGCACCCAAAGCATCCTGCCTAGGCCCTAACCCCATAACCCTACATATTTACTGTGTTAATTCCACTAACCTACACATCTTGAGACACTAAGGGACAATTTAGCATGGCCAATCCACCTAGACTGAACATCTTTGGACTGTGGGAGAAAATTGGAGTACCAAGAGGAAACTCACACATATTACTGACATGAAATAAAAAGACAAGGATTTTTGTTTTTAAAAACACTGAGTCGTGATCAGGAATGTTCCCTGCCTGAAAGGATGGTGGAAGCAGGCTCCATAAACCACTTCCAAAAGGGAAATGGATAAATATTTGAAGGATAAAGAAAAATTAGCAGAGCTACAGGAAAGAGTAAGGGTGTGTTGGATTAATTGGGATTGGTCTTTCAAAGTACTAACACAGTTGCATGATGGACCATGTGGCCTCCATGATGCGTGCATTACAAATATATGCACGGCATGAAAACTGACATCCACAAGTCTATGCGTTTCAACCCATCTCAGCTCCTGTATAAAAATAAAATTACATCGTTGAAAGGGAAGCTGAAATAAATCAGGTAGGCAGCCCAAACCAAAGAAACGTAGGTGCAGATATCATTTAATCTCTGGCTTGAAATATGAATGTGCCATTACAGGTAAGAGGACTGATGTTGACTACACACCTTTAATATAAAACCACCTATAGCAGCAAAGTATAATGGTGTTCAAACAAAATAGCCCCAGACCTCCATAGCAGGAATTTATACTCGTTTCATGTGGGTTGCATCATGATTCCATACATTCTCATTTGTGAAATATTCAACTCCTTACTGTGATTGCCAAAGCCTCCAATAGTATAAATAGCCAGTCAGCGGAGAAATTAAATACTTCTTCACTTTATCCAATATTCAAAAGACACATTATTTATGGATAAGGATTATTAAAAAGCATTATCAATTTAAAAACCTTGGTTTCTCAGGGGTCTTTATTCAAGTTGTATGTTTAGCATCAATGGAAGTCATGGGGTGGTAAGTGAAGAACTGCTGGAAAGAAATTAGAGACTTCACCAGTTTGACAAAAGCAATAGAAAGTTTATTTATAATCTACACCTGGAGACGATAGGTACCATACATTCAACAGATATCTACTTTCTGTTCTCTCCACATGCTCTCCCTTCCACCTTCCCAAAATTTGCCAAATGAAAGATGCTAACGTACCTCACGTGGATCAAAGTAGGACCTTGCTAGCAGATTCTCAAGGTGAATATATCTCTCTGGTTGGGTCTGTTTTAACATAATCATCGGGTCAGTCTGTCGTAGCAATGATCTAGCAGCACCCAACTCACGAAGTTCAATCAGCTCTAAAACTACCTGGAGAATGAACAGTAGACATAACAAGTTCAAAACTCTCAGTATTATGCTAAGCTTAGTTTATGGATTCACAGAGCACACTGTTTTTCTTTCCACAGAAGAGATTCAAAAACAAGGCACACCTAGACTTAGTAAGATCAATTACCCGACATTAATCCAATTGTTAAAAGGTATTCACTGATCAAGTCAAGTCCAGAACAGTAGTGGCACAATTTATTTTGCGTTGACCTGAGGGCAGACAGAACCTTAGTTTAAGGTGGCATCTGAAAGATAGCATCTCTGACAGCGCAGCATCCACTTACTGCATGAAACTGCCCGCTCAGGGTTTGTGCTCAAGCCTTTTGGTACAAGTGAACATTGCTGCTTTCACATTGAGAGCGCAATAGTAAAATACCACACTGTCAGAAGCATATCTGTTTACAATGCTTCTAACTCCAGTAACTTGGAATTGTTAATTGTTTTCAGCACATTGTCAAATAATTTCAGCATTTAACTTATAAAATGCTTTGTCTTTACTCTGATTTTGCCTTGGGGCATACTTAGGTTTGGTGCATTGCTGTTGAAACCTTGTGCTAGCTGACTTGACACAGGATTTATACATTTTAGTGTGAATAATTTGGACTTAAAACAGTAAGAAATTGGAAACTATAATCACTGAAGTAAATCTGACTTGTGTGGTGATGGCTGCAAAATGCGTTTAGATGGTAATGAGCTCTCAGTTACTGTAGAAGCTAACATTTGCTCAAATAAATAGTACATGGGAATTTTCAGTTTGCAAATAAGGGGGAAACCACAACAAAAATGTTTTCCCCTTCAGGTAGAAATCCTCCACAACAGTACAAAAACATACGTAGCTATAGCAACACAATCCCCTCCTTCTGTCTTCAGAGTAATCACATTTGATTAATTATTTTAAGCAAAATACTACAGATGGTGGAACCTGAAACAAGAACAGAGGATGCAGGAAAACCTCACTTGTTCATACAAATCGATGAGAGTTTTATCAGGCAGCTTCAGCGACTGTATGGCTTGTAATACAGTGTCCCAGTGGCCGCTGTTTATATCTGCTACAAAACTCTCAATACTGTCCACAGTGTTCAGAGACACTGTGGTCTCTTCCTGTAAAGTTGCCAGGGTCCGGTGCAAATTGTTCTCCTTCAGATACTGCATGATCAGACGGACAACACTATGAATAAAGAAAAAGCAGCCCTATTAATATATTAAAAATGCACCAGATTTATATTACAAACCAAGCCAACGCAAAGCAAATATACACGACACGCGAAATCTACTTGTATTATAAATCTTATATTGAACATACCTCCTGTCTAACTTTCCTGTCATAAATGCCTGTATCAACATTTGTAAAGAACAAACTTGGATTGCACCTTTTGCAACCTCAGTACATCATAATAGTACTGTACTGTCCAAATGAATATCTTAGAAATACAGTTACTGGTGTAATGTATGAGACACAGCAGCCAATATGCATACATCAAGTTCCCACAAAAGACAACGTGATAATGACTAGAAAGATGACAAACTAAGGCCGCATTCCCTGGTATTTAGACGATTATTTTCTAACAGCCACAGTGCAAGTACCCACACCAGATGGACTGGCAGTGGCCAACCAGCATCTTCTTGAGAGCAATTAGAGATGAGGCCTCATCAGCAACATCCACGTTCCATGAAAGAATTTTAAAAAAGGTCAACGGTGATTTGATTTAAGTTTTCAAGTTTTGAAGGGGAATAGATAGGGTAGTTAGAAGCTACTACCAGAGCTGGGGAATCCAAGACTAGGGAGCATTGTATCAAAATTAGAGCCAGCCCTTTCCAGAGGGAAATCAGGAAATATTTCAATGCACGAAGGATGGTAGGTATTTGAAACTCACTTACGGAAACAGCAATTCTTGCTACATCAATTGTTAATTTAAAGTCTGAAACTGAAAGATTATTAACCAAAGGCAGCTTTATGAAGTTAGGTCAGAGATCAGAATGATCCCACTGAATTGTGGAACAGGCTTTGGGGCTAAACAGCCTCCTCTAGGTCTTTTGTTTACATTTTAGTTGTGTCAACTGAAAGACAATTGTTGATCTAGAATTACTTCACTCCTCAAAATTGTGCCAGGGCTCTCCTCAAAGATATAATATATATTATATATATTTAACATAGCGAAGTTTTAACATATAATCTGAAAGAGAGTCCTCCAAAACTGCAGCAATCTTTCAGCACTGCATTAGAATGACTACCTAGACTATGTGCTCATATCTCTGGGGTGGGCCTTACACCAATAACATGAAAGGCTGAAATTTTTTAAATTGCTAGCAGAAATTGACAATGTAAAGTTTGCATCTAGGGGCTGCTGCACCATATCTTACAGGAGGATGCAATGACACTGTGACATGTTTAATAGGAGGTTTCTATTACTAAAACAGATACAGGAATTTATTATGGAAATATCAAAGCAAGATTCCTATGTCCAATACCCTCACTTCATCCAACAATTTGCATTTTTATAAACCTAAAATGTAGGGAAATGCTCCAAGGTTCTTGAAAGAACAGTGCAAAACAAAGTCTGATACCAGGCCATATGAAGTTAGTAGGCTAGAAAAAAAGGGGAGGAAGTAAGGAAGAAAGAGAGGTAGAAGAGTGGATATATATGCCGGGGGGGGGGGGGGGGGGGGGGGTGATTCCAGAGCTTAGGAGCTAGGCAGAGGATGGCATGGCCAATAACAGTACAATGATTAAGAATGGGGATATCAAGAGAGGTTAGAGAGTTACAGATGGAGGAAGATTAGAGATAGGACGAGATGCAGCCATCTGCCCTCTCGACTAGGGGTCAGAGATCCTTTGGCACTATTTCACTTGTCACATCACCTTGTGTGGTTGAGTGTCAAATTTTGCTTTATAATGTAAATTGAAGTGCTTTGGGATGCATTGCTATGGTAAAGGAGCTATTTATAGATTAGCAAAGCAATCCAAGTTACGAGGAATTTTTTTTTTTAAGCACAGCGAGTTATGACAATCTGAAGTGCACTGCCTGCAAGTTTTCAAAAAGAAAACTAGACATAACTTATAAGGTAATATACTGTGGGGCTCTGTGCAAGGTCCAGAGGAGGGGTATTTAAGAGTCAGCACAGGCATTTTGTCTCAAATAGCCTCCTTCCGTGCTGAATCATTATATGAGAAAATAGTGTTAATACCACAGACCAGTTCCTAGATACTACTATATAACACATGATTCAGCCTTCAGCTCTCGGGGCTATGGTTTGAAGTTGGAAGTTAATATTTAAGCTATAGGTTGGTGCTGGTCCTGAAATGGGCATTGGCAATAATTGGGCTGTCAATACCAGAGATCATTACTGGCAATGTCAGTCTTAACGCTTCCCATTTGTAGTACCCAGGCAAATGGGAATCACTTAAAAAATGCCTTTCTATGCTGATGATTGTGCTCCACGTACATCCTCACACTCTCCTCATTTAACTCGTTTCCCTTAAATTCCCCCATTGGATTTATTGGTGATTACTTTATATTTATGGCTTTGAATTCCCTCCACCAGCAGAAACACCTTCTTTATGTCTACTTTATTGAATCCTTCATAATCAAAGAGCTAAATCAGATCGCCCATCAGTCTTCTCTATGACTAGAGAAGCTTATTGAGCCATTTCTGATAGTTACAACGTCCCAGTTGTCGCTCAACAGCTTGTCCTCACAACCTTCTCTCCAAGGAAAAATGTCCCAACTTCTCCAATGTTATCTTTGTAATTGCCATTCCTCAGCCCGGGAGCCATCCTTGTGAACCACTTTTGCACTTTCTGTAATTAAGGTTGCCAATGTGATTAAATGTATGTCTGGAAGTTTCATCATAGGAACTGCCCTCATACTTCAGCCATTAGTCAGCCAACACATCAATCCTTGTGACTTACTATGCTAATTGGAAAGCAAAAGGACTCATTATCCACTTGGCTGAAGCTTAACTGTTAAGGCAACAGCCATTCTACCACCACTCCTCCCCCCACCCCCGACCATTGTCAATATTTTGACATATTTTAATGAGAAAAGCACAAAGAAAATGACAAACAAAAAATCCTTTTTGAATGTCCTGATAATTTTTCCACAGGGTTGCCCAACATCCTGAACTGGAGACAATACAGTCATACAAATTAAGAATAGGAAACAGCTATTCAGTCCCTCGAGCCTCCTCCATCATTCGATAAGATGACAGCTGATCCCATTTTGGTCTTGACTCTACTTTCAGCATACCCAGTCCCACCAATAACCCCGGACTCCCTTGTTAGTCAAGAATGTCCATCTCAGCCATAAAAACATTCATTGGTCCAGTTTCCACTGCACTGCAGGGAAATGAAGTCCCAAAGACTCAAGACCTGCAGTGGGAAAAAAAATGCCTTTCCGTCTCCGACTTAAGGGGGAACACCCCATTATTTTTAAAGCGTCTCCCTAGTTCTAATTATTCCCATGTTGGGCGGGGGGGGGGGTGTGTGTGTGTACCAAATTGAAGGGAGATGGCAATGGCAGAATGGTTAGCACTGTTACTTCAGCGTCAGTGACCTAGCTTCAATTCTTGCCTCGGCCACTTTCTCTGTGCCTGCGTGGGTTTTCTCCCAGTGCTTCAATTTCCTCCCAGTCACAATTCAAAGATGTGTAGGTTAGATGGATTGGCCAAGCTAAACTGACCCAATGTCAGGGAGATTAGCAGGGTAAATCTGTGGGATTAGGGGAATACAGCCCAGGTGGGATTGTGGTCAATACAGACTTGATGGGCCAAACGGCCTCTTTCTGTACTTTAGGGGTCCTATGGTGTGTGGTGGGAACTTTTTCACAGAGTAATGGGTGTCTGGAACGTACTGCCTGAAATGGTGGTGGAAGCAAGCACTTTAGCAACATTTAAGAGGTATCCGGATGGGTACGTGAATAGAGAGGGAAGTGGACCAAGTAAGGGCATGTGGGGTTTTTTCTGTAGTTTAGTTAGGGCATCATGATCAGTATGGGCTTGGAGGAGGAAAGGGTTAGGATTCCTGTGCTGTCCACTTTTTTGTTGTTCAATGCTCCAGCTGAAGCTGAACCAGTGTTTTACCAGCATATTAGTGACCATCTCATACTACCAAGCCCCCTTGGGTTTGGGTCCCAACCACCAGTGGGAACTCCATCGGAGAGACAGACCTTTACACATCAACCTTCATCATAGAAACAAAGGGGCTACGAGTAGGCCATTCAGCCCTTTTGAGGCTGGTCTGCCATTCAGTACGATAATCCAATTCAATACCCTGATCCCCTTTCCTCCGTAATCCTAGAATCCCTACGGTCTAGACAAGGTTTTAGCCTTAACCACTTTCTGTGGTAGTGAATTCCATCTTTAAAGGACCGGATGTTTATTTTCAATGCAACCCCAGAGTCATTGCATTGCCAAGCCCAGCCTATGCCGCAAATAATGCAAAGTGTGAATTCACTGCTCGAACTCTCTACGCTGGAATGTACATTAAATTAAAGATCTGGGCTTTGCTTTCTGATTGCAGAGCCATCGCCGCCGCGCGCGCGGGGCTCGAGCCGCCAACCGCCCCGCGTTCCATTAACGGTCCCGCGCGGTTTGAATTCTAACGGCTCCGCTTACTCAGCCGATTCGATCTCGATCGACATGTCGGCCGCCCGCTCGCTTCACCGACCAACAAAGGAAGAAGACAGGAAAACAAATTCTGCCCAAAAAAAAACCCCCAGCTCCCCTTCAAAGGCCCCACAGCTTCAGCCCAGCCTGCTTCCGGTCTCCCCCAATCATCTACTTCCGGGGTCAGTGAGTCCTTCCATTCCGGAAGTGAGCTATCCAACCAATTAATGAAGAGGGTTATATGTCTACAATGAGTCATCCCGTCAAGGGAGAGGGATATTGTTTTGTTTTGCAGCATTGTCCCTTAATAATGTCCCCAGTCTCCCCCTCTCCGAAACCAGGGAGAGAGCACCAGAGGCCTCACCCCACTTTCTGTTATTTTCTTTGACATCCCCTATCTCCTGGGGAGAGGACCCCCCCTTACTTCCTTCCCTCTTGACCGCCCCCCCCCACCCCCCACCCCCCGTGCCTCCCATAAGGGCCAGAAAGGCCCTCAAAAGAAAAAAAAAGTCCCCAACCCCTCTCCCCTCCTTACTTATGAAGTAATTACACCAAAGCATAAAACAGAGGGAACTTAAATAATAAAGATCATCCATGTCCAAACCACAATGACCCATGTCAGATGTAGCCATTTCGAAATAGGTCATAGGGAAGACACCGGGTGGGATTTACCGGCCCTAAAATCCCACCCGAGGTCAACAGACCTTTACATCGTTCTCCCCTGCCTGCCCACTATGATTCCTGTGTGGGCGGGACAGTAAAACTCCAGCTGCGGTGTTAGAGGGGAACAACTATTGAAGAATAAATTTAAGGAAATTGTATCATTAAAGGTAGGAGGAGGTGATGGCCTAGTGGTATTGTTAGTAGACTATATTAATCCACAAGCTCAGCTAATACTCTGGGGATCTGGGTTTGAAACCTGCCAGATGGTGGAATTTGAATTCAATAAAATCTAGAATTAAGAATCTATTGATAACCATGAAACCACTATCGATTGTTGGAAAAACACATCTGGTTCACTAATGTCCTTGTGGGAAGGAAATCTGTTGTCCTTACCTGGCCTGGCCTACATGTGGCTCCAGAGCCACAGCAATTTGATTGACTCTCAACTGCTCCCCAAAGGCGACTAGGGATGGGCAATAAATACCAACTGACCTGCAACACCCGTGTCCCAAAAATGAACATAAAAATTGGTTGACTATTCAATTCTGAAGAGTCCCAATGGACTCTTAGAGTGGAATCTTACTGGCCTTTCATATTCTGCTGCCACTGCAGCAAGGATGGAGAATTTGGTACCCAGCCAAATCTCCATTCACTGCAATGGGATCAGAAAATCCCACTGGTGTGAATGGTGATGAGATTCTCCCTGAATGCTGACTCTATTTCTCTGCTTATTTTCTATTTTTATTTGAAGTCCATCATCCCTGATATGTGCATAGTGAAAGGGATTTGCCTGCCTGAATGATAGGTTAGAATCTAAGATTTTTTGACTGTCTCCTATTGCTTTAGGATCAGGGAGACTGAAACCCTGACTAAATAATTGGCTTTACAGACATTAAAACACCACAGTTTTGCTAAGGGAGAGGAAATGCTTACAAACTTAGTCCATTCAAAACTCAGAATGGTCAAAGTCTTCTGCTTTGGGATACTGAGGGGTTAATCTTCTATTGACATCTCTCCTGGTCTCTGCTTCTGGTCATTCTCCATGAGGTTTTAAAAAATTAATTCATGGGACATGGGCGTCGCTGGCTGGGCCAGCATTTATTGCCCATCCCTAGTTGCCCTTAGAGGGCAGTTGAGAATCAACCACGTTGCTGTGGCTCTGGAGTCACATGTAGGCCAGACCAGGTAAGGATGGCAGATTTCCTTCCCTAAAGGACATTAGTGAACCAGATGAGGTTTTTCTGACAATCAACAATGGTTTCATAATCATCAATAGATTCTTAATTCCAGATATTTTTATTGAATTTAAATTCCATGGTGGGATTCAAATCCAGGTCTTCAGAACATCAGCTGAGTTTTTGGATTAATAGTCTAGCGATAATACCACTAGGCCATCACCTCTCTAGCTCTCTTCCATTTCAGAGTCAATCACATTGCTATGGTCACATGTAGGCCAGACCAGGTAAGGATGGCAAATTTTCTTCCCTGAAGGGTGGGTGTTTATGATAAACAACAGTGGTTTCATTATTAGTTTTTGATTGAAATCTGTCATGGTGGGATTTGAACCCGGATCGCCAGATCTTGCCCTGGGCCTCTGGATTACTAATCCAGTGATAATACTACTGCCTCTTGCCAATGCAAAGATGGCTTTTGATGTTTATGATGTTTTCTCACAATGTTACTTGGTCTAGCCAGGCAGAATGATTATCTTTAATCTTGTCCCTAATCTCCATTAAGGTATATGAAGCCTTGCTTAGTCATCAACAATCCAGAGCTTTTGAACTTAATCAAATCACCCAACATGTTGCCTGATTTTGATTAAGTTTAACAGCTCTCTATTCTATCTCTTAAAAGTAGCATTTTTGTTGCATGACCTACATGGCCTCAGGTTGTTCCAAAGCACTTTGCATCCAATTAAATAGTTGTAAAATATAGCACTGTTGTAAACGTGGCAGCCAATTTATGTACAGCAAGGTCCCACAAACAGCAAAGCAATAATAACCAGATACTCTGTTTTTAGTAATGTTGGTTGCGGGATAAATGTTGGTCACAAAAAAAGACAATAAAACAAGTTTTAACATAATAAAATATCTCAAGGCAGCTCAGAGGATCATTATGGAGCAAAACATCACACAAGCTTTAAAAGGAAATATTAGGGCAGATGACAGAAGCATGGTCAAAGAAGTAGGTTTTAAGGTGCGTCTTGGAGGAATGTGAGGTAGAGAGATATAGGAATGGAATTCCAGAGCTTGGGGATTAGACAGTTGAAAGCTTGACAGTCAATGAAGGAGTGATTAAAATAGGGAATGCTCAAGAGGCCAGAAGTGACGGAGCACAGAGATCTTAGAGGGTTATGGGCTGGAGGAAATTAGGGAGCATAAGGCCATGGAGGGATATGGATAATAAGATGAGCATTGTATGACCAAGAATCAATGTAGACCAGTGAGCACAGGAGAAATGAATAAATAGGATCTAGTGTGGGTTAGAGTCAGTAGAGGTTTAGATGAAATCTAGTGTATGGGAAGGGGGGTACAGTGTGGGAGGTTGGCCAGGTATTCATTGGAAACAGTCAAGTCTAGAGGCAATAAAGGCCAGGATGAGGGTTTTGGCAGCAGATAAACCGTGGCAAGGGTGCAGTCAGGGAATGTTATGGAGGTGGTTTTTATAAATATATAAAAAGGAAGAGGCTGGCTAGGGTGAACGTTGGTCCTTTAGAGGATGAGAAAGGGGACCTAGTGGTAGGGGATGGGGATATGGCTAAGGTATTGAATAACTTTTTTGTTTCTGTCTTCACGGAGGAGGATGTGAATAATTTGCCGGGTGTTAGCGATGGAAAGGTGGTAGGACTGGAGGGTCTTAATGACATTGCTGTTACTAGAGAGGCGGTGCTCGACAGACTGGAGGGGCTGATTGTGGACAAGTCCCTAGGACCGGATGGAATGCATCCGAGGGTTCTGAAAGAAATGGCGGAGGTTATAGTGGATGCATTGGTGGTTATTTTCCAGACGTTGCTGGATTCCGGGGAAGTGCCGGAAGATTGGAAAACGGCTAATGTTACGCCGTTGTTTAAGAAGGGTGCCAGGCAAAAGGCAGGGAATTATAGGCCGGTTAGTTTAACGTCTGTGGTAGGTAAAATGTTAGAATCCGTCATTAAGGAGGAAATTGCAAAGCATCTTGAAGGGAATTGCTTGATAGAGCAGACGCAGCACGGTTTCATTAAAGGGAAGTCGTGTCTGACAAATTTACTGGAGTTCTATGAGGATGTGTCTAGGGCGGTGGATAAAGGAGAGCCGGTGGATGTGGTCTTTCTGGATTTTCAGAAGGCGTTTGACAAAGTACCTCATAAGAGGTTATTGCAGAAGGTCAGGGGACTTGGAGTTGGGGGTAAGGTGTTAGCGTGGATAGAGGATTGGTTGTCAAATAGGAGGCAGAGAGTGGGGGTCAATGGGTGCTATTCAGATTGGCGGATGGTGACTAGTGGAGTGCCCCAGGGGTCGGTGCTGGGGCCTCAGCTTTTTACCATTTATATGGATGATCTGGAGGAGGGAACCAAGTGTAGGGTGTCGAAATTTGCGGATGACACCAAGATTGGGGGAACGGCAAATTGTGCGGAGGGTGTGGAGAGTCTGCAGAAGGATCTAGATAGGCTGGGCGAATGGGCCAGGAAATGGCAAATGGAATTTAATGTTGGCAAGTGTGAGGTGGTCCACTTTGGTAGGAAGAATGGTAGGAAGGACTATTACTTACGTGGCGAAAAACTGCAGCAGGCGACGGTGCAGAGGGACCTCGGGGTCCTTGTGCATGAGTCGCAAAAACCCAGCTTGCAGGTGCAGCAGGTGGTCAGGAAGGCGAATGGGATGCTGGCCTTCATAGCGAGGGGGATTGAATATAAAAGTAGGGAGGTCTTGGTGCAGCTGTATAGGGCATTGGTGAGGCCGCAGCTGGAGTACTGTGTGCAGTTTTGGGCGCCGCACCTGCGCAAAGATATTTTGGCCTTGGAGGGAGTGCAGAGGAGGTTTACTAGGCTGATACCGGAGTTGAGGGGGTTGAGCTATGAGGAGAGGCTGAATAAACTAGGCTTGTACTCGTTGGAGTTTAGAAGAATGAGGGGAGATCTCATTGAGACGTATAAGATGATGAATGGGATGGATAGGATAGAAGTGGAGAGACTCTTCCCGCTCAAAAAAGACAGTAGGACTAGGGGGCACAGCCTCAAGATAAAGGTGGGGCATTTTAGAACGGAGTTGAGGAGGAACTTCTTCACTCAAAGGGTGATGAATCTCTGGAATTCTCTACCCGTTGAAGTGGTGGAGGCTGCCTCGCTAAATATTTTCAAGAAGCGGGTTGATGGGTTTTTGATAAGAGAGGAGATTAAGGGTTATGGGGAGAGGGCCGGAAAGTGGAACTGAGCCACGACAGATCAGCCATGATCTTATTGAATGGCGGGGCAGGTTCGAAGGGCCAGATGGCCTACTCCTGCTCCTATTTCTTATGTTCTTATGTTCTTATCATCTTAGCCATGCTGTGATAGAAATCTCACCTTGGAGTCAAATATAATACCAACCAATGTTACAAAGAGTCTGGTTCTGTCTCAGAATGGGAAAAGGGAGGACTCAGTCTCGGGGACAGAAGACAATAGTTTTCATCTTCCCAAGCAATTTCTGCTTATCAATACAGGATATTGGACAAGTCGTCCTTTTTTTCATACACTGAGCTGGAGAACAAATAGAATTCTTTGTCAATAATGTACATATTGAAAATGACATCCTGATTTCCAATGTTTGATGATTAGTGACTTTGCATAGCAGGAGAACAGTTTTCTTCATCCGATCTTCTGTGTCCATGCAGAGGGCTTCATTTTAATGTCTCATCCAAAAGATGACACCTGCAACAGTGCTGCACATCCTCAGCGCGGCCACAGGGCATGTCAGCTTAGATTATGCACTCAAGCTTCTAGAGTGGGATTTGAGGCAAGACTTCTATCCACTAAGTCATTGTGACACTGACATTATAAGTCCATGTTGAAAAATCCAGAATGCTTCACGAAGCAGGACAAATACTGATGACAGGGGAAAGTTGAAAAAGTTGATCATCCACAGGGGTTGTGGCAGATGAGCAGCAGTAGCCTTCCCAATGATTTTAAATTGAGGCCATGACCTCCATATGGCCTGGTCAAATTATCCTCTGCCTTCTAACACTGTCTTACCTAAAGGGGCCATTTGGTCTCAAGTCCTAATAGTCAAACAAAAGGAAATAAGAACAGCTTAGGAATTCCTTCAGAGTTCTCTCACTTCATAGCTGTAACTTCCTTGGAAGTGTCGAATATAAAATTCCCACTCTAGCTTCTAGTAAAGTTATAGCAGTGTCAGGGGAGCAGCTCTTAAGAAATTCCTGGTGAAAATCTTTTTGCCCTTGGCATTAAAAAAATGTTGGATGAATTATTAACCCATTCAATTTTGACACTAAAATGACCAGCGTTATTAAATCAGGGTCATTCAAACGGTAGGAAATGAGAACTATCAAAAAATGTCATTAGATCATGCACTGTATCCAAAACGAGAGATCACATACTGAAATGGAATCACTCCACTGTTAATAGCTGCCTGAATCCTAAACTGAGTTTCTTCTCTCAGCCTCTCTCTCTTTCTCTCTCTGTCCTGGAATTCTCTGCCCGTTGAAGCGGTGGAGGCTGCCTCGCTAAATATTTTTAAGACGCGGGTTGATGGGTTTTTGATAAGCAAGGGGATTAAGGGTTATGGGGAGAGGGCGGGAAGGTGGAACTGAGCCACGACAGATCAGCCATGATCTTATTGAATGGCGGGGCAGGCTCGAAGGGCTAGATGGCCTACTCCTGCTCCTATTTCTTATGTTCTTATGTTCTCAAGGCAAATGGAAAGGATTGAGCTGGATTTTTACATAGTACAAGGGCATTGGTTGTGAAATTCCAGTGCAGCAGGAAAATAAATTACACATAATTATATAGAAACTACAGCATAGAAACTGGCCTTTCAGAATCTAGACTGAAACTAGAACCTAGAACATAAACTGCTTAAATAGATTTTTTTTGTTAATAAGTTTTACAATTGAATATAATGTTTGGGTGAACAGCAATTAACCTATTGTTCATCATATGCATCATGCCATTTTTCTCATGTGACAATAATAATATTTAAATTCGCAGAGCACATTTTAAAATAATGCAGAACACACAGAACTGAAACAGGTCATTTGAAATAGCATGTCCAGTGTTTCAGCTCTGCATGAGTCTTTCCTACTCTTAAGTGACATTTAAGAACATCTTCCACCTTAACTCCCTCTTTAAATTCAATTTTTTGTCTTAACATCTCTTCCCACATTCCTCACACAGGACCATATGTCATTTGTTCTTAAGCCTTGCTTTCAGAGATCACTGACCCTTGATCTATTATTAACATGATGAGGAGATGCTGGCATTGGATTGGGGTGGGCACAGTAAGAAGTCTCACAACAAAAGGTTAAAGCCCAACAGATTTATTTGATAGCATAAGTTTTCAGAGTGCTGCACCTTCATCAGGTGAGTGATCAACACGTTCTGCTCTTATCTTTATGCCACTATCAACACTTTCTTTAGTTTTTAACACTACTATTAACACTCCCTTTGTCTTGTGCTCCTGACATCTTTGTCAAATCTCTTCTGAGCTCTCACCTATCCCTGACCTTTTATTTTACTCAACCTGCTCCACCCCTTTATACAGTAAAATCCATTACATTTCTCCTTCTGTTTAACTCTGGAGAGTCATTCAGACTCAAAATATTAACTCCATTTCTCTCTCCACAGATGTTGCCAGACCTCCTAAGATTTTCCAGCATTTTCTATTTTTATTTCAGATTTCCAGCATCCACAGTATTTTGCTTTTCTTTTACTTGTTGAACTCAGTGCTGACACCAGAAAACTGTTAAGTGGCTAACTGAAAAATGAGAGGGTGAATTTTTCCATTGCGTCCACCACGGGGATCATAGCGGGTGATGGGTGGACCATGGAAAGGTCCATTGACCTCAGGTGGGATTTTCCGGTTTCAGGGTGAATGTGGTTGAGATGTTCCTTGAGCTCATGATGAGCTTTACTGGAACAGTATAGGCAACCACTGAGGTCAAAATGGGAGACAGATGGAGGAGTAAAATGGCTTCTCAGTAAAAATGTAATTAATAATTTTTTGGCACACCATGTACAGGGGTATGGGTTTCTGCTTTTAGGAGATGAAGGTGGGTCGGTGGCAATTGGAAAACTGATAGTAAAGCGACAGTACTATATCAGAGACTTCTACCACTATTTGATTTTTATTGCTCTGTAGTAAAGTTTAAGGACCACAATTCTCACAGATTAAAACATTTCATATATATGCATTAGCTAGTAAAGATAATTACATCAAATTACAAAGACTTTTACTACACAGAAATAGGCCATTTGCTCAACTTGTCTATATACCAGTGATTATGGTATGAGCCATGAGGCTCATGGTAGGAGACATGAGCCTCCTCCATCTCCTTCATCTCATCCTATCAGCATACCCCATTCCTCTTATTCTTATGCATTTACGGAGTTTCCTCTTAAATGCATCAAACATATTAGGCACAGCTCCTCCACATGGTAGTGAATTCTCTCTCCTGAATTCCTTATTGGATGTATTAGTGACTATCTTATACTGATGACACTAGTTTGGACTCCCTCAACATTCAGAAACATCTTTCCTGTGTCTACCCAATCAAACCCCTTCATCATTTTAAAGACCTCTTATTGTCCACCTCTCGGATTTCTCTTTTCCAAAGAAAGGAGTCCCAGACTGTTAAATTTTTCCCCATTGTATTGGAGTACAAAGCTTAGAATGTAGAGTTCTGGATGCACTTTAACTGTCACGATTCTTTGAGTTGACTCCCACTCACACAATTTGCGAGATTATTTCCCCTCTGCCAGTCTTGTGACACTTGATTGAGTCTGGAGGGTAAGAATCACGTGATGTTTTCTGCTGAAAAGCAGTGTGAGAGATTGCAAAAGCAAATGAGAGTAGATCTGTTTTCACTGATATACAACTGGCCCTTCATCCGGAAACATTTCAGCAGCTGCAGCAAAAGGTACGACTTAGTTTTTGGGGTTTTTTGATAATGATTGTGCCTTAATTATCATTTGGTTGCCCGCCTTGTAAGTCACGGTTTACACGATGGGTCACCTCTGTGTCAAACATCACCTGGTGGGGTTCAGCAATCCACTCTGGCACAAAGTCCCTGCCACATTTCCTGCAGGGAAGACAGTGGGCCAAGAAGGTGTATTATTCTCTGGCCTCTGTTTTCTTTGGGTTTTCTTCTAAGTTTCTGTATGCATTTTCCAATGCTTTTCATTTGAATCATCAAATTAGATTACTTTGCAATCAGTAGTTTTTTGAAATGGTTTGATGATCTTCATCATTTGTTGCAATGTTTCAAGAACTAGTCATGACACGAAGAATGACTCGGTGATTAACAGGTTAAGTGTCTTTGGCTACAGGAAGACATATGGCCAAATGAACAGATAAGTAGCTGATGGAATTTAACTCTGAAAGGTATGAGCTGATATACTTTGGAAGGAGTAATTTGGTAAGGAAGTATTCAATGAACATCATGACACCAGGAAGTTCTGAGGAACAAAGGGGCCATGGAGTGTTTGTCCATTGATCTCTGAAAGCTACCCCATTAACTAGCTCACTAACTATAAGTTAGTGGAGTTGTTAAAAAGGCAGATGCTGCACTTGTCTTTATCAATCAAGACATAGATTACAAAAGCAGAGAGGTTATTTGGATTGCATAGAACTTTGGTGAGGCTACGGTGGAGTGCTATGTGCAGTTCTGGTCACCACATTATAGGATGGATGTGATTGCACTGGAGGGGGTGCAGAAGAGATTCACCAGAATGTTGCCTGGAATGGAACATTAAAGTTATGAAGAGAGGTTGGATAGACTTGGGTTGTTTTTGTTGGAGCAGAGATGACTGAGGGCAACCTGATTGAGGTGTTCAAGATAATGAGGGGCATGGACAGACAGAGTGGATAGGGAGCAGCTGTTATTCTCAGTTGAATGGTCAGTTATAAGACAATTCAAGTTCGAGGTGATGGGCAGGAGGTTTAGGGGGATATGAGGGAAGATTATTTTATAGAGAGGGTGGTGACGATCTGGAATGTGCTGCTGGAAGGGTGGTGGAGGCAGGTTGTCTTACATCCTTTAAAAAGTACCTGGATAAGCATTTGCCTCATCATAACATTCAAGGCTATGGACCAAGCGCTAGTAAATGGGATTAGATAGGTAGGTTTGATGTTTCTCACATGTCGGTGCAGACTCAATGGACCAAAGGGCCTCTTTTGCACTCTGTGATTCTGAACTTCTTTCCATACTTGGGGTGATTGCAGAACCAGATTAAAGGCATTGATAGAAAGTAATTTTGTGATAGGTACCTCTATCCCAGTATTTTTAATGATGCAAATAAGAAGATTGTCTTTCGCCCATCAAAATCTCCAAGAAATGCCTTTCATCAAAATACTCCAACATTCTTCAACTCTTGAAGAACTTGACCTCAGCCACAACTGTCTTAATGAGTATCCTTTAACTATTTTTTGTTTATTATTTTGACTGTTAACCATTACTAAGGCGGTAACTGCAAAACTTGTAGGTTTGTGAAAATACTTTTTTCTCCTTGATTTATTAAGTTGTGTGATATCTCTTAGAGCATATCTTCTCTGTTAATGATGCATTCAAGGGGAAGCTGAGTAAACACATAAGGGAGAAAGGAATAAAAAGATATTCTGATAGAATGAAATTAGGTTGATGGGAGGAGGCTAGTGTGCAACAAAAAACACCAGCAGCACTGGCCAGTCGGCCAAATGGCCTGTTTCTTGCTGTAAAGTTCTATGCTTGAAACTGCAGCAGGTTATTGCCCTGTGGAGAGTTTGAATAGGAGATGTTGATTCCTGTTATGATATCAGCGGAGAGAACCAAGAGTTTTTCCCAGAGAGATAGGTGAGAACTTTATGGTCAAAATGATTTTCTCACAGCCAATTATGAAGCAGCATTCAGAACATAGGAACAAGAATGCATCACTCAGCTGCAGCTTCAAGAGTGGGGACCTCACAACCACTCTAGGGGGATTGCTGCGTGACTCAAAAAAAATGCACATGAAAGGAAGGGGGAAGGAGAAAGAATATAAAGGAAAGACAAAATCAACATTAAAATGGGAGGAAAAGAAGTTACAAATACACCTCCATTTAAGCTATATCTCCCTGTCAATAAAATTTGACGCTGAATTAGATTTGAGTAAATGCAATTCTGTCCCGTCAGCCTTGGTTACCTCCACTTCCAAGGGTTAGCCTGACAACCATGTCATAGTTTTAGACCTCTACTTAATCACTTGTGCAGACCTATGCCAAAGACCCTGCTGGAATTCTCCGGCTGTTCAATCCAGGGGGATTCTCTGGCAGCGTATCATCGTACGTGGATTTCCAGCTGGTATGCAGTGACATCAATGGAAATTCCCATTGACAGAGGCGGGACAAGAGAATCCCGCTGCTAACAAATAACACACCACCTCCCGCTGGTGGGAAACATGCCCACTGAGTTTCAGATCTTTGATATTTATGACTCCTTTGGCTAGAGAGTCCAGAACGACAAAACTGAAAGGAATTGTCACAAACAGAATGGAAAATTTAATGGACCAGACAAAGGTCCGTTGACATTAAACAGGAGTATCCAGTCCTGTAGTGAACAGGACTGGAAAATCCCAGCCAGGGAGTGGTAGTCTCAGGAGAATGGGTCAAATAGGACAGAGATGAGGAGGAATCTCTTTACAGGGGGTTGTGAATCTTTGGAATTTTCTTCCGCAAAGGGTGGTGGATGCTTTGTCATTTAGTATGTTCAAGACTGAGATTAATAACCTTCTGGGCATTAAGGAAATCAGGAGATATGGGGATAGGATAGGAATGTGGCATTGAGGTGGAGGTACTGCCATGATTTTACTGAGTGGTGGAGCAGGCTCAAGAGACCATGTTACCTACTGGCACCTACTCCTGCTCCCATTTCTGTTTTAATGTTCTGCCCTTTTAATTTTCCCCTGTGTTGAGGCACCAATGGCCTCCTTTATATTTACCAGCCCAATGACAGTGATGGGATGGATTGCCATGTATACAGTAAATTTTCTGACCCAGGATACTGGGACAATTCACTTGATGACCCAAGAGAGAAAATATGTGTTAAAGACATGTATTAAGGCGTGGTAATTGGGCAGTATTGGATTCACCCCACAAGGCAGATTTCATAGAATCATTGAATCTTTACAGAGCAGAAGGAGGCCATTCAGTCCATCAAGTCAGTACCGACTCTCCAACAGAGCATCCCACCCACGTCCTCTTACCATATCCCCACATATTTACTCCACTAATTCCCCTAACCACACATCTTGGGATACGGAGGGACTATTTAGCATGGCCAGTCTACCTAACCTGCACATCTTTGGACTGTGGGAGGAAACTGGAGCACCCAGATGAAACCCATGCAGACACGTGCAAGAACGTACAAACTCCACAACAGCTAGAATTGAAGCGGGTCCTTGGCACATGAGGCAGCAGTGCTACCCACTGTGCCACTGTGTTGCCGTAGCAATCTCCAGCAATTTAGTCTTACCACTTAAGATATTAGTCAAATTGCCCACTGTTTGACGTTTATATAAGGTAATAAGCCGTGGATAACGAAGGAGGTGAAGGAAAGTGTTAAATTAAAAGCGGAGGCGTTTAGAGTAGCTAAGAGTAGTGGGCGAGAAGAGGATTGGGAGAGGTTTAAATGTCAACAAAGATTGACAAAGAAGTTGATAAAGAAGGGTAGGAGAAACTATGAAGCTGGGCTAGCGCTTAATATAAAAAAGGATAGCAAGAGTTTTTATAAATATATAAAAGGGAAGAGGCTGGCTAGGGTGAATGTTGGTCCTTTAGAGGATGAGAAAGGGGACCTAGTGGTAGGGGATGGGGATATGGCTAAGGTCTTGAATAACTTTTTTGTTTCTGTCTTCACGGAGGAGGACGTGAATAATTTGCCGGGTGTTAGCGATGGAAAGGTAGTAGGACTGGAGGGTCTTAATGACATTACTGTTACTAGAGAGGCGGTGCTCGACAGACTGGAGGGGCTGATTGTGGACAAGTCCCCAGGACCGGATGGAATGCATCCGAGGGTTCTGAAAGAAATGGCGGAGGTGATATTGGATGCCTTGGTGGTTATTTTCCAGACGTCGCTGGATTCCGGGGAAGTGCCGGATGATTGGAAAACGGCTAATGTTACGCCGTTGTTTAAGAAGGGTGCCAGACAAAAGGCGGGGAATTATAGGCCGGTTAGTTTAACGTCTGTGGTAGGTAAAATGTTAGAATCCGTCATTAAGGAGGAAATTGCAAGGCATCTTGAAGGGAATTGCTTGATAGAGCAGACACAGCACGGTTTCATTAAAGGGAAGTCGTGTCTGACAAATTTACTGGAGTTCTATGAGGATGTGTCCAGGGCGGTGGATAGAGGAGAGCCGGTGGATGTGGTCTTTCTAGATTTTCAGAAGGCGTTTGACAAAGTGCCTCACAAGAGGTTATTGCAGAAGGTCGAGGGACATGGAGTTGGGGGTAGGGTGTTAGCGTGGATAGAGGATTGGTTGTCAAATAGGAGGCAGAGAGTGGGGGTCAACGGATTGGCGGATGGTGACTAGTGGAGTGCCCCAGGGGTCGGTGCTGGGGCCTCAGCTTTTTACCATTTATATAGATGATCTGGAGGAGGGAACCGAGTGTAGGGTGTCGAAATTTGCTGATGACACCAAGATTGGGGGAACGGCAAATTGTGCGGAGGGTGTGGAGAGTCTACAGAAGGATCTAGATAGGCTGGGCGAATGGGCCAGGAAATGGCAAATGGAATTTAATGTTGGCAAGTGTGAGGTGGTCCACTTTGGTAGGAAGAATGGTAGGAAGGACTATTACTTACGTGATGAAAAACTGCAGCAGGCGACGGTGCAGAGGGACCTCGGGGTCCTTGTGCATGAGTCGCAAAAACCCAGCTTGCAGGTGCAGCAGGTGGTCAGGAAGGCGAATGGGATGCTGGCCTTCATAGCGAGGGGGATTGAATATAAAAGTAGGGAGGTCTTGGTGCAGCTGTATAGGGCATTGGTGAGGCCGCAGCTGGAGTACTGTGTGCAGTTTTGGGCGCCGCACCTGCGCAAAGATATTTTGGCCTTGGAGGGAGTGCAGAGGAGGTTTACTAGGCTGATACCGGAGTTGAGGGGGTTGAGCTATGAGGAGAGGCTGAATAAACTGGGCTTGTACTCGTTAGAGTTTAGAAGAATGAGGAGAGATCTCATTGAGACGTATAAGATGATGAATGGGATGGATAGGATAGAGGTGGAGAGACTCTTCCCGCTCAAAAAAGACTAGGGGGCACAGCCTCAAGATAAAAGGGGGGCGGTTTAGAACGGAGTTGAGGAGGAACTTCTTCACTCAAAGGGTGGTGAATCTCTGGAATTCTCTGCCCGTTGAAGTGGTGGAGGCTGCCTCGCTAAATATTTTTAAGACGCGGGATGATGGGTTTTTGATAAGAGAGGGGATTAAGGGTTATGGGGAGAGGGCGGGAAAGTGGAACTGAGCAGCGACAGATCAGCCATGATGTTATTGAATGGCGGGGCAGGCTCGAAGGGCTAGATGGCCTACTCCTGCTCCTATTTCTTATGTTCTTATGTTCTTATATATTAACTCTAATAACTGGAAAAGGAGGGTAATTTTATAATAATGGATGTTCCTCTTATCCTAAATTGAGAAAGGAAAAGCATTTTCTGAAGCTTTAATTGTCTTTCCATATCCTAGCGTCGACGTGGAACCTGCCGGAATATTGATGATACTGTGACTAGTTCAGGACGACAGGATTTCATTATTATGTATCCATGTCTTGCATTGTCAGTTGGTCAGTTTGTGTTTTTCAGTTTATCCACTGGTGACATTTGTCTTCCTTAGCTCTGGTATTTCAGAAACCTTTCACAGCTTGGAGAGCTGAAAAAATTAACTACATTGATTTTGGATGGCAACAACTTCACCTCTCATGTTAAGTTTGCCTACATGCCGAGTCTCACCATCTTGTGGATAAATAAGAACAAAATTACTAATTTGGCTATTTTCATTGCAGAAATAGCTAAAAACCTTCCTCGAATCAGGTGAGGTATACATATATTGAAAGAGTTTTTTTTTGTTCAGACATTTTGATGTCCTGATTGTGGCAACCTGAATTTCAGTCACATGAAGATTACGCCTTTTGTAGATGTTACTTTAACATAAAGCAGAACCAATGCAAATCACATTTAACAGGCAAATGATACTTCACATAAAAAGGAGGTAAATTTCACTTTAAATTGTCCATACAATAAAGATAAGTCTTCAGCTATCTCAAGCATTCATGTCACTCCATACACAGATGTGATACTAGGGGATGGATTCTCAAAAAATTTCTAAGTATTGGATTCATGTAAAAACTGGAGTAAATCACACTGGTTTTTTTCAGCCAGAGTTTTAAAATGAATCTCCCACACTCGGTGCACCGCAGAGTGTAGTCGTGTGAACCACACCAGTAATCAGTGGGTTAGGCCTATTGCCCCCCTGGAGAGCACGGTAGCATAGTGCTGAGTGGGCCATTGCTCATGCACTGATCAGTCCGCGCTGAGATTGGCACATGCACAGTAGTCCCACACTGCTGGCCTCCTGTTTGGTGGCCAACAATTGAGCTGGCCAGCCCTGAGACCCCAGCAACCACCGACCACCCACGCCCCCGCAATTCTCTCCAAGAACTCCTGTCTCCTTTCCTGCCAAACAGAGAAGCTGAACTCTTCCTGAGAGTGATTTGCTTCTTCTGCTCATAAGAATTCTCTGGTTCCTCTTTCTTTCCCTGTCTGCTTTCTCTTTCTATCTGCATCTGTGTACTGGTCACCTTTACTCTGTAAGAATTCTGACAACACCAGGTTTAAGTCCAACCGATTTATTTGGTAGTAAACTCACAAGCTTTCAAGGTTTGTGAGTTTACTGTCTAACTGTGTTTACCCCAGTCCAACGCCGGCATCTCCACATCAGAAACCTTTACCCTCTCACTCCTTTGTGCCTGCAGCTCTCCTTTGTATCAGCCAACCTCTCAGCTTCTTTCTTAAGTTCCATCCTCTGGCACAGCTTCCAGGTTAAAGATTGCCAAGTCTAATGAACCAGTAGTTCTTACAATTCAAGAAGACCACAATTGTTCTCTTTATAACTGATGTCAACTCTTATAAATTCTTTTCAAACATCCTTTAAAACAATTACAGATTCTACAGACTTTTCAAAAAAAAACTACATTATCCTTATTGCAACACTTCTGGGCCAAAGACATTCACAGAGGTCAATTTGCAAATTTCAAAACTGAGAATTGTAAACAAAAGAAAGACTTGCTTTTATGTAGTGCCAGACTTTCGGGATTGGGAACCTGGTGCTCAAATACATTCTGGGGCCTAACTCCACAGTATTTTGAAATGCGAATGCCCTAATTAGGCAACAAGAAGCAAACTCGGCACACAACTGAGCGTTACCAGGAGGCGGGAGCTGCCTGCAAAGCATGTGCCATGATGGAGCCTGCCGCTGTCTTTTAGGATAGAGCAGATAGCTTTAAGCCAAGGAAAATGACCATGCCATCAAGATAAAAATAATGCTCTTGATCCAGTGCAAGATGTTGCATAAACAAACCATCTATTCGAAACAAACTTTTGGTTCTATCCACAATGAGCCCCAGACATTAATGTAAACCAAACTGTTCCAGTTTGTCGAACTGACCACAAAATCCCGATCTTTCCACTGCCACCCATCACCCCCCACCCCCACCCCCCACGCTGGCACAGCCTGTCAATAAACTCCTCAAAGAACTTTGAGCCATTAACTGGAGGCACAAGTTCTGCCTCTGCCCTCCATTTGAAAATCATGGTGCCTCTTGGAGGCATCAAGATATCTCCAAGAATGTAATTTTTAAATTGTTGCCGAACTCAACCCTTCACCAGCAATTAAAAATCTGACTAAAGTGGAGTCATTGTTGTTACACTGCGAACACGACAGCCAATTTCTGTACAACAAAACATCACCAGCAGCACCAAAATAATGATGAGATAATCTGTTTTTCAGTGATGTTGATTTGAGGGATAAATATTGGTCAGCACCTCAGAGAGAACCCTTCTGCTTTTTGTTAAAATGGAGCTTTGACATACACTTGAGAGGTCAGGTAGGGCCCTGATTTAACATTTTATTCAAAATATAGTAGCTCTACTATTGCAGCAGTCCTCCAGTAGTGCACAGGTATGTCAGCTGAGATTTTAGCACACAAGTCTCCACAGTAGGACTTGAGGCCACAGCCGTCTGACCTGTAGGCAAGAGTGGTACCCAATGTCACAGCCAACCCATGGTTTATTTTTGTTAAGACACAAGGGGTAGAATGTCATGAGAGCAAAAACCACAGGGTTTATACTTTATGGGGTCTGCCCCCCACCCCAAAAACGCCTTATCACTGTTACTATTCTGTGATTGCCCACAGAAATATATATACAATTGAATTGGATAATTTGCATCTCTGGTTCTAGCTCACATCTAAATCTGAAGAACACTGCTGCAATGTTGTGAGCTGCATTTTCACAAATTCTGGTGCAAAAATAAAACAAACCAGCAGGTGTCAGCAGACTCCAGATCTTATGGAAAACTATCCTCTGATCACTGATCAGGGAGTGAACGATTTTAGCCGTTTACACTGGAATGGGACAATTCTGTTTGATTGGTTGAGATGAAATACGGTGCAAGGAGGCTCATATGGCTAAGTGACAAATAGCCTGCTTCTGTGCTGTAAAAGTCTAATTATTACTGTTGTCTCTAACTTTCCTTCAGGTATCCTTTGAATATTGTGTCAATTCCTACTGGTCTTCTGCTGTTGCTAACCGCCCTTGTGTGCCCAGTGATTTAGGTGGGAGACAACCATTAACCAGCACTCGGGATGATCAGTCATAGACATAGAGTTTTACAGCACGGAAAGAGGCCCTTTAGCCCACCATGCCTGCACCAGCTATCAAGTACCTATCCGTTTAATCCCATTTTCTAGCGCTAGGTTGGTAGCTTTGAGGGCAGCATGGTAGCACAGAGGGCAGCACAGTGGCACAGTGGTTAGCACTGCTGCCTCACAGCTCCAGGGACCTGGGTTCGATTTCTGGCTTAGGTCTTTGCGGAGTTTGTACATTCTCCCCATGTTTGCGTGGGTTTCCTCTGGGTGCTCTGGTTTCTTCCCACAGTCCAAAGATGTGCGAGTTAGTTGATTGGCTATGCTAAATTGCCCCTTAGTGTCCCAGGATGTGTAGGTTAGAGGGATTAGCAGGATAAATATGTGGTGTTCTGAGGTTAGGGTGGGATTGTTGTTGGTACAGACTCGATGGGCCGAATGGCCACCTTCTGCACTGCAGTGTTTCTATGATTCTATGAATAATATGGCTCTTGAAGTGCTCATCTAAATGAAGCATGATTCAATCTCTTGCAATGTTGAAACCAGACAAGAGTTTTTGCCGTATTTTGCAGCACAGTGGAGTTTTAAACTACATGAAAACCCATGGGTTTGATAGAACGTTGATTTTACACCCATCAGTTCTGATGAGTGCAATTGTTTTAAAATTGCACCCAAGTGGGTCTAAACTCTCTGAAATTTAGAAGATATAATTGAAAAGTAAAAAAAGACCAAACGTCAGAGTAAAGGACTGAAAGCAACATGAGGAAAAATTATTTTTTACACCATACTCAAAGTACTATGAAGAATGGAAGGAAGCAAGAAAGGAGGGAGGAGAAAATATCTGTGGTGCCTTTCATGACCTCAGGACGTCCCAAAAGCCCTTGCCAGCCAATGATGCAATGTTGAAGAGTAGTCAGCATTGTCATGTCAGGGAGAGTGCTTCACCACACCTTTTGGGTTAAGACACTCCTGAGCATTGTGCTGAAAAAAGAGCAATCCTTTAAACATCTTCAGTGTGCAGCTCTGCATTGCCTGCAAGCAACAGTGCACAAAGAGCTGGTGTCAACTTGCCGGAACAGAATCCTCCTTTTCCACTGACCAATCTGTTGCCATGAGTCTAACATTATTAAAATGGTTTGAATGATTAATTATGTCATTCAGGACTATAGCAGCATTTTGTAAATGAAGGTGGGAGCAATGCAGTAGCTGCAGGCTCCTAAATATTAAAGATCTACCCAGAGGGGAATATAAAATATAGAACAGACAAAAAGATATCGGATTATACCAATTTGCTATCAGTTTCAATAGCAGGACAAATATTATAGTTATCTTTTTATGAATGCTTTGTTAAGTATTTCTTTAGCTGTCTGCTTGCTGCAGTATTTGAACATGGGATGCGACCAGTTTAATGATTCGTTATTTTGCACATGGAACTTTAGGATTCTGAGCATGATGAACAATGGGGCTGCACCAAGTTATTTTAATGGTGGAAGCCTACAGGACTACATGGATTATAGGTGAGTAGTAACCCTTCATTAGGCAGACAGGACAGTGAAAAGAATGAGACACGTACAACCACAATAGGTGTGGTGAAGCAGAATTTACATATTTTGAATCTCCGATTTTAGATTTTTGAATAAATCTGTTGGAACCTTGCAATCTATCTGAAGAATCACCATAGCCTCATGCTTAATATCCCAAATGTGTAAAATCAGATTGCTTTCAGAAGAAGAGGAGACTGGAAGGACATCTCTGGAGTGGCTGAGCAATTACTCAGAAGTTCCTTCAGCCCGTCATACTTGTTCCATCACAGTTAAGTCATGGCTGATCTGTATCTTACCTCAGTTCAATATCCCCCTTACCTAGCAAAAATCTATCAATCCCAGTTTTGATATTTTCATCCACAACCTCAACTTTTTTTTGGCAAAAGAATTCCAGATTTCCCTATCTTTTGTGTGAACACATGGTTCTTGACATTGCCCTGAGCAGTCTAGTTCTAAGGTTATGCTCCCTTGTCCTGATCCCTCCCTATCAAAATAAATAATTTCTCCCTATCTATTTATCAACTCCTTCAATCATTTTAAACACATCAATTAGATCACCCCTTCTTAATCTTCCTTAAACAAAGGACAATAAGAAGTCTCACAACACCAGAGTAAAGTTCAACTGGTTTATTTGGAATCATGAGTTTTCAGAGTGCTGCTCCTTTATCAGGTGAATCTGATGAAGGAGCAGTGCTCCGAAAGGTTGTGATTCCAAATAAACCTGTTAAACTTTAATCTGATGTTGTGAGACTTCTTATTGTGCCCATTCCAGTCCAATGCCAGCATCTCCACGTTATAAACAAGGGAATCCTAGAAAACCTGTACTCACAACGTAACCGTTTGGCCATGTTCTCATTCTGACTCCCCCAACATTTTAGCTAGAGCATTACAACAGTGACTTCACTGCAAAAGTACTTCATTGGCCGTAAAGTGCTTTGGAGTGTACTTTGGGTCACCATATATTCAAGCTGTTACATTATTTGATGCTTATCCAGCTTTCAATACTGGATGAACAGAAACTTGCTGCAATCAAATATTGCAAAGACTGAATCCATTGTTTTTGGACCCCACTCTAAGCTCTGCTTTGTAGCTACTGACTCCATTCCTCTCCCGAGCAACAGTTTGAGATTAAGCCAGCTGGGTCAAAACCTTACTGTCTCATGTAATCCCGAGGTGAGCTTCTGACTTCATATCACTGCCATCACAAAGACTGTCCATCCCTCATAACATCATCCAACTTTGCACCTGTCTCAGCTCATCTATTGCTGAAAGCCTCATCCCTGCCTTTGTTACTTGTAGAACTATTCCAGTGGCTGTCTGCTCTTCCACATGCTACACTCAGTAAACTTGGAATCACTGAAAACACCCTGTCATAACTCGCAGCAAGTCCCATTCCCCTTTCACCCCTCTGTTTGCTGACCTGCACTGGCTCCAAGTAAAGCAGCATCTTTACTTTAAAATTATCCTTTTCCAATTTCTCCATAGACCAGCTCCTTCTTATCTCTGTCATCTTCTCCAGCCTCACAACGCTTCTAGATATCTGCACTCCTTTAATTTTGGACTCTTGAGCATTCATAATTATAATTGTGACCATGGCTTCATTTACCTCAGCCCTAAGCTCTGGATGTCCCTCCTGAAACCTCTCACCTCCCAACCTCGTTTTCCTCCTATAAGACATTCCTTAAATCCCACCTCTTTGACTAAGCTTTTGATTGAATATCTCTTTATAGAGTCATAGAACCCTACAGTACAGAAGGAAGCCATTCAGCCTATTGTGCCTACACTGATCACAATCCCACCCAGGCCCTATCCCCACAACCCCATGTCACCCAGACAGTAAGGGGTAATTTAACATGGCCAATTCACCTAACCCACACATCTTTGGAATGTAGTCAGTGCCATACTTGTCTTTTAATGCTTTTGTGAAATGCCTTGGGACATTTTATTAAAAATGCTACATAAATATAAGTTGTTTTTGAAATGTTTCTTTCTTTCTATTGTGCTTAAATTTCTCAGAGTATCCTTTTTTTGGCTGTAATCTGTAGGCTTTCATCCCTGTCTTGACTTGCAGAGCTTGAAATGGGCCTTATCTATAGTGAGCCCTCTGTCCCGGGCTGTGCCTGCCACCACCTGTTCCTGCTCACTCACACTGGGTGTCTCAGAGCACAAAGACCTTTACTCCACTGCAGAGTGCCAGTAGCCCTGTTGTTACATGGGGGAGTGTGTCAGTACACTCTCAAGAGGATTGTCCTCTTCTGCGATGCCTCATGTAGCAGCCTCTGGAGTCAGAAAAGGAATAGAAGAAAGAGTTTAGGGACAGGAGTCAGGTCAGCACTGAGTTAGTGACAATCGCATGAATGCAGTCTAAGATTTAAATTACTGAATATTTGCTGAGGTGAATAATGGGCGTAAGGTAAGATGCAGATAGCTGTGAGCCTCACCTTCTCCAAAGCTCCTGGCTATGCTTGAACTAATAATCAGGGCTTCTTACCTCTGCTATGAGCAATATAATATTACCTACTCCTCCCTGGTCTTGGTTCTCTCCTCTCCCTTATATCTTAAGCCATATAAGGCATGCCAGATCAAGTCATGGTGTTTTTATTACAGCTGTTTATTCGAGCTATAACTATAGGATTCTGGGGAGCCAGCTAGTGGACATCAGAGTCCAGAATTCAGGAATGCACAAGTAGCTATAGTTTCAAATTTGATTACAAGCAATGTACCAATCGAGGTATAGGAGTTATCTTTGACCACTTACAATTATTGATTAAGGTTACATCATATATAAGATACAAATGTTAAACCCCAAACATTACCATCGTGCGCTTGCTTAATTATAATATCCAATCAGAATGAAAACTTAATCATGTTAGCTGACTTAATTCATTATTGTTATAGGTATCCTTGACATCCCAGCTTGTGTCTGGGTTTGTGGATTTCAATCACCCCTTCCATGTCCAGATGTCTGATTTAATGAATTCTCTCAGACTAAGGGCCTTTGTTAAATAAATGAATCTATTTTCTACCATTTCCTCCCTTGTAACTAGGCTTTGATGCTTATCTGGATCGACTTTAATAAAGACCTCTGATTTCTCTCAAAGCAACCTATGTGATTTCTAAACTGCGTAATTATATATCCTTTCAAAATGCATATTCCCACTTCAAACAAGCCTGTAAATGCCCACTGGAACTTGTGTGCCTCGTGTAGGTGTGTGTGTGTGTATCTGAATCCAGGGCTTGATCGGGTATGTTGGTTTATACATACCACCCAAAGGATATTCCACACTGATGTTTAGGCCACAGGCTTTCTCTCACAACCCTAGATGTGAGACATTGCCACAGTGGTAGAATAAAGTGCCATTGTACTAACTCCCCATTTATACTAGAGATTCTGTTGAAAGACCTGAAATGTTAACCCTGTTCCACTGTCCATAAAGGCTGACTCACCTGATGGGTATTTCCAGCATTTTCTGTTCTTATTGCATTTGTGAGGTTGAGTAAACTCAAGTACTGCTCTTGTTTTGAAATTGAAGTTGTACCATCTGAAAAATATAAAATTATTTAAACACCAATCAGTTCAAATGATAATAGTAAAAAGTTCTCAGATGTTGCACATTGCAAGGCAAAGGCCCATCAATGTACAATCAGTTAACATTGTACTTTTTGCTTTATTCAGGCATTATGTTATTAGCCAAATACCTACACTGAAAGTGCTGGATGACAAAGAAATAATGCACAAGGAGCAAATGGAGGCAGAACGAATCTATCGACTCAAATATTCAAAGGGCACATCAAAAAGTAAAGGACCTAAGGAGAACATTTCCAATGCATATAATGCATAGCACATGCATGCTCCAAACTCTGCATCAAATAGTTCAAAAACTTACAATCATAAAACCAGGAATGTTGGAATATTCGGCCACTGAAAAGATGAGTTATCCTTCCAAGCTAATGCTGTGTTACTTCACCACAATCACATTGTGGTGATTATCCCTTTAAAGGATCCATCATCAGAACAAGTGTCACATGCCCTGGGGAGCCAATCGGAGAACAAGATGGGGGATCATCTCAGTGAGCTCAGGTTTCTGTTCCAGAACCTTCTTTGGAGCTGACTGGCAGCCGTGAGGCTGTAAGCCTCTATATTATAGTTATATGTAAAAATATAATGCAGTTGCTATTTACCTAACAGATAAACAGGAATTATTACAGATGCTATTTTAGCTCATAGAAACATAGAAAATAAGAGCAGGAGTAAGCCATTCAGCCCATCAAGCATTCTTTGCCAATCAATATGACCATATCTGATCCTTTATCTCAACTCCACACTCCAATGCTCTCCCTGAAACCCTTGATGCCTTTAAAGTTGAGAAATCTATCCATTTCCTTCTTAAATATATTGAGTGACTTGGCCTCTTCAGCCTTCTATGGTAGAGAATCCCACAGGTTCACCACTCTCATCTCAGTCCTAAATGGCCTACCCCATATCCTGAGACTGTGACCCCACCCAAGTCAGATGAAACATTGAGCTCAAATTTACCATCAAGTTGCACTCATTTTTGGCTGCGGAAGCTTGGTAAAGTCGATCATGAGGCAAGAGGCGCGATCCATGCCCACCTCCGCGCCTGTTCCCCCTTTACCAAGGTCTGAAAATGGCCACAATCAGGACTGCACCCAATGGCCATTTAAATGCATCTGCATGCACTTAAATTGACTTATTGGGCTGCACAGCTGACCTAACTGGTACTTCTCCTTTTACCATCACGTTCATCCATCCAGAATCGGTGCAATTAAGAAGATGGCATTCAAAAGCAAAGGTGTCTATACTCTGGAAGTGGCACATCATTTACAAATGAGAATTAAGCACAATTTGTTGGTTATTAGATGTTTTAATGTGAAGAGGAAAGCGGAGTTAATAAACGAGACTTGCTTATGTTAGTAACCACCAAAAAATATTCTATACTGATACCTTTACAAAAATCTGCCTGGAATTAGCATCTGACCGTGTTCCTTAATGTGGAGGTGGACTGGAGTGGGCACAGTAAGAATTCTCACAACACCAGATTAAAGTCCAACAAGCTTATTTGGAATCACAAGCTTTCAGAGTGCTGCTCCTTCATCAGGTAAGTGATGAAGGTGCAGCACTCTGAAAGCTCATGATCACAAAAATACCTGTTGGGAGACTTCTTACTGTGTTCCTTAATGATACACTGACCAAAGAAATTAATATGTCGCCACAAAGAGCAAACTATTTGTCATTTCCATTCTAGTCAAATGTAAAGTTGCCATTTATAACATCTTGAATGCTCAAGCCAGAATTTCCCAGCTGTTCATGTCAGCGGGATTTATGGTCCCGATGATGGCGCATGCCTGCTGTAGGTTTCTCAGTGTATTCAACACCGCAGGACCAGAAGATCCCACCGCTGGCCAATATCGGGTCGTCTCTGCGAAACATGGGGTGGATTGCACAGAAAATCCCACACAGTGTATTTTGGGGAAAAACAATGGTTGAATCTCATTGTGGTCCAATTTTGCAATGTGGAGTGGGTTAAGGATTTCAGTAACTCAGTATTAAGGGCAGTAGCAAGAGGGAGACTACTGACACCATCCTGTCAGTTGATGATTTGAAAGTGGAGGCAGGACTTACGACGAATGTTGCATTTATAGAAAACAGCGAAGAAAACCAAGTCAATTTACCCAAAGTCTATTTAAGAAGCGTCTGTACAAACAGAACTCGTGACTGTAACTGCAGTAAATTCTCCCAATTAAAACAGGGTGATTTCTCCAGCAAATGCAGTGAGTGGAGGATAGTTATATTCTACAAGTTAAGAGGGTGATTTTGAGCCCCTGTTAGTGGTGCATGGGATCACTAACCCGGATGGAAAATACCGAAAGAATCTGGAAGTGTAAGTCTCGCCAGCGTGGTCGAGATTCCTGATTTTCCCCAAACCTCACTGGTGAAGTCACAAGGTTCACATGCGCAAAAGGAGAGCACCCCATTTTAATGGTTTGGCATACATTTTAATGTCATTAGCCAGCCCCCCCACCACATTATTTCCCCCCCGCTCACTGAATATGCAAATCTCACCAACCTGACTATTGAAAAAAGGGACCTCTCAGGGTTGCAAAGGTAAGTATAGCCCCCAGGGGGAGAGGGACATACCTGGCAGTCGCCTTGGCAATGCCCCTTAGCACAGGTTGGCATTGCTGGGTTGGCATTGTTGGATTTGCAGTGCCAACCTGTGCTGGGGCCAGTGCCAGGGGCAGACCCTCTGGGCAGCCTCATGGGAGGGTTCCTGTTGGGGAGGATTGATGCCTGCAAGGGGGGAAGAGTGTCACTGAGACTGCGGTGGTGAGTTTTGGGTGCCAGCAGTTGTGGGGAATGGGAGGGTGGCTGGGATTGGTGGGAGAGGGGGAACCCTGTCACTTGTGAGAAGGATCCTAATGTGGACATGGGGGTGCGGGTGCGGGGGGGTGGATGTAGTGTGGGGCAGTTCAGTTTCTGTGCTGATCTGGGCTCCCTTTAACAATGGTGCCCCCAATCTCTGTGGAGTTGGCCTTGCCAGTTCCATCAGGCCCCAGCCCACCAGAATAATACAGATGTTTAATTATCTGAGAGGCTCAAGATCTGGAATAAAACTGTGCAGTGCAGCTGGAGAGCTGCACACTGGTTTTCAGTCAGAGTCTGACACTTTAGGAAAATATGGGAAAATTCCATAGGAGCACAGAATCAATCCCATTGCAGCCGGTAAGTGGAATTGACAGGTGCAGCCATCCAATAATCTCCATTCTGTCCGCAAATAGTGGCGTAACCATCAGAATTTCAATCCAACCTGTAAAAGGAATAGCAACAGTTCAGATGCGAAAGTCAAGGAAGCCAACTCTCCACTGGCTTCAGAATGAGAAGTCTCACAACACCAGGTTAAAGTCCAACAGGTTTATTTGGAGTCACGAACTTCCGGAGCACTGCTCCTTCATCAGGTGACTCATCTGATGAAGGAGCAGCGCTCCGAAAGCTCATGATTCCAAATAAACCTGTTGGACTTTAACCTGGTGTTGTGACACTTCTTGCTGTGCCCACCCCAGTCTAACACTGACATCTCCACTTCATGGTTCAGAATGTATGAAGGACTGATGCACTTATCAATGACAGCATATCATCTAGAGAACCTATTTCTTTCACAACTATTCTACTATTTAACAGCTTTTTAAATATACTTCCTTCATTTTTTAAGAAGGCATGTTGTTAAGTTGCATACTGTGTTCTTTAATTTATTCAGTAGGGATTTTCTGCTGTCTTAGTCAATAGTAATCACACTATTTGTATTTATATAGCACCTTTCATGATCTAATTATGTCCGAAATGTTTCATTAAGAAGTACTTTTGAAATAAAGTCACTGTTATAACATGGGGAACATGGAAGCCAATATATATGCAGTAAACATCCATAAACAACAATGTGATATTGAGCAGGTAATCTGTTTTTCAGGTTTTTATTAAATATATTCATTCTAAAGTTTATTTATTAGAGTCACAAGTAGGCCTCCATTAACACTGCAATGAAGTTGCTGTGAAAATCCCCACCACCTGTTTGGTGCACTAAGGGAGAATTTAGCATGGCCAATGCACCTAACCTGAACATCTTTTGGATTGTGGGAGAAAACCGGAGCATTTGGAGGAAATCCATGTAGACACTTGCAGACTCCACACGGATAATGACCCAAGCCAGGAATTGAACCTGGGTCCCTGGATCTGTTAAGGCAGCATTGCTAACCACTGTGCCACTATGCTGTCCCAGAATTCTCAAGATGTGGGTGCTGCTCTAAGAGTAGCATTTGTTACTCACCGTTATTTACCCTCGGGAAGTTGATATCAATTTAACTGAGTGGCCGTTTTGCACAATACGACAGTGACCACCCTTCAGGAGTATTTCATTGGCAATAAAGGGCTGGGACATCCTGAAGTAATGCCAGTTATGCTTTCTTTTGCCCTGAGGTTAATTGGAGTCAGCCCTGTTTTTTGTGGGACTGCAGTCGTGTATAGACAGTAAGGGCAGCAGATTTCCTTCCTTAAAGGACATTGTGTTGTACAGAATCTCATATGTCAGCACTTCATTTTCAATGAGTGGGTATTAGGTAAACAGGAAGCTTGTACACTTCAAGAAAGAATGCTTCCAAGGATTCTGGGTGTCCCGGCTGTTCAATGACAGAGTTTATACTCCACACAATCCTTCCAGCTCCCTATTCATCTCACCTTTCAATATTTCCCTTGCATGCTTCTCCCTCGTCTATTTATCTAGCTTCCCCTCAAATGGATAAATGAAAAATACTGAAAGTCTGAAATAAAAACAGAAAAATGCCAGATATCCTCAACAGGTAAGGCAGCATCTGTGGAAAGAAACAGAGTTAGCATTTCAGGTCTCTGTGGATGCTGCCTGACCTGCTGAGTATGTCCATCATTTCTAACTCCTTAAATGTGTCTATTCTATTTTCTCAGCTACTGCACGTGGTAGCAAGCTCTACATTCTCACCATGCTCTGAGCAAAAGCATTTCACCTCAGTTCCCTACTAGAGTTATTAGTGACTGTCTTATTTTGAAGGCTCCTCATTTTGGACAAGTGGACCCACATTTTCTCTACATCTACCCACTCAAATCTTTTCATAACTTTAAAGGCCTCTCTCAGGTCACCTCTCAAATGTTTTTTCAGAAGAGACATCATGCATTTTGGTCAGAAAAATGGGAAGGCAACTTATATAAATAGGGAGAGACTTCAGGGTGCTCCAGTGCAGAGGGATCTGGGTGTCATGAGTCACAGAAAACTAGCATGCAAGTACAGCAGATAATAAATAAAGCGAACGGAATGTTGGCATTTATAGCTAAAGGTGTAGGAGACAAAGGTAAGGAAGTATTGTTGCAACTTTACAAGGCATTGGTGAGGCCACACCTGGAGTATTGTGCACAGTTTTGTCCCCTTATTTCAGGAAAGATGTTGTGGCATTGAAGACAGTTCAGAGAAGGTTCACTAGATTGATTCCAGAGATGAAGGGTTTCTCATATGAAGAGAGATTGAACAGTTTAGGCTGACACTGTCTGGAATTTAGAAGAATGAGGGGAGATCAAATTGAAGTATACAAGATGATAAAAGGTTTGGATAAAGTAGGCGTGGAACGGATGCTTCCTCTTGTGGGGCATTCTGGGATGAGAGGTCATCATCTTAGGATAAGGAATAGCAAATTTAAAACAGAGTCGAGGAGAAATTACTTTTCCCAAAGCATTGTGAACCTGTGGAATTCGCTACCCCAGAAGTGTGGTGGCTGCTGGGACAGTGAGTAAATTTAAGGAGGAGTTAGACAGATTTTTAATTGGTAATGGGGAGAAGGCAGGAAAATGGGGATGAGGAGCATATCAGCCATGATTGAATGGGGAAGTGAACTCGATGGGCCGAATGGCCTAATTCTACTTCTGTATCTTATGAACTAAATTGAGATGATGTCCGCTTCTCTCAGGTGGACCTAAACAATCCACAGAATAGCTGCAGAGTTCTCCCTGGTTTACTGCCCAAAAAGTGTCCCTCAACTAATGGACTGAAGTTCCATTGTAAAAAACAGGAAATGCTGGAAAGACTCAGCAGGTCAACATCTGTGCAGAGAGAAACAGAGTTAACGTTTCGAGTCTGCGTGACTCTTCTTCAGATGGTCTGCATTGTTATCACATTGCTGTTTGTGGGAGCTTGCTGTGTGCCAGTTTCCCACATTACAGCGGCTGAGTGGGCTCGATGGGCCGAATGGCCTACCCTTGCTTCAATGTTCTGCACACTGTGAAACACTTTGGAAAGTCCTGACATTGTGAAAGGTGCTGTATAGATACAAGTTCTTTTTCTCCTTTAGAGACGAGAGCCTCAACTTGTACAACCTTTCTTAATGTGTATAATTCCTTTTTGACAATATACAAACATGTTTGCTTATCTTTCAGATTTGAAAAGGGTTAGATTTATAAACTATCTGCTCTGTTTAACAAATGCTGATGTAAGTATTGTCAATGATCAGAAATGCATGATGACAAATAATAACACAAATAGTCTGTCTAAACCAGAAGGATTATATGTTGTTACATACAGAAGAATCCAGGTCAAAAAGGTTTGGGAAAACAGAGTGATTTTCTAAATATCTTGCACAAACCTTCTCTAAATAACGAACAAGTTATTGACCTTCAATCGAAAATAATTCTGCCAATAGCATGAATAAAGTAGCAACAAACCCAGCAGTAAAATCTCCGCAACTTATAGCCCTTTCTGGATGGTTAAAAATGCATGAGCGGGAGGGAGTGCTGCACTGTCAGAGGAGCCCTCTTTCAGATGAGCCATCAATCTGAGGCATCATCTATCATCTCAGGTGGATGTAAAAGATCCCAAAACCAATATTTCCCTTCATGTTTGGCCCCAGATTTATTCCTTAACCAACAGGACTGATCCCTGCTCATCTCATCATTATCAAACTATTTGCGTTCTGAGGCAGCTGAATCTCAGACACTTAACCTTAATCGCAAAAAGCAATTAGGGAGGCAAATTGTGAGTTAGCCATTGTTACAACAGGATGGAAATAAATATATAAAGAAGTTTTATTACACTTACAGACAGTGTTGGTGAGACCACGTCTGGAGCACTGTGTAGTTTTGGTCTTTTCACCTAAGGCAGGACATACTGAGAGATTGTGAGAGCTGTGAAGGTTCATTAGACTGGTTCCTGGCATGTCCTTTGAGGAGAGATTGAGAGAATCTGATCTGTTTTCCCTGGAGGTTAGAAGAACGAGATAATTGAAACTGGAATACTGCGTATAAACTTTATTTATTTATTAGTCACATGTAAGGTTTACATTAACACTGCAATGAAGTTACTGTGAAATTCCCCTAGTCGCCACAGTACGGTGCTTGTTCAATGCACCCAATCAGCACGTTTTTCAGAATGTGGGAGGAAACTGGAGCATCTGGAGGAAAGCCACGCAGACACAGGGAGAACATACAAACTCCACACGGACAGTGACCCGAGTCAGGAATCAAACCTGGGTCCCTGACACTGTGAAGCAGCGCTGCTAACCACTGTGCTACTGTGCCGGTAGAGTTTTGCTCTCCTTTTTCGAAAAAAGGTTATAATTGTGATAGGGCGACACAGTGGCGCAGTGGTTAGCACTGCTACCTCACAATGCCAGGGACCTGGGTTGTGCCACTGTCTGTGTGGAGTTTGCACATTCCCCTCGTGTCTGCGTGGTTTTCTCCAGGTGCTTCGGTTCCATTCCACAAAGACGTGTGGGTTAAGTGGATTGATCATGCTAAATTGCCCTTTAGTGTCAGGGGGACTAGCTAGGGTAAATGCGTGGGGTTTTGGCGATAGAGCCTGGGTGGAATTGTGGTCAGTGCAGGCTCAATGGGCTGAATGGCCTCCTTCTGCACTGTAGGAATTCTATAATTCAAGAGAAAATGTTCGGAGAAAGTTGACCCACTTCATTCCTGAAATGCTTATGAAGAAAAGTTGAACAAGTTGGGCCAATATCCACTGGAGTTTAGAAGAATGAGAGGGATCTTATTGAAACGTATAAGATCCTGAGGGGTTTTGATAGGGTAGAGGATGTTTCCTACTATGGGAAGACCAGAACTAGGGAACACATAGATTTTAAAAATAGAAGTCTGAAGATGGAGATGAGGAGATTTTTGTTTCTCTTATAGGTTGAGTTAGACAGATTTTTAATCGACACAGGAGTCAAGGATTATGTGAGGAACAGACAGGTAAGTGCAGCCGAGACTACAAACAGATCAGCCATGATCTTACTGAATGGTGGAGCTGGCTGGCCAGGTGGCCTTTATGTTTAGGCCGCAACCTCGATCCATTTTGGAATAAAATTAACGAATGTGTCTGGGGATTGAAGTCTGTCTATGATTGTGCTGCCCAGACACACATGACGTAGTTTTTCCCTTTGATATTTATTTTTCACAGGACACAGGCCATTGAGACAGCATCGCCCCTGAGGGAGCGGATCGAAAATGTCAGCCCACATCCTCCCTTTCCCTTGGCATCCGCCCTCTTCCCACCCTCTCCGGCAGTGCTCAGACTTTCACAGTGCGTGTATCAGGCTGAAATCACATGCCAGGGCCAACCATGACCTGGAGTGCATTTTGCGCCCGCTTCAGCGCTCACAGAGCACCCACCCCCCCCCCGACAGGCAAAAAAATTCAGGTGGTCGGATTTTTGGATATACAGGGAATTGAAGGATACAGGATCGCATGGGAAGGTGGAGTTAGGGTAGAGGATCAGCAAAGGAGTCTCAAAGGGCCAGATGGCCTATTCCAGCTCCTAGTTCTTACGTTATTGTATTCTTATATCACATTGTTGTTTGTAAGAATTCGTTGTGTGCAAATCAGCCGCCCCACCCCCTACACTCCAACAGTGACTACAGTTCAAAAGTGCTGCATTGGCTGTAAGGATCTGAGGTTGTGCATGGTGCTGTGGAAATGTAAGCCAGTAACCCTGTCCCTGTCCCTCTCCCGTTTTGTCTTTCCTATCTTCCTTCCTTTCCTTGTTGTGGATGAGGAACCACAAAAATCACACGAGGGCAGCACAGTGGTTCACATTGCTGCCTCACAGCACCAGGGAGCCGGGTTTGATTCCCGGATTGGGTCACTGTCTGTGTAGAGTTTGCGCGTTCTCCCCGTGTCGGCGTGGGTTTCCTCCAGGTGCTCCACTTCCCTGCCACAGTCTGAAAGATGTGCTGGTTGAGCGCATTGACCTGAACAGGCGCCGGAATGTGGCGACTGGGGGAATTTCACAGTAATTTCATTGCAGTGTTAATGTAAGCCTTACTTACGATACTTACTTCAACTTGTGCTCCACACACGCTTTCTCAAACATATAGAAGCGATTAAACAAAGCAGTTTAATAAAGGCCCTTTAAGGATTTAATTGGCCGCCCCTGGATGTGAGGCTCCCTTTAAGTGCAGAGAAAATCTACAACACAGGAGTTCTTCAACCTCCCGAGACTGCGAGCAAGGAAGGTATCTGCTGTAGCGTTGTTTGTATGTGAAAAGCTGCAGTCATACCATTGGCTGTGGTCCAGGCAGCCTGCTCCAAAAGTACTTCAGTTCATTCATACAGGAAGAGGCTGACAGAATGATCAACTCGTCAGACCATGTCCCGTTTAGCTCATAGCCAATCTAAGCAAAGCTCCAGTGACGTGAGCTGATGGCACTATCACCGATTTGTTAAGAAAGGGCCAAATTCTTCTGAGCTGACTTTATAAAAAGCGTATGTGCCACTAACACGGGACAGCGCACTCTGGGTCCCAGTCTGCTCCTCCATCTGACAGCTATTTAAGGTGCGTTCTTTATGGTGTTTCAAGTTCAAAGAATGAAATTGTGTATTGCAGAGGCTACATCAGTAAACGCGTTTAGACAATCGTTGAGTTTATCCCCCGTTTCAGGTTCAGCAACCAGGTGTGGAAACTGGTGCAGATATGTACCATCTGTGAGGGCATAAAATGGGTACAAGTCTCAGCACTGTAACAATGGGATCTGTATCTAATCGACTCGAGGATCGGTCCCACTGCTAAATTTGTGAATACCTGTTTCAGAACTTTACAATGAAATTGGTTCTAGATGCTGACTCAAAATTGGCACATTTTTTTAAAGAAAAGATTACCATTATGCGGAACGGGAGGGAACAGGTTTACTACACACAGATCCTGCAGCCACAGGTTAATCCTCTGAGGCCTCCATGGGAGCTGGTAAAATTTAAATAAATAATTCTGGATATAAAGCGAGTAATATGAAGGGAGAAGGGATTAGCGGGGTAAATATGTGAGTAAATATATGGGGTTATGGGGATAGGGGCTGGGTAAAATGCTCTATTTGAGAGTCACTGAAGACTTGATGGGCTGAATGGCCTCCTTCTGCACTGTAGGATCTTCTGTTAATGACGACCATGAAACTATAATCGATTGTCGTAAAAACCCATCTGGTTGCCCTTCAGGGAAAGAAATCTGCCATCCTTACCTGGTCTGGCCTACATGTGCCTCCAGAGCCACAGCAATGTGGTTGACTCTCAACTGCCCTCTGAAATGGCCCAGCAAGCCACTTAGTTCAGGAGCAATTAGGGATGGGCAGCAAATGCTGGCCTTGCCAGAAATGTCCACATCCCATGAAGGCAGCAGTGGCGGTTTGGCACGAAATGCTTCAGGTGGAACATCAATACAGCCCATTCCATGTTCCTGCCAAAAGTGAATTTCTAACCTAATATGTACTTGGCCCAATGCTAGATAATAATTCGGTTCACTAAATTAGAAGAGTTGGGCTATTTTGCTTCACCACCTCAGTAAACTTATCAAATGAGTTGTAGCATTACAACAACATCGCAGTCTGTTAAATTATAAAGAACAAAGAACAAAGACAGCCCGGGAAACAGGCCCTTCGGCCCAACGAGCCCCCGCCGCCATTTTAACATTACCAGTCCCCCCTCCACCCATGACCCTTATCTATGCTTATGGCAATCCACGTTGAAGGAAACTAATTTAAGGACAATTTATTACCTCCAATCAGCCTAATAGCACATCTTTGGGGTGTGGGAGGAAACCGGAGCACCCAGAGAAAACCCACGCAAGCACGGGGAGAATGCGCAAACTCCCACAGACACTGGCCCAAATCCATGTATCTGCACAGCAAACAGCGATAGTCACTGAGCTGTTGTGTCACCCAGCATCTGGCCCAGTTTAAGCGTACACTAACGACATGAAGCACTAGGCCACTCTCGAACATCCAAGAGCAGCCCTTGCACGACCCAAAAGGCATAGGTACGGTTGACAGTCAGGATCTTTTTCCCAGAGTTGAAATGTCTAATACCAGGGGGCAATGCACTTAAGGTGAGAAGGGGAAAGGAGATGTGAGGGCCAAGTTTTTTTTAATATGGAGATGCCGGCGTTGGACTGGGCTAAACACGCTAAGAAGTCTCACAACACCAGGTTAAAGTCCAACAGGTTTATTTGGTAGCAAACGCCACTAGCTTTCAGAGCACTGCTCCTTCATTAGGTGAGTGGGGAGTTCTGATCACAAACAGGGCATATAAAGGCACACACTCAGTTTACAGAATACTGAGTATTTACAATATTCTGTAAACTGAGTGTGAGCCTTTATATGCCCTATTTGTGATCATAACTCCCCACTCACCTGATGAAGGGGCAAAGCCCTGAAAGCTAGTGGCGTTTGCTACCAAATAAACCTGTTGGACTTTAACCTGGTGTTGTGAGACTTCTTACTAAGTTTTTTTTACACAGCGAGTGGTAGATATCTGGAATACACTGCCAGGGGTGGTGATGCAGGCAGATACAATAGGGGTCTTTAAAAGGCGTTTGGATAAGCACATGAATATGCAAGGAATAGAGGGATATGGACCCTATATAGGCAGAAGGGATTAGTTGAATTTGGCATCATGTTTGACACATCATCATGGTCCTGTGGGATCTGTGCTGTACTGTTCTTTGTTCTAACTTGCATTCATACAACATTTAACAAAACGTCCCAGGCGACTTCAGAGACAGAATTTGACAGTGGGCCACACGGAGAGGTATTAAGATAGGGGACTAGAATTCTGCAGAAATCTCTTTATCTAGCGAATAGTTGGAATGTGGAACTCACTATCGCAGGGAATAGCAGAGATGCGTTCAGGAGGAAACTATACGAGGGAGAAAAGAATAGAAAAAGAACGCTGATGGAGTGAGATGAAATAGGGGGTGGGAAAAATGTGTGGAACATAAACATCAAAGTTAAAGTTTATTTATTAATGTCACAAACAGGCTTACATTAACACTGCAATGAAGTTACTGTGAAAATCCCCTGATTGCCACACTCCAGCGCCTGTTCAGGTACACTGAGGAAGAATTTAGCATGGCCAATCCACTTGACCAGCATATTTTTCAGACTGTGGGAGGAAACACGTCCAAACACAGGGGAGAATGTGCAAACTCCACACAGACAGTGATCCAAGCCAGGAATCGAACCCAGGTCCCTGGGGCTGTGAGGCAGCAGTGCTAAACACTGTGCCACAGTGCCACCCCAACCAGGAAAGATCTATATCTTTGCACTACTTCAGACCTACATCACACCAATGCAGATCTGTGAGCCGAATGGTCTGTTTATTTGCTGCAAAGCCTTCACAATTCTAAACTAACTCCAGCAGGAATTTGGACACCAGGTGGGTGGTCTTTACGTATGCTGCTTCAACATGTTCTCACACAGTAGGAAAACTGAGTTTCATGTCTTTTTTTTACCATAAGTACTATTTGTTCCATAATAACCGTTAAAATGTTTGAGTCAAATGTTCCAAATTCACTCTGAGAAACTGTGATTTATGTGTCTATATTTATCAGATATTATTAGAATGTTCTTTTTATAGTGTGTATTTATTTTTCTCTCCGTTAATCTCTTCTTCCAAGTTTGGACTCTTTGTCATAAACTGTCTCTGGTGGGGGAGGGCAGATAATTAACCTCTGAGCCTTAGCCAAGGATTATAAGGAGCCTTGAAGATAAGGCAACACGTCTGTTACTCTGATTTTCTGTCCCTCCCTACTAATCTTGACATTTGATTCATAGAATAAGACAGCATTGCAGGTGGCCATTCGGCCCATTGCTCCTGTGTCACGTTTGAATGAGTTATCTGCTTATTCCCCTGCCTGTTCCCCATAGCCCTTCTTTTTTTAATTAGAGACCCAGTTCCCTTTCTCAAGATCCTATTGAATCCGTCTCCAGCGTCCTTTCAGGCAGAGTGCACCAGATCACAATTTGCCACGTAAGAAAAGTTCTCACTTTTCTCACTCACTGGTTCTTTTTACCTATTATCTTTAATTAGTATCTTCTGGTTACTACATAGCTGTGCCGCCATCTCTCCCCACACCCCACTCCGCACCCCCCCCCCCACACAACTCCCCACTTCCCCATCACTGTAAACAGTTTCTCCTTAATTGCGCTATCACCATCTCTCAATTTTTAACAATTCTATTAAATATTGTTGGCACAGACTACAAGATGAGTCACATCCATGAGCTTTCTTGGCTGGAGAATGGTGCATGATAATGAGATAACAAATACTTTTAAAAAATAGACCAAAATGAATGCAACAAATATGATGATACTTTTAAGGAATGCATTCATATCTTGTTTCGAATGAGGGGTATGTTTAAAATTCAGCTCTGTTTTACGTGGTGCTGATTTGTCTGCAACCCAGGCAGCTCATATGCTAAGAATTCAGGCTAATGATTGATTTTAGCCAGAGGTGTGTTTGTTTTAATCTGAGTTAATGCATTTGTTGTTTATTTGTTTATCCCCAGAGGTTTCAGAGTAAGGTTTTGATTAGGTTGATTGACAGAGACAATTATTGTGATAAAGGGAGGAGTCAAGCTTATAGGGAAATGCAGCAGTTACTGCCTGGTTCTGAGTAAGGCAGGAGGTGTCTCTTTCTGGAGGCTGCTATTTTGAGCTCTCAGAAGACAGGTCTCTTTCTCTCTCTCTTTCTCTCCCTCTCTTTCTCTCTCTCTCTCTCTCTCCAGAGGTGTTCAAAAGGTTCTTGGACTGTTAACAAGTCCAAGCATACGAGCCTGTGTGTTACTATCTGATTTTGAAGAGGTGTTTAAGTCTATAAGAGGAATGTTGCTTGAATTGAAACCAATTGAAATGGTTAGCAGTTAAGAACTGTATCTTGTCATGCTTAAGCATTGCTCAATTGGTAAATGTTAAGCTAATTCATTTCTTTAATAATTAAACTGTATTGTTAAATAAAGTTTATTTTGATATAAGCTTCCGAGTGTGTCAATGGAATCACACCCAGAGTGAAACACCATATCCTTGTGTCAAAATAGAAAATAGTTGGTTTCATCTAACTTCACAATATATCTTGGAATTTCTGACCTTGTACTCCCCTCCCCAACATAAACATACACCTTACATAATCTCTCAAACAATGGCAGCAGTATTGGATGGAAAGGATGTTGGAAATCATATATAAGAGAGAAGTTTTCCTTTAGGAAATTAGAATCTAGTTTGATCCCACTCTTACACAACCACTTTATCAGACAAAATAACATCTAATTGAAAAAGAAAGATATTTCTATCACACCTTTCACAAACTCAGGATGTCCAAATGTATCTTACAGTCAATGAAGTACTGTTGAAGTGTAGTCACTGTTTTAGTGCAAGAAATGTAGCAGTCAATTTGTTCAATGCAAGATCCCACAAGCAGTAATGGAGTAATGCTCAGAAAATTTGTTTTGGTGGAATGAAAATAGGAAGTGTTGGACATAGTCAGCACATATCTCCTGCCAAAGCAAGATGGCCACTAATGTCGTTCGGTCTGTGCACTTATCGTGCATGTGCGGAAACCAATCATATTATTGACAGCAGACACAGTGCCAGCCAAAACCTGATTGTGTTATGAGCCTCCTCCAGAGGTTCTGATGGTGATAAAACCAATGACAAAAAAAAGCTTTGGATTTCATGATGAATCTGATTGTAACGCTGAAAGCTTAACAATGAAACAAACAAAATGGAAAATGTAGAACGAATAACTTATATGACTATGAATGAGTCCCACTACATATAGTCCCTAGAAAAATGGCTGCTAATCTGGGCTTATCATCAGCATACATGGTGTGGGCAACAAAGAATATTCAACAGGCCAGACAGCTTCTGTAGAGGAAGAAGCGGAGCTAATGTTTCAAGGTGATGATCTTTCATCAGAAATAGAGTAAGTTAGAGGTGTAGCAGGTTTGAAGCAAACACGGAGATAGCAGAAGGGGGAGGGAAGGAAAGAGCAAAAGGAAAGGGTGATAGGGTGGAAGCAAAGAGAGATTAAATGTTAAAAGGTGTAAGGCAAAGGGGAATGTTGTTGGGACAAGAAGCAAAAGTTAAGTCTAGGGGCGGCACGGTGGCGCAGTGGTTAGCACTGCTGCCTCACAGCACCAGGGACCTGGATTCGATTCCCGACTTGGATCACTGTCTGTGTGGAGTTTGGATGATCTCCCCATGTCCACCTGGGTTTCCATTGGGTGCTCTGGTTTCCTCCCACAGTCCAAGGAAGTGCAGGTTAGGCCATGATAAATTGCCCCTTAGCTTCAGGGGGAGTGGCTAGAGTAAATGCATGGGATTATGGGGATAGGATCTGGGTGGGATTGTGGTCAGTGCAGACTCAATGGGCCAAATGGCCTCCTTCTGCACTGTAGGATTCTATGATTCTATGAGGTGTAAGTAGAAAAAGCAGTATAATGACAAACAGTTGCCAACCGAAACACTGGGGCAGAGGTTATGGTCTGCAGTTACTGAACTCAGGGTTCAATACGAAAAGTTGCAAAGTGTCAAGTCTAAAGGTGAGGTGACATTCTCTGGGCACACTGAGAGCTTCACAGGAGAAGTGCAGCAGGCCAAGGATAGAAAGAGCAGAGTGAACAAATTAAAATGGCTGCAGACCAGAAGCTCAGGTCAAGCTTGAATGGATCTGATTGTAACCTCAGCTACACATTCCCACATAACCCGATAACCTTTCACCCCCTTGCTTATCAAGAAGCCATCTGGCTCAGCCCGAAGAGAATTCAAGTGCTCTGTTTCCACTGCCTTTTAAGGAAGAGAGGGTTACTCGCAATGGCTGTGATGGAAGTATCAATCCAGGCTGGCGTTTTAGATTCAAGCCAATTTATTATAAGACACTTCCTCAGTGCTACTAACCTACAAGAAGCTCTTCCCCTAAAGTTTTCCAGCAGTCTCTTTTTAGGACAATATGTTTAACTAGCAATTCCTTTCTCAAGGTAATTGCCGCGTGCTGTGCTTAAAAGTACATTGGCAGAGAGTTCCAAAGACTCACAACCCTCTGAAAGAAAAACTTTCTCATCATTTCTGACTTAAATGGGCAACCCATTATTTTGAAACAATGACTCCTTGTTCTAGATTCTCCCACAAGGGGAAACATCCTCTCCACATCTGCCTTGCCAAGACCCTCCCAGGATCTTATTTATTTCAATGCAATCGCCTTCTAAACACCAGCAAATCTAGCTATCTTATCTCTTCTCATAACATTCCAGTTAAGAGTCTAGTAAACTTTCTTTGAACTGCTTGTAAAGCATTTACATCCTTCATTGAATAAGAAATACTATACATAGTACTCAACAATTCCCTGTATAACTGAAAGATAACCTCTCTACTTTTGTTTTCTATTTACCTCATAATAAATGATAACATTTTATGTAGTTTGGCCATGCAGATTGAAAGACAAAAAGGATGATGGTGCAAGATGCAAAGGGGCTGACAATGAGGCTAGTAAAGAAATAAAACATGGGTTTAGAGGAGGTATGAATGGTATGATGATAGTAGTGTAATTGTTACATACATATATGTATATATGTATATATGTATGTACTATGTTTAAGAGGAATGTTTAAAAATTCAGCTTTATTCTACAAGTACTCGGTATGTCTGGAAGGAATGCAATTCGGAGGCTAGGAAAACAGGATAATTACTTATTTTAGGTTTTCAAGCAGCTATTTTAATTAGAGTTAATGGACTTTTATTTATGTAACTTGCCCTGGGAATTCTGATTACAGTGACTGACAGGGTCATGTAATGATGTGGTTAAAATGAAGTGCTGGGTCCATAGCAGAGGGGGAAAAAACTTTTGCAGAAAGCAGTTACTTGCAGCTGAAGCCTGTTTGAAGTTTGAAGGGTTTTTTAGGCTTCTAGTACATGATCTCTCTCTGAAAGCTTCAAGACTTTTAACATGATTTATAGCAAGTATGCCTGGGTTTGCTAACTGTATTTATTTGAAAATTGTTTTGACCTAATGATGAATGGGGCTCATTTGGAACTAGAACAGTCATGGGGCTGCAGAATGGCACAGTGGTTAGCACTGCTGCCTCACAGTGCAGGGACATGGGTTCGATTCCTGGCTTGGGTCACTGTCTGTGTGGAGTTTGCACATTCTCCCTGTGTCTGTGTGGGTTTCATCCATGTGTTCCAGTTTTTATTCCCAAAGTCTCAAAGATATGCTAATTAGGTGCATTGACCTGAACAGGCACTGGAATGTGGTGACTAAGGAATTTTCACAGTAACTTCATTGCAGTGTTAATGTAAGCCTACTTGTGACTAATAAATAAACAAAATAAGCTAGAAACTAAAGTTGCTTCCTTTCATTTTTAAATATAGTTCAACTGTTGATGGTTAAACTGCTTTGTTTATTAGCATTATGGTTAAATTGTTATTAAATAAAATTTTTTTTAACTATAAAAGATCCCTAATTTGTCAGTGGAATTACTCCTGGGGTGAAAAGGCCTCTCCTCATACTTATGCCAAAATAGAAAATTGTCAGGGTCTAGTCTGTCTTTGTTATATAACATGGGGTTCTGGTCTGGGACACTAACAGTGACAACAATGGAATCACCACCAACAACTGCTATATGAAAACTGGTTATGGTGTGAAATTGTTGAACTCAATTTTGAGCCTGGTAGGCTATAAAGTGCGGAATCAAAAAAAGTGGTGTTGTCTCTTAGAGCTTCATTGGAGGAACATGGGAGGCTGAGGACAAAGATTCATAGAGTCCTACAGTGCAGAACAAGTCCATTTCGCTCATCGAGTCTGCACCGACCACAATACTACCCAGGCCCTATTCCCATAACCCTTTGTATTTACCCAGCTAGGCTCTCTGACACTAGGGGGGAGTTTAGCGTGGCCAGTCCACCTAACCTGCACATCTTTGGACTATGGGAAGAAACTGGAGCACCTGAAGGAAACCCACGCGGACAGAGGGGGGAATGTGCAAACTCTGCACAGACAGCGATCCAAGCCGGGAATCAAACCCAGTTCCCTGGCACTGTGAGGCAGCATTGCTAGCCACTGTGCCACTGTGCCACAGTGAATGTGGATTTGGGAGAATTATAATGGCAGACATCCAGAATCTTGGGGTCACGCTTGCCGTCTGAGGGATATGGACAAAAATAAAAGATGGAAAATGCTGGATAAACTCAGTGTGTCTGGCTGTACCTGTGGAGAGAAACAGCGTTAATTTTTCGAGTCAGTACGATCCTTCTACAGGGCTGTTCTGATGGAGGACCACATTGGACTTGAAGCATTGACCCTGTTCCCCGCTTCACAGATCTGCCAGACCTGCTGGGCTTATCCAGCATTTTCTAAATTTATTTCAGATTTCTGCTGTATTTTGGGTTATTTGATGGATATGAACAGATTCCTTCCCTTGGCTCGTGTTGGGCGAGGCAGTAGACAAGTCCAATAGCCTGACCTGAAGGAAGGACGGACGATTTAGGTGGGAAGAAATGTCTGTGGGTTGAAAGGAACAAAAGAATTGTGCTGTTAGGTGATGGAAATTTATTTTTCAAAGATTCCTGCATCTTATCCTTTCTGTGAAATGTCAGGATAAACAATTTCCAAAACGATTTGACACTCTCCAACTCTGAATCTTGAAATGAGATCTGATTGTGACACAAACAAATAGAACTTAAATAAACATCACTGATAAGAAGCTGCCAATGGGATTTTTTTTTTAGACATATTTTGAAATCTCAGGACGCACAGCTTTCAGTCTGCACGTATTGTACTTTCTATGTTGGCTGCCTGCCAAGGATAATGGCTTCATGTAAGAAATAACTCAAACGGGCATTTCTTTCTTGATTTAAAGGTACATTGCTCCTGTACATAGAATCCCTACAGTGTAGAAGAAGGCCATTCAGCCCATTAAGTCTGTACCGACTACAATCCCACCAAGGCCCGATCCCCATAACGTCACACATTGACCCCCTGACACTAAGGTCATTTAGCATGTCTGCCATTGTAATTCTCCCAGCCAAACCCACTCTCACTGCGGCACAGTGGTTAGCGCTGCTGCCTCACAGTGCCAGGGACCTGGGTTTGATTCCCAGCTTGGGATGCTGTCGTTGCCGAGTTTGCACTTTCTCCCTCTGATCTGCATGGGTTTCTTCTGGGTGCTCCGGTTTCCTCCCACAGTCCAATGATGTGTGGGTTAGGTGGATTGGCCATGCAAAATTGCCTCTTAGTTTCAGGGGGGCTAGCTAGGGTAAATGCATGGAGTCATGGGGATAGGAACCAGGTGGGATTGTGGTTGGTGCAACCTAACCCACACATCTTTGGAGTGTGGGAGGAAAGCAGAGCGCCCGGAGGAAACCCACGCAGACACGGGGAGAAAGTGCAAACTTTGCACAGACAGTGATCCGAGCACTGACTCTTTGACAAAGACTTTCCTCAGCCCCAGCCCTGCCCCATCCCTGTAACACCACACATTAAACCTGCTAATCACCCAAGTTACTCATCTTCGGACACTAAGGGGCAATTTTACAAGGACCAATTCACCTGCACAACGTGCAAATCTCACAATCAAGGTGGCCACAAAAGCACCACAATTAGCATCAGTATCATTGAAAGGGGTGGTGGGGAATTTGAGAAATGAACCAGAGTTATTCAGCACAATTGCAGAAAGTGTGCTGTGCTTTTACAGGCATGCACGCGTGTGGCCTGCACGGTACACACAATAGCATTTGGCTGCATATATGCATTTTGATGGCTGTTCTGGATCCAAGCCCAGCACGTCTAACTTTTCTCTTCATTCTTGGGAGCATCGCCGGCCAGGGCAGCATTTCTTACTCATCCCTAATTTCCCCTGAGAAAGTGATAGCGAGCCTCCTTCTTGGATCGCTGCACCCCATATGGTGTCAGGAATTCAAGGATTTTGACCCATCATCAGTGAAGGAGTGGCAATATATATCCAAATCAAGATGGTGAGCGACTTGGAAGGGAACTTGTGGGCGGTGGTGTTCCCATGTGTCTGCTGCCCTTGTCCTTCTAGCTGGTCGAGGTTATGGGCTTGGAAGATGCTGTTGAAGGAGGGGTGAGTTGTAGATGGTACACTCTGCTGTTACTGGCCATCAGTGGTAGAGACTGAAAAGGGTGAATGTAGCCAATGGTACGCTGATTATACGGGCTGCTTTGCCCTGGATGGTCTTGAGTTTTTTGAATGTTGTCAGAGCCACACTCATCCAGGCAACTGGAGGGTATTTCATCACACTCTTGACTTGTGCTTTGTAGGTGGTGGACAAATTTGGGTGGGGTGCGGTCAGGAGATGAGTTACTCGCTGCAGGTTTCCCAGCCTTTGATCATTCATCACTTCTTTTCCCTTTCAAACTTTCTTTTCTCTTTATCCTCCATTGAACCCATCCTCTTCCTATCATGTCTCTCCGTGCAAGCAGTCTACTCTCCCAAATCTTTTCCCAATCCTTGTCAGACTTCCGTCAGATGTCCTCCACTGGATGAGCAAGCATTTCCGCCAACTAAATATTGGGAAAACAAAAACCACCACAAACTCTGAAGGCAGAGCCACCAATGATGGAGCGATTAAGATCAGCAGTATGCCTGAATTAATCTCAGGGGGTTTGTGGGACTGGAGGAGATTACAAAGACAAGGAGTGTTGAGGGATTTGAAAACCAGGTTGAGAATTTTTAAACAAGGTGTTGCTTAATTGAGAGCTTTTGTAAGTGAGCGAGTGTAGGGTGATGGGTGCTTTGGATGAACTCATATTTATGGAGGGTTCAAATTTCACCATCTGTATGGTGGGATTTGAACCTGAGCCCCAAGAGCACTGGCCTGAGTCTCTAGATTACTAGCTCAGTGACAATACCACTATGGCACTGCCTCCCCTTGAAATCACTGACTGAACTGATGATGCCATAGGGATTGCTGGAGGCTCCCGGGCAATCCGGGAGCGTTGGGAACGCTGATCCGGGGCTACGGACGCGCGAAAGGGGGCGGAGTCAGGTGGTGACGCGATCACGCCGAAATGTGGGCGGGGCCTGTGCGCGTGGCGCATGCGTGGCACACAGCCGAGACGCATGCGCGCAGGGGGCCGGCGGGGTGAGGGACAGCTGTTGGTGAGGCTGCGGCTGGTGCTCTCGCACCTCAGGAGGTAATGAACCGGTTACACTGACTGCCCTCGGGGCTGGGCGCGTCGAGCAATACCCCCTTTAAATCTTTCCTTCCGAGCCCGCTCGTGGAGCGGCAGGAAAGATCCCGGGCAAATGTGTAGTGGCAGCAATGCAGACAGGGCTGGGGGTAAAGTGCAGGGTCCTGTGCAATGACAGCAATGCAGACTGGGCTGGGGGTAAAGTGCAGGGTCCTGTGCAATGACAGCAATGCAGACAGGGCTGGGGGTAAAGTGCAGGGTCCTGTGCAATGACAGCAATGCAGACAGGACTCGGGGATAAAGTGCAGGGTCCTGTACAATGACAGCAATGCAGACTGGGCTGGGGGTAAAGTGCAGGGTCCTGTACAATGGCAGCAATGCAGACAGAACTCGGGGGTAAAGTGCAGAGTCCTGTGCAATGACAGCAATGCAGACTGGGCTGGGGGTAAAGTGCAGGGTCCTGTACAATGGCAGCAATGCAGACAGAACTCGGGGGTAAAGTGCAGGGTCCTGTACAATGACAGCAATGCAGACAGGGCTGGGGGTAAAGTGCAGGGTCCTGTACAATGACAGCAATGCAGACAGGGCTGGGGGTAAAGTGCAGGGTCCTGTGCAATGACAGCAATGCAGACAGGACTCGGGGGTAAAGTGCAGCGTCCTGTATAATGGTAGCAATGCAGACAGGGCTGGGGGTAAAGTGCAGGGTCCTGTACAATGGCAGCAATGCAGACAGGGCTGGGAATAAAGTGCAGGGTCCTGTACAATGGTAGCAATGCAGACAGGACTCGGGGATAAAGTGCAGGGTCCTGTGCAATGACAGCAATGCAGACAGGGCTGGGAATAAAGTGCAGGGTCCTGTACAATGGTAGCAATGCAGACAGGACTCGGGGATAAAGTGCAGGGTCCTGTGCAATGACAGCAATGCAGACAGGGCTGGGGGTAAAGTGCAGGGTCCTATGCAATGGTAGCAATGCAGACAGGACTCGGGGATAAAGTGCAGGGTCCTGTGCAATGGCAGCAATGCAAACAGGGCTGGGGGTAAAGTGCAGGGTCCTGTACAATGGTAGCAATGCAGACTGGGCTGGGGTAAAGTTCAGGGTCCTGTATAATGGCAGCTGTGTAGACAGCCCTACAGGAGGGCCTAGGGTGTGCATGTTCCTGTATAGTGGCAATATTACAGGCAAATCTTGAGTCATGATGCAGGAACAGAGTTTAGGGGACTGGCCAAACTGCATATGCACAAGGCTTGTGTTGTGACCTTGGTCAGATGGAACTTCGGGAAAGTGCCAGTGTCCATGCAGAAGGTGGGGACAGAATTGCGATGGTAGTTCCAAATGTTAGTTCTATGTAAATCAAACCTTCCTGCCAGGGAGCATTAGCTAGGTTGATCAGGCTTGCTGGTTTGTTTCAGTCATATTCCATTGAGTTTGTTTAATCAGCCCTATGCTGGTTGGTATGATTGCCCAGAATGCAGGTGGAGCATTTCTTGTTTATTAATACCTTATTTTGGATTTGATTTATTAAGATTACATGTATTGGGATATATTGTCACATGCAGTGTTTCTTGCGAGCTATAGCAGACAAAGCACACCATATACAGAGAAGGAAATGAGAGAGTGCAGAATGTAGTGTTACGGTCATAACTAGGGTGTAGAGAAAGATCAACTTAATGCGAGGTAGGTCCATTCAAAAGTCTGATGGCAACAGGGAAGAAGCTGTTGTTGGTATGTGACCTCACTTTTGTATCTTTTTTCTGATGGAAGAAGATGGAAAAGATTATTCCCGAGGTGCATAGGGTCCTTGATTATGCTGGCTGCTTTTCCAAGTAAGCGTACACAGATTCGGTGGAGGGGAGGCTGATTGACATAATGTACTGGGTTTTGTTCACGACCCTTTGTAGTTTTTTTGCAGTCTTGGGCAGAGCAGAAGCCATACCAAGCTGTGATACAACCAGAAAAAATGCTTTCTATGATGCATCTGTAAAAGTTGGTGAGAGTTGTAGCAGACATACTGAGAAAGTAGAAGGGTTGATGCGCTTTCTTAACTGCAGCATCAGCATGGAGGGACAAGGATTGGTTGTTGGTGATCTGGACACCTAGAAACTTGTAGCTTGCGACCATTTCCACTTTGTCCCAATTGATGTAGGCAGGGCATGTCCACTACGCTTCCTGAATTCAATGACCCTCTCCTTCGTTTTGTTGACATTGAGATGTGCTCCCTGGGAGCAGGACAGGGGAAGAGTTCAATGACTAATTTTTACTGAACTTATTTTACTCATGTTTAAATATTACTGAGAAGGGAGATGTGCTGCTGAAGCTTTTCGTCTGGGGCTCATCAGGGCAAACACAAGAAAACCAAATTTCAAACTATCACAGCAATTTATATGACAGGAGAAAAGGGCATTGATTGATTTGATATACTTTCTGCATGGTGATGCTTTGGTCAGAGTGTAATAGGGATCTATAGGCTCCCAAGTAACTAAAAAGATGGCAGACTAAAACCTGTTCCTTGTGCAAAGAACAGATTCCTGTATTTGAATGTATGTCACTTCAGGCAGTGTAAATTAGTCACGTTATGAGCTCAATTGACTATCTTAAATTGGTAAGTATAACTGTTAGCTATATATTTAAATAGTAAAACACGACTGGGAATGATTGCTGGCTAAACTCTGACATCTAACAAAGGCTATTTACTGCTGGTTTAGACAGTACCTAAGAGTTCAGAAGGACATGAATAAAGTGCATGACCTTTGTCAAGATTTCAACAGTTAAGGCATGTATTGCACTGTAAAGTTACTCAGCCTTGCTAGAACCTCCAGAACAAGTTTTGCCAATTGAATGGAAATCACTGTGCAACCTGTTTATCAACAGTGTTGTTATGACAGTTTTCTCAATTTGGTTATCACATGCTGAAATGTGGAAAGAAATCTGCCTATCTGTTAATGTACAGACCTGTTTTAATTGCTACTCAGTTCAGAACAAGACCATGTTTGCTTAGCTTAAATGAATCATTTGCCTGCATTAACACCTCTGCTGAGAAAAATGTAAACAGTTGACAAAGTAATCTTCAAAGTCTGTGTATACGATAAAGCACAGGAATGTGTTAGGAATCAGCAACACACCCACAGGTTTAAGCTGGCGATAAACTATCTAAGCTTCTTGATACCTTGCAGCATAGTAAATCTGAGATCTCACTTTCTTAAACAAACAAATCATCAGAGTTCTCTAACAGTATTGTGGAGCAGTACATGATACAGATTCCATTGACTTCTGGTTTGTCATTCCAACAGGTCTCGAGAGGTGATTGCTAAATGTTTTCTTTAAGTGCTATGATTTGCGTGGTGCAAGTTTGTGTGTATAAACCATATTTGATTTATTATCGCTACATGTATTAGTACACAGTGAAAAGTATTGTTTCTTGCCTGCTATACAGACAAAACATACCGTTCATAGAGAAGGAAAGCAGAGAGTGCAGAATGAAGTGCAGGGAGTAGAGAAAGATCAACTTAGTGCGAGGCAGCAGGGAAGAAGCAGCTTGTTAGTCAATTGATATGTGACCTCAGACTTTTGTATCTTTTTCCTGACGGAGTAAAGTGGAAGAGATTATGTCTGAGGTGCTTGGGGTCCTTGATTATGCTGGCTGCTTTTCTGAGGCAGCGGAAAGTGTAGACAGAGTCAATGGGAGGCTGGTTTTGTGTGAAGGACTGGGCTATATTCACAACCTTTTCTAGTTCCTTGCAGTCTTGAGTAGAGCAGGAGCCATACCCAAGCTGTGATATAACCAAAAAGAATGCTTTCTATGGTGCATCTGTAAAAGTTGGTAAGAGTCGTAGTGGACATGCCAAATTTCCTTAGCCCCCTGGGAAGGTAGAGGAGCTGGTGGGCTTTCTTCACTGTAGTGCTGGCATGGAGGGACCAGGGCAGGTTGTTGGTGATCTGAACACCGAGAAACTTGAAGCTTTTAAGAAAATGTCCAAATTGTACTTTGGATTTGTGGCTGTGTCTCTTGTTATATTTGTTTGTGGAATGTGGGCATCGCTGGCGAGACTGGAATTTGTTGCTTGTCATAAATTGCTCTTGAGAAGTTAGCCGCCTTGAACTGCTGCTGTTTGTGCAGTGCTTATTATAATTTGTCATTGCTGTTTGGCGCGACTGAGTGGATTGCTAGGCCATTTCAGAGGGCAGTTAAATAACCAACCACACTACTCGGTCTCAAGTCATAGTTCAGACCATGCAAGGACAGCATTCTCTTCCCTAAAGGGCATTAGTGAACTAGGTGGTTTCTGTATGATAATCAAGTAGTTTCATGGTCATCATTACTGATGCAATTTTTATTCCAGATTTATTTAATTACTTAAATTTAAGTTGCCCAGCTGCTGTGATGGAATTCGAACTTGACTCCCGATCATTGCTTTTTACATTTTCTCCATTTGAAACTTGCAGTGACGCTAAGAATTTGAAGTCGGCTGGCCACAATCAAAATGTTTTGTGGCGCAGTGGTTAGCATTGCTGCCTCACAGCGCCAAGGAACTGAGTTCAGTTCCTGGCTTGGGTCACGGTCTGTGCGGAGTCTGCAAGTTCTCCTCATGTCTGTGTGGGTTTCCTCCCACAGCCTGAAAGACATTCTGATTAAGTGCATTGGCCGTATTCAATTCTTCCTCGGTGTGCCCGAACAGACGCTGGAGTATGGTAACTAGGAGATTTTCACGGTAACTTCATTGCAATGTTAATGTAAGCCTACTTGTAACACTAATAAATAAATAAGCTTTAGTGGTGCAGGATTCTGCTTTCTTGGTGTGCGAGGGAACTCATTGGAAAACTGTTGATTGGTACGTTCTCTCCTCTACGTTTGTTCAAAGTCTCACTGTTCACATTATGGAAGGTCACATTTCAGATGTTGTACCTAGCGGGTGCTGCACTGCTGCAGGCACTGTGCTCCTCAAAAAAGGAGAGTGTTTTCCTAATCATCTCAACCAGTGTTGTGGGTGAAACTCTGAAACTTCCTCCCTGACAGCACTGTGGGCACACCCGCGCACAGACTCGTTATAGTTAAAGAAAGTGACTCATTGCCGCCTTCTCAAGGACACTTTGCAATGGATGATAAAAGCTGGCCTCGCCAGTGATGCCTTTGTCCCTTAAATATTTCTTTTCAAAGGCAGCAAAAAGTAATTAACTTCACTTGCTCTTTTCGGGTATGTGTTGGGTGCATTTGGGTTGCTTAGTAAAAGGTGATTACACAGAAAAAAGTATGTCATTGGCTTGTGAGATGCCTTGAGCACATTTTTAGCTGGTGATAAGGCACAATATCAGTGCAAGTTGTTTCATATGAATAAGTTGACAAATGTACTGCACAGAACTTGGGACACTGTTGGAAGTGTGTGTTATGTCTGGCTCGAGACACACCAATATAACTGCAGATCTCATGGGTATCAGTTTGGAAAGTATTGTGATATTAAAGTTTTCAACTTTTGGTTCTGGTACAGCAAAGATTATTGAAAATTTTGCAATGATTTTTGATGTTTTACTTTCTTTCCTTCCATTATTTTCTTTCAGGAGGTATGGGAATTGGGATTTAGTGCAGCTTAGCGGTTAATGAAAGTTTAGTGCAGTACACTATTCACTATGTTAATTTCCTGGCCTGACTTGGAAAAGTTCTACTTTTCTTTTGAATTGATTCATAAGTTTATTTATGAATGTCACAAGTAGGCTTACATTAACACTGCAATGAACTTGCTGTGAAAATCCCCTAGTTGTCACACTGTGGTGTCTGTTCGGGTACACTGAGGGAGAATTTAACATGGCTAATGCACCTAACCAGCATGTATTTCAGACTGTGGGAGGAAACTGGAACAACCAGTGGAAACACACGGAGACACGTACTCTACAGAGACATTGACCCAAGCTGGGAATTGAACCCGGGTCCCTGGTGGTGTGAGGCAACAGTCCCTGGTTGTGCAAGGCAGGTTAAAATTTAAAATGTTAGTTCCACCCCTGATCTCAGATAGTATCTATACTTGAGGTCTGATGCATAGTCAGCTCCTAATGTGTATATTTGGATGGTAGTATGAAAGAAAGAAGTAGATATTTCATTAATTAGGCTTCCCTTGAGGAGAGTATTAAGAGGATTATAATTGAAGTGTTTAAGTTAACTGAAGAAGTTGATGAGGTATTGAATTCTTTAGGATTTACAGCCCAGAAGTAGACCCAGATAAACACAAAATACTGCGGATGCTAGAATCTGAAACAAAAACAGAAAAATGTTGGAAAATCTCAGCAGGTCTGACAGCGTCTTTATGGAGAGAGAATAGAACCAACATTTTGAGTCTAGATGATCCTTCATCAGAGCTGAGAGGAAAAGAGCAAACAGACCCACTTGGTGTATTCTGACAATTTATGTCCCACACAAGCCTCTTCCCTCCATTTTCATCTCACAAAGGGATAGAAGGTATATCCTTCTATCCCTTTCTCTCTCATGTACCTATCTAGTTTTGTGTTAAACAGGTATCTATGGTCTTGCCACAGGTATTCCAAGTGATAGCAAGTTCCACATTCTAAATACTCCCTGTGTACAGAGGCTTCTCCAGAATTCTCTGCTGGATTGATTGAGGATTATTGTAGTTTGATAGCCCTGGTCATCCATAAGTCAATTATCTCCCCTCTGCCTATTGTGTCAAACTCCTTTATAATCTCTAAGACTTCTGACTGGCCACTCAATCTTTACCTCAGCCAGTTCAATCTTTACAAATCAGTTTAACCTCACTTTTGGGATCATTCTGTAAATCTAGTTTGCATCTTCTCCAGTGTCTCTATGTCCTTTCTATAATGAAGTAACAGTAAGAAGTCTCACAGCATCAGGTTAAAGTCCAACCCGGTGTTGAGATTTCTTACTGTGTTTGCCCCAGTCCAACGCCAGCATCTCCACATCTTTCTATAATGTACAGAAATGTTCATAGTACTCCCATCTGTGATCTGATTAAGATTCTGCATAAGTTTGACTTCACTAATGTAGTTTGAGATGCTACACAAATTGATTTAACTAGATTCTATACAAGTTTGATTTACCTAGTGTGGTCTAAGATTCTGTACAAGTCTAACGTAACCATGGACGTTCCATTGCAGTTAGTTAATTGGGGTGTCTTGTTGAAAGTCGCCAAGTGGTTTTATATTGGGGTGAGCAAGGCTTTGCACAAGAAGCCCACTCTTGCGTCAGTTGAGGCACTTAACTGGATACTCAAGGGCTGTCTCCCTTACAACCTCAATTTTTAGGTTGACAGGAGGATTTAACTGGGAATTCTGAAAAATACTAGTCCCAGATTTCGGGGAGTGGTGGGGAAGCGACATGCGCACCTGATGCCTCTCCATCAGAAGCCCCATCTTGCTCCACCTCCCCCCACCCTGCCACCAGCCTTTCTCCAGACACCCCAATCGCCCCTTTCTGACCCCCCCCGCCCCCAGGCCTTTCTTACCTTCTCCACCTTCGGACCACCCCCTCCAAAACGTACCTTGTTCTCTGTGCCAGGATTTAGATTAAGATATCTTCAAGTGCTTCCTTGTCTGTCCACTGGAGCTCTTGTTGATTGGCTGGCAGCTCGCTAAGGTGGGACATCCTCTTGAGGATGGGGCTGATTTCCTCACTGCCTCTTTAGATGCTGGGAAAGGATGCCATCTGAAAAATTTAGGCTCTTAACCCTTGTTTCTCGCTCCACAATTGCTGCCAGACCAACTGATTTTTTTCAGCGCTTTCTGTTCCTTGTTAACAGATGTTTGGCAGGCAAGGATATTGAGAGTTGTGAAACTGAGGTGGGTTGATAGGTTAATAGGCTGATAGCTGATCTGTACCTGTGATACTAAGATTGGATATTGTCCAGGCCTCCTTGCTGCATGTAGACATGGATTATTTCACTGTCTGAGGAATGGAACTGAACACTGGGCAGAACTTAATGGCATAATACACACCTTTTGTATTGATGATGGTTTTGATTTATATCCAGTTTTGTTCAAATTTTAATTCCTTTATTTTCTCTTGACAAAGTCAGCTATACTGTTGACTAATTTTCATCTTATCCACTTTACCATCAAAGGTATTGTTAAACAATATCTGGCATTGCGTAACAACTATTTGACAGTATTTCTGTCACAAAAATTGGTCAAAACCAAATCATTATGTAAATTGCTAAGTCCTCCAACTCAGTCATCACTTGGTAATGTGTGGAATGTTTGTATATTTTAGGTGATCTGTTTAGTCCATTGGGCATGTTAACGATGGTGAAAAATCCCTACGTCAACCTCTTGGAACCCCTTGATCCTAATTGGAAAGAAAAGAAGTTCTACAATCTGACCAAACTGGAAGATGTCAGATATGGTGAGGAAAACTCATTGAACTTTCCATTGTATTCTGTAAATTCTTCCCTTTTTCTAATTATTGAATTCAAATTCCACCGTCTGCCGTAGTGGGATTCGAGTCTGGGTCCCCCAGAACATTAGCTGAGTTTCTGAATTAATAGTTCAGCGATAAAATCACTAGGCCAATGCCTCCCCTAAAGTTAAATAGTGATGCATGGTGGTGCAAAGTAGCAGAAATGATTTTTTTTTGTGTGAAAAAGGAGCATCCACTATTTATAACATGTAATTTCCTAATCTGCCTGTTTTTCGCAAGTTACATCAGTGGCAAGTACAAGAAAAAGCTGTTGATTTGGCAGCAAAGTGATTAGCCCACAGACCTGAGAAAATATAGTGAATTAGAAAGGTTTTCCTTTCTGCTGGTTGGTAGTCTGATGACAATCTAGTGAATGCAGACATATTTTTGATGGAACTCTGTTAATATTAACAGTTAGTGTATGATTGAGGGAACTTGTCTTTTACATTCAGCAAGTTTATTCTCCATCTAGCTTACAGACTTGCAAACTCCTTATCATTTTCCGACTCCTGCTGCATCCATTTATACTCTGTTGGAGATTGAGCCAGTAGCCAACACCTGTCTTTAATGAAGAATTAGCTTTAATGTAATTGCCAGAGCATACACTTACTGATGCATCAGCACATTGGCTGTTCAACCCTCACCATTTCAATGTCGTTCAACTGTCAAGGCCCTCAGCTTTGGAATTCCCTCCCTAAAGCTCTCTGTATCCACATTCGTCTCTCTTCCATTAAGACGCGGTGAAAACCTACCTTTTCAAACATTCTTTTGGTTATGCGTCCTATCATCTCCTCGTGTAACTTAGTGTTAAACTTTGTTTCCGGGAACACAGGATGTATTCAAGAACTGAAAACAGCTCCTTTTATCTCTGGAATCTTCTCTTTTGCCATCAGACTTTTGAATGGACTTACCTCGCGCTAAATTTATCTTTCTCTACAGCCTAGCTATGACTGTAACACTACATTCTGCACTCTCTCCTTTCCTTCTCTGTGAATGGTATGCTTTGTCTGTATAGCGTGCCAGAAACAATACTTTTCACTGTATTCCAATACATGCGACAATAACAAATCCAATCAAACCTTTTATTTGGGTAAAGGTGCTATATGAATACAAGTTACTGCTCCACCATTTCCTATCCCACTATTTCTTTACTAATTCTGCTGCTACCTGCCTAACCATCATCAGTTTCTCAAAAGCTTATTCTTCTGCTCATGTAACTTATAGCCTGTGATGATTGCATTGTTACTTTTCTCTTTCCTTCGATAGCACGTTTGCCGTTCTCCATCCGAGTGCTCCTGGAAGCAGCAATCAGAAACTGTGACTGTTTCCTTGTGAAAAAAGATGATGTTGAAAACATACTGAACTGGAAGGTGACACAACACCAAAATGTTGAAGTGCCTTTTAAACCTGCTCGTGTCATCTTGCAGGACTTCACGTAAGTGTGGCTTCATCATCAAACAACCCACCCCTGAAACGCACAGAATATAGCTTGCAAAAAGAACAAGGACGGAGCATAAAATCCAACTCGAGTTTTCAGTCATTTTAAATAAAAGCAGAAAGTGGTGGAAAAATTCCGCAGGTCTGTGGAGACAGTCAAGTCCACTTCAGGATTAAAATGTACCAAACTTTGCTCTGATAAGCCACAGATTACAATTGGAAAGAAGAAAAATGATGTTAAAAGATAAAGTTGTTTAGCACTGGTTAGCACCAACGCTACTGCCTCACAGCATTAGGGGCCCGGGCTCGATTCCAGCCTTGGGTGACTGTCTATGTGGAGTTTGCATGTTCCCACAGTATCTTACTCTGGGTGCTCCAGGTGTTTCATCCTACACTCTAAAGATGTGCAGGATAGGTGGATTAGCAATGGTAGCGCCATGGGGTTACGGAGATGGGGCAGAGGAGAGAGCCTGTATGGGATGTTGTTTTGGAGAGTTCGTGTAGACTTGTTGGGCCAAATGGTCTCTTTTTGCACTGTGAGGATCCTACCTGGCAAGACTTTCCTATGTTCGTGTTAGTCTCAGTTGTATCTACAACTGATTGAAGCCTATTCTATGTACCTTTCTTTATAACTAATCAATCCTTTTCTGTCTAACCACTTCCTAATGTAACAAGGCTTTTCTCTAATACTTGGAGTGTTCCAGTTCACAGATGTAAAGTTTAAGTTTATAGATTTAAGTTCCTCTGTCACAATTAGGCTTACATTAACAGTGCAATGAAGTAACTGTGAAAATCCCCTGGTTGCCACATTCCGGCACCTGTTCAGGTACACTGAGGGAGAATTTAGCGTTGCCAGTGCACCTAACCAGACTGTGGGAGGAAACCTATATTGACACAGGGAGAATGTGCAAACTCCACACAGACAGTAATCCAAGCCAGGAATCGAACCTGGGTCCCTGGCGCTGTGAAGCAGCAGTGTGCTGCCTACAAGTTAAGTCATTGACATGTTGGCTTGTTTCTTGTGTTCTCTGGATGGTTTTGTATGCTGGGTGGTTTATAACACAAGACATATTTTTGTTTTGAGCATAAATTTAAGTAAAATGGAAGTAAAAGATAAGAGACCCACAGTTTTATTTTCAGCATGAGTGGGGGCAGGGTGTTGGTAGTACTGTAGATCAGTCTTCCCTCAGTGTCTAGTTCCCTTTCAGATGTACTCATCTGCAATTATGCATTGGGTGGGGAATTGCTAGGTGCATAAGAATGAGCCATGATGAGAAAGCAGCTAAATCCAAGTGGAAGGCCTGGTGAAATATGCAGCCTGGAATGACTTTGGGGAAAGATAAAGTTGCCGTTAGTGCTCTAAGTTTCAGTAAGGTGTAGAATTTGGATGCAGTCATCCAGAATGAGGTCATGGGCACATGATCTAGTTTGCTAGGAGGCAGACTATTTACCAAGCTAATGTGGAACGGGGTGAGCTGATAAAGACTTGTCGGGAATTCAAGCCCCTGTAAGGAATTTGAGACAGTAAAAAGTCTGACAACACCAGGTTTTAGTCCAACCTATTTATTTGATAATATACTCGCAAGCTTTCGGGTTAGCCCCTTCGTCAGGCGAATGGAGAGTTCTGGCCTCAGACAGAGCATATAAAGCACAGACAGTTTAGAGATTACTGATTAGAATGCGAATCCTTACACCTAACCTGCTGTTCAAGACCTGAAGTGGCTGATAATGTGAGTGGAAGGAGCACTGATCACAGTTTAAAGAGATGTGTATTGTCTCCAGACAGTACAGTAAGTGAGGTTTTGCAAACCCAGGCAAGTCACGGGGGTTACAGATAGTGCGACATGAACCCAAGATCCCTGTTGAGACCGTCCTCATGTGTGCGGAACTTGGCTATCAGTCTCTGCTCAGCGACTCTGCGCTGTCGTGTGTCGTGAAGGCCGCCTTGGAGAATGCTTACCCGAAGGTCAGAGGCTGAATGCCCGTGACCACTGAAGTGTTCGCCAACAGGAAGGGAACAGTCTTGCCTGGTGACTGTCGAGCGATGTTCATTCATCCGTTGTCGTAGCATCTGCATGGTCTCCCCAATGTACCATGCTTCGGGACATCCTTTCTTGCAACATATCAGGTAGACAATGTTGGCCGAGTTGCAAGAGTATTTACCATGTACCTGGTGGAGGTTTGCAAAACCTCACTTACTGTACTGTCTGGAGACAATACACATCTCTTTAAACTGTGATCAGTGCCTCACTTACTGTACTGTCTGGAGACAATACACATCTCTTTAAACTGTGATCAGTGCTCCTTCCACTCACATTATCAGCCACTTCAGGTCTTGAACAGCAGGTTAGGTGTAAGGATTCGCATTCTAATCAGTAATCTCTAAACTGTCTGTGCTTTATATGCTCTGTCTGAGGCCAGAACTCTCCATTCGCCTGACGAAAGGGCTAACCCGAAAGCTTGCGAGTATATTATCAAATAAATAGGTTGGACTAAAACCTGGTGTTGTCAGACTTTTTACTGTGTTTACGCCAGTCCAACACCGGCATACCCACATCAGGAATTTGAGACACAGGATTTGTCTGAGGCTGGGGAATCCATGTTGACTCGTGTCTCACTCTGGCCAGGGAGTTTCTGAATGCTGATTACCTGAAACACACAAAATGCCTGAGAGCATAACAGCCAATATTTGGAGATAAATCATGTGCATAGTGTCGTAGAGTTTTACAACACAGCATGAGGCGCTTTGGCCCATCATGTCTGCACTGGCATCAAGCTGAACAAATTTTAATTTTTAAAAATTTATTTATTAGTGCCAAATCTTGGGTGACACAGTGGTTAGCAGTGCTGCTCACAGCACCAGGGAATTGGGTTCAATTTTGACTTCGGGTCACTGTCTGTGTGGAGTTTACATGTTCTTCCTGGGTCTGCGTGGGTTTCCTCTGGGTGCTTCAGTTTCCTCCCACAGTCCAAGGCTGTGCGGATTAGGTTGATAGGCCTTGCTAAGTTGCCCCTTCGTATCAGGGTAAATCAGTGGGGTTATGGGGAAAGGGCCTGGGTAGGATTGTGATTGGTACAGACTCAATGGGCCAAATGGCGGCCTCCTGCACGATAGAGACTCTGTGATGTAGGCTTATATTAACACTGCAATGAAGTTACTGTGAAAATCCCCTAGTCGCCACTCTGGCATCTGTTTGGGTACACTGAGGGATAATTTAGCATGGCCAATGCATCTAACCAGTATGTCTTTCGGATTGTGGGAGGAAACCCAAGCAGACATGGGGAGAACGTGCAGACTCAGCACAGACAGTGTCCCGAAGCTGGAATTGAACCCAGGTTCCTGCTGCTGTGGGGCTGCAGTGCTAACCACCATATCACCGCGGAAATTCATTGGATTTAGACCAGGTTCCAGAGGTAAAAGAAGCTTTTTGTACAATTCTTCTGTCCATTTGGCATCCCAATAATGAGCTTATTAGCTTCTGCTACTAAAAGACAGCAGTGAGCCTCAAGTAGAGTCCTGTCTATCAAGTGCGCTGTGGTAATTCCCTTTCCCTCTCAGAACATAAGAACATAAGAAATAGGAGCAGGAGTAGGCCATCCAGCCCTTCGAGCCTGCCCCGCCATTCAATAAGATCATGGCTGATCTGTCGTGTCTCAGTTCCACATTCCCGCCCTCTCCCCATAACCCTTAATCCCCTCGCTTATCAAAAACCCATCAACCCGCGTCTTAAAAATATTTAGCGAGGCAGCCTCCACCACCTCAACGGGCAGAGAATTCCAGAGATTCACCACCCTTTGAGTGAAGAAGCTCCTCCTCAACTCCATTCTAAACTGCCCCCCCTTTATCTTGAGGCTGTGCCCCCTAGTCCTACTGTCCTTTCTGAACGGGAAGAGCCTCTCCACCTCTATCCTATCCATCCCATTCATCATCATATACGTCTCAATGAGATCTCCCCTCATTCTTCTAAACTCTAACGAGTACAAGCTTAGTTTATTCAGCCCCTCCTCATAGCTCAACCCCCTCAACTCCGATATCTGCCTAGTAAACCTCCTCTGCATTCCCTCCAAGGCCAAAATATCCTTGCATAAGTGCAGCGACCAAAACTGCACACAGTACTCCAGCTGCAACCTCACCAATGCCCTATACAGCTGCAGCAAGACCTCCCTACTTTTATATTCAATCCCCCTCGCTATGAAGGCCAGCATCCCATTAGCCTTCCTGACCACCTGCTGCACCTGCAGGCTGGGTTTTTGCGACTCATGCACAAGGACCCCGAGGTCCCTCTGCACCGTCGCCTGCTGCAGTTTTTCGCCCCATAAGTAATAGTCCTTCCTACCGTTATTCCTACCAAAGTGGACCACCTCGCACTTGCCAACATTAAATTCCATTTGCCATTTCCTGGCCCATTCGCCCAGCCTATCTAGATCCTTCTGCAGACTCTCCACACCCTCCGCGCAATTTGCCGTTCCACCAATCTTGGTGTCATCAGCAAATTTCGACACCATACACTCGGTTCCCTCTTCCAGATCATCTATATAAATGGTAAATAGCTGAGGCCCCAGCACCGACCCCTGGGGCACTCCATTAGTCACCAACCGCCAATCCGAATAGCACCCATTAACCCCCGCTCTCTGTCTCCTATTTGACAACCAATCCTCTATCCACGCTAACACCCTACCCCCAACTCCATGCCCCCTTACCTTCTGCAACAACCTCTTGTGAGGTACCTTGTCAAACGCCTTCTGAAAATCAAGAAAGACCACATCCACCGGCTCTCCTCTATCCACCGCCCTAGACACATCCTCATAGAACTCCAACAAATTTGTCAGACACGACTTCCCCTTAACGAAACCGTGCTGCGTCTGCTCTATCAAGCAATTCCCCTCAAGATGCCTCTCTATTTCCTCCTTGATGACGGATTCTAACATTTTACCTACAACAGACGTTAAACTAGCCGGCCTATAATTCCCTGCCTTTTGCCTGGCACCCTTCTTAAACAACAGCGTAACATTAGCCGCTTTCCAATCTTCCGGCACTTCCCCGGAATCCAGCGAAGTCTGGAAAATAACCACCAAGGCATCCACTATCACCTCCGCCATTTCTTTCAGAACTCTCGGATGCATTCCATCCGGTCCTGGTGACTTGTCCACAATCAGTCCCTCCAGTCTGTCGAGCACTGCCTCATTTATTTAGTGACCTTACATATTCTCACACAACCATCTGACTTTGGTACTACCAATATGAGAGTAGCCCAATTACTCTGTTCTCCTTTAGAGATAAAGTTCTCAGTCTCAAGTCTTTTCCGTTCTTGCTCTACTTTCTCTTATAGAGAGTAAAGAATTGGACAGGAGGCCCGCATCCAGGACAAAGCAGCCCGATTGATTGGCATCACATCCACAAATGTTCAATCTCCCATTACCGAAGCTCAGTAGCAGCAGTGTGTACAATCTACAAGATGCACTGTAGCAATTCACCAAAGATCTTTAGACAGCACCTTTCAAACCCATGACCAGTTCCATCTAGAAGGACAAGGGCACCAGATACATGGGAACACCACTACCCGCAAGTCCCCTTCTGAGCCACTCACCATCCTGACTTGGGAAATATTGGTCGTTCCTTCGCTTTGACATTGCTGGTCAAAATCCTAGTATTCCCTCCCTAATGGCACTGTGGGTCAACCCATAGCACATGGGCTGTAGTGATTCAAGAAGGCAGCTCACCATACCACCTTCTCAAGGGGCAGCAAATGCTGGCCAGCCAGTAACAACCATGTCCCATGAATGAATAAAAAAAATCTGGTCTTGTGTTCCTCTGGGCCATTCATCATCATTGAATTAGTTTGCCAGTTTTTCTAAACGCCTGAGTATATTTGACATTCGTGTCATTTTGCATCGTGTATTTTGCATCAATGTGAAAAAGCTTGTTTCAGTTTAACTTGAGTGCTGCAAACCAGTTTCTTCCAAACAATGTTGGTTTTGCACCCTTCACTATAATACTGGGTAATTTTGCACATTTCTCCTGGTGCATGACTGGGATCGACACACTTCTCATTATCGGGATTTTCCCTCTTCTATAACTTGGTAATTCTATGTGTGATTTATCTGGAATTAAAAATCTGTTGTTGACTATGAAACCATTGGCGATTGTTGGAAAAACCCATCTAGTTCATTAGTGTCCTTTAGGGAAGGAAATCTGCCATCCTTACCCCATCTGACCTACATGTGTTTCCACAGCCACAACAATGTGGTTGTCTCTCAACTGCCCTCAGGCAACTAGGGATGAGCAATATATGCTGGCCCAGCCAGCAATGCCCATGACCCACAAATGAATAGAAAAAAGGAGCTGATCACCACAGATGAGGTGAGAGTGACTCCCCTTGGCATCAAGGCTGCATTAGACTGAATGTGGCATTAATGAAACCTAGTGAAATTCAAGTCAATGGAAATCCACCACTGAGGCTGCATGGTAGCACAGTGGTTAGCACGCTCCGGGGACCTGGGTTCGACTCCCGGCCTGGGTCACTGTCCGTGTGAAGCCCGCCCACCCCCCCCGTGTCTGCGTGGGCCCCCCCCGGGCGCCCCGGTTCCCCCCCACAGTCCAAAGATGTGCGGGCCAGGCCGACCGGCCATGCTTAAATTGCACCCCAGTGTCCTGAGATGTGTAGGTTAGAGGGATTAGTGGGTAAAATATGTAGGGATATGGGGGTAGGGCCTGGGTGGGATTGTGATCGGTGCAGGCTCGATGGGCCAAATGGCCCCTCCCTATACCGTAGGGCCTCTATGATTCTATGGCTGAACTCATAACTAGCACAAAAGATGATGGTTGCATGTCAATCACCTTAGCATCAAGGATATCACCGAAAGAGTCCCTCAGGATCATGAACGAAGCCTAAACATCAACAGCTGCTTCATAGAATCCCTACAGTGCAGAAGGAGGCCATTCGGTCCCTCGAGTCAGCACCCACCCAGACCCTACTCCCACAACCCCACACACTCACCCTGATAATCCCCCGACACAAGGGTCAATCCAGCATGACCAATCAACCCAACCCGCACATCCCCGGACTGCAAGAGGAAACCGGCGCACCCAGAAGGAACCCACACAGACAAGGGGAGGAAGCGCAAACACACAGACAGTAACCCGAGACCAGAACCGAACCCGGGTTCTACGAAAATTTATTTTGCAGAAACTGCATTGTAAAAGCAGGCCCTGAACTCTGGACCTTAGAGACATTCTAAATGGCATTTAATTTATTTCCCAGTTTTGAAGATAAAGGAAAGGTTGAGCAATAGTTAAGATATGGGCAGTATCGGTAGGCCGCTCGAACCTTCAAACCTGCTGTGTTGTTCAGAAGGTCATGGCTGTTCATCTACCTTTCTGCACCATCCCCATGGTATCTAAAATTCTGTCCATCCCTTGGACTTGAATACACTGAGAAACCTGAGCATCTGCGGCTTCCTGCTGTAGAGAATCCCAAAGGTTCACAGCCCTTTTGAGTAACAGGCGAGCTCTGTGAAAATAACCTGACCCCTGTGAATTTTCACTTTGTCTCCAGTGGTGTGCCAGCTGTGGTGGACTTTGCCGCGATGCGAGATGCCGTGAAAAAACTGGGCGGAGATCCGGAGAAGATCAATCCAATTTGTCCTGCAGACCTGGTTATAGATCACTCCATACAAGTGGATTTCAACAGGTGGTAAGCTGCATTGCTCAGATTCTAGCACCACCTGTTCCAGACCGACTTATAAAGGATTTTGAATTACTTTGTCAACTTCCAAATTGCAAGATATGTTAGTACTACCAAGTGGGTGAAAGTGATTTTAATTGTCTAATTTTATCCAGTTTGGTTCCCATTTTGATGAAATGTTGGTATTTATGATGGGAATAATTCTCCTTTCTTCTGCCTTGCAATTCAGCAATTTCACTACAAGTTGTACTTTGTGTGTGTTGAGTGCATAGAGCAAGATTCCGTTGTAGATGGGAAATGATTATTTAATTCCGGTTTGGGAGGGGATTTTAAAATTTCAGATTTAGTGTTGTATTTCAAGTTACTGGACAATAAATGACATCAGTTGTATAACTCAATTGCCCATTGACTCGAATGCATGCTTAAATACCTGCAGATAGCTAACTTTACGTTGAACTGAAATCTAGGTGCCCTGCTTATGAATCTGTGTAGGAAAAAAACCTGAATATTTTCAGGGCAATTTGGTATGGCACTGTGTCTTGCAGCAATTATTACGGTTGCTGTGTACCATTAGTTTTTCGGCTGTGAGTTGCAGATTTGCTTGAGGAGTTCCAGAAGCACGATGACACAGTGGTTAGCACTGCTGCCTCACAGCACCAGGGACCCGGGTTTGATTCCGGCCTCGGGTCACCGTCTGTGTGGAGTTTGCATGTTCTCCTCACGTCTGCATGGCTTTCCTCCGGGCCCCTCCTACACTCCAAAGAGGTGAAGGTTAGGTTGATTGGCCATGAGAAATTGCCCCTTAGTGTCAGGGAGATTAGCAGGGTAAATATGTAGGGTTACGGGGATTAGGACCTGGGTGGTATTCTGGTCGGTGCAGGCTCAATGGGCCAAGTGACCTCCTTCTGCACTATAGGGATTCTATGATTCTAAGCATGTTTCTGAGGGGCAGCAAGTTATTTGCTGTATGTGTAACCAATGGAAGAAATGTCGTTTGATTTTTGAGGCACTTTTGCTCCAGTTGTGTGTTGATCTGATGATTCTATACTGGTGGTCGCCAGAGGGTTAGCACCCTGTTTCTAAAAGTAGTCCAGGGCATTACCTCTTTATTGAAGATTAATTGAGTGCTTGTCCTCTTCCAACCCGTGCTCTTTGTTTTCTTTATTTTCAGAAAAAGGCCATCTGTTTTGAGTTCATGTAAATGTGGCTAGTTTCCTAAAACCATTAATCTATTTATAGTGGTTTTAAGTTTGGATTTGCGTGACTTGTTTTGCTTTTTTTAATATAGACTTGATCTGTGCACTTGCTGGGTTTTTTTCAAATAACGGGCCTGCTTTGATGTATTGAAGTACAAATGGCTCTTTGGGGAAGCGGAAAAATAGGATAATGTGTATATTTAGCTGTGGAATGCTGCTGATAGGCTAAATTAAATGCTGCTAATCTATATTTATGATGACACGCGAGAACTTGTTTGAATGATGTATGCGGCCTTTTTTCTGAAATCAAAGTTTTTTTCTCTCCATTTTAAATAATTTAGTGTTTGCTTGTAGTTTTCAGGTGGTTTGTGCACAATAAGCGCCTTGCTGGTTTGGGTACCTTTTGAAGGACCAATTCCTGTGATGTGGAAATTACGCAGCCTCTTTTGAATCCTAGATTTTGATGTGCTAAAATGAACTGTTAAATATTAATAAAAAGCTTAAGTGGGCTTGTGGACAAAAGCCTTTTACTGTTTACATCGAGATGTTGTATTCTGTGAAGGATCAAAGACAGCATTGTGCAACAACAGAGGAAGAGGATGGAATTGCGTTTGAACTGCCAAAGCTGGCAGTAGGTTAGCTAAACCATTCTGACAGTACATGTGTAACTTGGATTCAATGCCATAAGTGCTAGACCATCAAAGAAAGATGAGGCGGCATAGTGGTTAGCGCTGCTGCCGCTCAGTACCTGGGACCTGGGTTTGATTCCCGGCTTGGGTCACTGTCAGGGCAGAGTCTGCATGTTCTCCCCGTGTCTGCTTGGGTTTCCTTCAGGTGCTCTGGTTTTCTCCCACAATCCGAAAGACGTGCTGGTTAGGTGCATCGGCCATGCTAAATTCTCCCTCACTATCCAAACAGGTGCTGGAGTGTGACGACAAGGGGATTTTCAGTAACTTCAGTGCAGCATTAATATAAGCCTATTTGTGACTCTAATAAATAAACTTATGGTAGAGATTTCACAGTGAGACCAAGCCAGATCAGCTGGAACCCAGTAAATATCAGACAAAGGGACAGAACTTGATTTTCGTTTTAGCATTTGGTCCTGCTCTCTCACAATTATATCCATAAAAACATACATCAAGTCTGTTTAGGAATGGACAAGGTGTTAGTTCTGTACACTTGGTATGCTTGCATCATTGCATGAGGTAGCATTGTGTACACAAGCTGTTGGAGCTACTAACTGGTCTGTGTGCTCGAAGGGCGAGAGGAGGGAACGCGTAATCTGACAACACATTTCAAGCTCAGGAAAATCCAGTTTTCCAAAAACACCGGAATTCTGGAAATGAAGTCATTTTGTCACCTACACTATTTCCTCAAGGTGCAAGTTGCAGGCGAGGCATCCAGTGTCCTATGTGTTGTGTATTCTGTTGCTGTGATGTATCCCAAGAACTGACTCCACTGGCTGACATCAGGGAACACAGGTATTTGATTGTAGGCCTCACTCACTCCACGCTCCAACTCCTTCGATTCCTCCTCCAGGGTGGTCCCTGGGCAGATCTTCAAAACTCCAGGGTCACATGACCCACTCCCTTAAAGGGCTACATACCCAACATAACACAAGAGCGCACTTGTTTTTCTAGTGACCTATGCGCATTTCTACTGCATTACCTTTTTGTAACTTCAGTTGTCCATCTCAGGACCAGAGGAGGTGATTCAGATCCTCGAGTCTGTGCCTGCTGTTCAATCAGATTGTGAGTTTGATCTTAACTCCTTCCTACATGCCTTGGTTCTGAAGCCTTTAGTACCCATACCTAACAACCTTACCCATCTCAGTTATGAAATTTTCATTTGGCCTCCAGCCTCAGATGGTTTCTGGGGGAAGTGTTCCAGGTTTCCACCACCTTTTGTACAAGGAAGTGTTTCTCCTATCATCAGTGAACAACCTGGCTTAATTTTTAAAGTCACGCTGTCTTGTTCTGGACAGTTCCGCAGCAGAGGAAATAGTTTCTCTCTATCTGTTCTATCAAGCCTACCAAATCCTTTAATCAACATACATTCATTTGATATTTGGCCATTCAGCCCATCGAGTCTGCCGCCATTCAATCATGGCTGATATGCCCCTCATTCCCATTTTCCTGCCTTCTCTCCATAACCCTTCAATTCATTACCAATTAAAAATCTGTCCAGCTCCTCAAATTTACTCACTGTTCCAGCATCCACCGCACTTTGGGGTAGCGAATTCCACAGATTCATTACTGTTTGGGAGAAATAGTTTCTCCTCAACTGTGTTTTAAAGTTACTATCCCTTATCCTAAGACTATGACCTCATCCTACAATGCCTCACAAGAGGAAGCATCTGCTCCATGTTTATAAAGCTCAATCTTCATTCAAAGGATAGCGGCCTAATCTATGTGACTTGTCCTGATAATTTAACCCTTTTAGTCTTGATAATTTTAATAGACTATTAAGTATTTGTATGATAAAACTGATTTTTTTAAAAACCATAGTAGATTGTTGCTTGAGGTTCATGGTGTGAAATTGAGTACTTTAATGCATTCATTGGAATTCCATAAAGTAAATGTTTATTCATTAGTTACAAGTAAGGCTTACATTAACACTGCAATGAAGTTACTGTGAAATTTCCCTAGTCGCCACACTCTGGTGCCTGTTCGGGTCAATGCATCTAGCCAGCACGTCTTTCAGACTGTGGGAGGAAACCAGAGCACCTGAAGGAAACTCCACACAGACAGTGACCCAAACCAGGAATCGAACCCAGGTTCCTGGCACTGTGAGGCAGCAGTGCTAACCACTGTGCCACCGTGCTGCCCTGTATATACTGTTTGCTCTCCTTTTGCTTCTGGTTAATCAGAAATAGAATATACATCAAGGTTCTCAGAATGGAGTGTTGAAGAATGTGCTGCATCTGGGCTAGATGGAATCGACCTTTGACCTTCATTTTTGTGCTGCGAAACTATATGGAAGGCAGTCTGCCAGTGATGATTGGTGACTATTTCTTGCACCCTTTAGAACATAGTAATAAATGTTTCCTCCCTCCTATTTTGGTAACATTGGATATATTCGGTGCTGTGCTCACCCTAATACTGTGAACCAAATGATTTATTGCTGAACCCTCATCAAGTTCTGATTTTGTTTCCCTTGCAGGCCGGACAGCTTGCAAAAAAACCAAGAGATTGAATTTGAAAGAAACAAAGAAAGATTTGAATTTTTGAAGGTATCGCAATTTGTGTGGGGTTTCATCAAACTGTTCTGAAATAAGTTGTATGTTTACTGTTTTGTGTGCTGGGGAAGAAGGTTCCAGTGAGTTATGGTCTTGACCTAATGACCCAAAATATAAAGATTCTTCCACAAAAGGGAGGGGAGAGAACTGGAGTTCTGAAACACTTCCAGTACCTCCCACGATGGAGAAGTAAGCAGAGATAACAGAAAATCTCATGAACTGTGCTCAAGTGTGTTTACATCAGAATGCAAAAGCTTGGGAAAAAGACCTATCTTATAATTTTTTGCTAATCTCCAGTAATACTAGAATTTCCTTCCTGCTTCCCAGCATTTGGGTCAGATAGTCGATACTGATATTTGATAAAGTACTTTTGTAACATGCTGTCCTGCTTGCACAGTGGCTTAACTGGCAACATACAGCTGAACTGTACAAGCCAGGAAGCACCAGAGTCGGTTTCCTAGACTTTTGATTTGGTAAAATCTCAACCAGTTTGACATTCAGGAGGCTAAAATTGCTTTGAGCCGCCCTCTTGTGCGTGGGGGAGAAGATCTGACACGATTCCTGCTCGCTCTTGCTATCCATCAGTGTCCGTTGGGAATGCGTGTGTGCTTGTCAACGAGGAAAGAATTGGGTGCAGCTGAGATGCCTCCTCACAGTTGAGTGGATTGCCCAACCTGTGTTGGTGCTCATAACTGAAGGGGTGGCTACGCAGCAGGAGATGATAACCAGGAGAAGAAAAATCACCAATAGAACAATGCTTGAGTAAACAGTAATTTGAACCTCCAAATGTCCCACAAGAGAACTTAATAACAGCAGTAGTAAATTTAAAGGGATGAAGATCGTAAGCATTTATTTAGCTCTTTTTTTGTATGATGCTGTGTTAACTATAAAATAATGTTTTGCATTTGATTCCTCAAGTGGGGCTCTAAAGCTTTTCGGAATATGAGGATTATTCCTCCTGGATCTGGGATCATCCACCAGGTGAATTTGGAATATTTAGCACGAGTGGTGTTTGATCAGGATGGATACTACTATCCCGACAGCCTTGTGGGTACAGATTCACACACGACAATGATCGATGGCCTTGGTGTCCTTGGCTGGGGTAAGCAACCTGCAGGATAGACGCTTGCCTCATTGAGAAGGATTATTCTTGGGATTTAGTTATTCTTCTTCCAGGAAAGTGATTAACCCTCCATGTTCGTCTAATGGCTGTTCAGATTTAATGTTGTTTAAAAAAATGTTTTAAAGCTTTACTATTTTCTGAAAAGAAATCTGAACATTTAAGAGTATTTTAATCTAAATTCAATCAGTCATGGCTCAAAGCCATTTACGTTAAATGTCTTGGGAGTAGTTTTACAGAGAACAATCCTGAAAAACGTTAGGTACTCCTGTCTTCTGATGGCCGGTGCAGACACGGTGGGCCAAAGGGCCTTTTTCTGTGCTGTAAAACTTCATGACACTGGCTGGTATTCTCCAGCTGTTAATGTTGATGGGATATATTGGTCCCGCTGGCAGTGGACACGCTGTCTTGGGTTTCCCAGCGGCGTGGGGTGGTTTCAATGGGAGCAAAAGATCCAGCCGCCAGCTAAGTGCCTCCTGTCGCTGAGAAAAACACGGAGGGGAGTCAGAGAATATCACCTAATATCTTTTAGAATTTATGACTTCTTTCATGGGAGGATCTAGATATATGCAGTTACTTAAAAGCGCCACTGTTAAGTTAATAGTAACTCTCGAGGGATAAGTTCACAGGAGAGCTAGAAAATTTAGGTTAGGATTCAGACAATGTATTTGAGCCGGTGTTTGTTTAAGTGTTGCTGAGAGTGTTATGGGGGGGGTGACCTATTCATTGTGACATCTGCTGAGACATTCTATTTGGGTGAGGGAGATCGCTAGTTTTATTGATGGCCTGACGACTTTGTGTGAGAGCAAAAAGAGTAGGAGAAAAGGGCCATGTTGGCAGGCAGACAGGCTTTGAAAGTGGAAACCGTGAGGTTTAGACCTGAGCTGGAAGCAAAGTTACAGCTCAGTTCTTGCTGCGTGTAGGTATCCAGAAAGACTGAGAATACCAGACAAGCAGCTCACTGAATGAATAGTGGTTCATTCACATTTTCACATTTGTCAAGGAAAGAATCGAAGTTTGAGTAGAGCGAGAAAGGTTTGTTTGCAGCTGTTCACCTTACTGGTGTCTGTAAAACAAACACTAACAATGTGCAACAGTGGCACAGTGGTCAGCACTGCTGCCTCACAGCGCCAGGGATGCAGTTTTGGCCTGGGGTGTCCGTGTGAAGTCTGCATGTTCTCCCCGAGTCTGCGTGGGTTTCCTCCAGGTGCTCCGGTTTTCTCTCTCATTCAAAGATATGCGGATTAGGGGAATTGGTCATGGTATATGTATGGGTAACATTGATACGGCCTGGGTAAGATACTCTTGTCAGAGAGTCATGCAGACTCGATGGACCAAATTAGCCCCTGCACTTGGGATTCTATGAGGCAAGATTAAAGAGAAAAAAATTGCACACTAAGGCATGCATGAGAAATATAATATCCAGTTCAGATCACAGAGGCTGGAGTACTAATGTTGGTTTGCACATTATTCCTGATTTTCTTTGCCCCACTGTTAGCAGTTATGCCTTCAATCCCTAAGCTCTGGAATTTCTTCCCTAAACTTCTCTGCATCTCTACCCCTCACTCCTCCTTGGATGGTGTGGTAGCACATGGTTAGCACTGCTGCCTCACAGAGTCAGGGACCTGGGTTCAATTACCGGCTTGGGTCACTGTGTGTGTGGAGCTTTCACATTCTCCCTGGGTCTACGAGGGTTTCTTCTGGGTGTTCCGGTTGCCTCCCACAGTCTGGAGATGTGCAGGCTAGGTTAATTGGTCATGCAAAATTGCCACTTGGTGTCAGGAGTACTAGCAGGGTGAATACGTGAGGGTACAGGGATAGGAGTTGGGTGGGATGGTAGTCGGTGCAGACACAATAGGCTGAATGGCCGCCTGCACTGTAAGGATTCTATGATTCCTTTAAGGCATTCCCCAAAAACCTCCCCCCTTCCTCTATCCTAGTAGCTCTTCATGTCACTCTGTCAAATTTTGTTCAGTGACACTTTTTCTATGAACTCATGGGGTTCACTGTGTTAGAACTGCTCTGTAAATGCTGAGGTGAATACTATAGATGCATTTATGGAGAAACTGGATAACGCGTGAGGGAGTGAGGCATAGAGAAAGTAGTGCTAGAAGAGGTTGATGTGCCACATGAACAGCAGAACTGACTCGTTGGGCCAAATGATCTGTTCCTATGCTGTAAAATTCCAAGTTTAAAAAAAGTAAATACCAGATACAGGTGCAAATGAAAGAGGCACAGACTGGGATTGCTACGCTGAAAAGAAGTAAACCTCAAAACCTGTGAAAATGAAACTTCCATTTGCACGTATGCAAATGTCATGACAAGATTTTTACACAGGCTTAAGATGTACCTTGTGCTTGGTTGTTGGTTAAGTATTTAGTTTTCTTATATGAGCCTATGTTCTTTGATGTAAAATCTCAAATGCTTAGGTATGGGGAATATGTGGAATTTGCACATTCTCCATACCCAAGATGTGCGGGTTAGGTTGATTGGCCATGATAAATTGCCCCATAGTGTCCCGGGATGTGTAGGTTAGAGGGATTAGTGGGGCATTTATGTGGGGGTTATGGCGATAGGGCCTGGGTGGGATTGTTGTCAGTACGGACTTGATATGCTGAACGATCTCCTTCTGCAGTGTAGGGGTTCAATGGATTGTATTCTGTGTACTTTCTGGTTACCAAAATGGGCCTCTCAGCACCAGAGACCTGGGTTCGATTCCCAGCTTGGGTTACTGTCTGTGTGGAGTTTGCACGTTCTCCATGTCTGTGTGGGTTTTCTCCGGTTTCCTCCCCCAGTCCAAAGATGTGCAGGTTAGGTGGATTGGCCATGCTAAATTCACCCTAGTGCTAGGGGGATTAGAAGGGTAAGTGTGTGGGATTTCGGAAATAGGGTCTGGGTGGGATTGTGGTCAGTGCAGATTCGATAGGATGAATGGCCTGTTCCTGTAAGGATTCTATGAAAAATGCAGCCAGCATTTATGAATCGACAGCTCATTTTTTTGCAAGAGTCCGTAACTCCCAATCATCCTGCAGAATAAAGTATTGGGCCAATCCATTCAGTCCACATATTTGGTTGCGAAATATATTTTCCACTTGCTGTGAAGCCTCTTGCCTGCTGGGACCACACCAAGAAATCATGTGCTGTAGCACACCATGGTTGCAGATGATTACATTTCTCTTGTGTGCTATTGAGGATCTCTTCTACTTCCAATCACTACACTTTCATGTCTTGTCTTTCTAAGTCACATTGTTTTGTTAACTACCCTGATCTAACTGTCCTAATTTTATAGTGCACTCTGGAAATATTTCCAACAGGTCTACCACAGATCTGGGGTTTATTAGTCCATAGAATCCCTGAAGTGCGGAAGGAAGCCATTTGGCCCATTGTGTCTGCATTGACAGCTGAGTTGACCAGGTGACTAGTGGGTGGTTTGATTTGCGTTCCGGCTGAGGTAAGCTTTGGGATCTGCCTCCTTGCTCTGTCCCTGAGAGTGGGAGGCAAAGGCAAACCACCACTGCCAAAAAGAACTACCAAGGAAAGGGCTTGGGATGAACACCAGCAGTCAGTGATCTGTCTTTGAGCAGAGCACACATGACATTCACAAATCTACTCATTAATGTTACCCTCTGTTCTTTGTATTGAATTCTGTGGTGTTATAGTCGAAACCTACAGTCAAATCTAGTTACATAACAGTTGTACAAACTTTGCACCAAACATTCTGAAGACAGTCTTACATAAACTCAACCAAGATGAAGGGCTGGTCAGTCAATGCTTGTATGTCTGGATAGTTATGCTTCTCTTAAACTTAAAAGACCTACATTGTTCAGTGGCATTTAAAACCACATAAAAGAGTCAGAAAAGCTAGGGGTGTGCGTAGCACCAGACCCATTTCTGTCTCCCTCAGGGTGGGGAGGAAAGGAGAACATCTGTCCCTTTTGGACTGGCTGGGAGTAGGGGGAAAATCCCATACTCTCCTTTTAAGCAGGATTCTCGCTTCAAGAGCATGTTATCAACCTAAATGAGACCTGAGATGGAAATTTCTAGGGCATGCCATGTGAGTTCCTCTGTGGCTGCAGTGATATTAGTAGCAGCTGGAACCTTGGATTAGTGAGGGGCAGCTCCACTGGTTCTTAGAAAGAAAGGTACTCTTTTATTCGACCATAAGAGCAGGAGTAGGCCATTTGGCCCCTTGAGCCTACTTCGCCATTTAGTAGGATCGTGGCTGATCCAACATAGTTCACGTCCACTTTCCCCACATAACGCTTGTTTCCATTACTGATTGATTGGAAATATATCAACCTCAGCCTTAAATATACACAAGGACTCTGCCCCATAGCTCTCTGTGGCAAGGAGTTCCAAAGACACTCAACCCTCAGAGGAAATTTCTCCTCATCTCGGTCTTAAATTGGCATCCTTTTATTCTGAGACTCTGCCCTCTGGTCCTAGACTCTCCCATGAGGGGAAACGTCCTTTCAGCATTTATTTACTCTGTCAAGCCCATTAAGAATCCTACAAGTTTCAATGAGATCACTTCTTATTCTTCTAAACTCCAATGAGTAGAGCCCCAACCTGTTTAACCTTTCCTCAGAAGGCAATTCCTCTATACTGGGCATCATCTAGTAAACCTTCTCTGGACTGCCTCCACTGAAATAATACCCTTCCTTGAATAAGGGGACCAAAACTGCTCTCAGTGCTCCAGATGTGTCTCATCAGTACCTTGTACAATTGCAGCAAAACTTCCCTACTCTTTTACTCCGACCCCTTTGAAATAAGGACCAACTTTCCATTAGCTTTCCTGATTACCTCCTGCACCTGTGTGCTCCCCTTATTGGCTTTGCTTGAGGGAAAGCTATTGAGCATGATAAGAGAGCGATATTGGGGTGTCACAGTGGTTAGCACTGTTTCTTCAAGCACCAGGGACCCGAGTTCAATTCCAGCCTCAGGTCAGTGTTGGTGTGGACTTTGCACGTTCTCCACATGTCTGCAAGGTTTCCTCCAGGTGCTCCAGTTTCCTCCCACAGTTCAATGATGTGTGGGTTAGGTTGATTGGCCATGCTAAATTAACCCTAGTGTCAGGGGACTTGCAGGGTAAATATGAAGGGTTACAGGAATAGGGGTTGGGTGAGGTTGTGGTCAGTGCAGATTCGATGGGCTGAATGGCCTCTACCTGGACTGTAGGGATTCTGTTGCTGCTCTTTTGATCCCTTGCTGCTCTTCAAAATAAGGCCATGGGGTATTTGATGACCAGCTGAGATAGCCGCTGGGGCCTCAGTTTGATGTCTTGCCCGAATGCTGGGAGCTCTGGCTACAGCACTCCCTCAGTTCTGTATTCAGAATGTAAGCCTGGATTTAGCTTTCTGGAGTGGACCTGAACCCAAGACCTCTGAGATATCACTGACAGTGCGGATACTTCTTCCTTTGCAGGTGTGGGTGGCATTGAGGCTGAGGCAGTGATGTTGGGTCAGCCCATCAGCATGGTTCTTCCAGAAGTAGTCGGCTATAAGTTGGTCGGAACCCCAGACTCTTTGGTAACATCAACAGATATAGTCCTCACAATCACAAAGGTAAGTACACAATATCCTTGAAAGTTGTTGAGGATCGTTGAATTGCTATTTTGGTATAAGGTATTTCAAGCTCAATGTTAGAATTCAACTCCCTTGCATTGTATTCCTATAAAATTAGAATTGTGTTTTATATTTTTTAACCCCCCCCCCACCCATAAATTCTTAATCTGACTCTTCACACTGTCAGCACAGTGGTTAGCACTGCTGCTGCATAGCGCCAGGGACCTGGGTTCAATTCCCGACTTGGGTCATTGTCTGTGCGGAATCTGCATGTTCTCCCCATGTCTGCATGGATTTCTCCCGGGTGCTCCAGTTTCCTCTCTCAGTCCGAAAGACGTGCTGGTTAGGGTGCATTGACCGTGCTGAATTCTCCTTCAGCGTACCTGAACAGGCGCCAGAGTGTGACGGCTCAGGGATTTTCACAGTAACTTCATTGCAGTGTTAACGTGAGCCTATTTGCGACACTAAGTAAACTTAAACACCAATTTCAGAGCAGTTAAAAAATTGTAAACCAAACTCATTAAATTAAGTAGTCAAACAGTTTTTGTTTCCTTTAAAGCATCTTCGCCAGGTTGGGGTTGTGGGAAAATTTGTTGAATTCTTCGGCCCGGGTGTGGTGCAACTATCCATCGCTGATCGAGCAACCATTTCCAACATGTGTCCGGAGTATGGGGCAACAGCAGCTTTCTTTCCTGTTGATAAAATAAGCATAAAGTACCTGGAACAAACTGGTATGAATGTGGAAACTAATTTTTAAAATGCACATTGCAATAATGTGGATATGTTGCTACCTATTTACCGACCTTATTTTAATAGAGAAGGTATACCTACTGCCAAAGTACTGTTGTGTACCAAATCGTAGAATCTACAGAGGGAGACCATTGAGCCCATGGTACCTATGCTGGCTTGATCTTCTCTCCACAGCGGTGGTAAATGTTCCCCCCTTCAAGCATTTATTCCATTCCCTCCTGAAAGGCGTAATTGCATCAGCTTCCAACATTCTTTTGGCTGTACATTGAAACTGTAGAGTTCATTCTCTTATTTATATCATTCATTGGGTGTAGGCGTCACTGACAAGGGCGGCATTTGTTACCCATCCTTAATTGCCCTTGAACTGAGTGGCTTGCTGGGCCATTGCAGAGGAGCAGTTAAGAATCAACCACGTTGCTGTGGGTCTGGAGTCACATGTAGGTCAGATCAGGTAACGAAGGCATATAAGCAAATTACTGCGGATGCTGGAATCTGAAACCAAAAGAGAAAATGCTGGAAAATCGCAGCAGGTCTGACAGCATCTGTAAGGAGAGAAAAGAGCTGATGTTTCGAGTCCAGGTGACCCTTTGTCAAAGCTGCAAAGGTAAGGGAGGCAGATTTCCTTCCCTAAAGAACGTTAGTGAACCAGATGGTTTTTACGACAATCGATAATGGTTTCATGATCGTCATGAGACTTTTAACACCAAATACTTTTATTAAACTCAAATTTCACTATCAACGATGTGGGATTTGAACCCAGGTCCCCAGAGCATTGCCCTGGGTCTCTGGATTACTGGTACAATGTAAAAAAAGCACTACGCAACAGCCTCCCCTATTGCGCTAATCTAGGAATTATATTTTTTACATTGATAGAGCATTCATCACTAATTTGCACGTTAATGAAGGCTTACCTGGGAGTAGAGATGAGACCAGACCATTGTAATTTCCCAGAAAATGTCACCAGTGAGGAACTAATGAAGTAAACAATATAAGCACCGATGAAGAGAGCTTCTATGGCTTCATGAACTAATTAATTGGCCTCTTTATCCCAATAGCTCATGGACTATAACTTAAACTCTCCAGATGTATAAAGACCATAAGAAATAGGAGTAGGTTGTTTGGCCCCTTGAGCTTGTCACCATTCAATAGGATCGTGGCTGATCTGACAATCCTCATGTCCGTTTTCCTGCCTTTTCCACGTAACCCTTGCATTCCTTACTGGTCAAAAATCTATCGATCTCGGTCTTAAATATACACAAGAACACTGCTGCCATAGCTCTCTCTGGCAAGAAGTTCCAAAGACACTCATTCCTCTGAGAACAGAAATTCATCCTCATCTGATTGGTGCCCCTTTATTCTGAGACTATGCCTAAATCATCCCATGAGGAGAAACATCCTTTCAGCATTTACTTACTCTGTCAAGCCCCTTAAGAATCCTGTATGTTTCAATGAGATCATTCCTCATTCTTCTAAATTCCAATGAGTAGAATCCCAACCTGTTCAACCCTTCATCGTAAGACAATCCCTCCATACCGGACATGATCCTAGTGAACCTTTTCTGAACTGCCTCCAATGAAAGTTCTACTCTGGAGCTCTTCTTAAAAACAAGAAGCATCAATGGTGGGGGAAAAAAATGGATGAACATTTTTGTAGCACTTTTTGCAATCTCTGGATGCTCTAAAGCATTTTACAGGCAGTGAATTGTTTTTGAAGAATTGGTCACCATGGTAATAGGAGGAAACACAGCAGTAAGCTCCCGCAAACCACAGTTGGAGAAATAATCTGTTTCGGTGAGATTGTTAGAGGGACAAATGTCCCAAAGCACTGGATGGATGTCTCATGTGAATGGCATCTGAAACACATTGTTTCAGATGTCTGTAATTGAAGTTCGAAACACCTTGGGCTGAATTTTGTGCCGGCAAAATCTTCCAGCCCCACCAATGGCGACCCCTATGTGATAGGTTCTGCGGTGGTGTGGCTGGTGAAGAACGCTGAATGCTGCAGATATCAGCGGGACCAGAAGGTCTTGCCAGTGGTGGGCTGCCTCTGCCCTCAGAAAACATGGGGTTGAGAGGGGAGGGAGAGGTGGGGAGAGTGATCCCTTCCCCTTGTCATGGTGAAGGTCTGATGGGTCATCGGGTTGATTTACATGATGGTGAATTGAATGTTCCACAGCAGAATAATTCCTTCACTTTCCAACTCCTGGTAGAGAAATTGGGTGGGATTGACAGTTTGCCTTTCTACAGTTGCAGGCTAACTACATATAGGTTCCTGTTGCAGAACTTGTTTGCTTATTAAAGCCACGGCCACCTCTTGTGTTTTGATACCAGAATTCCTTTTAATTGTCAAAAGATATTCTGTTTCAAGAAATCCAGAGTCATTTACGATGCTCTTGCTGTTCCTTGTTGTAAGGTCGAGAGGAAAACAAGCTGAACTACATAGAAAGATACCTCAAAGCTGTTGGAATGTTCAGAGATTTCAGTGATCCATCTCAGGATCCAGACTTTACTCAGGTAAGGGAATACTTGTGTGCTCAGGTAAAATCCCAGGGTTCTGAGAGACCTTATAATGCCAAACTGTCCATTCAGAAGTGTGATGGCAGCAGAGAAGAAGCTGTTCTTGAGTCTGTTGGTACGTGACCTCAGACTTTTGTATCTTTTTCCCTGAGTTTTTTGAGTATATGTTAACAACATTGCCACTAAATGTTGATGCCTGAACTGGGTGGGTGAGGGGGGGTGGGGAGAGGAGGGAGGACAGATGGAAGTCGAGGTGTTGCAAGGTTCGGAAATAAGGTTGGTTTGGAGCAATCAAAAAAGGAAAAGAAAGAACGTACTTTTATATAGTGCCTTTCATAACCCAGGATGTCTCAAAATGCCTCACGCTTATTGAAGGCCTTGATGAGGAGAAGACTGCAGGGATAAGGGTGGGCGAATGACCTTCTGAGCTGCCGTAAACAGTCTGCTGCTCGCAAAGCAGTGATTCTTGCTGGCATACAGTTCTGTTGAAAACAAAAAAAAACAGGAAAACTCAGACAGAATGTTTTTGAATTCATTTAAGGGATGTGGATTTCGCTGGATAGGCCAGCATTCATTGCCCATCCCTAATTGCCCTTGAGAAGGTGATGAGCTGTTTTCTTGAATCACCCTGCAGTCCATGGGTGGCATGATGGCACAGTGGTTAGCACTACTGCCACACAGCTCCCGGGACCCGGGTTCGATTCCTGGCTTGGGTCACTGTCTGTGTGGAGTTTGCATGTTCTCCCCATGTCTTTGTGGGTTTCCTCTCTGGGTGCTCCAGTTTCCTTCCACAGTTCAAAGATGTACAGTTTAGCTGCATTGGCCATGCTAAATTGCCCCGGGATACATAGGTTGGAGGGATTGGCGAGGTAAATATGTGGGGATATGGGGATAAAGCCTAAGTGGGATTGCTATTGGTGCAGACTCAATAGGCCAAATGGCCTCCTCCTTCACTGTAGGGTTTGTATGATTCTATGTGGTGTATTTACATCCACAGTGCTGTTAGGAAGGGAGTTCCATCATTTTGACCTAGCAACGGTGAAGGAACAGCGATATATTTCCAAGTCAGGATGGTGATCTGTGGAGAGAAAAACAGAGTTAACGTTGAGAGCCTGTATGACTCTTCCTTAGACAACCCTGGCATAATTCATATACTTTATTTTCAAGTAGAGACACAATTAGTAAACCTGTCCAGGAGTGGGATGCTGTGGATGCCTTCACAGCCTCTCCATTCTGTCAATAGCAGGGGCAAGGAGGAGAATGATCAGGGACTGGTGCCTTGACCGCCATCTAAAATCCCAATTGTAGTGAAATTGGCCAACAGCTTAATCTTCACTGTTATCGGTTCAATGCCTTGCAGTGAAATGATCGTCTTTGGGGGTAGCTCTACTTTAGGACCGTGAGATGTGTTTTTGTTTAAATCTGCCCTTGTGAGAGCTTTAATGTTTGGACATCAAATGGAAATTGTCCCCTTCTGCAGCAAAAATAGCTCTGACAATGTACTAAGTTTGCAATAATGCAGCATTCTAAAGGTTGACTGACCAGTTACAATTCTCTTTATTGACCATCTAAATGTGCTTTGATTGTCATGTAAATAAATGTCCTATAGAAAGGATTCCTTTGCTTTGATTGGATTTATTATTGTCACATGTATTAGTATACAGTAAAAAATATTGCTTCTTGTGTGCTACACAGACAAAGCATACCATTTGTAGAGTAGGAGAGGAGAGAGTGCAAAATGTAGTGTTACAGTATAGCTAGGGTGTAGAGAAAGATCAACTTAACGTGAGGTAGATTCATTCAAAAGTCTGATGGCAGCAGGGAAGAAGCTGTTCTTGAGTCGGTCGGTCGGTACGTGACCTCAGACTTTTGTATCTTTTTCCTGACGGAAGAAGGTGGAAGAGAGAATATCCGGAGTACGGGGGGTCCTTAATTCTGTTGGCTGCTTTTCCGAGGCAGTGGAAAGTGTAGACAGAGTCAGTGGAGGGGAGACTGGTTTGCGTGATGGATTGGGCTACGTTCACGACCTTTTGTAGTTTCTTGCAGTTTTGGGCAGAGCAGAAGCCATACCAAGCTGTGATATAACCAGAAAGATTAACTCCAGTAAATATCCTTGAAAGTACCGCAGACGCATTGAAAATTAAATGGATTCATTTAATGATGCCACCTAAGTTGTGTTACTTAAAAGAGCAGAGAATATTGGTATATATTGGCAGCACAGTGGTTAGCACTGCTGCCTCACAGTGCCGAGGATCCAGATTCAATTCCAACCTTGGGTGACTGTGTGGAGTTTGCATGTTCTCCCCGTCTCTGTGTGGGTTTCCGCAGGGTGCTCCGGTTTCCCCCCTCACCCTAAAGATGTGTCAGTTAGGTTGATTTTGCCATGCAAAATTGCTCCTTAGTGTCAGGGGGACTAGAAGGGTAAATATGTGGGGTTTACAGGGATAGGGCCTGGGTGGGATTGCGGTCAGTACAGTCTCGATGGGCCAAATTGCCGCCTCCTGCACTACATGGATTCTATGATTCTAAATCATGTAGACTATTGTAATGGATTCTGTGCATACGGTTTTAAATGTGAAAAAAGTTTTCAGATATTGGTATGTATTAAATGCACCTGCCACTATATTTTCTAAAATAAATGTTTTGAGTTCAGACATGCTGATTTTATGTAGTTTGTATTCTGTCCTTGGCCAGAATTCTCTAACCTTGCCTACGGCTGGGATTCTCCAGTTCTGCTGCTGTGAATGGAGTTTTGGCTGAACACCAAGTTCTCCATTCTCGCTGGCAAGCGGTGGTAGGGTGAACGAGACCTGAGGATTCCGGCTCTTGTGTTTTCTCAGACTGAAGTGTTTTTTTTTGTTTGGCATAGATTGTGGAACTAGATCTCAGCACTGTGGTATCGTGCTGCAGCGGACCCAAGCGACCTCAGGACAAAGTGGCCATATCCAATATGAAGCAAGACTTTGAAAATTGTTTGAGTGCAAAGGTGAGCTACATGTATGCTGTCTGGAACCAAAAGAGAAAATGCTGGAAAATCTCAGCACGTCTGGAGAGAAAAGAGCTGACGTTTTGAGTCCTGATGGCCCTTTGTCAAAGCTAAAAGGCATAGAAAGTGGGAGGTACTTATGCTCCAGGGTGAGGGAATGATAGATCAGTCATAGCCACAGAAACAAGGGGAAAGGCTGTTGGTGGCAGCCCATAGAGAGAATAAAAGGTGTGAATGGCCAAACGGCAGAGAAACTGGAGGGTAAACTGTGACAGATGAAGATGTGGAGGGGAGGAGGGGGGGAATGGGTGGGAGAGAGGTAAAACTGAGAAAAAGGAGGAAAGGGGAAGCAAAGGGCGGGGGGATAAAGTGGGGAGAAAGATTGGGGGTGGGAAGAAAAATAAAGAAAGACAATAAAGAAATATAAAGTAGAGAACGGTTAAAAATGAAATGAAAACAAAAGGTTTGGGGTGGGGTAGAGCGAATCATCTGAAGTTGTTGAATTTGATGTTGAGACTGGAAGGCTGCAATGTGCCTAGCAGCAAGACGACATGCTGTTCCTCCAGCTTGCATTGAGCTTCACTGCATCGTTGCAGCAGGATGTGGAGATGCCGGCGTTGGACTGGAGTAAATACAGTAAGAAGTCTCACAACACCAGGTTAAAGTCCAACCAGTTTATTTGAGAGTAAACCCACAAGCTTTCGGAAATAGTGTTCCTTCGTCAGGCGTGTGGAAGGTTCTGATCAGAGAAAGGCCATATAAAGGCACACGCTGTTTACAGAATACCGATTAGAATGCAAGTCTTTGCGGCTAACCATCTCTTTAACCTATGCTAATGCTATCTCTGCTCACGTTTTCTGCATCTTTATAGCATAGCCGGAGTGTGGTGAGTAGAGGATTTTCATGGTAACTTCGTTGCAAAGTTAATGTAAGCCTACTTGTGGGAGTTTTGATAGATTCAGTGTTAAACTTCTTTGAAATAGTGCTGTGGGATCTTTTACACCGCTCTGAGGTGAGGGCCTCGGTCGAACGTCTCAATCAAAAATCAGCACCTTCGTCCGTGCAGCCCTCCGCGAGTGCCTTGAATGTCGGTCTAAATTATGTGGTCTAGACTCTGGAGTAAGACTTTGGGAAACTGATGCAGGTTCCCGCGGAGTCCTGCTCATCAGTGTACTCCAATCCCTGAGAGTTTATCTGATCATCTATCATGATGATGTTTGGGGGATCTTGCTGTGCCCACATTATCCATGGTGTTTCATAGACTGTGCTTTTTTCAGACCATATCTTGAATACTGTGCCCGCGTTAGGTGTGTGTAAACAAGGAACATTTAAACATTTGAACTGTTTTTGAGTAGGGCAATCTGGCTGATCCTGTATCAGAGATCTGAGTTATGTGAAAAACTGGAGCAGCTTGAGATTTTGAACCCTGGAGAGGAAGCATCTCAGTTGCAATCTTCAGTTTTTAAGATGGCTTTGGGTATGAAACAGGTAAACACAGAATATTACTTTAAACCGTCAAGGCTGAACTAGGAGACCCAATTTATAAAATCCCTACAGAAGAGGGGGAGGCCATTCGGCCCATTGGGTATGTGCCGACTATGACCTCGTTCAGGCTGTATTCCTGTAACCCCACATATTTACTCTGCTAATCCCCCGACACTCGGGGGCAATTTAGCATGGCCTATCCACCTAACCCACATGTCTTTTGGGCTGTGGGAGGAAACCAGAGCCCCCGGAGGAAACCCATGTAGACAAAGGGAGAATGTGCGAACTCCACATAGGCAGCGACCGAGGCCAGAATTGAACCTGGTTTCCTGGCGCCATGAGGCAGCAGTGCTAACCACTGTGCCGCTGCCAATTTCAAACTGGTTAACGTTAATTTTGGGACTAACGTGAAGAGACTCATCTTTAACCAAGATGATCAACATGTGGAATAAACCTCCAGTTAGAGTGGATGAGGCCATATCCTGGAATAACTTAAACAGTTGGTGGTTATAATGAGGTGGGGGGAGGTGGAGGAATGTTCTAGAATCTGGATGATGAATGAAGATGGGTTGAACTGATTTTCTCGTTGGCTGTTGCCTTGCGGACTTGTAACTGCTACAGTTTTGAAGAACAGGACTATTTAAGATGAAGCACTGGTGGAAGTATATAGCTGAATGATAGAGCCCCCTTTTGAAGTTGGGCACTTGTTTCCCCCCCACCCCTTAAGGTTTAGTGGCCTGCGGACCTCCCCATGCCTAGCTGTCCCCAAAGCCTTCCCTAACCTACCCACTCTGGGACCCTTTGAACCTACCAGGGCCTTCTGTGACCAGACTCATTCCTTAATCTCAGGTGCCCTCCTGCATTTCTTCTTCAGCCCACTGCAGCACTGTAGAGATTGGTCACCAGCTCACTAAGATACGATCTCCTCCTGAGTGAGGGCCCAAGTGCAGCCACTTAATGGTCATTTGATGAAGAGATGGCTGCGGAAGCACTTGGAGTTGGCAGGGATCTCCTTGGATGGTGAGAAATGAGATCCTGTCAACCAAACCATTCCAATCTCTGAATAATTGTTGAATTTATGTGACTATTTTCAAGAAGGGACTGGGTTGCTAATTTTGGTGAAAGTTTTGCACACCACTTGGAAAATATTTTGAAAATTCCTAAGGCTGTTTGTAAATTAAGTCCCATCCTAAAAGAAACAATGTCCCTTGTTTTAATATTTGTGTGGAACCGATGATACATTTTGCTGGTTGTGGTAGGTGCATGTTACTACCTGGATGGCAATCATCAGACTTTTAGTAGAATCAATGAAATGCTTCCTCATGGGAAAAGAAGTTTAAAAGTTTATTAGTTATAATTAAGGCTTACATTAACACTGCAATGAAGTTACTGTGAAATTCCCCTAATCGCCACAGTCCAACATCTGTTCAAGTCAATGCACCTAACCAGCGTGTCTTTTGGACTATGGGAGGAAACTGGAGCAACCAGAGGAAATCCACACAGACACATGGAGAACATGTGAAGTCCACACAGACAGTGAACCAAGGCAGGAATTGAACCCGGGTCCCTGGCACTGTGAAGCAGCAGTGCTCACCACTGTGCAACCAAAGTGGCCCTCATTGGCAACACAGTGGCACAATGGTTAGTACTGCTGCCTCACAGTGCCAGGGACCCAGGTTCAATTCCGGCTTGGGTCACTGTCTGTGCGGAGTTTGCACTTTTGCCCTGTATCTGTGTGCGTTTCTTACGGGTGCTCTGGTTTCTTCCCACGGTCCAAAGGGATTGGCCATACTAAATTGCCCCTTAGTGTCAAGACGATTAGCAGGGTAAATGTGTAGGGTTACAGGAAGTGGGCAAGGGTGGAATTGAGGTAGACTTGATGAGCCGAATGGCCTCCTTCTGTACCATAGGGATTCTATGACTCTATGAAAGTGGAGGATGAAAATAACGAAAGGAATGAAAGTTACATCAGTTTCTTTTCGAGCAATTTCAGATGAGCGCGGAGGGACATCATGATTGCTACAAGTGCTGAATCTTTCCATTTTGCTCAGAATTTAACCAGTAGGGTTGTAGTAAAATGTCGGATAATGGAAGATGAAGGATTAACTATCCGGGAAATAGGTTTTCTGAAGATTTTTCTCTTTCTGACTTTGCCCCTTTTAGCAAGGATTTAAAGGTTTTCAGATTCCATCAGTCCGTCAAGGTGACAAAGTGAAGTTTAAATACGATGAGCAGGATTATGAGCTGTGCCATGGTTCAGTGGTAATTGCTGCCATCACCAGCTGTACAAACACCAGCAATCCATCTGTAATGTTAGGAGCAGGTATGTTACCTACTGTTACACTCAGCTGCCTACCTATAGGTGCCTGAAATTTGGGTTTTCATGTTGAATTTTGATTGAGAATTTTGAAATAGTTCCCATTTACAGGAATCATTTATGTTCTGGTTAAGGAGCTGATGCATCTTTCAGATATTGTGTCTGCTATATGTATCTTAATAGGATCTTTTAAATCACCCACGAGTGCAAAGTATTTTATCACGGAACAATTGTGTTTGATCAGAATGCAAGTTGTGCATTTGCTCTGGTTGATCAGGGCAGTGGTATTTCACGACAAAATAGAATGGATTTTTCTAGCTGTCCTTTATAGACCTATTAATAATAACGTGGGTTAAGTGGTAATTATTTGTCTTAATTTTGGTGGCACAATGGCTATTGCTGCTGCCTCACAGTGCCAAGGACCTGGGTTCAATTCCAGCCTCAGGTGACTGTGTGGAGTTTGCATGTTCTCCCCATGTCTGTGTGGGTTTCCTCCAGGTGCTCCGGTTTCCTCCCACACTTGAAAGATATGTAGGTTAGGTGGATTGGCCATGCTAAATTGCCCCATAATGTCAGGAAGACTAGCTAGGGGAAATATGTGGAGTTACAGGGATAGGGCCAGGATGAGATTATTGTCGATGCAGATTCAATGGGCCAAATCTCCGCTGCCTCCACTGTAGGGATTCTATGACTGTGATTCTAACCAAATGGGTAACACTCTTTTTAATAAAGGGTGGCACGGCGCAGTGGTTAACACTGCTGCCTCACAGCACCAAGGACCCGGATTCAATTCCAGCCTTGGGTCACTGTCTCTGTGGAGTTTGCACTTTATCCATGTGTCTGCGTGGGTTTCCTCCGGGTGCTCCGGCTTCCTCCCACATTCCAAAGATGTGCGGGCTAGGTTGATTTGGCCATGCTAAATTGACCCTCGTGTCAGGGGGATTAGCAGAGTAAATATGTGGGCTTACAGGAATAGGGCCTGGGTGGGATTGTGGTCAGTACAGACTTGATGGGCTTCTATACTGGAGGGTTCTATGATGAACTTCCAAGGCTGCTTCACTTGGCAAAGCCTTTTTTATATCATTTGATGGTGACTAATATTTTTCAGTCAGGAATGTGAACCTTCTTTCATGATTTATACATGTATGAATTCTGGGTTCTTGCAACACAGAGGAGGCCATTCAGCCCGTGATGCCGGTGCCCACTTTTTGAAAGAGCTGTCCATTTTCATCTGACCAGCCCACCTTTTTCCCCACAACCCGGCAAGTTATAATCCTTCATGAGTGCATGTCCAGTTGCCTTGAAAAGATCTCATGGTATCTGATTCTACCACCTTGCTGATCTGAAAATGGTGTGGGTGCTGTAAAGAAAAAACACCTCCGTTTGAGGAGACTGCTTTTCTAAAAATTCTTTCATGGGACATGGGCTGGCCTAGTTGCCTCCGTGAGTCCATGTGCTGTGGGTTGACCCACAATGCTGTTGGGGAAAGAATTCTAGGATTTTGACCCAATGATTGCGAAGGAACGGCTGATATATTTCTATGTCACAATGGCTAGTATAAGGAATATTGAGAAGCCACTCATTGCTTTGTACTTGGCTGTCACAGAGCTTCATTCAGGGAACACATTTAATACCTTTTTCTTCTGTACTCTGCAGGGTTGTTGGCGAAGAAAGCAGTAGAAGCTGGGCTCGATGTTAAACCCTATGTCAAAACCAGCTTATCTCCAGGAAGTGGTGTAGTTACCTACTACTTAAAAGCAAGTGGAGTCATGCCCTATCTCTCCAAGCTCGGGTTAGTCCAGAAATTTTCCATAGTTTATATTGGCTGCCTTGCTCTGTGCTGGGGTTCTGTACAGCGACTGATTTTCTCATTTAATGCTGTACACAAAGTAGTCATCTTTCAACTTTCTTTAATACTTGTTTAAAACTCATGTGTCCCCAGGAAGTGCTGTTATGATGTGAAAGAGCTATTATTTGTGACAGAAACAATGCATTTCTTGCCTTGGTTTGTGCTTGGCTATCTTAAAATACAGTCACTGCACATTGGGAGATTATGTTTTAAACAAAAAGAGCTGCAGTTCAGAACCCTGCTTATTTTAATACACGTGTTGGAAGGTTGTTTTATTCCTGTTTTCAATCTGTAGACTTGTGCGGAGGAGCTATGCCAAGTTTAATCAAACATGCACAAAAAGATTTATTCAGTTTAAACGTATGGTGGAATGCTTCTAATTACGAAAAATCCAAAAGAGTCGACAGTGGACATTGGTTTAAATGGCCGGACCTGTTGTTTGAGTTGAGCTGAAGAAGGTGGTTGAGCTGTCCGGAGTATAGTGAGATGTCTCACAACACCAGCTTAAAATCCAGCAAGTTTATTTGGAATCACAAGCTTTCAGAGCGCTGTTCCTTTGTCAGGTGAGTCAGAAACAGTGCTCCAAAATCTTGTGATTCCAAATAAACCTGTTGGACTTTAACAGAGTGTTGTGAGACTTCCCACTCTGCCCACTCCAGTCCAACACCAGCATCTCCACATCATGCATGCAATAGATTGTGTAACTCCCCTAAGTCAGAAAGCTTGAGATCGTGAAAGGAACTTTACAGCTCCAAGTTCAACACAAGTTGCCATGTTTTTCCCCCATATTGGAAGATACGGGATAGAGTGGGATTCGCACACATCTAGTTACTTGAGATTTCAGTAGTTTTGTTCTTGTGCACTGTAGGTTTGATGTCGTTGGCTATGGGTGTATGACGTGCATTGGTAACAGTGGTCCTCTCCCAGAGCCTGTGGTGGAAGCCATTAATAAGGTAAAGTGCTATTAATACCCGAATAGACCTTGCACTCTCTTCTTGAGTATGTGTGCTGGAGTTCGAAATGTAGAACCGAACTGTCCTTGATAGCTTTGACACTTAGTTGCTACCGGAAGATTCATGCATTATGATCCTTTTGAAGGGAGAAACTGTGATGAGTTACCATCTATAAGACACATTGCGGCAACTCAAGGGTTCTTGCAAACTCTCAACATCTACCACATAGAAAAACCAGGGCAGCAGGCGCGTGCAAGGTTCGCTTATGCCACACAGCATCCTGACTTGGAAATATAACTCTGTTCCTTTACTGATGCTAGGTCGGTATACTGGAACTCCCTAACAACGCTGTGGCTGTTCTTGGACGTCTGGACTGCAGCGGTTCAAGAAGGAGGCTCACCGCCATCCTCTCAAGGGCAGATAGGGACGGGCAATAAGTGCCCGTTGCTATGCCTTACTTCCCATGAATCATTTAAAAAAAAACTTAAAGCATAGGCTGATTAGGCCGCAAGTTTGAACTTTTTCCTGAGATCCACTGTTCAGGAAGAAAGGAAGTTTAGCTTGCAGTTATTTTCAGGGAGCTCAAAATCCAGCAAAAAATACTTGCTCATAGTTGGGGAGATGGGGGGGGGATCAGGACATTGAATTTGATGATCAGACACATTCAAAATAAATGGTGGTGCAAGCCCGAAGGGCCTACTCCTGCTTCTAGTTTCTATGTTTCTGTGATCATGGATGCAGGAAGGTGGGGTTAGATAGGGTATCTGGTTGTCCTTGGGCTAGCATGGGTAAGATGGGTCGAACAGTTGCCTCCTGTGCTGCAGCTTTTCTTTGGTTCTAACACACTTAGTCCAAAGGAGAATTTGAATGAAAATAAATGCTTGCCAGCATCAGGCAATGTAAGTGATGCAATGCTTGTTTGTTCAGAGTGACCTTGTTGCAGTCGGAGTATTGTCTGGGAATAGAAACTTTGAAGGTCGTGTACATCCCAACACGCGGGCAAACTACTTGGCTTCACCACCACTGGTTATTGCATATGCCATCGCTGGGAGTATCCGTATCAATTTCGAAGTGGAACCATTGGGTAAGCACATCCTTTGCATTATTTCAGCTTTGAATTGTGAAAGAAGGGTTTCCAGAACAAGTACAAACACAATTTAATTTTAGTTTGTTCTGAGGCTTTGTTGAACATTTTGGTAGACCTGTCAGTTTCTGTCCTGTACAACAGTAGAAAACCTGGTTCATGGCTTGAAGACTTTGGACATTCCATTGCTATTGTTCTTTACATAGAATCATAGAAACCCTACAGCACAGAGAGTCCATTTGGCCCATTGAGTCTGCATTGACCACAATCCCACCCAAGCCCTACCCCCATATCCCTACATGTTTACCCACTAATCCCTCTAACCTACGCATCTGAAGACACTAAGGGCAATTTTAGCATAACCTAATCCGCACATCTTTGGACTGTGGGAGAAAACCAGAGCACCCGGAGGAAACCCACCCAGACGCGGGGGAGAACGTGCAAAGTCCGTACAGACAGTGACCCTGGCCAGGAATTGAACTCGGGTCCCTTGAGCTGTGAAGCAGCAATGCTAACCACTGTGCCACCATGCCGCCCTTGTTTCGTTTCTATTATGTTCAAGGATTAAAATCTTTGGGTGAAATTTTTCCATTTCTCTGCAGAGTGTTGTGGCGGACAAGAGCAGAAGTCTTGGAGCCGCTAGCTCCAGTGGCGTGTTTCTCTGCTTTACCTTTATCCCGATAGAAGCAAGTTCCAGACGGCAAGTCCCACAACATTGAACCGGCTGGCAACTTAAGTTTTTTTTTAAGATTGGGCTGCCTTTTTTAAAACAAAATATGCAGCCTCTCCCGCCCCATTCCCATTCCCCGCGGGCAGTGCTGGGGACAGTGGAGGAGCAGTAGTAATTCACGGCACACCAATGTGAATGGATATAACTGTGGGGTGGTGGTGGGAAGAGGGGAGAGATTGATTACCAGGGTTATTGGGCCTGGTGATTATCTTTAAATTCATTTTAATGGGGTTCCCAACGTCAAACATGTGAACCTGTGACTCTGAACTCTTGAGCGCTATCACTGAGCCACAACTGACACTGAAGGGCCTGTCCCTGTGCTGTACTTTCCTTTGTTCTTTGACACAGGAACAGCAGCAGTTCAGTGGAGCAGGGTAGATAAACCTGTTGTAGTTTAGACATTTTTAAGCAACTGTGAAAAGTACAAATCAAGTTCGCACATGAATAACCTGGACCTTTTGTTTGATATAAATGTTCATTTTAAGAGCAAGCTACCTGAGTATGACCAAGTTGTGATTAGTTTTTTTCCTTCTCCTGAATGTTGTGCCGTTCAGTGCAATTTCATACTTACAGCTGGCCCTTCCTGCTTTACGCTTTTCAGGTGTCACTGCGGAGGGAAAAGAAATCTTTCTGAGGGACATTTGGCCAACCAGGGAAGAACTGCAAGAAATTGAGAGAAAGTTTGTTATTCCTGCCATGTTCAAGGAGGTTTATGAGAAAATTGAGGTAAACAAGGTGGACTTGGGGAAATTCAAAGCCTAGCTAATGTTAAACCAGCAATAGGCAATCTCGGCTCGTGAGTGGGCTGCATCGGTGATCCCCCCTTCATCTCGGGGGGCTGCAAGATTGTAATCGGGCTTGTTCACTAACCATCATCCCATGAATAAGGTTAAATGCATTTAATACGTGCTAAATATTTCATGAGTTACATAAAATGCTTAATTGTTTATATGTTAATAGAATTGTCATCAATGCAAAATGGTAAAAACAAAAGAAATATTTAAACCTTGGATGCAGAGGGAGTGCATGTCTCTCATAGTCAATGCTGAGAGTGATTAACACATACCTTGTTTCACATGCTCTGCTTTGCATACATGTCAGTTTCGTCATACCAGTAGGAAAGAAACCAAGCAGCTGGAAACTAACGGAATCTGGCAAACCTGCGCATGGGCAACAGGCATCAAAATATCTCGCAGGTCGCACTTCATAGAAATAGAATAATAGAAACCTTACGGTGCAGAAAGAGGCCATTTGGCCCATTGAGTCTGTACCGACCACAATCCCACCCAGGCCCTACCCCCATATCCCTACATATTTTACCTGCTAATCCCTCTAACCCATGCATCTCCGTACACTAAGGAGCAATTTTAGCATGGCCAATCAACCTAACCTGCACGTCTTCGGACTGTTAGAGGAAACCGGAGCACCCGGAGGAAACCCGCGCAGTCACAAGGAAAATGTACAAACTCCACACAGACATTGACCCAAGCTGGGAATGGAACCCAGGTCCCTGGAGCTGAGAAGCAGCAGTGCTAACCACTGTGCTACCATGCGTCCCTTCAAACCCTGATGGACTGCATACAACCCATAGACTGCAGGTTGCCCACTGCTGTTTTAAACTATTGCAGTGGTATCTGTGGGAAGCCTTAATACTGAATTGTAAACATAAAAACATAGAAGATGGGAGCAGGAGGAGGCCATTTGGCCCTTCGAGCCTGCTGTGTCATTCATTGCGATCACGGCTGATCTTCCAACTCGATAACCTAATCCTGCTTTCTCCCCATAACCTTTGATCCCATTCGCCCCAAGTGCAATATCCAGACACCTCTTGAATACATTCAATGTTTTGGCATCAACTACTTCCTGTGGTAATGAATTCCACAGGCTCACCACTCTTTGGGTGAAGAAATGTCTCCTCATCTCCATCCTAAATGATCTGCCCTGAATCCTCAGACTGTGACCCCTGGTTCTGGACTCCCCCCACCATTGGGAACATCCTCCCTGAACCTACCCTGTCTAGTCCTGTTAGAATTTTATCAGCCTCTATCCCGCCATCCCCAGAATCAGCCTGGTAAACCTTCGCTGCACTCCCTCGAGAGCAAGGACATCCTTCCATAGAAAAGGAGGCCTAAACTGCACACAATACTCTGGGTGTGGCTTCATCAAGGCCCTGAATAGTTGCAACAACACATCCCTGTTCCTCTACCCGAAACACCTTGCAATGGAGGCCACCATGCCGTTTGGCTCCTTTACTGCCTGCTGCACCTGCATGCTTACCTTCAGTGACTGGTGCACAAGGATGCCCAGGTCCCACTGCACACTCCCCTCTCCCAATTTACAGCCATCCGGGTAGTAATCTGCCTCTTGTTTTTTTTTTAACCAATATTTAAGTATGACATTTTGAGCCACTGTCAAAATTTAGTTCAAAGCATGTCTGTTTAGCAGACGTGGCCTGTTGTATATAGTATTCAGTGCAAGTTTTAGCACAATCATTGGTGTGCACGTCACCACCAAGTTGCCCTTCAGTAAATTAGAGATTCAGAAGTTATAGACGCGAACCATAATATTTATTTTTTTTCATGTGTTTTCTCACAGAAAGGAAATGAATGCTGGAATTCTCTGAATGCTCCTAGTGACAAACTCTACACTTGGGATCCCAAGTCAACGTATATTAAGTCTCCGCCATTTTTTGAAAATCTGGTATGAACGTGTGTTGGTGTTTTCTATGTCTGGGATGGGAGGGTTGGGGAGTTGTAATATTTTTGATGCAGTCCACTTCGATATTTAAATCATTAATCCTCAAAGCGCTAAAAATTGCGAGGAATTCCATTTGCTTGAAACAGAGTGGTAGATACTCTAACGAAAGTGCTTGCATTTTTATAGCACCCTCCTCAGTCTCAGCTGGTGAAGCGTTTTGGAGCCAATGAAGATATTTTGAAGACTACTCACGGTTGTAATGTAGGAAATGGGATAGCCAATTTGCTCTCAGCAAAGGCTCTCGAGCAGGAAAGTGCTAGATACTTTTTAGTGATTTTGGGTTGAGGGATAAATATTGGCCAGAAAACTGGGAGAACTCCCCCTGTTCTTCTTCAAGGTAGCCCTGTGGGAGCATTTCCATCCACCTGAGAGGACAGATGGAGTCCCCTGTTTAACATCGCATCTGAAAGATGGCAACTTTGGGCACAGTAACACAGTGGTTAGCACTGCTGCCTTGCAGCGCCAAGGACCTGAGTTTGATTCCTGGCTTAAGTGACCTGTCTGTGCGGAGTTTGCACATTCTTCCCGTGTCTGCATGGGTTTCCTCAGGGGGTGCTCTGGTTTCCTACCACAGTCCAAAGATGTGCGGGTTAGGTGGATTGACCGTGCTAAATTGCCCCTTAGTGTCAGGGGGATTAGCTAGGGTAAATGCATGGGGTTAAGGGGATAGGACCTGGGTGGAATTGTGGTTGCTGCAGACTTGATGGCCAAATGGCCTCCTTCTGTACTGCAGGGATTCTCTTATTCTAACTCTGACAGTGTGGCACTCCCACAGCACCACGTGGGAGTGTCAGCCCAGACGGTTGGCCTCAAGTCTCTGGAGTGAGGCTTGAACCCACTGCCATTTGCCTCCCAGGTGAGAGTGATGCATACTGAGCCCTGACTAACAATGTGGTAGAGATGGCTGAGCTTTAGCCTATCGGCTTTGAATACTTCCCTGGCTTGTGTTTGCATTCCACTCTGGACAGTTACCCAGATCAGATTCTGATCAATTAAAGCTATTCATGGCTTATTGATACACCGCAGCATTTTGTGAATGTAATCAAAAGCATTAACAAATGAACATAATTTCTGGAAACTTCTAAAGCGGCTTGAGTGGAATATAAACACTAGCAAAGATTGAGTTGAATGGCATGGCTGTGTGCTGTGTACCCGTGCAATTCATCTCTGACTGACCATTCATCTCTGATTTTGGTATCGAAGGGCAAAATGGGTGGACAGGTTGTCCTCATAAGACAATGCATTTCAAAGTAATTTATTGTTTTTTGAAGTATTTTCAAACGGTTTATGTTTTAAGGTGCATGAAAAGGCAGGAGATGAGGCCTTTATTCCTTTCGAATGAGGTTGTTCAGGCAGGGCAGCAGCAAAGGCGATGTCAAGAAGCATCTCTTCACATGGAGTGTTGTGGAAATCTGGAACTCTGTCCCCAGAAGGATGTTGAGACTGAGGGATGAATTGAACATTTCAAAACTGGGATTGATAAGATATTTTGTTTGACAAGGGTACTGAGGATTACAGAACTAGGTTGGATATCAGCCGTGCCCTCGTTGAATAGTAGAACAGGTGGGAGGGGTTGAATGGCCACCTTCCTAATAATCCTCAAATTCCAGACAAGTGAAGAACTTGCAAGAATTCATGGTTCTCATTGTATCCAGCTGCCACTCTTGGAAGCCTGAATTTATGGATGTCAAATGAGGAGAAGTTGAAGCCTGGCTGAGATTGTCCACACCTTCAGCTGATTCCCTAGGTTTAATCTCAGTACTTGCTGCTCAGTGTTATTCCCTGAAATCTGAACTTCTCCATTTCCAGCCCCTTGCACACCTATAGTTTTCATTGCACGGCCTTTAGCAGCCATGCGTTCAGTGGGGAGGCGATGGCCTAGTGGTATTATCATTATAATATTTATTCAGAAATTCAACTAATGTTCTGGGGACACGAGTTCGAATCCCGCCATGGGATTCTCCACAACGCTTCTGAAGTCGATGACAATCTCCTTGTTTTTGTTGACATTGAGGAGGAGATTATTGTTGCTGCACCAGTTCACCAGATTCTCCGTCTCGTCATTGTTTGAGATCCGACTCACTACGGTGGCGTCGTCAGCAAACTTGAAAATCAAATTGGAGGGGAATTTGGCCACACGGTCATAGGTGTATAAGGAGTATAGTAGGGGGCTGAGAACACAGCCTTGTGAGGCACCGGTGTTGAGGATGACTGTGGAGGAGGTGGTGTTGCCTATCCTTACTGATTGTGGTCTATGAGTTAGGAAGTTCAGGATCCAGTTGCAGAGGGAGGTGCTGAGGCCCAGGCCACGGAGTTTGGAGATGAGTTTCGTGGGAATAATAGTGTTGAAGGCTGAGCTGTAGTCAACAATTAGGAGTTGATTTGCAACAGAAGAAAACGCAATGAGAAAGTCCTTTTTCACAACGGTGAGTGGTTAGTCTGGAATGCACGTTCTGGAAGTGTGGTGGAGACAGGCTCATTTGAGGCATTCCAGAGGGCATTAGATGATTAGTTGAACAAACAGTGAGCAGGAGTACAAGGAAAAGACACTAGGTCATGATGTTTGTTTGGACAGTGGGTGCAGACACAGTGGACCAGATGGCTGCCTCCTGTACTGTAACAATTCTGTAATCTGTTTATAGTAATTATCAGTCAGTCTGGAGGATGATTACTACATTGTACAAAAAGTGTAAATTTTTTTTAAGAACCGATTTTTTTTGTGCAGACTATAGATCTTCAGACTCCTGAATCTATCGAAAATGCCTTTGTTCTTCTGAACTTGGGTGATTCGGTGACAACTGACCATATCTCTCCAGCAGGGAACATTGCAAGAAACAGCCCAGCTGCACGGTATTTAACTGATCGAGGGTGAGTGTAAGTCTTAATGGTTTTTATTCACGTCCAAATTTTCACTGTGTCCTGCACAGATTTACTGCAAATCGTTTATAATTGGAACACTGATGACGGGACCAGGACGGCATGGTGGCACAGTGGGTTAGCACTGCTGCCTCACAGCGCCAGGGACGTGGATTCAATTCCGGCCTTAGGTCACTGTCTGTGTGGAGTTTGCACATTCTCCTCATGTCTGCATGGGTTTCCTCCCTGTGCTCTGGTTTCCTCCCACAGTCCAAAGATGTGCAGGTTAGGTTGATTGGCCGTGATAAATTGCCCCTTTGTGTCCAAGATGTGTAGATTAGGGGGATTAGCGGGATAAATATGTGAGGCTATAGGGATAGGGGTTGGGTGAATTTATTGTCAGTGCAAACTCAATGGGCCAAATGGCCACCTCCTGCATTGTAGGGATTCTGTTCTGTTCTAACAAATTTGCAATCTGTGCAAACCACTATTGTGCTTTTAGCAAGAAATAAAGCCTCTTTATTTGCAGTTTAATTTTGGTTTCCTGGCCTAAGGAAGGATGCACTTGGCTTTTGAAGAGGGTGCAATGAAGGTTTACTCTTTCCTGGGATGAAAGGATTAATTCTGAAAAGAGAGATTGAATAGAATGGAAGTTAGAAGAATGCAGGATGATTTCATTGCAATATGAAGTTTGTTGAAGGTTAGGCAGGATAGATGCTGAGAGGCTGTTTGTTCTGGCTAGAGAGCCTAGCTTTAGGGCAGGGGTTTCCAAACTGAGGTCCATGGACCTCAAGGATTCTACAAAGTCTTTCCAGGGGATCCAAGAATGTGTGGGTTAGGTGGATTAATCATGGTAAATAGCTAATCCACCTAAAGGCATTAGATGATTATTTGAAAAGAAAGTGTTCCGGGGGAAAAGACACTAGGTCGTGATGCTTGTTTGGAGAGCGGGAGCAGACATGATGGACCAAATGACCTCCTCCTCTATTCTAACACATCTGTGATTTGTTTATAGTTATGACCAGTCAATCTAGAGGGTGATTACCACATTAAGGGTTATGGGAGGAGTAATGTGAGGAGGTCATGGAGCTGGCAAATGTATTTGTGACTGTGTGCCTCTATATAATTCCTAATAAATGCATAGATACAGCTAGAAAAGGCTTGTTTACATTTGATTCTGGGTTCACACTTGTTTCACTGCAAAAAGTACACTGACATTATGAGAATATTTGGGGTTTGCTGAGGCTCTTTGGGAGGTCATTTAGGGTTCTACACCTGGAAAATATGGGGAAATCCTGATTAGGGGGTTGTGGTCTCAAGATAAAGGATCAAGTCTTTAGAACTGATAGTGAAAGGCAATATCGTTGCATGTAAGGCCGTGAATCTTTGGAATTCTCTACCCCAAAGAACTGCCGGTGAGTATGTTCATTTTTTAGAGTTTTGAACACCCAAGAAATTCAAGTGGATGTGAGGTGGATGACCTTATTGAGTGGTGAAGTAAGCTTAAAGAGCCATTTGACCTACCCTGTGCCTGTTTTTTATAGTGTACTTTGTAAGAATAGATTTGATTTGCACGTGGGGGTGTTTTGGGGTGGAGTCGGGGGATAGAGTGAGAGATGGTGACATAGTGGCAATGTCACTGGACTAGTAATCCAGAGGCCCAGGCTGACAATATGGTCTCAAATACCACCAAAATCTGAAATATAAAGCTAGTCCCAATAATTAAAGCTTATTTATTAGTCACAAGTGAGATTTACATTAACACTACAATGAAGTTACTGTGAAATTCCCCTAGTCGCCACAGTGCGGCACCTGTTTGGGTCAATGAACCTAACCAGCAGCACTTTCAGACTGTGGGAGGAAACCCACGCAGACATGGGGAGAACGTGCAAGCTTGACACAGACAGTGACCTAAGCCAGAAATCGAACCCGGGTCACTGGCGCTGTGCCACCATGAAATCATTGTCAATTGTTGGGAAAACCCATCTGGTTCACTCGTCCTTTAGGGAGGAAAATCTGCCATCCTTATCTGGTCTGGCCTACACGTGACCCCAGACCCACAGCAATGTGGTTGCTTCCTAACTGCCCTCTGAAATGGCCGAGCAAACCACTCAGTTCAGGGGCAATTAGAGATTTGCAACAAGTACTGACCCAGCCTGTGGCACCCTCATCCCAGAATGAATTGAAAGACAAGGAAAAGACTGCGTGCCGTGTGGTAGAAGAGGTGATTAAAATACTAAAGAGTTGGATTTTCAAGATGGTTTTAATGAGGAGGGAGAGGCATTCCAGTTCAGGAGGGAATATCAGAACCTGAGGTGAGTCAGGACACCTCAGAACTGGAGGGAGATGGAGAGAGGAAGGACTTGCAAGAGGCTGAAGTCAAATCTGGGAGGAGGTATAGTACAGAAAAATGTTAAAGATTGGATTGTAGAACTTTCCATCCATTGACTCTGTCTACACTCCCCGCTGCCTGAGCAGAACAGCCAGCATAATCAAGGACCCCACACGCCCTGGACATTCTCTCTTCCACCTTCTTCCATTGGGAAAAAGGTACAAAAGTCTGAGATCACGTACCAACTGACTCAAGAACAGCTTCTTCCCTGCTGCTGTCAGACTTTTGAATGGACTTACCTAGCATTAAGTTGATCTTTCTCGACACGTCAGCAATGACCGTAACACCATATTCTGCACTCTCTCTTTTCCTTCTCTATGAATGGTATGTTTTGTCTGTATAGTGCGCAAGAAACAATACTTTTCACTGTATTTTAATACATGTGACAATAATAAATCAAATCAAATAAACATAAGGATGAGAATTTTACAATTCTGGTGTTATGGGACCAACAGCCAGTGTGTATAATCAAGGATAGAGGTGATAGAGTGAGATAGAATACAGGCAGGAGAGGTTGGAATGAGTTGAAACAGATGAACGATAGGACACTGGCCAGAATATTTTAAGAATCAAGCTTTGAGATGGCAAGTTGAGTGTGGGACAGGACCCAAAGGGAATGTTTTCGGTCTTTCCAGTTACTTAGCTGGAAGGAATTTCAAGTCATCCAGGACCGGAAGTCAGACAAGTGGTCTGCAAGTGTAAAAGCAGTGGAGAGCACCTGACAGTGATGAAGAGGGAGAGAGCTGGGTATTGTTAGCTTGCTGTGGAAGAGTACAAATGATGTTGGCAAGGTGCAGGCTGCAGATGAGGAAGCAGAAGGGACAAAGGATAGATGCATGTTCAACTCATGAATGGATTAAGATGCTATTGGAATGCTTCTGATGAGTAAAGGTGGGCCTAATTTGTCTGGTAGAGGAGAGGATTGAAAAAGGATTGTTTGGTCAGCTGTGTCAAAGGGAGCACAGAGGGTAAAGAGATATTGTGCAGCATTTGATTGTCACAAAGATTATTATTTGCAATTAGGGCAGTTTTGATCCAGTAAGATGCGTAGAAAACCGGTTTCGCAGGGTCGAGAGGTATTCAAGTAATTGACTAACAGAGTTGGAAATAGGGCAGGAGTTTGCAAGGATAGAGATACCATGTGTGTGTGTTTTATGGGGGGTGGAGTGAGTGGTGGAAATGATGGTGATGGATTTAGGGAACAGTTCCTGAGTGGAGTGAACCATTTGTAATGGCAGGTAACACTGATGCTGGGCAGGAAAACCAGCTGGTCAACAGGTTAGTGAGAATTGAGCCAAGGGAGTGGGAGATGGATCTCACCGACAGGCTTGGCTTGGACACAACATGGGAGGAAATAGGGAAGAAACTAGAGAACGGTGAGAGTTCAGGGCCTGGGGAAGGGGTGGAATAATCGGGTGGGAAAGAGGGAGAACAGAGGCAATTACCTTGGAGGAAGAAGTTTGAGTTTCTTGTTTTTGAAATTAGTGAGGATGGAGGTTGAAAGGTAAAAGGATTTAAAAAGACAGGAGTAAGAGGGGAAAAAAACATCTTTGTCTCAAGTGATCATAGGGTGGTTTTGGCAGCAGAGAATTAGTGAAGAAGGATGATGGCCAGTGGCTAAACCAGCTGTGCACTGATCCTGTTTGTACTAACGTTAAAAAATTTTCCTTTTAGCTTAACTCCTCGACAATTCAACTCCTACGGATCCCGTCGGGGAAATGATGCAGTCATGGCGAGAGGGACGTTTGCAAATATCCGATTGTTCAATAAATTCCTCAACAAGCAGGGGCCGCAGACTATCCACTTCCCCAGTGCGGAAACAGTAAGTGAGAAATCAAATGCTTCTATTCGCTAAGAGCTGCACGTGTATGGTGCCTCAGTGAGTTGGTACACACTAGGGTAAGGTCCTATCTGTGGCCCTGTCTGTGCTGAGTTCCTGTTTTCAATCAGGCCCTTGTAGAACATTGAACATAAGGGTTCTGTTCTTTTAGTAAACATGAAAATAAATGGACTGTTGCCTTGGCAATCGGCACCGGATGCCATTTTCATTAAATGGTCCGTCAGGGATCCCTTTCATCCTGTCTAAGGTGAGGATAAGTGAACTGTGCTGAGCATTTGAGCAGTAAGGAAGTTAACATATAAGATGACACTACTTTAATGCTGCCCTGTGACAGAGCGATGTGGCATGTATGTAGGGGGAAAAGGTGTCCCCTCTCCTTCGATATATTATTCCGCCACATCAGGGCAGATGCGAATAAAGCCACACAGTCGAGATGTGTTAAGTTAAACCCTAACTGAGCGTGTGTGGAAATCGATATAAGTTGTTCCAGTTCCCAGTTGCAGCAGTGAAAGAAGCTCTAATATGTATTTGTGTTTCTCCATTGTTGGCAGCTTGATGTGTTCGATGCCGCAGAACGCTATCGACAACGTGCTCAGCCCCTGATTATTTTGGCTGGTAAGGAATATGGATCGGGCAGCTCCAGAGACTGGGCTGCAAAGGGTCCGTACTTACAGGTGAGTTCTTTGTACAGGGTGGAATACGTACATATACAAGCAACTCACTGCTTTGACAAAGGGTCGTCTGGACTCGAAAGGTCAGCTCTTTTCTCTCCTTACAGATGCTGCCAGACCTGCTGAGATTTTCCAGCATTTTCTCTTTTGGAATATGTGCAGATCCTGATTTGCAGCCACATCTGAAGGATAATTAGTGTACAATAACATAGAATTATAGAATGATGCAGCACACAGAGACCATTCAGCCCATCGTGTCTATACGGACTCTTTAGAAGAGCGATACAATTAGTTCCACTCTCACTTGCTCCTTCCCCATAGTCCTTTTTTCCCTTTTTCAAGTATGTACTCGATTCCCTTTCAAAAGTTGCTCCCTGATCTGCTTTCTCTGCTCTTTCGGACAGCGTGTTTCAAATTAACTTCAGTAACGGCAGAATCCATTAAGATAATGTAATGGCAGTTGTGGTGGTTAGCACTGCCACTCACCTGATGAAGGAGCAGCGCTCTGAAAGCTCGTAATTCCAAATAACCCTGCTGGACTTCAACCTGTTGTGAGACTTCTTACTGTGCTTCATAGTTGCAGGGACCCAGGTTCAATTGTGGCCTTGGGTGCCTATGTAAAGTTTGCACGCTCTCCCTGTGTGAGTTTCCTCCGGGTGCCCCAGTTTCCTCCCTCAGTGCAGTCCAGGTTAGATAGATTGATCATGCTCAATTGACCCTTAATGTCCCAGGAGATTAGTTGGGTAAATATGTAGGGTCAAGGTGATTGGGGGTAGGGGAGGATGCCTGGGTAAGATGCGCCGTTGATGAGTATGTACATACTTGATGGGCCAAATAGCCTCCTTCTACACTGTTGGGATTCTGTGAAAGATCAACCTGCAGCAGATTCTGTGATGAAATACAGAAAATGGTGGAAAAGACTCATCGATTCAGGGAGAAACAAGAGTTCCTGTTTCAGGTTGATGACCTTTCATAGGAACCTCTGGAGGAGCGCCGAGATCTTGGGAAGGCTGTTGGCCTAGAGGAGGTTACCTTAATGGGGAGGGACGAGACAAAGGGATTTGAGAACAAGGTTGGGAATTTAAAAACAGGGGAAACAGCGCTGTTTGACTTTGAGTACTGGAGCTTGGCAGCAAAAGTTGAACAGCTGCAAATGCTAATCCTCAATGACTGAAATGGTAGCTAAAGACTGAGTAACACAAAGGCTTGTCTTCCACTGAGTTCTTTCTGACAGCTGAAAGCAAAAAGACGAGAGTGGACAAATGTGTGAACAGCTTTGGCCAGAAAAATCACAGCCAGCATCTTACATGAAGGAATCAAGTGACCCATTGAAGTTACATGGAGTTTGCACGTTTTCCCTGTGTCTGCATGGGTTTCCTATGGGTGCTCCGGTTTCCTTCCACACTCAGGACATGCGGGTTAGGTTGGTTGGCCATGTGAAATTGCCCCTTAGTGTCCAAAAATATGTAGATTAGGGGTAAATGTAAGGGATTTTGGTGATAGGGTTGGGAGAATGTTGACCCTGGGTAGAATGCACTGTCAGAGGGACTGTGCAGACTTGTTGGGGCTGAATGGCCTCCTCCTGGACTGTAGGGATTCTGTGGTCTGATATGGATTGTTCTGTTAACTAACAGATCATAATGATATCAACATAGGCATAGCCACTTTGCAAAGATCCCAAAATGGAGGTGGTCTGAATTGGGACAAAGTATTGCACATTGTTACACCAAGAAAAGCATTGTTTGTCCACGAAATGACCATCACTTAAATGACAATGAACATCTGCTGAGATCACTTTTGAACAGTGCGAGCCCCTCACCAACCCCAAAATTCATTGGTGCAACATGTATGAAGCAGGAAGGTTAGGGGTTACAGCAGGTCTAGAAATAATTTTTTTCCTAGCAAATGACAAGTTAACATCTCAACAGGCACTTAGCACATCACCATATAAAATATTTGGCGTGGAGTTTCGGTTATGTGCAATGCATGGGCCGATTTTGGATGAAATGTTACATAAGAGCATAGGAAATAGGAGTAGGAGTTAGCCATTTGACCCTTTGACCTTGCTCAAGCACTCAATAAGGTTGTGATTTGATTGTGGTCTAAATGCACTCTTCTGCATGCCCGCCAACACTGATCTATTAATGATGAGTGCACCAGGGTATCTGGCATAAATTGTTACCCCAATCTTTTGTGTTGGTTTAAAAAAAGTCATAAGGACATAAGAACTAGGAGCAGGAGTAGGCAATTCAGCCCCTCGAGCCTGCTCCACCATTCAATATGATCACGGCTGATTCTGTCTAGGCCTTAAGTCCACTTTCCTGCCTTTCTCCATAACCCTTCTACCCATTAGTAATTAAAAATCTGTCTCCTCTTCAAATTTACTCAGAGTTCAGAAATCTACAGCATTCTGGGATAGTGAATTTCACAGATTCACAAACCTTAGAGAGAAGTAGTTTCTCCTCATCTCTGTTATAAAATCTGCCATCCCTTCACCTAAAACCTCTTGTCCTAGATTGCCTGACAAGAGGAAGCACCCTCTCTACATTTACCCTGTCAATCCCTGAATCTTGGATACCTCAAGTAGATCTTCCCTCATTCTTCTAAACTCAGAGTATCGGCCCAAACCGTTCAATCCCTCTTTATCAGACAAACCCCGTATGTCTGGAATCAGTCCAGTGAACCTCCTCTGAACTCATGACGGAAAACTAGCCCCTGCCCACCTGCCCCTCAGTGTGCACGCAGACCAAGATGGCGAGTTTCTGGTGTTTGTTCGAGAAATACCTTAAAATCAACTTTTTTTAAAGGGGCAAATGCATTAGTAGGCATGTCTTTTTCAGCATTCTGAAATACTAAGTATTTAATTTATTAAGGTGTTAACTATTACACACCAATGCAGCTAGTAAGGGATTCAGTATAGTGTCTTAAAATTTGGGTTAAAATCAGGTTAATCCCAGATGGTGAACGAAGCACTTTGTCAAATGCTTTTTTCACTAATAAACCCATTTTGTTCTGCGGTAATAGAAGTGTACCAGGTTACCATTCCTAAATATATCGCAGAGCATTTTTACAATGAGAAACAGTTACTTTCTATCGTGCTGCCTGATTTCGCTGCTTCAGAGAAGATTTTGTTTGTCAATAATTAAATGTATCTGAGCAAACACTTGAACCATAGCTTCCCTTTGGAAAAATAATGCAATTTGTGTCCCAATAGCCACTGGTGCCCAAAGTGAAAACTCTGCCTCTGTTGGTCCCTGATTGGGTGAGAATGATCTTCCGCTAGATTCTGGGCTTCATGGTATACAGCAACTGAACTGACAGTGTCCTGTGGTCATGTTTTAAGTTGCTTTTTCTTTAAAGAGTTAAGTTTGTGAACTTTGGAGGAAATGACTAACCTGGTCTTCTTACCAGGGCATCAAAGCTGTCCTTGCCGAGAGCTACGAACGCATTCACCGCAGCAATCTCGTAGGGATGGGGATAATTCCTTTGGAGTATCTACCAGGACAGACTGCTGACAGCTTGGGACTTACAGGCCATGAACGCTATACCATCTCCATTCCCAGTGTGCTGAAGCCCAGGATGAATGTGGAGATAAAGGTGAATTCTTAACTTTTATTATGGTGAATACCCATGTTAATTTTATAAACATTTGATTCTGGGATATAGGCAATGCTGTATATAAATTATAGTGCGTGTGTGTGTGAACGAGTTTCCATTTGTGTGGGGGAGAAATTGTGCAGAAGAGGAAAAGAAAGTCAACTCTTGCATTAATACTGGGCTTTGTGACCTAATCTAATTTGAGGACAGACTGGGTCCCAGCTTCTTCCTTTGCCGGGTAGATGTTCAGTGAATTAACGCCCACCACCAAATGTTTAGAAATACAACATAAATTATTTTTAGACTGAGCTGCTGCTGACATGTTAGGTGGCTCCTGGATTTTGAGTGGTATTTTGGAACGTGTCTGTGGGATTGAACAGTTTTACATTAGCTGGAGTTCATGTGGAAATGGGGAGCCAAGGCAGGTGGATGGGAGTTAAGGTGCAGATTAGCGATGGTCTTATTGAATGTCAGAACAGGCTTAAGGGGCTGAATGGCCTCCTATTCCTATAAAATCTGTCATCTAACGTTTCAACTCTGCTTTTGTTTCTGCCTCCACCGTTCTGTTGGCATCCAGTACTGTTCCAAGATGCTTATTTATAGTTCCCCCAGAGTGTTACCATCCATCTACAGGCCGTCCAAAGTACCAAATAACATACTAATCTTAAAACTAAAAAAAAAAGCAATGTTTTAAGCTTGCCCTCTCTTTCTGTTCCTTTGTTTCCAGCTGCTGGGACTTCACAAGTCCTTAACAAGCATTTATCAAAGAATGATGCAGCACTGTAGGTCATTCAGCTCATTGTACATGTGCCAGCTCTTTACGGCATAATAGGCCATTCAGTCCACTGTACCTGTGCTGACCCTTTGGCCGCTGAAGCTAGCCGATCAATCCTCATTCACTGATCTCTCCCTGAGGCCTGTAGGTTTTCTCTCCTCTACTTATACATCGAGTTCCCCATTGAAACTTGCCACTGCATCTCCTTTCAGATATTGTATCCAGATTGCAGCTTGTTGCATTAAAAAGTTTCCACACGATTGCTTTTGTTTCATTGTTTAGCCATACAGAGTGGTCTGTTATACTATCCACTTTTTAGTGGTGTTAGTATATTTGTGATTGACAGTGTCCAAAGGTGTGCAGGTTGGGTTAAAGTTTATTTTAGAACATAGAACACTACAGCACAAACAGGCCCTTGGGCCCACAAGTTGCGCCGATCACATCTATACCTACCAAGTCATAGAACTATCTGTAACTCGCAATCCCATTAAATCCCATATACTCATCCAGAAGTCTTTTAAAAGACCCCAGTGAGTTTGCCTCTACCACCACCGACGGCAGCCGATTCCACTCACTCACCACACTCTGAGTGAAAAACTTATCCCTAACATCTCCTCTGTACCTGCTTCCCAGCACCTTAAACCAGTGTCCTCTCGTAGCAACCATTCCAGCCCTGGGAAATAGCCTCCGAGAATCCACCCTATCTATTCCTCTCAACATTTTATAAACCTCTATCAGGTCGCCTCTCAACCTTCGTCTCTCCAGGGAGAAAAGACCTGAGCTCCCTCAACCTATCTTCATAAGGCATGCCTCCCAATCCAGGTAACATCCTTGTAAATCTCCTCTGCACCCTCTCAATAGCTTCCACATCCTTCCTGTAGTGAGGCGACCAGAACAGCGCACAGTACTCCAAAGTTTGTTAGTCACAAGTAAGGCTTACATTAACACTGCAATGAAGTTACTGTGAAATTCCCCACGTCACCACAGTCCAGCGCCTATTTGGGTCAGTGCACTCTAACCAGGTTGATTGGACATGCTAAATTGCCCCTTAGTGTCAGGAGGACTAGATAGGGTAAATGTATGGGGTTAGGTGGGATTGTGGTTGGTGCAGATTCAGTGGGCCAAATGGCCTCCTGCCGCACTGTAGGATTCTATGATTCATTGCTTAATATTTGCATTTCCCCTGTAACTTGATTTTGAAATTACTCGTTGAGACAGTGAGTAGGTGGCGGAAAATGTCAATGTTTGGGCTGTGATCGAACTTTGTTCCCTCTTTTCAGTGAGAGTGTCCGAACGTATGTACAAATATTTAACTGAACTTATTAATTTTTTATCTCCTAGCTTGACACTGGCAAGTCCTTCCACGCCACCATGAGATTCGATACAGATGTAGAGCTCGCCTATTTCCACCATGGTGGTATCCTAAACTATATGATCCGAAAGATGATATCAAATTAGCCGGACATTTTTTTTTGTTTTGGGGGCGTTAGGAAGGAGGCGGAAGGAGATGAGATTGATCATGTCAGAAAACGCACAGATTTAAAGCACTAATTATCAAAAATAAATTTTGATATAATCGTTTTATTCCCCTTTAAGTTGGAGCATTGAAATGATTCTGACTGGGTTTTATAATAGGTAAAAGATTTATCAGTGTCCCTGTAATAGCCATTTTCTAAACTAATTTTTAACTACAATCCCTTGAAATGACTTTGCAAAATGTTTGCAAGCTGAGTTCTCTGCTGCAGCTGTAATAATGAAATCTATTTTTGAAAGCTACACACCTTTGCAATATCATTAAAAATGATGTGAAAACTTGAACATTCTTTGACGTATAACTTTATGTGCATGATCTGTACTCCTACAGAAACATCTGGTTTGATTATTTTTCCAGTTTGGTGTCCTATCTTTTGCTTTTGTTATGAATAATATGAAATATATTTTGAAGTAAGAAACTTACTAACGTTGACAACATTGTTTTGGCAACAAGTTTGGAGATTGTTGAGCTCTTTTTTTCTTGAGCTTTGCGTTGAGGGTCTGATTGTGGGCTGCAGTCTCTTTTATGAGAGTGACTCTTCATGCTCTCTGATGGCACTTGATGCAGGTTGATATTGATTTTTCTTTGGACAGTACAATGACTCTGTGGTTAACACTGCTGCCTCACAGCATCAGGGACCTGGGTTCAATTCAGGCCTCAGGTGACTGTGTGCAGTTTGCATATTCTCCCCGTGCCTGCGTGGGTTTCCTCCGGGTGCTCTGGTTTTCTCCCGCGTTCCAAAGATGTGGAGGTTAAGTGGATTGGCCATGATAAATTGCCCCTTGGTGTCAGGGGGATTAGCAGGGGAAATATGCAGGGTTAAGGGAATAGGGCCTGGATGTGATTGCTGTTGGTGTAGGCTCAATGGGCCGAACGGTCTCCTTCTGCACTGTAGGGATTTTATGATTCTTTTAAACTATTTTATAATATTTGCTTCAGTAGCCTCTCTCTGGTAAGTTTTCAACTATATGCTGCTTGGTGTCTTTGCACAAAGTGTGTGCATAATTACTGGATAAAGAAGGCAGCAGCATCTGCAGGATTTTCTGTCCATTCATTTTACAAGTATGTGTAAGGCAAGTATCTAATGTGTGAATTTTATCAGCAAGCTATCTGGAACATCAAACAACTTGAAGCAACCATTTGTACTGGGATACTCAACAATGTAAAAAAAAACAGCTTGCATTTGTTGCTACTAATTTCCTATAGGTGACTGCATCCCCTGGAAACCTTTGTTTGAAAAGTGACAGCCAACTCTGGCTTTGAACTTTTCCTGATAAGGGACACAGTTCCAAACAGTGTCACTGTCTGGCAGTTGAAGAGTTCCACTGGTGGGAGAAGCAGTGCACGAACCTTTGCTTCTGTTATTCTCTTTTTGGATTAATGATTGTTGGTTAGCATTTGCCTCTGTTGTTGGCATGAATAAGGAGGTTTGCAACATTACAGAAATATGCTGACCTCATTGAGTTTAATGGTCGAACACTAGCCTGTACTGGTTCAAGGGGTAAAATTCTCTGAAACTTGTCGGATAGACCTATAATGTTCCTAACATCCCACTCACTCTTCCTCTCTTGTGCTCAGTCCATCAAGGAACAACACAGTAATTAATTAATGCAGTATTAATTATTTAATGAAAGCATGGTAAGTTTATGTATACAGTAAACAATATTTAAAACTCAAAGCACGTTACTCGTCTGCACAGAATATATTGCACAGATAGGTCCATACTAATGTCACGTGGGCCTCTTCCCACCCTACTTCATCTCAAATTCTCGGAAAAATCTTTTATTCCTTTTGCCTTTGCGTGTTTATCCAGCTTCCCCTTAACTCCTCCTTTATTTGACATTGATTAAAACGTGAAAATTGCTACCCACAGTGAAAAATAGTTACTGGATTTATTAATGACTACTGTTTGTTTTTCCTGCCCCCACACTTTGAGCTTGAGAAAACATTGATCAACAGAAAATTGCTGAACCATATCCGCGTAACTGCACTTTGTATTTATTGATGTATTTTTCAGGAGAAGGGGTGATTCAGAAATAAATATATTGTTGGATTATTGGGTGAGAGGTTAAAAATCTATTTTGATTAAAATCACAGAACAATTCTGATAGTGGGCCCAGGATCCTAAATGATAAGTGGTCTGGTCAGATGCTGTGTAGTTTCAGCACTACTTGTTTCCAGTGTGGCGTGTCTAAGTAAATTGATATTTATGGGATTCCTCCCCCCACCATCGCACCCCATTATTTATTGGCCAGTTCTGCACCATCAAACAACTGAACTGAAAATGGGATGTTCTTCCATTTACTTCCAGGGGTTAAAGCAGATGTTGTCATATTCTTGAGAATAAAGCTCTCTATTTTAATCACTGGGATATCATTAAACACTTTGTAGTTTGCAGTGATTCCCCAGTCATGCTCACATTCTTTGCAATACAATTTCTGTCTTTTCTGAAAGTTGTTGAAGGATTTTGGCTTCTTGTGAGGTCGGGTTAAATAGCGATCCTTGAAGGAGTCGTCGATCACTGTGTGATGACATTCCTGAAAGGAAAGAGGGAGAGTTTTGAGCCAGGTGGTCTACCAAATTACACCATAGGATCAAATAACTCTATAGTATTACATGTCCGTTGGAGTGAACATGGGTGTCTTGGGACAATATTTATCCCTTAACCAACATCAGTAAAACTGAGATCATACTGTGTGAAAATTGGCCACCTGCACGCTACCAACAGTGAATGATTGTCAAAATATTTCACTGGCTGTAAAGTACATTGGGATGACCAGATTGGTTTGATAATTCATGTGTCTTCAGATCCTTGCTCTAAACATATCACTGGAAATTATATAAAAAAAAGCTGGTGTAGGAAGTGAAATGTACTGATTTGGTTGATATGCTCTAATTCATCCCAGAGGTTTCTGATTAAGTGAATCTAGTTAAAATATCTCCACAATGTTCATGTACTTGCCCCCAGACCATGGTTTAACAAAGAGCAGTGTCTCTTTATGGAATACTTTATAATGCACCAGTTATAATGTCTATTGTGCATACAGCCAGTTGAACACTATTCATAGAATCTGCAGTGCAGGAGGAGGCCATTTGGCCCATTGAATCTGCACCAACAACACTCCCATCCAGGTTCTGTCCTAGCCCCATAAATCCACATATTTACACTCCTGAGCCCCTAGCCAATCACTCTAACCATCTCATCTTTCAGACTGTGGGAGGAAACCCATGCAGACATGGGGAGAATGTGCAAACTCTACACAGACAGTGACTCAAGCTGGGAATTGAACCCAGGTCCCTGGCGCTGAGAGGCAGCAATGCTAACCACTGTGCCATCATGTCACCCTATGTGTCAATTAGGTGAATAAGCCATGGTGAATGGACAGGGATAGGGTGGAGGGGGACTATAGGGATTCTGTGGTTCTATAAAAATCCTCACCATTTAGAATCAAATAGTTGGGACTTACCTCAATGACTCTTATGTCACCAGAGTTACATGCATAATTTCTGCATTTTCCACAAAGTAACTCATAACTGACATCTGGTTTGTCCACACTTGGAGTACTGATGGTGCATTCCCTCATTTTCTTGTCATGTACCTGAATGGTGTTAATCTTGGAGAAGAGAATTGTATGGTTTAAAATAAGGTTACTGTTGCTTGTTGCTTAATCAGCAATCTTCAAATACATTACTGCTGAAACACTTAAAACAATACAGTAAATAATTTATTTTAAAAAATGTTAACTGTTAGCAGTCAAATAGGAAAGTCAAAATGGTTCATTGTGTTTTATCAGCGTGCCTATTGCATTTCGCAATTACTTTCAGGAATGGCAGTATGAGTTCGTGAACACGAGAAGCAGGACCAGGTACTATTCTGCGTCTGCTCTGCCACTTGTTAAGATTGTGGCATCAAATCCACTTTCCCACTCTGCCTTAATTCCAAGAGAGTCCAGAAAATCTACCCATCTTCAAATTATCCAAACAACTCTGCTTTTCCAGCTCCCTGGTGGAGAGAGCTAGAAAGATTGTGAACCAGCTGATTGAAGGAATTCCTCAAAGAAAAGTACAGCACAGGAACAGGCCCTTCAGCCCTCCAAGCCTGTGCTGATCGTGATGCCTTAACTAAAACAAAAGTCTGCCCTTACTTAGAACATAAGAACATAAGAAATAGGAGCAGGAGTAGGCCATCTAGCCCTTCGAGCCTGCCCCGCCATTCAATAAGATCGTGGCTGATCTGTCGTGGCTCAGTTCCACTTTCCCGCCCTCTCCCCATAACCCTTAATCCCCTCTCTTATCAAGAACCCATCAACCCGCTTCTTAAAAATATTTAGCGAGGCAGCCTCCACCACTTCAACGGGCAGAGAATTCCAGAGATTCACCACCCTTTGAGTGAAGAAGTTCCTCCTCAACTCCGTTCTAAACCGCCTCCCCTTTATCTTGAGGCTGTGCCCCCTAGTCCTACTGTCTTTTTTGAGCGGGAAGAGTCTCTCCACCTCTATCCTATCCATCCCATTCATCATCATATACGTCTCAATGAGATCTCCCCTCATTCTTCTAAACTCTAACGAGTACAAGCCTAGTTTATTCAGCCTCTCCTCATAGCTCAATCCCCTCAACTCCGGTATCAGCCTAGTAAACCTCCTCTGCACTCCTGGTCCGTATCTCTCTATATCTTCCCTATTCATGTACCCATTCAGATGCCTCTTAAACGTTGCTAATTTGCCTGCTTCCACCACCTCATCTGGCAGCGCTTTCCAGGCATCTGCCACTCTCTGTATGAAAAACTCCCTATGCACATCTCCCTTAAACTTTCTCTCTCTCACCTTGAACCTGTGCCCCTTTGTAATTGACACTTCCATCCTGGGAAAAAGCCACCCTGTCTATGCCTCATAATTTTGTAGACCTCCAGCAGGTCTCATCTCAGCCTCCATCTTTGCAGTGTAAACAATCCATGTTTATTCAATCTTATAGCCAACACTCTTGAGACCAGGCAACTTCCTGATGAACCTTTTTTGCACTCTCTCCAAAGCTTCCACGTCCTTCTGGTAGTGTGGTGACCAGAACTGCAATCAATACTCCAAATGCGGCCTAACCAAGGCTCTATATAACTGCAACATGAGGTCCCAACTCTTGTACTCAATGCCCTGACTGAAGGCAAGCATGCCATATGCTTTCTTAATCACCTTGGCTACCTATTTTGCCACTGTGGAGCTGCACCCTCAGATCACTCTATATGTTAATAGCCTCATCTTAATTCCCCTCTTATCCTGAGGCTATGAGCAGGGAGACAGATAAGAAACTACCTGTTAAAAACCTGTTTAAATAAGTTTAAAGCACTTTGTAGTAAGAACTAACCTTGTAGAACTGTTTAAATCATTTAACAGCATTTTTGTGGGCTTTTTGTATTTACCGCTTTAAGAATTCTGAGGGAGTGGTTAGAAGGGAGTTGAGGGGGAGCACGCTTTAAATCAGCTTCAGGTTTAAAAGGAGGCCTGGTGTAGACAGCGGGCAGCGTCGGAGCGGGAAGCAGAGTGAGCTATTAGGGCTTAAGATCAAAAGGGCTTGGGGGGAAAAGGGCCAGGTAAGTTCGTGTGGAAATTTTCAATACTACTGCAGTGAATAATGGAGGGGCATGTGATGTGTTGTTTCTGTATGATGTGAGAACTGGTGGACCCCAGGGTCCTCCCAGGTGACCACGTCTGCAGTAAGTGCAGGTTGCTGGAGGAGCTCCAGCTCAAGGTAGATGAGCTGGCCTCTGAGCTACAGACACTGAGGCTCATCAGGGGGAGAGTCAATGGGGTGCAAGTGACATCCACCCCCCTAGACTGGCTAACTCTTAAGGGTCAGGAACAAGAGGGGGCTGCTGAGAGGAGGAAGGGGGGGTGGGGAGAGGAGGCCTCAGCCTCTCAATCTGCATTAACAGGTTTGAGGTTCTTGCTTCCAGTCTGGACGAGGACGAGGGAGGTGAGGTTGGTGAGCAAACTGCACACGGTACAGTGATGCAGCAGGACATAGGCAAAGAGAAGGTGAAAAGGAACGTAGTAGTGATTGGGGATAGTGGGGTGAAGGGTATTGACACTGTGCTTTGTCACAATGACAAAGTGCACAGAAGGGTGTGTTGTCTGCCTGGTGCTCGGGTCCAGGATGTCGCATCTGGGCTGCAGAGGAACATGGAGTGGGAGGGTGAGAATCCAGTCATTGTGGTAGGCAAAATGAGAACTGAGGATCTGGGGCAGGAGTATGAAAAGCTGGGAATGGAATTAAAAAGTAGAACCGACAAGGTGGTTATCTCTGGGCTACTGCTTGAACTGAGTGCAGACGAGCGTAGGGTTGGCAGGATTAAGGAAGTGAATGGGTGGCTCAGAGATTGGTGTGGGAGGAATGGGTTTGAATTTATGGGGCATTGGCATCAGTATTGGGGTCGGTGGGACCTGTTCAGGTGCGATGGGGTGGGTCTGAACCGTGCTGGGACCAGAGTCCTGGTGAATCGTGTAAAGAGGACTGTAG